>NC_138888.1:68153129-68753129 GCF_965194825.1 Balaenoptera physalus
AATTCATATACCATAAAATTCACTCTGTTAAAATGAACAGTTCAGTGGTTTTCAATGATTCACAAAGTTGTATGACCATCACCAATGTCTAATCCCAGAATATTTTCATAACCCCCCAAAAAAACATAATATCCAGCAGCAATCAATTCTCATTGCCCTCTTCCCTTACCCCATGAAATTACTAAACTATCTTCTGTCTCTATAGATTGCCTAGTCTAGATATTTCATGTCAAAGGAATCTTACAATATGTGGCCATTTGTGTCTGGCTTCTTTCATTTAGCATGTTTTCAAGGTTCCTCCTTGCCACTGATGTACCCACCAGGTACATTATCATGTATCAGCTCTTCACTCCTTTTTATTGCTGAATAATATTCCACTGTGTAGATATACCAATTTTGTTGATCCATTCATCAGTTGAGGGACATTTAGGTTATTTCCACTTTGGGGCCATTATCAGTTATCTGCTATGAGCATTTGTGTACAAGTTTCTTGTAGACGTGTTTTCAGTTCTCTTCGTTATATACCAAGGAGTGGAATTGCTAAATCATATGATAACTCTATGTTTAGCATTCTGAGGAACTACTAGACTGTTTTCCAAGGTAACTGAACCATTTTACATTCCTACCAGCAATGTATGAGGGATCCAATTTCTCTGCATCCTCATCAACATTTGTTACTGTCCATCTTTTTTATTATAGCCATTCTCGTGGTGTAAAGTGATATCTCATTGTGGTTTGCAGGTTCATTTTTAAATTTTAAAAATTATAGAAGAGTCACGAGCATTTGCCAAGTAGTAAGCATCTTAGTGACATAGTTTTGTACCACAAGCATTAACTGTAGATTTTAATAAAGAAGCACTAGGAAGACAGTTTATTTGCATAGTCAAAAGCATTGATTAGTTGGACTTGCTTTATCTATTTTATTTTTTTGGCTGTGTTGGGTCTTTGTTGCTGCGCGTGGGCTTTCTCTAGTTGTGGTGAGCGGGGGCTACTCTTTTGTTGCAGTGCACGGGCTCAGTAGTTGCGGCTCGCGGGCTCAGTAGTTGTGGCATGCGGGCTCTAGAGCGCAGGCTCAGTAGTTGTGATGCATGGGCTTAGTTGCTCCGCAGCACGTGGGATCTTCCCAGGCCAGGGCTTGAACCCGTGTTCCCTGCATTGGCAGGTGGATTCTTAACCACTGTGCCACCAGGGAAGTCCTGGACTTGCTTTATTAACATGCTTCATGTCAAGAGGGATGAAAGTGTATGAGGGTGATGTGTGTACATGTATGTTGGTGTATGTGTTGGGGCAGGGAGAAATAATGTCCAGAGCAAACACAGAAATGTTACAGAAGAGCCGTGTCTGACTCTAAGTCTTCCACCCAAATGTTGGCTTCCAGACATATGTTGGATGTAAAATGTTTACAGTCGTTTTTGTGGTTTGTTGAATCAGGCATCTTTTTACAAGTAATTGTAGTTGGTCTGCTTAATATTTAGAAAGAAAACCTTGCTGGGCAGCATAGAAGTCAGCCATATTTCTAATTAAAACAATGTTTTCACGTTGTCTAGAAAGACTCTTAGCATCTGCAACTGCAGAGCATATCGTATGACAGAAAGAAGAATCTATGTGACAAAGAAACATAGGGCTGATAAACAAATACTAATACTCCACAACGACTACTAGTACTACTACTAATAATAATTGGAATTCCCTGGTGGCGCAGTGGATAAGACTCTGCACTCCCAATGCAGGGGGCCTGGGTTCAATCCCTGCTCAGGGCACTAGATCCCACTTGCATGCCACAACTAAGAGTTCGCATGCCACAACTAAGGAGCCAGTGCAACCAAATAAATAAATACTAAAAATAAATAAATAAAAAGAATTCTCGCTTAAAAAATAATAATAATACTTCATAGTCATAAGGCAATTCAAACTTTTCAAAGCACTTTCTCCATCTATTATCCAGTTTTATTCTTCATAGCAGTCCTCTCAGCTAAGTAGGGCAGATATTATCTCCCTCTGACTCCCAGATCCTCAAAGAACTTCAGGACAGAGAAGGAAAGACTTGCCTGAGATCACATAGCTAGGTAATTGCAGCATCACAACTAAATTCCAGGTGTCCTGTGTTTGGTTCAGAAACTGGATCATAAGAACAGAGGTTAGACGGACAGTTGTGCAGGAAGTGTGTCTTTGGCAGGGGAGGTTTTGTCACTGGCATCTGCCCGGCACAGAGCTGGCTGTCGCCATTCCAACAGCACTAGAATTGTCAGCCCAATGGGCATCTTGCTTTGTCCCCCAGACAACTCACAGGGATCTGAGGGGCTTGTAAGAGCATAAATGTTAAAGGCTTTGGAGAGGTGACTGCACCATCAGGTCCTCAGGGTACTGCTAAGGGGTCCAACTCCTGCAGCTTCTACTCAACATCTAATAGTGAAACCAAGAAAGGAGATAGGAAAGAAGATTGACCAACAAGCTTCCGCTGGGATTGCTAGAGGAAAGAGGTGCTTTTTTTCGCCTTTTTCTACAACGCCTGCATCTCTGTCCTGCTTCTCCGACAGCCCCCATCCGGCACACCGAAGACACCAGGCGAGTGAGATGTGTGTTGAGAGGCATGGTGAGGTGAGGTAGCCATTGCACTGTCTGATTACAACCCTGTAAAAAGTATACAGAGGAAGCAAAGATCACGGGGAAGTCCACCAGAGCAGAGGAGTCATTGTTTGGGTGTGGACACTTTATTCTCCTCTTCTGTCTCATAATTGAATTTTCTGCCAGAAGTTATACTTCTCGTACAATTTTTAGATGGTATTTTTGTTTAACTGGGAGAGAGGGGATGTGGTTTTGGCGGCAGAAACAGGGTAGTTGTTGGCAGGAGAGAGAAAGGGAGCAGCTGCTTTCTGTCTGGTGAGAAAGAAGCACCAGCGCCTGGGGTCCAGCCAGCAGCAACCCCTGGTCAGGCCCCCGAGGAGGAATATTTAGGTTTCTTTCACTGTCCAGATGTCGCAGCATCTTCCCACCTTTTGTCAGCCCCTAGGGCCAGAGACCCCTCGGCAGTGCAGGGACCACTCATTGCAGGGAGCTCCCAGGAGGTCTGAGCCCCTCCTCTGGTCACTACCGAGCCGGCCAGGACGGGTACCGGGTGAGAACAGCGTCTGCCCTGTTCCTCCCGCTGTGCTCCGGAGAGAGGAGAGTGAGTACCGTGCTGGGGCCAGGATGACAGCAACAGAGCAGATTAGACAAGCAGCTGAGGCTGCCCAACTCTCGGAGTGAGTCTCCACTGAGAACCCAAGCGGCGGCAAGCACCTGTCTAGAGAGGCGTCGGCGCCCCGGACCCCTCGGGCCCTTGCCCTTCTAAGCAGCCTGGCCAGCCTTCCGTGCCTCTGCGCTGAGCCTCACTCACGTGTGATCGCCGAATGGTGGTGGTGGTGGTGATCGGCTGGACTCTCCATCTTGTCACCTCACTGTTTACAAGAGTCCGTGGAATGAAAACTAAGCTACCTCCGAGAAGTAAAATCCTGGAGGAATCATTGGGTTCTAAGAATTTGCCAGAAGAAAGGCAGGAGGGCCTCAGCCTTCTCAAGGTCCAAGGCCAACTCACATAAGCTGACTTTTGAGCCCATCTGGGGACTATGTGGGTGCCTACCAGCCTGGGAAAGGAATGTTCTCCCAGCTCCATAGTGGGTCTGCGTCTGCCCTTCATCCCGGGGGAAGATGCCCTTCAGCTTGGAACTTACTACCCTGAAATCAACAAATAGGTGTGGCGAAGTTTCCACTGTGCCTTTCCAAGAACAGTCAGGGGCTTCCCTTTGGTAGCTGGGGTAAGTCCTCCCTAGCTAGAAGGGTAGCAGCACCTTTTCGAAAGAAACAAGAGTAGCTGGGGTTTGGGCTTTTTTTTTTTTTTTTTTTTTCATGTGGAAGAAAGTCTATAGCTGATGATTTTCGTTTGACCTCTTTGCAAAGCAGCTTGAGTTGCAACAGCTCTGCTGAAATGTTATATGGCCTTTTGCTTCAAGGACTTTGAAACCAGCATTGTTGATTTTTCCTCTTTCCTGTCAACGTCGGTCCTGTTTCCGTAGTGTTTTATGTTTGCTGTCTGGAGGATTTTAAATACAGTAGCTCTTGGTATAGAAGGCCTTTTGACTTTCCCTGTGGCCTGAGCTATAGGTATATATTCTGTCTGCAAATAAGTAAACACACTGTAGAGCAGAAGCAGAATTGCTTTGTTGTCAGCAGAGGGGGAGACGCCACGAAGCCCGAAGTGCTGTAACCCCTGCTGTGCAAACAAGCCTCCTGCCTGGTGTGGAAACATCCCTGTACCCAACAGACAGACCTCTGTGTTATTTAGGTACCGTCCAGGATCTGAGTGTCTGTTTGTTATCCAAAGGGTATAAAAGGGAAATCAAACATTCTTTCATATCATTATAAGCCCTGTGCAAACACAGCCCGTGGACAAAGCCCTTTCCTGGGTCCATAAACAAGGAGCTGTTTGTCCTGACTGCCCGTCATTAGCAGCCAAAGCAGGGCTGAGCCGAGCATGTGTCATGTGCACTGTTGCGATTCTGCTCTCTTGGGCCAGAATTTGACAGGTGTCATGGGACAGAGTTCGCCCTGTGGAAGTTCAATCAGAGCACCCACTGGGAGCCTTCAGCAAATGCCACGTCTAACAGGCTCAGAGCTATGAAGTAACCTGACTAAGCCGTTGCACCCAGCCGCAGGAAGGCAGATCTTTAGTAGGATTGCCTTTGTGCCTGGGGATTAGTGGGCCACAAATGCCAGGATCCAGACTCATGTCTGCCTGTATCTGATGCAACCAAAGCAAAAGCCTGAGCTTAGGATAAAATATCTCCCTCTCACTCCCCTGAACAACCCAGACGTAACGCTGCAGCTTCTGAATATTAACGAGGGCCTGGTTTCTTCACCCCAAAATATTTTGATCAATTAAGCCCAGACCTGCCAGTCTGATTCTCTGGTTACTGAAGTTCACTCGAGTCCACTTGTTCCGTCTTCTAGAGCTGTGCTGTCCAGTAGAGGAGGCATACGTCACACGTGGCTACTGAGCCCTGGAAACGAGGCTCATCTGAATTGTAATGAACCCCCAAGTGTAAAATACACCTCGGATTTTGAAAATTTAGTACCCCCCAAAAGGTGAAATATCTCAATAATTTTTAATGTTAATTACATGTTGAAACTATTTTAGCTCCATTGGGTTCAATTAAATATATTATTAAAATTAATTTCACCTGTTTCTTTTCACTTCCTTTAACGTGGCTACTAGAAGATGTAAAAATCACACACCCAGCTCACGTTGTTTGCATTGGACAGCGCTGGCCTGGCTCCTGAAGGAAGTTTAGGTTTATAGTGCCATCTGCTGGTCCACCTAAAGCAGACGCTAGTGTAAGCGGTAGTTCAGCCGTCTGAGCAGGGAAACACTGTCTCTTGGCCAAGCAACATGCAATCTTCCTCTTCCAGAAGCTTCTGAGCAGGACCAGAACTGACCCCTCAAGTCTCTGCCTTGTCAGGAGTCTTTTTTTTAACTTTTTATTTTATACTGGAGTATAGTTGATTAACAATGTTGTGTTAGTTTCAGATATACAACAAAGTGATTCAGTTATACATATACATGTATCTATTCTTTTTCAAATTCTTTTCTCAATTAGGTTGTTACAGAATATTGAGCAGAGTTCCCTGTGCTATACAGTAGGTCCTTGTTGGTTATCCATTTTAAATATAGCGGTATGTAGGGACTTCCCTGGTGGTCCAGTGAGTAAGACTTTGCGCTCCCAATGCAGAGGGCCTGGGTTCGATCCCTGGTCAGGGAACTAGATCCCACATGCATGCCGCAACTAAGAGACCTGGCGCAGCCAAAGTAAATAAAATTCTTTAAAAAATAATAATAAATATATAAATATAGCAGAGTGTATATGTCAATCCCAAATTCCCTAACTATCCCTCCCCTCCACCCTTCCCCACTGGTAACCATAAATTCAGTGTCTAAGTCCTCGTCAGTAGTCTTGAAGAGGGCGATGGCAGACTGCTGGAAGGTGCAGGCCTGTGTTCTCTACCTTGTGGGTGCTAAGGAAGCCCACAAGAATAGCAGTTCTTTTCCTAAGAAAGATTTCAAACCGCCACAGGGTTGTAAAGAAGCATGTAACAGAATATAAGGAGGACATAGATCCATCTCTTAAAAGACTAGTGTCCTCTCTTTGGATGATGCTTACCTGCCTTGATTTGTCAAGAGTTTGAAAGTAGGACTCTTTCTGATAATAGTATCTGCATCGGTTATCTGTTGCTGCATAACAGATCACCCCAAAACTTTGTGGCTTCAAACAATGATAATCATTTAACATCTCTCACTGTTTCTGTGGGTCTGGAATTCAGGATTGGCCCATCTGAGCACTCCTGGCTCAGAATATCTCATGGGGTTGAAGTCAGATGTTGTCTGGGGCCAATCCCTGAAGGTTTGCCTGGGCCCAGAGGATCCACGTCCAAGGTGGCTCATTCATGTGACTGGTGAGGTGATGCTGGTTGTTGGCTGGAGGCCTCAGTTCTTCTCCACGTGGGGCTCTCCACAGGGCTGCTTGAGTGTCCTTGAGGCTCAGCAGCTGGTGTCCTCCAGAGAGCACAATCTAAGAGGCCTAAGGGGAGGCTGCACAGCTTTTATGATGTAGCCTCAGAAGTTACACGCCATTACTCCCGCTGCATTGTATTGGTCAAGAGGCAGGAACACGCATCCCACCTCTTGACTGAGGAAGGTCAACATCACGTTGTAAAAGAAAACGTGAGAAGGGTTGGCCATTGTATTTTCCAAAAATGCAAAGTCCCTAATGGGTGTATAGCACTGTGCAACTAAAAAGCATGCCCCAGTTCTGCAGATGAGGAAATTGAGGCTCAGAGAAGTAAAGTAACCAGCCTGCAGTCTCACGTCTGGCAGGAAGGACTAAAGCCCAGTTCTAACTCCTAGATCATACTGGTGTAGCCTCTCCAGGTTCTTTCCCTGTGTCTCCCTTATGCTGTTGTAACTACAAATTACACTGACTGTTTCATCTTTCCAGCATCTTCAAGGTGTGCAGTGCTCTCTTCATTCAAGTGTTTTAGATGATTCTTCAGTTGATGTCTGTCTATAAACTGTCATTTTACTGAGTTGAGGCTCAATGGGAGTATGTTTCAACTAACTATAGAGCCCTTCTTACAAAAGTGCTGTAGCAATGACAGTGTATACATTTTCCAATATTTTCCATGCTGTTTGCTTCAAAGATCTCAGGAATAATAACCACATTATAATGTGTGTACTCACATTCTGTTTGATTATCTGAATATTACATCTTATTTATTTTTGAAACAGGAAAGAATAATCACTGCCTGCTTCAGTAGTTTTCAGAGTAGTTGGTCATTGTAAAAAGGAGGTTTTTCCAATTTTTGATGTTCCACCTGCCAGAATGAAAACAAAACTCCAGCTGCCATAATCATGTTCTGTTATTCTTGGTTCCAGGTCAAACTTCCCTTTCCTGTAGATCAAATCACAGATCTTCCAAGGAATGATTTCCAGATGATGATTAAGATGCACAAGCTAACCTCAGAGCAGTTAGAGTTCATTCACGACGTCCGCCGGCGCAGCAAGAACCGCATCGCGGCCCAGCGCTGCCGCAAGAGGAAGCTGGACTGTATTCAGAACTTAGAATGTGAAATCCGCAAACTGGTGAGTTGGCCCGCCCTTTGCTGTCAGCAACCTGGAGTGACCGGGGCTGATGCAAAGTTACGGTAGCGAAGGCCAGAGAGGTAGAGAGAAGGGCCACCGTTCAGGGAAGTTCGAGTTGATTTTTAACGAGTTCTCAACAAAAATAATACCTTTACATCTGTAATGTGTGTGTGTCTGTGCAGGTGTGTGATTGTGTGTCAGTATTTTATATCTTTCAGCCATTCGTATATTTTTTTAAATTTATTGACATATAGTTGATTTACAGTGTTGTGTTAATTTCTTCTGTACAGCAAAGCGACTCAGTTATACATATATTCTTTTTCATATTATTTTCCATTATAGTTTGTTACAGCATATTGAATATAGTTCCCTGTGCTCTACAGTAGGACCTTGTTGTTTATCCATTCTATATATAATAGTTTGCCTCTGCTAATCCCAAACTCCCATTCCTTCCCTCCCCTAGAGGTGCTTCTTTTTTATTTTCCATTCAACATGTGCTGAGAGCTAACATTTATTGCATGCATACGTGGACCAGATATTATTCTAATCTCTTTCTGTAGGTGATCACATGTAATCCTCACATCAACCCTATGATTTAGGTTCTACTTTATCTCCATTTACAAAGGAGGAAACCAGAGTGCAGAGAGGTTAGGTAACTCCCCACTATGGGGCAGAGCTTGAATGCAAACCCAGCTGCCTGATTCCAAATCTTGTTATTTGCACTGCTTTCTCCCACCTCCCATGGAGGAGTGGAGGTTAGAGGCAGGACACCAGCCTACCACCAGGGGTCGCTCAGCCACGTGATCTCCTGAAGCCCTTCACAGCCCCAGTGTCCTGAATTCTGCCTCAAAGTGGCTGTCACCTCCTCCCTGTGCCTGAGAGTATTTTGCCTCGGGGAATAATCTCCCATCTCCCAAGCCTCCCCCTCACTCAGAGCTCTGCACTCCCTTCTCCTTGATAAGCAACCTTAAGCTACAGGAAGTAAATCCAGGTGGCCTCTGGCTCCTGATTGTACCCTTGAAGGCAATCAACGCACCTTCACTCAGCTCAGCCTTTCTGCCGGCCAAATCCTGGAAACTCATCCCAGGTGCCCTGTCTATGTCAGGCTGAAGAAGAGGGAGGCCACGGACTGTGGTCATGATCTAAGTTTGGGTCCTCAGGCTATACGTGGCAGTCCTTTGCCTCCTGGTAAGCCATTGTCCTAACGAGAACCTAAGAGCAAAATAAGACATTTGAGAAGCCTGAGTAAATGTTACCTGTTATCAAGATAGTCCTGGACCTTGGGGTCTTTTTTTTTTTTTTCTCTTAATTTAATTAACACCAGCCAAGCAGGGAAAATAGTGCCCATGTTCAGTGGCTGCCATCACCTACAAAATAAAGGCCAAGCTCCTTAGCAAGATGCACTGTGCTCTCCATGATTCAGTCTACCCTCCAGCATCACCTTCCTCTCCCTTCTTGGAACTGGACCCCCAATAAAATCAAACGGGATGCTCTTCCCCTCAGCCCCATCTCCTGCTGTTTCTACCTCTGTGCTCATGCCTCTGCTATTTCTCCTCTACCTCGGACAGTCCTCGACTGTTTTTTTCTCTGACTACATCCTTTGTTCCTTAAGAGTCAGGTTACTGTCACCTCTCCAATAAGCCCCTTTCCTGAGTCCCTGGTGAGGCGGAGCACCTGTCCTCAGAGCCCTGATCTGACCTCTGGCTTCATACTTACCACATTAGTCTTGCATTATCCGTGTGTGTGTCTGTCTCCTCAGCCCTGGCCCTAGACTGTAGGTTCCTCACAACAAGACAGTCTTGAGAAGCCTCTCAGGAAAGGTCTGTTGCCCTAAAATGTATTAGAAATTGTGACTGAGTCATGAGATTACAAATTCCTTCTTTCCTTCAAATTTTTCTTTAATGTTGTTTTAACAACAACAAAAATGTTTAATTTAAGCCAACATAAGGAAGCAAGATATTGCTGCTGATGAGTGTGGGTCTTTGGAAAGCCTGCTGGGCTTAGGTTGGGACCCAGGCAAGGCTGAGCCTGATGGGTATAAGGTTTCAGGGCCTTAAGCACACGTCTATAGTAATTCGGCCCTGCACTCTTTTTCAGGTACGAGAATAACTCTAATCACCCGTATTTGAGAAACGCCTGACTTTTTGTAATTAGCACTCTTCTCTGTAATTTTGTAATACTGAGCAAATAGGAAAGTCTAAGCCATGCCCCTGGCAGATACCTAAAGCTGTTTGCTAATATTGTTCGGTTGAGAAACCAAGAAGGCATCTCCTAGTTCTCCCCCTGCTTTTTTGGAAACCCCTTGAGTAATGTGCTGCCATTTCCCTGCTGAATGAGAGTGTCGATGTACACCTGTGACTTAGAGCATCCTGTTTTTTTTTTTAATTAATTAATTAATTAATTATTTAATTTATGGCTGTGTTGGGTCTTCGTTTCTGTGCGAGTGCTTTCTCTAGTTGCGGCAAGTGGGGGCCACTCTTCATCGCGGTGCGCGGGCCTCTCATTATCGCGGCCTCTCATGTTGCAGAGCACAGACTCCAGATGCGCAGGCTCAGTAATTGTGGCTCACGGGCCTAGTTGCTCTGCGGCATGTGGGATCTTCCCAGACCAGGGCTCGAACCCGTGTCCCCTGCATTGGCAGGCAGATTTTTCAACCACTGCGCCACCAGGGAAGCCCAAGCATCCTGTTCTTAACCGAGGCCTTGATTTCTACTGCCTTTCCTGCAGAGAGCCAAAACCCTGTCACGTGCAGCATTTCATCTTCTTCCCCCTAGAAAGTGACCCAGGACCTTTCGTAGATCAGTGGACGTGGAGGGGTGGGTGGCTTGGCCAGGATGATGCGGCAGAATGGAGACCGCGATCCCTCCTGGGGCTGGTGTTGCCTCCCATTTTGCAGACTTGCAGGTCCAGGTAAGGAGGTCCAAGCTGCACAGCCACAAGTGTAAGATTTCTTCTCTTGGCGAGCCCTCCGGATGTGTTTTACTCCACACCCACCCCCGCTCTGGGGAGTGGCGCCCGCTCCTGGTGGGCGGGGGCAGGCTGGTCCCGCCCCACGAGGCCCAGATCCCGCCCACTCACTCCCGCCCGCACCCACGCGGTCTCCAGCACGCCACTCACTCTGCTTTTGCAAACTTGCGAAATGTATTCCTCTCGAGTTGCACTTGTACATCTGTTTATTTTTCATTTTTAAAACATGTTTTCTTGATAAATTTATAAATATTTTAGCAGGTGCCCTTTCCCCGTGTAAATCTCTGTCTCCGACACACATGCCCACACTGCCTGCCAGATTGCATTCGTCTTTCGGCACGTGCACCTCCCATGTAGGAGACCCACTGGTACGTTTGCTTCTCTGTCTCTCTCACTCTCTCCCCCCCCGCCCGCCCCGCTCTTTTTCCCATCCTCTTGCATCCTCTCCTCATCTCTCTCCCCCCCGCCCCGCCCGCCCCGCTCTTTTTCCCATCCTCTTGCATCCTCTCCTCGTCTCTCTCTCTCTCCCCCCCCCGCCCGCCCCGCTCTTTTTCCCATCCTCTTGCATCCTCTCCTCATCTCTCTCTCCCCCCCCCCCGCCCGCCCCGCTCTTTTCCCATCCTCTTGCATCCTCTCCTCATCTCTCTCCCCCCCCGCCCGCCCCGCTCTTTTCCCATCCTCTTGCATCCTCTCCTCATCTCTCTCCCCACCCCCGCCCCGCTCTTTTCCCCATCCTCTTGCACCCTCTCCTCGTCTCTCTCTCCCCCCCCCGCCCGCCCCGCTCTTTTTCCCATCCTCTTGCATCCTCTCCTCATCTCTCTCCCCCCCCCGCCCGCCCCGCTCTTTTCCCATCCTCTTGCATCCTCTCCTCATCTCTCTCCCCCCCCCCCGCCCGCCCCGCTCTTTTCCCCATCCTCTTGCATCCTCTCCTCATCTCTCTCCCCACCCCGCCCGCCCCGCTCTTTTCCCCATCCTCTTGCATCCTCTCCTCATCTCTCTCTCTCTCCCCCCCCCCGCCCGCCCCGCTCTTTTCCCCATCCTCTTGCACCCTCTCCTCGTCTCTCTCTCTCTCCCCCCCCCGCCCGCCCCGCTCTTTTTCCCATCCTCTTGCATCCTCTCCTCATCTCTCTCTCTCTCCCCCCCCCGCCCGCCCCGCTCTTTTTCCCATCCTCTTGCATCCTCTCCTCATCTCTCTCCCCCCCCGCCCGCCCCGCTCTTTTCCCATCCTCTTGCATCCTCTCCTCATCTCTCTCCCCCCCCCGCCCCGCTCTTTTCCCCATCCTCTTGCACCCTCTCCTCGTCTCTCTCTCCCCCCCCCGCCCGCCCCGCTCTTTTTCCCATCCTCTTGCATCCTCTCCTCATCTCTCTCCCCCCCCCCGCCCGCCCCGCTCTTTTCCCATCCTCTTGCATCCTCTCCTCGTCTCTCTCTCTCTCCCCCCCCCGCCCGCCCCGCTCTTTTCCCCATCCTCTTGCACCCTCTCCTCGTCTCTCTCTCTCTCCCCACCCCGCCCGCCCCGCTCTTTTTCCCATCCTCTTGCATCCTCTCCTCATCTCTCTCCCCCCCGCCCCGCCCGCCCCGCTCTTTTCCCCATCCTCTTGCACCCTCTCCTCGTCTCTCTCTCCCCCCCCCGCCCGCCCCGCTCTTTTTCCCATCCTCTTGCATCCTCTCCTCATCTCTCTCCCCCCCCCCGCCCGCCCCGCTCTTTTCCCATCCTCTTGCATCCTCTCCTCGTCTCTCTCTCTCTCCCCCCCCCGCCCGCCCCGCTCTTTTCCCCATCCTCTTGCACCCTCTCCTCGTCTCTCTCTCTCTCCCCCCCCCGCCCGCCCCGCTCTTTTTCCCATCCTCTTGCATCCTCTCCTCATCTCTCTCTCTCTCCCCCCCCCGCCCGCCCCGCTCTTTTCCCCATCCTCTTGCACCCTCTCCTCGTCTCTCCTGCGCACCCTTGCAGAGGGTGAGGACTCGCTTCACATGTCCCGTTTCCCATCCATTTCACTGCGTGCGCCTCACGGAGCCTCCTCATCTTCTCTCCTCACACAGCTAGTTATGGGAAGACCTTCATCAGTCTCCCCTGTGGTGGCTAAATTCATCTCTCTGATGGGGTGATGAATTTTAGTAACACAAGAGCTTATGTGGGGTTTTCTCTAAGGAGACTATCTCAGAACCCCGGGCTGGTACTCTAGGGCTCAGCCTCCTCACCTCTGTCCCTGCTTCCTGTGTCCAGAGAGAATTGGTCTTGGGACTCACTGCACAGTCCCCAGCCATCTGTGCCGTTGTGTTCAGTCCATCAGTCTCAGAGGCCAGAGAGCCTACTGATATAGGATTTTTAAAAACATAACTTTATTTATTTATTTTTATCTTTGGCTGCGTTGGGTCTTCGTTGCTGTGTGCGGACTTTCTCTAGTTGTGGCGAGCAGGAGCTACTCTTCATTGTGGTGCTCAGGCGTCTCATTGCGGTGGCTTCTCTTGTTGCGGAGCACGGGCTCTGGGCACGCAGGCTCAGTAGTTGTGGCGCACGGGTTTAGTTGCTCCACGGCATGTGGGATCTTCCTGGACCAGGGCTCGAACCCGTGTCCCCTGCATTGGCAGGTGGATGGATTCTTAACCACTGTGCCACCAGGGAAGTATAAGATTTAATCATGTGAAACTGCTGATGGTTGATTTCTTTTTGCAATTTTCATTGTTTTTTTTCTAAATAGACTTGCTTTTTTTAGAGAAGTTTTAGGTTCACAGCAAAATTGAAGGGAAAATACAGAGTTCCCGCCTGCCCTCTACCTCTGCACACTCACAGCCTCCCCAGAGTGGTACGTTTGTTACAACTGATGAAGCTGTAATGACACATCATAATCACTCCAAGTCCATAATTTACCTTAGGGTTCACTCTTGGTGTTGTATGTTCTGTGGGTTTGGACAAATGTATAATGAATGACATGTATCCACCACAACAGTGACATAGAGTAGCTTCATCTAAAAATCCTCTGTGCTTCAGCTATTCATCCCTCCCTCCCCCACCCCACCCCTTAGCAAACACTGATCTTTTTACTGTCTCTATAGGTTTGCCCTTTTATAGAATGTCATATAGTTGGAACTGATGAACTGTTTTTGACCTTCAGCAATCGCAACCTAATGCATTTGGGGGAGATTTTCAACTACAAGGTTTGGGACTAAGAGTTTTCCGATTGATTCTCTGCAAACCCCAAATTCCAGGCAACTGGAACCTTGATTCTCTGCAGTTTTCTGGTTGGTGGTGATTTTGCTGGTCACTCGGCTGGGCCTCAGAGAGGCATGAAAAGAAGCTACCACAGGGAAGGTGTCAGGGTCAGTGGCACATCTGGATGGGCTGCTCAGATGGGAGACTTGGCGGAAGTATGTGTCCAGGCTCTCTGGATAGATTCTCTTTTAAGTTTCTAGATCCTGACCTACTCATTCATGAGTTACACTATAATGTAGGATGCAAAAACCAAAGTTGGAAAACCCCCAGAACCTACTGTATAGCACAGGGAACTCTGCTCAATATTCTGTAATAACCTAAATGGGAAAAGAATTTGAAAAAGAATAGAAAAAAAAAAAATAATGATGTGGGCTTGTATGATTCCATTTATATGAAATTCCAGAGAAGGTAGATCTATAGAGATAGAATGCAGGTGAGTCGTTGCCTGAGGCTGGGGGTAGGCATGGGGAGTGACTGCAGTGGCCGTGAGAGATTCTTGGGATGATCGGACTGTTCTAAAATTGTATCATGGGATGGTTACACAACTTTATAAATTTACTACAGATCACTGATTGTTTCATAGTTGAAATTAATGAATTTTATGGCATGTAAATTCAACCTCAACAAACCTGTTAAAATTTTTTAAAAAGAAAAGCCCCAGAAAACAGGATGCTGGGTCCTCCCATTCAGGCTGGATCAGGCCTTTTCTTTTTCTTCTGTTGTTCAGGTGTGTGAGAAAGAGAAGCTGTTGTCGGAGAGGAATCAGCTGAAAGCGTGCATGGGGGAACTGCTGGACAACTTCTCCTGCCTTTCCCAGGAAGTCTGCCGAGATATCCAGAGCCCCGAGCAGATCCAGGCCCTGCATCGGTACTGCCCTGTCCTCAGACCCATGGGTCTCCCCACAGCCTCCGGTATGAACCCCGTGCCCTTGGGCGCGGAGCAGAACCTTGCCGCCCCCCAGCGTGCGGTGGAGGAAAGCGTGCCCTGCTGCTTGGAGCAGGGCACAGCGGCCCCCGGGCCCCCCTGGGCGCCCAGCAGCGCCTCAGAGAACTGTACTTCTGCTCGGAGGCTGGAAGGCACTGACCCAGGAACCTTCTCAGACAGAGGACCTCCTCTGGAACCCAGGAGCCAAACGGTGACCGTGGACTTCTGCCAGGAAATGACTGATAAGTGTACAACCGATGAACAGCCCAGAAAAGATTACACCTAGTGACGGCCTGCCTCCTAGTTCTCAGCTCTCTCCCACCCAGGTGTCCACGGGTCAGCCTGCGGTGCCGTTTGTCTGTCGTCTGGAAGAACCAAGAAGGAATTTGGTGCACACTACAGCAGTCTTAGCAGCAATACTGTTTCCAAGTATTCTCTCCTCCCTTCAAGCAGGAGCGATATATAGTTAGTTACCTTCACGATGGTGCTACCCCTTGCTCAGGCAAGGAAAGACGACAGTGACAATGCTGTCTGTCTGTGGGTTCATTTCAGTCTTAACAGGGATAGACTATAACACCTCTAGGACCCAACCACGGATTTTTTTTCTCAGTGGCCCATGTCACAAACCCTATCTCAGGAATTTCTTCTGAATGTTCAATTTTTTTCATTGAAGACAGCTTCTATACACATCAAAGTTTTATAGCTAGACTGTACATATTATATATAATATATATATAAAATATATATCTCTCTCCATATGCAAAAGTCCTGCATGCCTCGATTTTCTCATCCTAAAACTGGAAACTTCGTTTCTCGTTTATAAACAGGTTCCAACATTCCTCTTCTTTTGTCTCTGACGCTAGAACTAGTTTGTAACTGTTAAGATGGTCGTTTTTCTTGCTTCACCGTTCACTTTCAAGTTGTGCTTATTTATGGACAGAATTCAATGTTGGAAGCTTTCTTTGAGGTTTTATTTCAGACCTTTTTTTGTTGGTTTGGTTTGGTTTGGGCACCGTCAGGTGGTGCCAGTTGAGTATCGTGGGTTTGGTTTTTTCTTGCAGATACTGTACAGTCAAGGTCAACTTTGCCACTTGCACTGAGTTTTGGGTCAAACCTATTTTCTTAAATGAAGTTGTCACTTCAGTATAACTCAAGTAAACTGTATATTCTTTGCTTTTAGTTAAAAAAGTAAAACAGTTAGCTAATTAAAAAAGCACTCAGGTGATAATTATGTAGGAAAAACAATCTTGCCAAATAATGAATTCATCCTAGGATGTAGACAATAATCTGCTTGAATATTTTTATATTTCACCTCCTCCCCACCTTTTCCTAAGCAAAGTTTTAAATGCAGAGAGTTCAAAGTTGATGCTGGATGTTCAGATTCCTAAGTGGGGAGAGTTTGGACGTCTCACTCAAAAGCGCATCGAAACAGCAGGAATCGTGATTTTGTACCAGAACTCAGCAGGCATTGGCTCCTAAATAGCAAGTTAGAACTGTTTTCTCAGCCAGGGAGTAAGTCCCATTCATTTCAACACTTCCCCAGGCCTCTGCTTGCTCTCGGAAGCATAGGATAGTAGGAACTTCTCCATCGAAGGACTTGGCTGCTGAGCCACCCAGCTTCCCAGCCCAGGACCTGCCTCCCCCGGGGACTCACCTGAGGGGGTCTGAATCACAGCCCTGGGGGTGCCGCCCTTAGGTGGCCGTCCTGGGGTTAACGCAGCTGGCCCAGAGTAGGAGAGAGCAGGACAGATGTTAGCCTGAGGTCTGTCCCTGACGCAGGCAAAAGCATTTCTTTCTCTCTTCTTTCTCCAAATGCTTTGAGTTGAATTCTGAGGTTTTTCCACCCTTCTCTAGTCCGAAGGCAGATTTCATTCTGAGGCTTTGGACACGACATGGCCAGGAGCCCTCCCTAGCCCCCCCCCCCCCCACTCACCAGGCACACACCTTACCCTCACCTGATGATCATTTCCTTCTCTTGCTGCAAAACTAGTTGGCTTGCAACCCACAGAGAGCAGCTTCCCTTGGCTCAGGGGGCACGTTGGCCCCTGGCCACGTTTACAGGAAGGTGTGCCGGACGCCACAGCCGGCACAGGGGAGAGATCAGCTCCCTCCCTCCTCTAGGCCGGCTGCAGGAAAAGTCCTGAACAGTCTGATGTGGGGATGGGGTGGTGGGCAGTGGGGACTAGGTGGTTGATTTTGTTTCTTTCTTTGTGCCATTGTTTGGACGATATTAAAGCTGCATGTAAAAGGGGAAATTAGTATATGACGTAGGCGAAAAGTGAAATCATAGTAACATATGTTTTAGTATTATTAACTTTTTTCTGTACAAATATTAGTGCTAAATGTTTAAATATGTATGAATGCCAGAAATTTGTTGGTTCATGCGGTAGGATTAAAAAAAAAAAAGGCTTTTCTTCGAAAATAGTTCCACTTTTAAAACCTGCCTCTGGGTTTTTGTTTTTTCTCCTGTGTGTATGTATGGTGCGTGCTTGTCTGAGACAGATTGTGATCCAGCTCTGAGTTGGAGGTACCGTTTTTCTTGTGGCTGTTGGGATTTCTTGGCCTAGTAGAAGAGTTCTGTGCTTCACCGTGAGGTTTGCCTTTGGGAAAAACTGGTGACAGCTCGAATTTAAACTCGGTGTGAATCACGTGATCCATCACAGGCGTGTGTTCTGGTGGAAGAGTCGGCCAACAGTATTATTTTGGTTTTTTAACTCTCTTGTTGCCTTTTTTAAGTGACCTCCTCTTCTTTGGAAAAAGGAATGTTTTCTGCTCATATCGTAACAAGGTCCAAACCAGCTCGTTGGCGTGACTGACCCTGGTACCAACACATGTGCATCTGGCAGTCTTGAGCCCATTCGTGCCGTCCCCGTTCTGTTGTCCTGCGTGGCAGGCCTCCCGCTGGGGGGCGGAGACAGGTGTCCTCTATTCTCCTCCCTGCTAACTCAGCCCACAGCCTCCTCCCACCAGCCCCTGCCTCGTGTTTCTTCCTCTGCCCCAGTCACACCCCTGCCACCCTGGCCGTGGGAACTGGTTAAAAACACTGCTGGAGAAACTGTCTTTCGATTTCTTAGAGATGTGAACAAGTTGTTGGGATTTGGTTCACTATCCACCAGGAACAAGCGACTGGCTTTGTGCAATTGTTGACGTGACGTGTCTGTGTCTCTTACAGCTCTGAACCGTGTGCTTGTCAAGATTATTTCCGGGTTGATTCAAAGGGAGGACTAGCTGGGGACCAGAGTCCAAGTTCCCTCAAGTGGAATTTTAAAAACCAGCCTGTCTCCTTTCCCTGGGATCCCTTAGTGCAACTCGTGTCTTTTCTGAAAGAGAAAAGCAAGTTAACAGCAAGGAATAGCATCTGCACGGCATGGTGACATTTAGTGGTATCTTTAAGGGTCCATCCTTACAGATATAAAGGACTCTCCCGCTACGGAATGTTCAGGAGGGTCCCTGCGACAGGCGAGTTGTGTCTCCAGGTGGCTGGGTCAGGCGTGGGCTGTTGGAACGGGGACAGTGGAGGTGGCCCTGTGGCTAGGTAACATCCGCCTGAAACTGGTCCTCCCCTCGGATCTGCCTTTGTTCTACTTGTGTCTCTCTGGACAACCTCACTTCGTTCAGGTTGGTCAGGCTTGGGCAGGTGCATGCTTTGCCGTATGTGTCTGTTTCTCTTCGTTATCCGGGGGTGCCTTGAATAAAAGAACTTCATGACATACTGATTCTGGAACAAAACCGTTGCAAAAACGAACAAAAAAAGAGCTGGCAAAGTCAGTAGCCCACCTGCTCCTTCTCTTCTGGGTTCCCTAACAATGACTCAGGCGTCAGAGGTGATGCTGCACTAGGAAATGTTATTTTGTATAGTGTACAAGTAATTTATTAACTGTCTTTCTAAAGGTATGCTGCTTTTAAGATGCACTATGATTTTGGATTTAATCCTTGTGTTGCTTTCCCAAGGAAGTAAAAAAAAAAAAAAAAAAAAAAAGGCTGGTGATTAGTATGTCAACTGCCACTTCTCCTTGAAAAGGAAGGCAGGGACCAGCAACAGGACTTGTAATGAGGGGACTGCTAAAAGCCAGGTGGGCACACTGTGAAGTCCAGTATTACCATCAAGAGGTCTAAACCTACACTTTCTCTTTTAATGCTTTATGATTGCCATTAAAGAAGAAGAAACAAACAGAGGTGTGAAAATGATACGCCTTTTAAGAAACCACTGAATCCTGCCCCTTCAAGCTGATCCACATGCTATGTTGAGCATAATCCTCCCAAAATGTGTAAAAGCCTGCAAAGCTCTTTCGAAACCCTATTAGCTACCTAGTTCTATACATTATACCCCATTTCAACTAGGAGCCGCTTAATACATGACTTCAAACTGTGCCACTGGTGCTTAACAATGGTTGGAGGAGTTGCCGATCAAGAAGGCAGCCAGAATCAAGTTTTGTCCTCAAATCACTATAAATAGTCAAAGAAACATACTTTTTCTTTTTTTTTACAGAATAAAGCTGGGACTTCCCTGGCGGTCCAGTGGTTAAGACTCTGCACTGTCAATGCAGGGGGTACGGGTTCAATCTCTGGTCAGGGAACTAAGATCCCACATGCCACACAGCGCGGCCAAAAGATTTTTAAAAAAAAATAAAGCTGCTCACTGGACCATGAGTTGGTCTTTCGTCCCCAAATTGAGGATTTTGCTGTAGGTTCAGTTCCTGGCGAGTCAGTCCTCAGATCAACGCCTGTGTGGAGTTGGCATTCGTGCGGGCAGTCTGTGTGCATGGGGGCATTGTGTTCAAGCTGTGTGTGCCGAATACAGCCCGAGCCATCTCCTGACCCAGGCATCAAAGACGGATGCCGTAGAATAGAATATATTTGTACACAAAACTGCGTGCAAATAGTCTTTGTACATAGAAAAGACCTATTGTGGCAGATGGAGGATAAATTATTCAACCGACGGTGCAAAAACATTTCTTGCAAAGAAAAGTGTATAGTATTTTCCTACACTCCACCCTGGGAGATAATATTTATATCACATGGATATCAGTGCATTTTCATTGTAATATGAAAAGGATGCTGCCATTTTGTAAAGAAAACCCACTTGGTTGCAGAGGCCCACTTTCGTAGCTTTGATTGCCTGTTGTGACGTGGTGTGTGCATTGCACTCTCAAGCAATGGACAAACAGCTCTGACTTTCCTTTCCATTCCAGTGGACTGACCTCAGATAACACAGTGGCCTCCTTAGACACAGAAGTGCACCCAGAGCCTTCATTTCAGGTAGACTCCCCTGCGGTGCCAAACGTTCCCGTGGGGACAGGCAAGAGTGAAGGGACTTGGACAAAAAGGGTTTTTCCTACAGTTTGATGCTAAGTCTTCTACCAAAACATGTCTGGAGACAGAGGGGTGACCTCCACATGAGTCCTAACAATGCATTTCGCACGTGTAAATGCTGGGATGCCCGTTCATGCGCCGAGGTAAAAGACCTGCCACCTCTAGTGAGTGATCGGGAAGCTTCCACAGGCGTGCAGGAGCTTCGGGCGCTGGTTAGACACGGTGAGCCATTCAAGGCAAGCACCACCTTTGCTTGTGAGGCCCAAAGGGCCCGTGAGAATTTGTTCCAGAACCAGTCTGATGCAAGTGCACCTCTAATCTATGCCTTACAAACTCCAGAGGCCATATTCAAAACAGGGTCTTCTCAGTGTATGCAAGGGGCTGCAGCCCCTCTCCTCTTCCTCCCCAGGTCAAACAATATGGACAGTTTTCACACATATCTACCTGTATAACCCTCTGTACCTCTCATAACTGGTCAACGACTGTAACAGGTTACATCAGGTGTTTTTCTACATACTTTTTACACAGATTCTATGCGATTAATGTAACTTAATTCAATGCATCATTTTATTGTACTAGTTCTTAGGCTTGTCTTTATTTTCTAAGTGATTGTGGTTTTTCTTGTGGTTTTTAACTGTAAAAAATGAAATGGCTGTTGATGCTTATTCTCTGTAACTAAGAATTTTTACCTTTTTGGGGGAAAAAAAAAAAGCATTGCTATGAACTAATGAATTGAAACTTCATTTACTCATTGTAAATATACTATTGTGCAAAAAAAAAAAAACTCAGTTGAATTGCTAGTGTTAACTGAATTTTGTCTAGACACCATTTCTGTTGATGAAATAAAGACATATCATTACACATTGTAAACTGATTTTCTCTGATCCCTATGTTAGAGATTACAGAGCTGGAGGCCTTAGGAACTCTTTCCTCCCAGAGAAGCCACGTCTCTTCCTCTTGTTTTGACCCTTATCTGCTACCTGATTAATCTGATTAGAAATCTTAAAAATGTGATAACACTAATGCGATTCCTCAACTCCCAATTTAAAAACTCCCTAGTGCTGGGACTTCCCTGGTGGTCCAGTGGTTAAGACTCCATGCTGCCAGTGCAAGGGGCATGGGTTCGATCCCTGGTTGGGGAACTAAGACCCTGCATGCCACACGGCACGGCCAAAAAAATCCCATAAAAATCCCCAGTGTCTATGAGAGTAAACAAAAGGCATTAAGCCCAGTTTCCTGGTTTTGATATTGTGTTATAGCTATGCAGAACATCACCATTGGGGGAAGCTAGGTGAAGAATATTGTTTCTTAAGGGCATGTGAGTCTACAATTATCTGAAAATAATAGGTTGAATTGAAAATAAAAAGGTAATGAAAGTAAATGGGGAAGAGGAAAAACCAATGCCAAGATACAGTGAATTGCAGGCAAGGATTTTAGAATTGTGATTAGGGTGTACATACATCTAAGCCAGAAAAGAATATTTGATCATTTGAGTCTTGGATTTTGATGTAAAGGGAAAACAAGATATTGAATGGTGGGCAGGCCAGACAACTTGAGCGCGCGGGACTCATAAGTGGTCTGGCCGAGCTGGCAGTGAGGATGGATTCACGTGATGGCAGGAGAATGCAGTGCTGCCGGGATCTGAGCTTCCAGAAGTGCATGGCCTTACCCCACCTACCAGGTGGGAAAACTGAAATTACCAGTTGCTGAACTCCACTCCCTCCACGGGCTCCCCACTGAGGCGAGGGCTTCAGGGACCATATAACGGGATTAGCAAACATGCACTGTTGTGAAACATCTTAGGTGTCAGAGGTAAAAGAGAGTCCTTTGCCTGAAGACATGAAGTTATTCAATCCATTCTAGGAAAACGGTATCATGGTCCCAAAGTTTTCTGTAGGAAAACCTGGTCACTTAGAACTGATGATCATATGCACCTTCGACCCCAACATTAGTGCTTGTGGCAGGAATGACAACTGTGGTTTGATACAGAATAAGGCCCTTATATCCTGCAGAAGGGAAGCATTCGAACACCACCCAGCCCCAAATGGGAGGCAGCCATTCTCTTTCCTACCTTGAATGTGCACCTTAGGTGTGACTTGTATCTACTTCCAGAGCAGTGAGGAATCTCAGTCTGCCTACTCCCTGCCAGCAGGTCTGCTGTATGCTGTTTGGAAAAAAAATTGAGCTCTTCTTTGAAATAGTTCTAGAACTTTCCACCCTTCTCCAACTCATCACCCTCACCTCCTCAGTTAGGATGCATTGGCAAGACCATACTCCACGTCTAACGCCAGCTTCTGATGGTGCCCAGAGTGGGATGGGCTTCCAATTCTCCCCACTGAGCACCTCTGCCTTCCTGGTATAAATGAATACGATACTTCCTGGTATCAGAGAATCCAGGTCCAGAGATATGGAGAAAGCCGCGCATCCCACATCACCTTATGAAATTTCCTTTCATTTGACTCAAGAGCATGATCCCTTCTGTCCCTACACCCACCCCTGGCTCCTACAGATCCCAACATCTACTTGCTACTGGCTGCTTTGTCAACCAGAAAGAGGCACGACTGGTTCTCCGTGGCTAGTTTTCACTCCCTCTCCTTGAAGACAAATGTACCCGAGGCAGTGACCCTCATCCTAAAGCAATGGACGGAAACCTTCAGAGACACAGCAACATTTACTAGAAGCATTACATTTTACACTGCATCCTTTTAACTTCTTTTTTTAACCTCTATTTGTGCTGTACAGTTGATGACCCTATAGAGGCTTTTGAGAGTAAAGGAAATTTAAATTTCAAGAAAAGGTATGGGGGAAGTGGGGAACGCTGCCATATAGGCTCTTGAAAGAATCTCTCATAATAAACCTGCGGACAAGGCAGGACAGGACACCAGGGAATAAGGATTAGACTGGAGGGTTGCAAGTGATGGGTAACGTCTGGTCTTTGGCATCTATACATAAACATGCATGCACTCAACCAACACTGGGCTACATACTGGGCATCCAAGATTTAAAATGCACAGCCTTATCCTGAAAGCTTTCACAGGCTAGTCGGGTAGACAGATGTACAAACAAATCATTGTGCAGGGGCTGCTGATGGTCACAGACAAGAGAGAGGGCAGGGCTTCCTGGGAGGAGCATGGGCCTCAGAGCAACTAGATCTGGGTCTGAGTTCCAGCTGCAAAACAGGCACTTCAGTTGGAATTTAGCTGTGGGGCAAGTCACTTGATCTCTCTGAGCCTTCTCTGATCTATAAAATGAGGACAAACAACGACTTTACACAGCTGCACGTGGTATAGATAATGCGGCCTAAGTACCTGGAATATGGTATGCCCCTTAAAATGGCACCCATCTGGGCTTGGCCCCGGCATCGTTTTCATCCACCTGGTCTTCACAGGCTCTTCTACCAATTCATTGTGGAAAAGATCACACACCTCTTCACATCTCCACCCCTCACTTCCTCCTCTGCAAATTGGAACAGAGAAGACTCAGGAGCCGTTCGGGCTAGAAGCACAGACCAGCCCCAGCCAGCACTGGGCTCCGTTCTGCAAAATCCTGGGCAGCTACCCAGGGTATTAGGGTTCTCCAGAGAGACGGAACCAATAGGAGATTTTATAGAGAGACAGATATAGGTATAGATACAGGTTGATTGATTGGTTGATTTGTTCGTATTGGCCCACACAATCATGGAGGCTAAGAAATTCCACAATTTACCTTTTGCAAGCTGGAGGCCCAGGAAAGCCGGTGGCATAGTTCTGAGAACTACAGAGCCAATGATATAAGTCTCAGTCCAAGGGAGAAGACTGATGTTCCAGCTCAAATAGAGAAAGCAAATTCACTCTTCTTCCACTTTTTTATTCTATGCAGGCCCTCAACAGATTGGCTGCTGGTCACCCACAATGGGAAGACGATCTGCTTTACTCATAGCGCAGCTGGGTTAGGGCACAGGAGGTAGGGAATGAACATGAGGCAGGAGTCAGCCCATGAAGGCTTTATGTGCCAGGCTAAGGAGTATGGATTTTATCTCAGCAGGATATAGATGATGCAGACCTTTGTGTCTTTGGAACAAACTGATTCTCCCAATAACTTGAAGCCTTTGTTACAAGGTGTGTGGCCAGGGATAGGAGAGTCTGGCCACGGGATAGAGGACAGGGCTAAGTGGCTCCTTCCATGGGAATTAAGTCCACCTTTATGATTCTCAGAACTCAGACAGTAATGACCAGCCAACCAGCCTCACCGACTGGATAGTTAGTGGACATCGCACAGCCATCCATGCCTCTGTGCTCTGTAAGAAGTGTTCAGTGCTTTTTTGATGCACCTCTCCTGGATGGCCCGGGACCACTGGGAGGGTGGGGAGGGTGAGGAAGTGGTGCCGGCTTCAGTCACTCCCCTGGAAGTTGGGAATGAGATTCCGCAGCACCTGCTGGCCCACAGTCATGGCATCACTACTGACGATGATCCCAGCAGCAGGATAAAGTCATGTGATGCGAGCGTTTGCCAGGGCCATAATTAATATTTTATGTAATGGCATCTAGGGACGAACATCCAGCTGCTTCCTCCCCAAGAAATGAGCTGACGAGAGGAAGAACACAAAACGCTTCCCTCCAACTTCTGGTGTACAGACAGGAGGCATGTTGAGCCCAGGCTGCAGGCAGACCTCCCAGCCTGCTCTGGAACCATGTTCAAGGGTTCAAACTGCTGCTGCTGCAGAGCCCGCTACTGGCAGGGATGGTAGCACACCTCACTCCTCCTCCCCGCGGACGGCGGCTCTTGCCCCTAGATTTTCTCTGATGGGGTAGAGTGCCTCCCTGGTGTATGGAGAGCACTGGACCGGCCTCAGGCAGCATGGCCAAGCGGAGCAGTGAGAGGCTGACCCCAGCGGTCAGGGAGCCCAGCTGGGAGCCCCCGATACAAAGCCATTGCCTGATTCATGGTTCTGGAGGGGACGGTTCTCAGAGTTCCTCCTGCAGTTTGAGCTGACAAACATACAACTTCTATCTCGCAGATGCCAGCTGCTCCTGAGTCTGTTTTTTCTGGTCCCAGGATGCATTATTTTTTCATAATGGATGAAAGTTCTAGAAGCATGTTCTGAAACAAAGCAAAATAGACTCAAAAGGCTTGTAAAAGCCAGTCCTGCCTACCCACCTGAGACTCTTCGTGTGTCACAAATATCCCAAATCCAAACAAAAACTTCCTACAGAAGACAATCCCACCACATTGCCCCAGAGATGAACGTGCGTGTAAGAGGTTCTGTTCCCCAACAGCGCTGCGGCAGAAGATCTGAATCCCACCTGCCATCTCCTCCTCCTCATCCAGTTGTGGTTGTTTTGTCCAAAATCCAGGTCTAATACTAAAAGGCCAACCTTTTCCTAAGCTCCATCTTTGTCCCCTCCACAATTAACCAGAATTTTTGACTTTGCAGCAATGTAGAATGGGAAAACTGATCCAAATGTGGATGTTCCATTTTGTAATAATCTATCTTAAAAATATGCTACACTTAGGTTGCCTTGTGCAGGGAGAGCAGGAAGCAGCAATGGGATGTGGGAGAAGGACTTGGGTTGAGGCAGACAAGCTTGGGATAAAATTCCAGCCCATTCACTCACTCAGTAAATATTAATTCATGTCCCTGCTATGTTCCAAAGACTGTGCTTTACCACATCCTAATTGCATGACTTTGGACAAGTCATCTGTTTCCTTATCCTTAAATGGGAATAATCACAGAGTCACAGTGAAGAAGCCCATGGCAGTGTCTAGACCACAATCAGGGACTCAGTAAAGTGGGAGTCTTTCCTCCTCTTCTTTAGACTCTTTGGTAATTGATATATTATGTAAAGCTCCTCTGCCAAAAAGTTCAATAAATTGTAACAATCAACTCTTCAAACACCCATCTAATAACCCCTGTTAATAATGTTGAGTCAAAAAAACCTTCCCAAATGAGGCAAAGAACCTAGAAGTCACAGAGATTTTAGATGTAATATAATATTAAAATTTTAAAGACACCATACACAGGGATAAGGAATAAGCAGACTGGGAGAGTATCTTTCAATACGTATATAGACAAGGAGTTAATACAATATCATAAAAGAGCTCCTAGAAATCAGAAGAAAAACAAATAACAGAAAAACAGACAAGGATAATTCATGGTAGAAATACAGATGGCTAATAAACATATGAACAACCTTACTAGTAATCATGGAAATGTAAATTAAGACAAACATTTTAGAAATGTTTGGAAATGTTATGAAACATTTCTAGTTTGTCAAACTGGAGGTGGGGGGAGATAACGTCTGATATTGGCAAGAGTGTGGGGAAAGAGTGCTAATGCACTGGTAAAGAGGATCAATTGGTATAGCCCTTCCTGAGCAAAAATTGGCAGCATCTATCAAAAATGTAAAATGTGCATGCCCATGAAAACCAATAATTCCACTTCTAGGTACCTATCAAAGATATATGTATGAAACATTCACTGCAACGTTGTCTGCGGTAGAAAAAGCTTAGAAAGGCTAAACGGCCATCAAGTATCTTATGGTTCATCCATTTCATGGAAAAGCATGAGGCATATAAAACCGAGGCATCTCCATGGGTGCTGATGTGGAGAGTCCCTGAGACATATCATTAATTACGCAAAAGCAAACTGCAGAGACATCTCTACAGCAGGATCACATTTATATTTTTGAAAAAAATAAAAAATATGTGTGGACATATATTTGTCCTCAAAGACAGATTGTGAATGCAGTGAGGAAGGTAGGGGAACACACCCCATTCTGTTCACAGTGATTGTTGTCTTTGGTGAGGGAAGTGGGAATTGAGTCCAGGTGAGAGTGAGAGATGAACCTTCACATGGTCAGGTTCACATTTTACTCTTATGTTCTTCTACACTGCTTGAATGTCTTTCAATGAGCATGTACGACTTTAATTTGAAAAACAAGAAATAAGAAAAAGACTCTTCTTTCAAACGATTAATAGTGGTACCCCTGGTCTGAGCCACACTCCCCTCTCACCTGGACACTGTGCAAGCCTCCTAGCTGGTCTCCCTGACTGCACTCTTACCCATTGTCTTGGTCTATTTGGGCTGTTATAACAAAATACCATAGACTGGGTGGATTATAAAGAACAGAAATTTATTGCTCCTATTTCTGGAGGCTGGGAATTCCAAGACAAATGCACTGGCAAATTCAGTGTCTGGTGAGAGCTCCTGGTTCACAGACAGTCATCTTTTCACTGTGTCCTCACATGGCGGATGGGAAAAGGAGCTCTCTGATGCCCCTTTTATAAGGGCACTAATCCCATTCATAAGGGCTCCACCCTCATGACCTAATCACCTCCAAAAGGCCCCACTTCCAAATACCATCACACTGGGGATTAAGGTTTCACATATGAATCTGGGGGGGACAAACATTCAGACCATAGCATCTCTACAAGAGACTCATCAGAAACAGTGATTTTAAAAATATACGTATCAGACCACCACCACTCCTGCACCATCCACCTCAAATTCCTTTCCATGGCCTATAACGCCCGACAGATCAGCCCTTGCCCATTCCAACCTCGTCCCTAGCTCTCCCCTCCATGATCATGGCCCAAGGGTGCTCCCCAGGACCTTGGCACAGCTGGCACCATCAGCCATGCCAAGGTCCTGGGGTGGGTGGGGCATCACAGGCAGAGGGACCAGTAAGTGCAAAGGTCCTCAGCTCTGTGGAGCTACAGGAGAACGCTCTTTGTTAGCACTTTAATGTCACAAAAGATTGGAGGAGGTCGCAGGGCAACCTTCTTCCTAATGCCAAAATCTTCCTCCTCTACAGTGGTGGCTCTGAGCTCTGGTTGCACATTGGAATCACCTGGGAGTTTTAAAAAATAGTACTAGGGGCTTCCCTGGTGGCGCAGTGGTTAAGAATCCGCCTGCCAGTGCAGGGGACACAGGTTCGAGCCCTGGTCCAGGAAGATCCCACAGGCTGTGGAGCAACTAAGCCCGTGTGCCACAACTACTGAGCCTGCTCTCTAGAGCCCATGAGCCACAACTACTGAGCCCACGTGCCGCATCTACTGAAGCCCTCGTGCTCTAGAACCCGTGCTCCACAACAAGAGAAGCCACCACAATCAGAAGCCCTCGCACCACAACGAAGAGTAGCCCCCGCTTGCCGCAACTAGAGAGAAAGCCTGCGTGCAGCAACGAAGACCCAACACAGCCAAAAATAATAAATAAATTTAAAAAATAGTATTGGTGCCCAGGCTCTATCTGCAGAGATTCTTATTAGGGCATTTTTCAAAGCTTCCCTGGTGATTTAAAGTAGAATTGGGCATTGAGGATTACTACTCCACAGCGTCTCTGACAGGTGAAGACATTCAACGATGAGGAAAGTCTTCATCACAGAGGGTAGCATGGGTTCCTAAAACTCAACCAGCACTCTTCCCCATGCTCACTCGGCCAGACTAAAAATCTGCTCTCCATGCCCAATTAAGTCTTTCCACAAAGAACCAACCTTGACAGAAACTTATTTAGTAATCAACAAGCTTAGACTTGAAAAAACGGCGGTGTTTGGGTGACGGCAAGCGAAATGTCTTGGAGCATAAATCACGGCTCTTCCAGGTGGTTTTTCTGACCTACAATAGCGTGGGTTTCTTTTGCAGGACAGTTCTCTCTAAGGGGAACAAGTGGCAAAGCAACTGTGGTACCTACCAGAAGTCATTTCACTCTGAAACACCAACTGCTGCAATCAGAATACATCTGATTGAGCCCTAAAAATTCGGCCCTCTGGGAACTGATACAGTGTAAGAAGCTGTTTACAGTCCATATATTGAAAGTGGATGCCAGCAATCCTTTGCTTGCTGCACTAATTTCCAGTGAAAGATCCCTCTGTTTGCAGTAAGTATGATGTGTCAGCTACAGTGCTCTGGAGCTGACGGCTGTGGCCTCAATCCCCAAGACTTCCACCATTTGGGGAGTGAAGTGGCCTGTCAACCCCCTAAGAGGCTTGGGGGAAAGTGACCATAAGTAGGAAATCTCTGTGGCCAAAGGCATTATTTATAATTCCTAGAAACATAAACAGGGAAGAAAGGAAGATGAAAAAAGAAAGAGGGCCTGGGCTTCCCTGGTGGCGCAGTGGTTGAGAATCTGCCTGCTAATGCAGGGGACACGAGTTCGAGCCCTGGTCTGGGAGGATCCCACATGCCGCGGAGCAGCTGGGCCCGTGAGCCACAACTACTGAGCCTGCGCATCTGGAGCCTGTGCTCCAAGAGAGGCCGCGATAGTGAGAGGCCCGCACACAGCGATGAAGAGTGGCTCCCACTTGCCACAACTAGAGAAGGCCCTCGCACAGAAACGAAGACCCAACATAGCCATAAATTAAAAATAAATAAATAAATAAATAAAAATAAAAAAAAAAAAAAAAAAGAAAGAGGGCCTGTCACCTTCATCATCTTTTCTCCAAGGTCCTCAGCGAGGCTGGTCTCTCCCAAAAGATAATCTGAGATTAAGAAAATCTGCTTCAACTAAACACCGCTTTTCCTTCTTCAATTTTCTGTTAATACAAAGGCTCCTCTCACATGGAGTGAGGTACAGGAGAGAGAAAATGATGAAAATTGTCATGCTGGTTTCACAAATGCAGATAAGAAGCAGTGGCCACTGGCAAGGTTACTCTAAAATGGTGGATCTCGGGAGTTCCCTGGTGGTCCAGTGGTTAGGACTTGGCACTTTCACTGCTGTGGGCCAGGTTCAATCTCTGGTCAGGGAACTATGATTCTGCAAGATGCAGGGCATGTCCAAAAAGTTAAAAAATTTAAAAATTAAAAAATTAAATAAAATAGTGACTCTCAACCCTGGCTGTACATTACAATCACCATGGGAATTTTAAAAATACCAATCCTCCATCCCATCTCCAGAGATTCTGGTTTGATTGGAAGTGGATGGGTCCTGGGCATGGAGATTTTTTTAAAGCTCCAGATGACTCTGACTCAAGCCAGATTTGAGAACCCTGCTATAGTTTGGCATAGGGTTCCAAGCAGCCATACAATAACCCTACACGTAATCTCCTGAGAAGACAGCTGGTCACTGACAAGAAATGAGTATAAGTTTGAAAAAAAGCATTTTAGGAAAAATCTAGGTATGATGATTCCTCCTCAAGGTATGGCGTGAGCGCAGTAACAAAATATCTCATGGGAGATACGAAACTAGGGTGGAAGGATTCAATCATTATTAACACAAAGAATGAAGCAAAGGAAAAAGCAAGGGTGTGAGTTCAACCAAGTGAACTCAACTGGGAAGTTCCCCTATTAACTTGGGGGATTTTTCTTTTTAATGGAAAAAAGTTGTTAGGAGCAGTAGGTAAAACATGTGTCATTCTCGCCCTTCTTTTTTTTTTTTCAGAATTGAGAAGAATCCACAGTAAATATCCATTATGTCTTACAATGGCCAGGGAATGTTTACTCCACAGTGGCTTTTCAGAGAACAGAATTATCAATACAACATTGATCTTCGTCTTTGTGAAATATATCAACAAATATTTGTATATGACTTTTAAATGCCAGAGCTATTAAAACAATGGAGCACACCCTCTTTCCTTGGTGAGACAAGGGCAACTCAAGGTTACAAATGATCCCTCCTCTGACCCATTTTCCACACTCTGATGCAAAGAGCTGTCTAAAGTGCGACTCCGATCCAGTCACTCCTCTGCTGCACATCCTCTGTGGGTTCTCCACTGCCTCCCTGCAAGGCCTCCATGCCCCCTTCTCCAGCTTTCCCTCTCTCTGAAGCCCTCCTACTACTCTGTGCTCCAGACACACGTGGCTCCCCAGACAGCCCTGCTATGTCACACCTCTCAGCCTTTGTCTGTGTTCTCCTTGTACTGGGACAGCCTCCTTCCATGTACCCAGGTCCTCCCAGGTCTGGAGAAACTCATCACATCTTTCAAGACTCCATTCAAAAGTAGCTTCAACTATAAAGCTTTTCCTGACCCATCCAGAAAGAATTGACTTCTCCCTCCTTTGCCCACCACTCCCTCTAACATGGCACCTTACACTTGACCATTTATATGTTTACCTAATTTCCCATCCAGACTCTGAGCCCTTTGATGGTACACATGATATTTTATTCATTTATATACCCAGCACTTATAAGACTAATTGATATAAAGTTTTCAATAAGTTTATTTTACGAATTAAATTCAACTGAATGTGTTAAATGAATGAATTTAACTCTCCATAAATTAACCTCTCTCTCCTCCTTTCCCTCTCTCTCAACACACACATATATACACAAAGAAGGAGGAAACAGAAGGCTAAGAAGTAACCAAAGTGGAACACCTCTTGTGAAAGTTCCATGATCAGTCAGGCTGTCTGTCTTTACTTACCATTGATGTTCTGTGCTCAGTGGCTGAAGGCAGAAGTGAGGGGCTGTTTTCCCGGTGTGGAAAGCCCAGGCAAGAGCTATTTCGAGAACTGGAGCTTACTGAGTCACTGTACAGCTGTCCCTTTTCAGACAGCAATCTGGACAGAAAGCTGGCCTTGCGACTGCCCGTGCAAGATCCGTCTGTCTGGACTGTGCTCTCTCTCATGCTGCCATCGCTGTGTCTGCAGTGACTGTGTAGATCTGTGAGAGGCTCCCCTGAGGGTTGCAGGTCCTGGGACTGCTCCCAGGGTCCTGTTGAACGTGATGGACAATGTCTAGGAGCCATCGTTGTACCGAGCCAGGACTGGGGCCTTGTAGTCTGCAAGCCAAAGGAAGACTGGTCTGGTTGCTGTCCCGAGTGCTGAATTCTAGCACCATCATCCCAGGGACATGGGCTGTGGACATGGAGCTGTCCTCTGTGCTGATACCCCTCGGCCCAGTCTTTCTTACTACAGCAAGGGTCTACCTCAAGTTGCCTGGGCTGTGGGATTTGCCACATGGTTTTAGAATTCGGCACGTTGACTCGGAAGACTTGCTGTTGATTGCTGGCTTGAAGCAGAGAGACTCTTTCAGGGAAGGGAGAGCAATGCATACACTGCTGGGCCGCTGAGCATCTTCTCAGATGAAGTGGAGGTCCCCTTTCGTCCTCAATGCCCTCACTGCTGGATTTGTCATAAAGTGCCCTCAGGATTTTCCTGATCCCCAGATGAAATATTTCCAGTACGCTGAGGAACAAAGAGATGGCTGCAATGCTGTGCATAAAGAGCATGAAAATGGTCTTCTCTGTGGGCCTGGACACGAAGCAGTCCACTGCATTGGGGCAAGGAGGTTGAGTACATTTGTAAAGGGGGTGCATTTGCAACCCATAGAGGATATATTGGCCTATCATGAACCCTACTTCCAGCACAGATCTGCTCAAGATGTGTAAGACATAAGTACGCAGAAGACATCCTTTCAGAGGGACTTTCTGGATCTTCTTCTGCTCCTCCAGCTTCCTCAGTTCTCTATCTATCTTTTGCTGCTCCTCCAATTCAAGCTCTGGATTCTCCATCTGGGCTCTAAGCTGTGACTTTTTCCTCTGCCTCTCCTTTTCAAAGGCCCTGAGGCTATAAAGTGCATGGCCCATATATACCAGAGAGGGAGAAGACACAAAGATGATCTGTAAAACCCAGAACCTGATCAAAGAGATAGGGAAAGCATCATCGTAACAGACAGTGTTGCAACCTGGCTGCTGGGTGTTGCAGACAAATGCTGACTGTTCATCATCCCAGACATCTTCAGCAGCTACACCAAGTATCAGCATCCGGAAAATGAAGAGGATGGTCAGCCAGATTTTCCCCACCGTGGTTGAGTGGGAGTGAACTTCCTCTAGGATGCCACCCAATAAATTCCAATCCCCCATGGTAAGGGACTAATGTCTGAAATATACAGAAAACACTGAGGTTAACAGCATCCATGGATGTCATATATAAAGACAACGAGCTCATCAATACAGCAGGTCCTCTCTTCATGTCAACAAAACTACAAGGGATTTTCCAGCTCTAATATTTATGGCCTGTGCTTGCTGAAACAGGATATTTCTAAGGAATATGTTTTGGGAAAAACACTAACGACCCTCCCCAATCTGACCCAATTCCCTTCCTGTCCCCTTCTCTCCTACACAAAGTTGACTGTCATTCTGGTATACTCATTGGCCATCATATTTGTACAATGCATTCCATTCCAAAATTTTGCTCATTTTTCTAACATATGAGAAGCCATATTTACCATACATCCTACATGATCTTAAATAAGTCTCAACTCCTCCAGGAAGTTTTCCCCAGCCATCCCAAGTCAGAGTGATTTTTCCCATTCCTAAATTCACACAATACTAGTGTTTATACCACTCACTTGGTACTGTGCCTAAAATGAGTTTTGTGATAGTTGTCTTATGTTACCTTTCCTGAAAAGGTACTCTTTTTGCAGATAGGGACACTTTCTATTTCATTTTGGTCTGGCACACTAAGGTATCAATAAATAATAGTGGATTGAATTGCCTTTTCTTTTTAAAACTCAGTTCCTTGACTCTATCACTGGAAAAATCATCAACAGAAAAACAAAACAGATCCTCATTCTGTATCATCGATGGCTCCCACTGCAAGACTGAAAGTACAAGTAAAGAAAACAGAACTCAGCCAAATAAACCTTCAGGAACTGGCACAGGGTAGCAGTAAAGATTAAGCAGGCTCAGAAACAGTACCAGCAATGACATATGATTACATCTACAAAGCCACATCTGGAACAGCAGGTTTTCACGGAAGCTCTGCTTACTTAGAAGAAAAGTGGGTGGTGGTGGTGGTGGGATGAACTGGGAGATTGGGATTGACATGTATACACTAATATGTATAAAATAGGTAACTAATAAGGACCTGCTGTATAAAAAATAAATAAATAAACTTCAAATCAAACAAAAACAAACTAACAAAAAAAAAAAAAAAAAGAAGAAAAGTGAATATAAACTGCTTCTCTAGCAAGCTTGGGTGCTGGGAAAGAATCAAGGCATAGCTGATATAAATAGGTTACTCGGTTTACCCTGAAAAAAACAAATGTTTTTCAAGGTTCAATGAAGTTAAAATATTTGAGAGCTTAAAGGCTTCTAAGATGTGGAAGACTTCCATGTATGAAAGACATAGAAAAAAAACAGGATAAGTGTTATTAAGTTACAACAGATAATGAAACAATTCTCTCCTTCCACAATTCATTCATTCAACAATGTTTACTAAAATGTTACTATCACATAGGCATTGTGCTAGATGCCAGGGAATTCAACAATGAAGATATACCTGGTCCAGCCCTCACAGTACTTAGTCACCAAGGATGCCCAGTAACATATAAAATGGACAGTGAAAAAAAACAAATGAATATCAACTCAAAAATACAAGAGAAAAAAACATGGAACTGTTATATTTTCCCTACTTATCTCCAAACACAAAAATAAATTCCAGATGGAATACAAGTATTAAATGTAAAAACTAAACTATAAAAGTATTAAAGTAAAATGTAAAAACATATTTTATAATCTTGAAGTAGAAGGCGGCTTTTTAAGCCCATTAATGCCAGAAATTATAACTGGAAAAAACTTACAGATTTTACCCAACAAAACTGAATGGCAAAAGTGGAGCTGTCCAGAAGGCAACAACAACAAAAGTTGCAAATTAGAGATAAATAAACATTTGTGAATAATCATTGAATAGGTAGAGACCACTTAGGGACAAGAAGAAAAAGTAAGCCAATGACAAAACCTTGAAAAATAGCACAGGGAAAAAAAGTCTACAGATGAAAATGAGAAATGGCCAAAGAGAAAGAGGGGGAAAACCATTAAGGGCAATGTCACTGAAACCAAAGCAGGACAGAGTTTCAAGAAGAGAATAGCTGGGCTTCCCTGGTGGCGCAGTGGTTGAGAATCTGCCTGCTAATGCAGGGGACACGGGTTCGAGCCCTGGTCTGGGAAGATCCCACATGCCGCGGAGCGGCTAAGCCCGTGTGCCACAGCTACTGAGCCTGCGCGTCTGGAGTCTGTGCTCCGTAACAAGAGAGGCCGCGATAGTGAGAGGCCTGCACACCGCGATGAAGAGTGGCCCCCGCTTGCCGCAACTAGAGAAAGCCCTCGCACAGAAACGAAGACCCAACACAGCCAAAAATAAATAAATAAATAAATAAGTGAAATTCTAAAAAAAAAAAAGAGAGAGAATAGCTGACAATGCTAAATACACATACACATACCGCTATTTAAATAAATAAATTTAATGGTGGGATATACCATGCTCAGGGATTAGAAAACTCAAAATTTATAAAGACAACAATTCTCCCCAAATTAATTCATCCATAGATCACTGAGTAAAATAAAATCCTATAAATATACATATATGTGTATGCATATGTATAGGAAATATATGTGAATGTGGCTATAGAAGTATGGGGAAAAAATACAGAAGGGCACACATGAGGAAGTTCATATAGGTTACTGGAGGTCTGTAGGAGAACATGCGGGTGGAAGGGGGAGCTTAAAGGGAGAGGCAAAAAAGAAAAAGGAAAAGGAAAAAGACTCTCCTAAGAAAGCATGACTGATTTTAATCTAATATATACATTTATGTAAATTTATAGCTGTATGTACATACATATGTATAAACAATATTTTAAATAAAATTTTTAAAGTAGTAGGTACCTGTCAGAATTTGGAAGAGGTATTAAGGAAGCTTTTTTTACTCTATATACTTGTGAATTGTTTGAAATTCAAAAATTAAAAATGTAGTCATATCTAGCACATGCAAATAAAAAATTAGATTTAAAAATTGTGGACTTCTGCCTCATTAACAGAAGCAATAATTTACTAAGCTCGATCCTGTCTTAAAGAGTTTAGGTCCTTTCCCATAATTATTCCTTTAAAATTGTCTGGCCATTATTCTTTATTTTAAAAAAGAACTCCTTTAGCACTTAAAAAAAAAGCTAGAGCTTCTATTTTCTGTAAAAACCCCAAGGTGAAAAAGCTAGCTCATTTTATCAACTTATTCTCTATTTAGAAATCCTAAACTATTTAATGCTTCTTTTTGCCACTCTTGCTTTAAAACTAGGAAATTATAATTTTTAAATAGCAAGAAAAGGAACACTGAAAAACAAATACATGAAACAGAAATACAATCATGCATATTAGCATGCAAGAGCAAGATCCTTTAGACAAGCGTTCCTGTTTCCTAAAAATAACTATTTTTTACTATTAAATAACTACAGGTCCAAGAAATAATCTTGAATTTTCTTTTATTATCAATCAAATACTAATTTAGCATCTCCTGTGTAAAAAGTCAGTGCTTTCCTGAATTTTATTTCAAATATTGTCTTTGTATCCCCCACAGGGATTTCCTATATTTCTCATAAACAAGAGATACCATATATTTACAACTTACCTTAGGAGTGGATAAAAAATTATTGACTGGGCTCAAAGAACCTTCAAGTTGGACCATGTGCAGCTAATTAGTGGAAATACTGCTGGTTGCAGATGTAAAGGCTCTGACCCACTGGCTGTGGGGACCAATGCAGAATAAGCTCAGTCATTTTGATCAATGGAGTCTAACCTAGTCCTCCCCTGAGGTCAAGATGTCCTTTGGTGCTTTTTAATTCTCTTGTCATATTTTTTTCTAATTGGCACGAAGCTGGAGCCCCTCCTAGTATATCATATTTGGAAACGAAAGGTGAAACAAATGAGAATTTTCCTTTGTCGTTTGTGGATGACAATGGTGATTTGAGTTTGGGTGCATTTCTTTCAGTCAATTGATTGCTCTGGGAACTGATGTCGCAGATCAATGGGTCACGTCCAATTTCATCAACAGCTGCCTGGGTTGAGTCTGGCCTCACCAAATGGGAACAATAACAGAGTGACAGTCAAACCCAAAGTGCTCTTGCAAATCATGCCAGGCTGAAAGGAGAAATAGCTCGAAATGAAATTAAGCATCTTTAGACCACCAAGAGGGGGCTGTGCCTGTCTGTAGGTTATGTGTTCTAGCAATATTCTATTAGGCTGAAACAGGCAGCTCAGGAAAATTTTCTTTTCCAGTAGAGAATGTGAGAACCTTAGAAACCTATATCAAATTTTTGTAAAGTGTTTTAATTCAGAGAGGTCAAATGATTTGCCCAATGCAGACAGAGACCAGATCTCCTAACTCCCAGCCTTGTAGCATCTTACATTAGTCACATCTCAAGTACACAATCTAACTGCCACCTTAGAGGAGTTGACAGCAAGGGTGTCCCTAGAACACAGCTCCGAGGCACATTTCTAAATCTGCTCTTTTCCATATAAAATATAGAAAGTACATAAAGTTACTGACACTTCATAAGTATCATCTGCCTATTCTATTTTCATATATTTAATTTTAAAAAATAGATGATAATGAAAGGTAGACAGGTAAAGAGGTTAAATTTCCACTACCCTGGCACACTAGCCTCAAATACAAACTGACTGTCAGAATTAACTAGAGGTGAAAACACACGATGTATTAATATGTGTATCTGTGTAGTATTGGGTACATTGTCCAAGAAAGCCCTTGACATTTAATCCTAAAAGTCAGCTGCAAATTAATACCTTTAATGCATTTTACCAGAGCCAAAACATTAAAATCATACATTTATGCAAAGAACAACTCAGAAGCGTACGTAGAGTAACTCCTAATATTAGTTGCCTCAAGGAAAGGTAACCCAGTGACTGGAGAAGAGGTGAGATGGATACTTTTATATGGTTCACTGAACAGTGAATGTATTACCTATTCAAGAAAATAAATGTGTAAACTAGAAAATAAACAATAAATGGAACCATATATCTGATTTTTTAAAGTCTTCAGCAGGTGAATCAATCTTATCACTTCACTCTTGAAGACTTAGCAAGTAGGTGAATATCTTTAAGACAGAGGCACAGAGTGGGCAACTCTCCATAACCTCACAGTAATAATTGGAAATTATTGATGAGGTAAGTAATATTAGTACTGAACAGCTGTGGGAAAGACACCCACTGCCTCATTCCAACCGGCCCAAAGGCTGAGCAAAAATCAGCACACTAAAGGCTGAGAACCACTTCCACAGACAATTTTAAGTTCCTACTTTTACTCTCACCGAAAGTTATGCTCAATCTATGGAGTCACTAAGAGGCCCAAAACACACGCAGAGAAACAGAAGGGAACAGAAAGCCTAGAGAGAATAAATGTCTCAGGATAGAGGAAGATGCACACAGGGTGAGAGCTTCACTAGCCACTGCCTTTAGGCTAGTCAATGGTGCCCGTATTCACCATGCCACCTTGTTCACACCTGGTGATATAAATTCCTATGGGCAGAAGCGGAAACCAAAAACTTCGTGACTTGCTTTACTGCAATATTTGCCTTATTGCAGGGGTCTGGAACCAAACCTGCAGTATCGCTGAGGTCAGCCTGTACACACTTTACCAAGGTATCTGCTCACTCACCCCTAGTTCTTGAAATATTTCCTGCACTTGTTTTTTGTTGAGTATTCTCTCCAAAGATGTTTACAGTGTGGATCTTTGAGTGATGAATATTAATGTTTTTTATTAAACCCTCACATTTGAATAACAATTTAAATGGATATAAAATTTTAGGTCCAGTACCTTAAAAATACTGTTTCCTCACAGCCAGCATTGCTCTTCTGAAGAGTAAGGTCAATATGATTCTTGTTCCTTTATACAAGGATTGACTGTCTAAAAGCCTTTAGATTTTTCTTGTCATCTTTGATACTCCTAATTTCAGTATGTGTCTAGATGTGGGTACTTTCTTCTTTCTTGTTTGGCACTCTATGGCCCTCTCAGTCTTCAAATTTTTTCTTCTTCTGACCTCATTTGTTACTTAAATGTTGGCACATCTGCTTCTGTCCTTCATCCCACTTACATCTGCATTTATTTTCTATTTATCCTTTTTTTGCTGCCTTCTAGAAGAGTTTCTCAATCCAACTTTTCAACTAATTCATGCATCAGCTGTATCCACTCTATTTTCATTCCCTTTTATTACATTTATTTTAAATATTATATTTTTAATATTTCTACGTGGTTAGTTCTGATTCTTGTACCACACTGACAAAATCTTCTCTTTTTCCTTTTAACGTTTATTGGCTTTATCTTAGATTGTCAGATTGTTATGGTCTCATGTAATCCTGTTTATTTTCTTTTTCTTTTAAACCAGTGGTATCTCTTAGTTGCTACTTTACTTTCACCTGGTGGTAAGGGTTCTGAGTGATAGAATGCACTGGGGAAGGGCTGAGGGCCAGCCCTCTAGGCAGCCCCAGCACTACAAAAACCACAGTTCATTATTTTAGTTTGTTATCTACCAAGTAATCCTTCAGATCAGGGCTTCTCCTGCAGATGCTGGACACTGTGGGAGAAATGGCAATTTCCTCAAGTCACTTCATAGAGTCCAAAGCCTAGATTGTAACCCATCAGTACCACCAGTCTGAAGGGGGGGAGGGATGAATAAATAATGCATAGCTAGTTAATCCTTACCTGTTTTTCCCAGATCTTCACCCCAAAGGAGTTTTTGTGCTGCCCTGATTTTGTCTGTGAGGACACCTGCAGCACAGTTCACTGTACCACTACCTGCTGTGAGAAAGCAGGCAAAGGCAACTGGTTTCTTCCAATTAATCTGCTCCAACACATTCAGCCAGCCACACGTTCAGTCAGCCACACCCTAACCAAGAACCACTTCAAAATAGCCCCCATGTCCTCTGGGAGTTTTACCTTTTTTTTGTTTCAATTATTATCTAAGCATGCTAAAAGAAACATTCTAATCAAAATATAACAGAACTTTACATGGTTTTATTTATACATTACTGGTAAAGAAAGCAAACTTTATATAAAAAGTTTTATACAAATAAAAAAGTCCTTGGCTAGGTACAGCCATTTATGTGTGTGTATACACCCAAACATACACACACACACACACACACAAAGTATTTTACATCATTATAATTATACATATTTACAGATATACTATTTAAATTATTTTACAATTTACCAAAATGAGGACAGGCAATTAGAAAAGCAAATAAAAATGGATGAAACAAACTAAATAATGGTTAAGCTTAAAATTCTACAAAACTATTTTTAAAAATCTAGAAAAGAAAGTCATTTCTTTGAAATATCAAAACTAAGGTTTCAATACTGTTTTGTCGTTGCTTTTTATCTTAATAACAAGTTCTAACCTGTTTAAAAATAAATATCGTGACCAATAACAGGTAAGCAAATCAGACTGATGTCAGGAACAAGGTGAACGTGCTGGCTTGAGATTAAGAGTCAGCAAGTTATGACAAATGCAGATTATTATCTGGTAATCAAATGTCATAAAACTGCCCTCTCCTCCCCCATTAAAAACATGAAGAATTCCAAGCTTCTGTGTAGTTTGCAATATCAATTAAGACTCCAAGGAATTCAGCAACTTATCTGTAATGTAAGAAAATGCTAAAGTTATGATTCTATTTTTCTGATATGACCATCTCACAAAGTGTTGTTCTTTTAAATGAGTTCTACTTAGATAATAAATATTGGTGGTTAAGGAACTAGCTTTTTACAGACTCAGTTTGGTAACTTTATCATTACACTCTGATTTTGATAAGAATGTAATGAGACTATAGTACCTGAAGGAAAAAAAATCAGTTAAGAAACAAACTAGGGATTGGGATTGACATATATACACTAATATGTATAAAATAGATAACTAATAAGAACCTGCTGTATAAAAAATAAATAAATAAAATAAAATTCAAAAATTCAAAAAAAAACAAGCTAGGAATGAAATAATCCACTATTTGTGCTATCATGCAAGCAAATAAAATCTCAAGTACCAAATCCATTAAAAGATTGTAGATTTGTAATGGAATTTGGAAATTTCAAACTAATAAGTGTCATTTCCAGATACAAGTTAGTTCGTTCATGAAAGGAACATTATCTTCAACAAGAGAATGGAAGTCATATTTTAAAATAACATTCAAATAAAACAAAAAAAACCTCAGTTTAATTTCCTAAAGGTAGTGAAAAATTTACAGCATAGTGAATCTGAAAAAAAACCAGGCCATTTTTGCATCAAACTATTTTTTTAAAGGTTCTTTAGAATAAGCTTTCTCTTCAAATTCCTCATAATTCAATCTTACATTCTGAATTATATAAACAGAATTTTAATGTCAGAGTACACTACTAAATATCTTTTGAAGATTTCATTAACAAACTAGTTGCTTTGAGAGGATACTGAAATTAACAGATTATCTAAAGACAGTAATTTACACTGGGTTTAGAAACAGATTTTTACAACTCAAAAGTATTCAGAACCCTTCACAATGAGATCAATGTCCAAATATGGTTCTTCTTCAGAGTTAGTTTTATTTAAAGTTGGGTGTTCTGGATTCAAATAATTATGACTACAAATCAATTGAAAACTAGTGATATGTTAAATATCTTTACAATTTTCCTTACATAAAAGTCCAAAATATTTAAGCAATTGGCTCAGGTCTTATAGGAAATACCTGATAAACATTATTGCCTTAATAAACCCGTATAAGAATGGCTTAAAGAAACATGTCTGGGGCTTCCCTGGTGGCGCAGTGGTTGAGAATCTGCCTGCTAATGCAGGGGACACGGGTTCGAGCCCTGGTCTGGGAAGATCCCACATGCTGCAGAGCAACTGGGCCCGTGAGCCACAACTACTGAGCCTGCGCGTCTGGAGCCTGTGCTCTGCAACAACAGAGGCCGCGATAGTGAAGAGGCCCGCGCACCGCAATGAACAGGGGCCCCCGCTTGCTGCAACTAAAGCCCTCGCACAGAAACGAAGACTCAACACAGCCAAAAATAAATATAAAAATAAATAAATAAAAAATATTTTAAAAAAAAGAAACATGTCTGTGAACATTATTAATAATGTAACATGGTAAATCATGTCACCTCTTCAGATGACAATGGACTTCATGTTTATAAATGTATGTTTTGTATTTTAAAGCATTTTAGCACTCCTAATTAAAAATGTAAAAAATGTTAAATTACAATGACTGCACAGATTTCACTGGCTATGAAATATACTGCTATTCAAGAATGTTTTCTTTCCTTTTTTTTCTTTTTTTGGCTGAGCCATGAGGCACGCAAGATATTAGTTCCCCAACCAGGGACAGAACCCAGGCCCCTGGCAGTGGAAACACAGAGTCCTAACCGCTGGGCCACCAGGGAATTCCCTCAAGAATGTTTTGTTTTTCTTCATCGATAAAAATTTATTATCAATCATCAAATGGATTTCCCCCCACTTTAGACTCATCAACACTCAGAAGGCTGAGGAGAGATGCTGATCTGAACTGCAGCAGGCTTCACTGACCACGTCCCTGTGGATGAGATGCCTTAGAAGCCTGCACGAGCAACAATTCTCCAACCTGTGACTGAAACAGGAACTCAACTGGATGTCTCTCACCCACCACTCACATCTTCAATGACTAACAGGCCATTAACTGCACAGGCACAGTGTCAAACATTTACTTTACTAGCCTCCTGTAGTGTAACCATTAACTACCTGCATTTTGACTTTTCAAAGAGCTTCATTAGCTGCTGGAATCTTTCTGAGACCTGAAAAATTTTAAATGAAGGTTAATTATAAACATCTCAATAATTTTTTTTTTTTCAATAATTTTTTTTTATCTTTGATGAATATTTTCACAAACCATCTAAAGACAGAGAAAGTTACCCTTAATTACAAAGGTAAAGTAATAGTTAGAAAAACAAAGTATCTTCATAATAAAGGTAATTGCTAGTTTAACTTTTCAATATCAAACTTTCTTAAACAAGCAAATATCATTACAAAATTGCTCAAGATCAAATAAGTAAATGGCAGAACAACAGAATAAAGAATTAGGATTGTTTCAAACTTCTTCCACGATCACTAAGTTTTTAACAGTCTTTTTTTTTTTTTTTTGGCTGCACCGCGCAGCTTGCGGGATCTTAGTTCCCCAACCAGGGATTGAACCCATGCTCTCGGCAGTGAAAGCATGGAGTGCTAACTACTGGAACACCGGGGAGTTCTCCAAAGAGCCATACTTTTAAAGAAGTTTGCTAACAAATAGCTATATATTTTAAACACATTAAAAATCAAATCTAAATATTTAGAGTAGTAACATCTGTGAAACAATAGAGATGTAAAACTGGGGTAGTTACCTGATATGGATTTTTATTCAACTTGGCAGCTAAATGAGAAAATGTTTTCAACGATGGCCCGTTTTTCTGACACTCCAATAAAATTTCCCGGTCATCATTTCTGAAGGGGGAAAAATGTTATTTAGCTTTTGTAGGTTCGAACAGAAAGGTAACAAAAATTCCATTGCCTTACTATCTACCAATAAGAGTTGACACTTTTATTAAAACCCATAAAAAAAGAACAAGTGTATACACTAAAATATGGACAATGGTTATCTCTGAGAGATAAGATTACGGATGATTTTAATCTCTGAGTTCATACATATTTCCCAAATTTTCTAAAACAAATACTAATGTATGTTTCTAATGACAAAATAAAAGATTTTTTTAAATTCTACCAGTAGTGTGTATAGTACTTTAAAAATTAGGGCCCAAACGTGATCACAGACTTGATAAGCGAGAAGAACCAAAAAGTAACACAGAAGCCAGATCTTCTAATCCCCAGACCTCTGCTTTTTCTACATGGTCTGAACCAATGTGTGTTATTATAGTCTCTGGGATTTTATCATCTGCAGGTTGCCCGAAATGAAGGCATAGAGGACTGAGGTCTTAAACAAAACTGATCACCAATTTCAACAAAATTCAGTCTCTCTCATTATGCACTCTAGCCGGTCTAGAGATCATGCACTTCTGGTTCAATGGTTCCCAACTGTGGTCACCTTGACACCCGAAATGGGGTCTTTAAATCTGCATTTCTTAAAAATCTCACATAAAAGTCAAAAGTACAACCTGTTTTTGAAGCTTCTAATTTCGGGGGAAAACTCAAATTACAAACACCCACACTTTTTGTCCTATTCACCACCTGTCATTCCTCCTTTCTAAAATGTGTGTATACCAGGCTCCTTACAAATGAAAGAATTTTTCTTTTTCATTGAAAAGTGAAGTTAAAAACATAATGAAAAGTTCTGTCCACGGTGCTAGTACACATCGCTGGTTAAGAGCCACTGCTCTAGACTGTTCTACAGTACAGCTGGGTTGTATCCTAGAATTTAACTTCTACCAACTTTGGCCACTTTTGAAGTAAGTCATCACTTTCCCTATTTTAAGATGGGATAAAACTATGATGACACGACAGAACAGATTTCTGGTATCTCAAAATTTCCTGGTGATTTAATAGTCTCATTAGATTCTTACCTTGTCCACGAAACTATAATTTCTCCCTTCTTTTTAATAACATTCTTTGCAGAAAGGCTTGTAAGAGAAGTGGCAGATGCTGCTGATGCATCCTTAGTCCCTGGGCTTTCGTTTAATGACGAGTGATCTTTAGTCACTACAGGGGCCTTTTTCTTACTGGCTTTCTTTCGGTGAGCATCACCATTCTCACCAGAATCTTGGGTAATTTTCTTGGTCTTTTCCCTACTGGTTAAGTGTGTTTCCTTTCTCTGTTTTTTCTGAGAAGAAGGATTTAGATCAGGAAGATTTTTCCTCTTTTTGTGCGCATTATCCAAAGCCCCAGGCAACTCTGAACTATCAGAATTTGATGCCAACTCTGATTTTAAATCAACCTTTTTCACTTCACCCGAACTGGGAGATTCCGAGGTTAAATCGATACAGCCTTCCTCAACAACGCATTCCAAAGGCCTGTTTGCCACTTGCACCTTTTCTTCCTTTGAGTTATCTTCATCTACACATATCACCTGACACCCCAAGTCTTCAACAGCTAAAGCAGGACGGTTACCTTCATTTTTACTGTCACTTGAAACATCTTGTGTCAAATCAATAAAAGCATCTACAGTATCAGGCTGCATATTGTCTAATACTGGAGCGTTTTGATCCACACTGCTTCCAGAACATCCCAACTGCTCAATATTTAAAACTGCTACTTCTACGAATTCCCCCAACTTTTTGGTCTCGGTGACTGGATCTTTTGTGAGGTCTATATATGTGTTTCGAAGATGATCCTCAACAGAATGTGGAATTTCTTCCATTGGAGGCAATTCTTCAACGCTTTCAGGTACTTTTGGTTCCCATACTTGATGCAACTTGAAATATTCCTCAGCTACTTCAGTACTATGAACCACTTTACCTGAAGCATCTTTAAGAAATTCATATATATCGGGAACCTCTGTTTGTATCATACAGTCCTGTTCTTCATGAACTGATTTACTGCTATCAACATTTTTACTGGAAATTTTCAGTTCCTCCACAGATTTAAAAACTCTGTACTGACATGAAATATATTCTTTCTCCACTGCTTCATCAGCTTCCTTTTCCACTCTTGGCAAAGATTCATCAGCTACCATATTCTGTTTATGACTAGGGGAGGTAGATGGTGCCGCACGGCGTATTTTCACAATGAAATGATCGTTGGACTTTTCCATTATGACAGCGTGCATGGGTAGATTAGGGTGGTACTGAAAGCCTGGAGCAACAGACCGGCTTGTCCATGATGAAGAACAACTTGATTTACTGCTTGAATTATCAGACTCCAGGGCTAAATGAATGTCCTGTTCAGATGCATCCTCTTCCTCAAGTAAGGCATCTTCACTAAAATGGGCACTAATAACTTCTTTGGGCGTTGAATTAGACGAAGCATCTGACTTTAAGAAACTGAGATGACCATCTGACTTCAGAGGTGATGGTACTGTTAAAGAGACTGCTAGATCTTCAGCAAGTACGGAGGAAACACAGGGCTTGCTCTTTTCTGAACTACATACATTATCTTTACTCAAAGCTATGTTAGTGGACACTTCAAACATACAATTTTCATCCAACACATCAGGATGAACTGGCAATGAAAGCCCTGAAGACAGAGACGGACCTTTCTCAGATGACAATAATGACCAATTATCATCACTAATCACCTTAGGACAGGGAGAAACCACCCCTGAAACGAGCTCTTCCGTTGTACAAGCTGGTAGAGATTCACATTTAAGACTCTCTACCATCTGTTTCCCTTGTATCTTTAACTCCCACTCACTTTTTTCGTTACAGTTAACACTGTTGTCCAAAAGATCAGAACCTTGCAACAAACTTTTAAATATTTCTCCCATCTGTGCATCACTCACTAAATTAAAAGTAAGGCTAGACGCTTGCTGCTCAGTAAGAATCTCAAAACTGCGTTCTGGCTTCAAAGCAGCGTGCTGGGATGCCGGTGCATCCTCTATGGTGCTGCCTTCCATTTTTCCTGCCTTTGGGGTGCTCGGGCAGTTTGGTTCCAAGGAAGGCTCTTCAAATTGAGGGTTCTTAATATTATCAAAGCAAGTGTTAGTACTTTTTTTAATGTTGTGCTTTACTGTGTTAATACTGGAATTATTTTGCTCTTGATGTTTTTCCTCAGATTTTTTACAACCTACTAAAGACTTAGAGTAACCAGAATCTTCTGATTTGGGGGATTTCTCCTTCAACATTTCTTTGCTGGAGCTGCCTACATTCCCCTTCTGACAATTTGAATATTGTGCTTTCTTTTTATTTATCTTTTCAAGTTTTCCTTCGTCGCTGTCACTGCCAATGTTTACGGAGTCACAAAACTTTACTAAGATTTTCTTAAGCTTTGTAAACAAATAATCAAGTTGTTCATCTACAAATTTCCACAATTTTTTTTTCATATCTGGTAGCTGCTGTTCAAATAAACGATCCACAATGCCATTCTTTTTAACTTGCTTAAGTTTGGATTCTATAACATCACAGAGATTCTTCTGTAAAGTAGTCACTGACTTAGAGATTTTGGATAAGTCAAGGTGTTTAATTAGTGATGTAAAACTCAAAATTGCTGACTCAATAATTCTATGAAACTGTATTAATGAAAATTTTACCTTGAATTTCATATAATTTTTCCTTACATGTTTTCTTATCATTCGTAACATGTGCACAACCTCTCGGACAGAAGAGGGTGCAGCAATAATCGGAACTATTTTTTCCAGGCTGGAAGTGCTCACTGACCTATCTTTCTTCTCTGTTTTTGAAGATCTGCTAGATTCAGTTCGTCTTTTATTCCATTTGCTTTTGGTCTGATGGATTTTTATAGAAGATATCTTCCTATTGTCTTTATCCAAATGCACAGTGCTTTTCCTACTTCCTGGGCTAGTCTTTGTGTTCTGCACTTCAGCAGAAGCTCTTGGGTTGGTACTTTTGTCAAAACGTTTTTGTGGTTCAGATTTTTCACTGTCGCTTATAATTTCTCCTTCTTCTAATTCATCTAAAGATGAATTCTTGTGGGAGTCTGCTTCTGTAAATTTGTCAGATTTGCAAATTGGCTTTTGATTTTCCTTATTGAGATCAGACTGACTCTTGGAGGTAGAATGAGCTGAATTTGGTGGAAACACATCTGTGGAAGAAAAAAAAGCATATTATAGTCACATGACTACTGAGTCTTTGTCATTTAACATTTCCATACTAAATATAACAAAAAATTAAATGTTGAGGCAATTTATTATTTTAATAGCTTTTACACTATTTACACTATATTACTCTAACACTTACTCATGTCATTGGTCTTTACTGGTCTCAGAAAGTGCCTGACAATAGTGATAGTATAGAGTTTGGTCATTTGGATAACCAGCAACCAGCTGTTCAGGTTTCTTTACTTGATGTTAGCAGCATCACCTACTCTATGCCATTTGATGATGGCTTTTGGAAAACAAAAATATACCTGAAAGCAAGCAAGGAGTATTTGAAACAATCTGTTCTACCATTCCCTTTTGTTGTATAAATAAGAATTACCTAAATCTAGACTAAAGGCTCAATGTACATTTCTAGGTAACAACAAAGGTCTGAATAATAATTAAGTTATCAAATAAAAAGCACTAACAAAATAATGCCATTTGCAGCAACATGGGTGGACCTAGAGATTGTCATTCCGAGTGAAGTTAAGTCAGACACAGAAAGACAAATATCATATGATACCACTTATATGTGGAATATAAAAAAAAGGGTACAAATGAATTTATTTACAGTAGAAAAGTAGAGTCACAGATGTAGAAAACAAACTTATGGTTACCAGGGGATAAGGGCAGGGAGGAATAAATTGGAAGGCTAGGACTGACATATGCACACTACTATATATAAAATAGATAACTAATAAGAACCTGCTGTACAGCACAGGGAACTCTACTCAATACTCTGTAATGGCCTATACAGGAAAAGAATCTAAAAAAAAAAAAAAGAATGGATATATGTATGTGTATAACTGATTCACTTTGCTGCACACCTAAAACTAACACAACATTGTAAATCAACTATACGCCAATAAAAATTTTAAAAATAAATATCAATAAATAAATTAAAAGCACTGATTCATCTTGCTGACATATTCTACACTCTCACAAAAATATAAGTTATAGGAGATAATATAAACTATTACCTTTATGACTGTTATTATATAATGGAACTCGAGATGAGCTTTCCAGTCTAAGAACTTTTGCTACAGGTCTCACGGGACTATTCAGAGGACTGATGGCTTCTGGAATAGGTCTCAGCTGATTAAGGTCAATGCTCAGAACTGAGTTCTCATCATCATGATATACTGAGTTTGCTTCACCAGTTTCCATTCTGTGGTCCGTTAACTCAGTCTGCTGAAGTGAAGATTCTGGAGTCTCTTTAGGTAAGCAAGGCTCCAAGTGACAAGACTTACTCTCAACCAGTGGTGCATCTACAAGAGAAGGCTCAAGGTTTGGTTTACCATCTTCTGAAAGGACTGTTGGCAAAATGCCAGCTTCTTCAATTGAAGGCTGCAAAATGCTTTCATTGGATTTGGTCACTTTGGTTGAAAAAGCCTCCTTCATTTCTGTATCTTCGGAAATACTACAAGAATTTAAGTCATCGTTTCTTTTGGTATCCAATTCCAAACCAAAGTTTTGAGAAACATTTGTTTGTACTGTGTCCATTACCACAGGAACTGCTGCCCTGGCACCATTAATGGTCTGTTCCATTTCTGTTGATGATGGAAACAAGGATTCTGTTTGTTGCATTTCCACAGATGCTGAGAAGGAAATCTCTGTGCCACAAATGGGCATTTCACAAGGCACAGTATTCGCAACAGATTTAATGAACAAACTATTTTCTTCTTCTATTTTCCTTTCTGAAACACTGGTCCTGGGTTTAGATGCTGCTGTAAGAGCATCCTTTGGTTCCAATAACTCTGATTTGGTTTCCTCTGTGGTATGTTCACTGACAGAGGGAATACATGTCACAGTTTTAGCCTGCACCAAGGACTCCAAGTCACATATGTCACTAGATTTGGGAGTATCGGTTATTTTATGCTGATTTTCCTGAGAAACAGGCTGCTTTTTAGCAGGAGAAAGAGTTAAGTTCAATTTTTCCATAAAGCTTAACTTTAAGTCTTTGTTTTGTGTTTCATTTGAACCATTCTCAGCTTTAACTGCTGGCTCTTTATTATCCACTCCTTCAGAAACATCATTATTAGAGACTTCACCGTTACCGTTTTTTGGCTCATTCTGTCTCTTTAAATCTGTAGCGGTTTTCTTAGTCTCTTTGTTTGTCTTCTGCAGATGTTCTGCAGGTACCCTTTTTTCATTTCTCATATGCCTATTTTCTTCTTTGCCCTCTTGTTCTCTTTTCCGCTTATCTTCAGTTCTATGCCTTTCTACCCTTAAAGGTGCATTTTCCCATTGGTGCACAGCATCAACTTCCTTGGAGTCAACGTGTTTGTGAGTTCTATTGGTTGAAAGAGAGGACGGACATCTTCCTTCTTGAAAACTATGATTACTTACAGCCCTGTCTCTTTTACAATCTTCCCGGCCTCTTCTCTCTTCTGGATGGTATTTACTTGAATTATGAGAAGATTTCGCTAGTTCCTTCTTGGAATAAGGAAGCAATGCTCGTTCAGATCTTTTCCAATGATCCTGGTCTTTTACTACTGATTTAGGTTTTTGATCAACTTTCCTTTCTTCTTTGTCTTGTGATTTAAGTTCTTTTCTATTTATATTTTGTGATCTTTCACTTTGTCTTTCGAGTTTTTTGTCACTTTGAGATTCTAGTCGAGTGTGTGACCTGTCTCTAGAGCTTTCTTTCTCCCAAGAAGAGCTACTGTGTTCATTTTTATAATCCAAATCTGTGTTACTTTTAAACTTTGAATTTTTGCTTTCAGCCTTTGGTTCACCTTTACTATATTTCTCAGGACGTCCTTGTAGCCTCTGACTGGCCTCTATGTTCCTCGGTTCACCATCACCACAGCTAGTGTTCAAGTCTTTTCGTATTCTGTCAGTCACTCTGCAGTACTGGTTATGTCTACTATCTTTCCTCCCTCTTCTGTGATCCTCATTGGAACTACCCTCACCAACCTGATAATGGGAACGTGACCAAATGCCATTGGTGGAGTGTTTTTCAATAGGTGTAGGCAAATGTGAAGTGCCCTTTTTTTCAAAATGTGACTTTCCTTCCTTTTCGAGGTATGGCAGTGAAGTGCTATAATGTACATCTTTAGAAACATCACTTTTCACTCTGTGATCAGTCTTTGAACAATCATCCAAATGGAGAGATCTGGATTTAAGACCTTTTGTTTTAACTATATCTGGTATCCTTGAAGTTTTATGAGTATTTCGAAGATGTGGAAACTCAGACAATCTATTGAGAAATAGAAATTAACACCAAAAAAACAAAGTTAATTCCTTTTTAATAATCCAAGGTTTAATCACATGTGATACACTTTAAAACTGGGGGGCCCACATACTGGCAAAACTAATTTTACTTTGTATAAAAGCATGAGTAGTAAGAATTTACCAGCTTCCAACTAAATGAGCCAGTTTTTAAAAAAAGGAACTCTCTTTCATTTGCTTTGCTCAAACAAAGCCTGGAGGACCTCTCAGTTCTAGCCCAGCACTTGCCAATGTCTTTCAGATTTCCTTCACTACAGGTGCACAACTCTCAAACTAACCACAAATTCACTTCTTTTAGAACAAGTGACATTATTTTCTTGCCTTCACTCTAGCCCAACTGAAACATAAGGGAAAATGAAACCTTGCTGGAGAACAGAGACGATCAAAATACGACTCTATGTAGCTCCCTATCCTAGTTTTCTGTTTCACATACAACCCCACAGTAAAACCCAAAGCGTCAATAGCCATCTTAAATTGTTACATACTGTGCAAAAAGAAAAAGGAATATAGAATTGTGATTCTTTCCTAGAGGAATGCTATGTATTTATTGTTTAAAATAACTCCTAAGGTTTTCAGAAAACTGGCAGTTTTCCTAAAAATAAAATGTAAATAGCTCATTTTAGCTTTTTGTAATAATATAGCCATCTTCCTGAACTTCTATAACTTCCCTGAATTTCCATAAATCTATGCCTAATCAGTACTAAGTGTGTAGAGAACATCAAAACTTAAAAGTCTCAGGAATAAGGGAAGATTTTTATAAAACAAGAGGACACAGGAGACATACAACTTAAGGCAATGTGTAGACCTTATGTGGATCTTGTTACGGGCTGAACTGCATCTCCTCAAAATTTAATCCCCAGTACCTCAAACTAGTGACCTTATTTGGAGACAGGGTCTTTGGAGATAATCAAGTTAAAGTGAGTTCATTAGGGTGGACCCTTATCCAATATGACTAGTGTCCTTATAAAAAAGGGAAATTTGGACAGAGATATGTATAGAGGAAAGACTTTATGAAAGACACAGAAGAAGGCGACCATCTACAAGCCAAGGAGAGGCCTGGAGCAGACCCATCACATAGCCCGCAGAAGGCATCAATCATACTGACACCTTGATCTAGGACTTCTGGCCTCCATAACTGTGAGACAACAAATTTCTGTTATTTAGGCCACCCAGTTTGTGGTACTCTGTTATGGCAGTCCTAGTAAACTAATAAACTCAAAAAAATAAACATGAGGAGACACCTTTGAGACAACTGGGAAAATGTGAACACAAAAGCATTAACCATAAAAATAAAAAACTGACTGAATTTCACTAAAATTTAGAACTTTTATTCCTCACAAGACACAATAAAGAGAGTGACAGACAAGTCACAGAATGGGAGAAGATGTCTGCAATAAATTTATCCAACAAAGGACTCACATTCAACAAAGCACATACACGTGTAACATACGTCATACTTATTAAAATGTAAGGTCCTAAAAGATAGTTCTAGCCCACAGAGCTCGTAATACACATTTAACGTAACTCCACACTAAATAAAATACTATCAAAAGTTTTGTTTTATTTTGTGTTGTTGTTATTATTGTTATTTGGCCGCGCCATGTAACATGCAGGATCCTAGTTCCCCGACCAGGGATGGAACCCGTGCCCCTGCAGTGGAAGCGTGGAGTCTTAACCACTGGACCGCCAGGGAAGTCCCAAAAGTTTTATTTTAAAATAAACCTCTGCATTAAAAACTTTCCAGAATTTACACTTTAAAATTTTTATCTTATATCAATATTTCCATTCTTTCTATTAAAAATGAACTTTCAGCAAAATGATAAACATTTACCATTAGAGTACTAGCTGAAGCTCACAAAGAAAAAGTGCAAATATTTGACAGAATATTTATTAGATAATGTATCAATATTACCACGTATAACAATCTAATGAAATAACACATCATTTATTCACCCAGTTTCTCTGAATTTTCACTCTATTCAAACATTATACCCCTCCCCTAAAAGATTCAAATATATATAAAATTTCCCCAACACTTCAGGAATCAATCTTATACTTGTTGCACCTTGTGGGATTTAGATTAGTAAACATACACAACCATCTTTATTTTCAAAAGGCCTAAAATGCTTTATAATATCATATGGTCCACACATAGGATTATCTTCTTTCACTCTTTAAACATTTATTGCACATGGTAGATACTCAATAAATGGTGAGGACATGAAGACATGGTTCCTGCTCCCATGAAGTTTACAGTTTAGTGGAAGAGGAGAACACTAAGTGATCCCATTCATGATTTTTTAAACTGCAAGTGTAAATGAAGCTACAAAAAAGAGATTCGACCTAGTCAGTGAGAACAGACAAATGTCCCGCATGAAAACGATGCTTATGCCGAGACCTGAAGATGAGTAGGTATTTAGCAGGTGGAGGAGAGGAGCATTTCAGGGAGTGGAAACAGTTCATGCAACTCAGAGCTCATGGTACACCCAACAAACTGAAAGAATGCAGGAGATACACTAGAGCTACGATACCTAGGCAAAGGCAAACACTGAAAACAAGGCCTGAAAAGTAGTTTGGGACCATATTGTGAAGAGCTCTGTGGACCAAGTTAAGATTTATGATCTTTTATCCTAAGAATGATGAGAAGCCACTGATGTGTTTTAATCAAGAAAAGGGGTGGGGGAATTCCCTGACGGTCCAGTGGTTAGGATGAGAAGCTTTCCCCAGCTTCTCATTTCATTCCTGGGGTCTGGGTTCAAACCCTGGTGGGGGAACTAAGATCCTGCAAGCTGCTTGGCGCAGCCAAAAATAAATAAATAAATATATCATTTAAAAAAAAAGAAAGAAAGAAAAGGGGTGGGATGGGGTGGTTCTGTGACAGATGTCCAGAGTTGTGCTTTACAAAGCATCCCGTGGCTTTAATATCGAGAAGTGAGTAATCACAGGCTGGAAAGAGCAAGAGCGGATGCAGAGTTTTGAGCACAAAGACTACTGCCAGTTCAGATGAGAGCTGATGGGCAGCAACAACAGCAGAAATGGAAGAGAAATGAACAACCTGAGAGATCATAAAGACATAAGTCAAAAGGACATGGTAATGAATTTGGATCTGAAGGATGACCAAGAGCTAAGTGTCAATGATGACTCCTATGCAGGGTGACTATATGTTCCAGTTTGCCAAGCAATGTCAGTGTAATTATTAATAGCCCCTCCTTCTACTCTCAAAAGTACCCTGGTTTGGGCAATAAATTAAATGGTCATTCCACCCCTCAGTCACTCTAGCTTGCACAGCTGAATAAATGATGGGGAATCCACTGAGCTAGGAACAATGGAAGGGGTTCAATCTTAAATTCTGTTGTGGATGAGGTAATTTTGAAAATTTTGTACAGATGTGAAGTAGTATCTACATATAAATGGAACTGACTAGTACAAGTAAGATTACATCATAAGGGGCTTCCCTGGTGGTGCAGTGGTTGAGAGTCCGCCTGCCAATGCAGGGGACGCGGGTTCGAGCCCTGGTCTGGGAGGATCCCACATGCCGCGGAGCAGCTGGGCCCGTGAGCCACAATCGCTGAGCCTGCGCGTCTGGAGCCTGTGCTCCGCAACGGGAGGGGCCGCGATGGTGAGAGGCCCGCGCACCGCGATGAGGAGTGGCCCCCGCTTGCCGCAATTGGAGAGAGCCCTCGCACAGAAACGAAGACTCAACACAGCCATAAATAAATAAAAATAAATAAATAAATAAAATTTAAAAAAAAAAAAAAAAAGATTACATCATAAGAAAATACTGATAGAGAAAGGAAAGGACATAGTTTTGAGCTTTAAGGAATTCCAACTTAGCCAAGTACAGAAAAATAAATCTCAAGTTAGGAAGAAAACTAAGAATCATGAAACCCCAAGGGAGAAACTATTTCAAGAAAAGAGGGTCAACTATGTCAAATAGTGTATAAAGACAAGTTAAAATGAGAAGTCAAACTATTTGATGAATTTAGTGGTAGTCACAGCTGTTTTGGAGGAAGAGATCAGAGTAGAATGGGTTCAAGAGTGTGTAGAAATGGGAAGTGGGGAAATGGAGACAGCACGTTTAGATAACTGTTTTGGAGGTTTGACTATCAAGGGGAGGAGAGATATGAAATTCTCTGGAGCCAAATACTGCCCCTAACCAAAAGAGGGAGAGAGAGAAATTAAGTAGAAAATCCATTTAAGAGGGAAAAGAACATATAATTGAGGGACTTCACTGGTGGCCCAGTGGGTAAGACTCCACCCTCCCAATGCAGGGAGCCCAGGTTCGATCCCTGGTCGGGGAACTAGATCCCACATGCATGCCACAACTAAAAGTCCACATGCCTCAACTAAGAAGCCCACATGCCACAACTAAGAAGTCCGCATGCCGCAACTAAAAAGATCCCATGTGCCGCAACTAAGAGCCGGTGCAGCCAAAATAAATAAATAAGTAAATGTTTTTTTAGAATATATATATATATATATTTTAAAAAAGAATATATAATTGACAGATTTTTAAGGGTTGTCTGTTAACAGTATATGACACAGACATCCTCCTGATATTTTAGTAATTTGATGGGCACCTAGAAGAACCCATGACATACACCACCATCTTCTCAGGACCAAAGGATATCAGAGCAAGATCCCAGTGTATTACAAAACTGAATATATTCAGAGAGGTATGTGGCAATCTTCTATTAATAATCATATAGATATCATTACGATAATATACCATTAGAATATTAGTCACTTACTTTCAGTAAAACCTTAAATATTTAATAAAATGCATGATTTTCATTAGCTTTCCAAAGTTAAAAATATTCCACCTATCAATACTCATGTAATTTACAAACAGATCCATATCCCTCAATCATACCTTTGGTGAAGATTATTTATTTCTTCATCTTTGCGGTTTATTTCCACTCTGGCAGTTTTGATAAGTGCTGAGATGTTTTTCTTAAGAGATTGGTTTTCATTTTTTAAGCTGAAATTCTAAACATCATAAAATACATTTAATAAAGTATATATCGACAGAATTATTAAACTATTTATAACAGTTATTGATTACTGAATGCTAACTACATGCCACGCATCACATATTTTATCTTATGCAATTCTCAAGATAGTCTTCGGAGGAGTACAGTGATGCTCACTATACAAATGGGGAAGCTGAGATTCAAAGAAGAAAACTGGCACCAAAGAAAAGCTATTTAAAGTGAAACTACTTAAAAGAGGGATCAAAGTGAAAAACCAAAATAACCAAAAAAAAACAAAAAAAAAATAAAAAAAAAATGAAAAACCAATAAATAACAAGAAAAAGAGTCATTATTTTGAAAATGGGTCATTATTTTGAAGATGATAAAATTTTTATTATATTTAACAACAGGAGGTTTAACTTGCAACAATGTACTAATTCTCAGGTGAACAAAGAATGAATTGAGGATTGACTGGCTCTTTGGGAGAGAGGGTGAAGGAAGAGAAACAACTTTACCAAAAAATAAAAATCAGAACAAGACAGGACATTCCTGACTTTGCAGCATGATCACAAAAAATGTCTCTCTGGCAAAAATTGTTAAGGCATCACCATTTTTCCCCAACAGCCATTCTAAAGCTTCACTCCTCAAACCATTCTCTTTTAAACCACCTGATACAATCTCTAAGAATTCTCTATTATTTAACTGTTAATTAGTCTAGCAGATCATTTGTCAGTATCATTTAACAAATCAAGCAGTTTTCCTTTATCAGTTTCATTGATACTGGAAATAATGCATGTTTTGCCAGATTTGCTCTTTCATTTAATATTTTTTAAACAGTTTCCTTACAACCTGCCAACACTTTAGCATTTTAATTTTAACAAAAAATTTTATTAAATTTTGGTTTAAAAAGCTGATAAGGCGGGGACTTCCCTGGTGGCACAGTGGTTAAGAATCCACCTGCGAATGCAGGGAACACGGGTTTGAGCCCTGGTCTGGGAAGATCCCACATGCCACAGAGCAACTAAGCCCGTGCGCCACAACTACTGAGCCTGCGCTCTAGAGCCCACAAGCCACAACTACTGAGCCTGCACGCCTAGAGCCCGTGCTCCGCAACAAGAGAAGCCACCGCAATGAGAAGCCCGCGCACCGCAACGAAGTGTAGCCCCTGCTCGTTGCAACTAGAGACAGCCCGTGCAGCAACGAAGACCCAACACAGCCAAAAATAAATTAATTAATTAATTAAATAAATTTATTTAAAAAAAGCTAACAAGGCAAAAATAAAATATTCATTATAATTCTACCTGTGTCTGTATTTCCTTAAACTTTTTCATCAGCTCTTTCATTTGCAGCTGACATTTTCCATATTCTACCTGCAACTGTAAGATATAAAAAGATCAAGCATCATTCTAAATTATTTTCTTAGCTTAAATGACATTTCAAAATATTTAAAACTTTGCAAATCAACCCACAAATAAGGGTATATGAGGTCTATTTCTACTAACAGATATTTAGTTAGATTACTGGTTTTTAAAGTTGGGCCTACCAATAATGTATTTTCTTTAGTTTCACATTCAATCTCCAAAGTTTAAAATTCAAATAAGGTAGAAAGAAATTTGTTTGCATGAAGTCTTGGGACAAATTATAACTTTGTATAAATCATGAAAAAATAAAATATTTTATCACACTGATTGCCTGTTGAGATTTTATATAGTCAGACACTTAAATTCAATCAAGCAAAATTATAACTAAATTTAGGCAAGCATCCAGAAAACATTGTTTTAAAAAGCAGATCTGAAGGCAGAAACTGACTTTATTCTTTTAGTCTAAGAGCTGCTTCCCAAACACAGAATGTCTATTCAATAGTAAGCTGATGTCTGCATTTCAGGAGCCACAAAAGAGCAAAGTAACTGCCCTTCAAAAGTCTGGTAATCCATACATCATTATATGTTGCCTCCTTTGCAGTTCCTTCTTCAGTCAGGATTTCTTCATATAAATCCAAACAATTTCTGGATGGTACAGATGATTTGGTAGCACTGTCTAGAACAAACAAACAAAAAAACCTTACATTAAAATATGTATTTCCAGATTCAATGAAATCCCTGTCAAATCTCCAATGGCAGTTTTCACAGAAATAGGAAAAACAATCCTAAAATGTGTATGGAACCACAAGACTGTGAATGACCATAGCAACCTTGAGAAAGAAGATCAAAGCTGGAGGCACGACACTTCCTGGTTTCAAACTATAACACTATAGTAATCAAAACTGTATTTTATTGGCATAAAAACAGACATATAGATCAATGGAACAGAATAGAAAGCCCAGAAATAAACCCAGGTATATATGGTCATAATTTATGACAAAAGAGCCAAGAATATACAATGGGGAAAGGGTAGTCTCTTCAATAAATGATGTTGGGAAAACTGGACAGCCACAAGCAAAAGAATGAAACTGGACCCTTATCTTACAGCACACACAAGAATCAACTCGAAGTGAGTTAAAGACGTGAATTTAAAACCTGCAACCATACTTAATATCTTGTAATAACCTATCATGGTAAAGAATGTTGGGAATGCCCTGGCAGTCCAGTGGTTAGAACTTCGCACTTCCACTGCAGGAGGCATGGGTTGAATCCCTGGTCATGGAACTAAGATCCCACAAGCAGCGTGACGTGACCAAAATAAATAAGTAATATAAAAAAAGAATATATATACATGTATAACTGAACCACTTTACTGTACACTTGAAACTAACACGACATTATAAATCAACTATATTTCAATAAAAATTTTTTTTAAAAACCTGAAACCATAAAATGCCTAGAAAAAAAATATATAGGGGGTAAGTTTCTGGACATCGGTCTTGGCAATAATTTTCTGAATTTGACACCAAGAGCAAAGGCAAAAGCAAAAATAAACAAGTGGGACTACATCAAATTAAAAGGCTTCTTTCTACAGAGCAAAGGAAATCATTAACAAAATAAAAAGACAACTTACGGAACGGGAGAAAATGCTTGCAATTTTTATATACATATATATCTGATTAGAAGTTAATATCCAAAATATATAAAGAATTCACACAACTCAACACAAAAAACTAAAAAATGGGCAGAGGAACTGAATAGACATTTTTCCAAAGAAGACATAAATGGCCAACAGGAACATGAAAAGGTACTTAACATCACAAATCATCAGGGAAATGCAAATCAAAACCACAATGAGGTATCATCTCACACTTATCAGAATGGCTATCATCAAAAATACAACAGATAAGTATTAGCGAAGATGTGGAAAAAAGGGAACCCTTGTACACTGTTGGTGGGAATCTAAATTGGTACAGCTACCATCAAAAACAGTATAGAAGTTCCTCAAAAAATTAAAAATAGAACTATCATATGATCCAGCAACCCCAGTTCTGGGTATATATTCAAAGGAAATAAAAACTGAATCTCAGATATCTGCACTCCTCTGTTCACTGCAGTATTATTCACAATAGCTAAGATATGGAAACAACCTAGGTGTCCACCAACAGATAAAGGAATAAAGATGTGGTATATGTGGGTGCATATATGTATGTATACATGTGCATGTGTGTAAATATATGTGCATATATAAATATATAATGGAATATCATTCAGCCATGAAAAAGGACACCCTGCCATTTGCGACAGCATGGATGAACCTTGAGGGCATTATGCTAAGTGAAATAAGTCAGAGAGAGAAAGACAAATACTATACAATATCACATGTGGCATCTAAAAAATCCAAATGCATAGAAACAGACACTGAAACGATAGTTACCAAGGGCTGGGGGTGGGGGAAAAGAGGAGATGTTGATCAAAGAGTACAAACTTCCAGCTATAAGACAAATAAATTCTGGGGATCTAATGTACAGCATAGTGATTACAGTTAATAAGACTACATTATATGATCAAAAGTTGCTAAGAGGCTAGATCTTAAAGAGATGGTAATCATGTGATGCTATGCAGGTATTAGCTAATGCTATGGTGGTAATCATTTTGCAATATTTAAGTGTATAAAAATCAATATACTGTACATCTTAAACTTACTTAATGTTATATGTCAATTATAGCTCAATAAAGCTGGGGAAAAAAGAAAAATACATGTGTTAAGCTTTTTGATGTACTGTCTACCTCTACCCAAAGGGCTCTACAGTTCTCCATCTCTTGCATTTCATCCAAATCTATACTGATTTCACAGATTAGAAATGGAAAACCAATTTACCTAAAACAAATCTGTCAACAAATCAGGTGTAAGGATCACATTTGTTTGAAGCTTTGGAAGATTTTATTACAGAAAGGTTTTCTCATTTGGACAGGTCATTAGACTCTCGGCATATCACACTCCTACTGATACATTTGAAAATATTTATAGTAACTACCCTTTTCAAAAGTTCTAATATCATGTAGCCTGTGACAGTATGTGCGGTAATATATGTAGAAACCACCATCAGTTTCGTTTTCAATGGTACAAAATATTTTTGTACAAGGTCCAATTAAATCTGAGACCTAGATGAAAAACAAACCTAAGGGCTAGTTTATTTTATTGACCAAGCTTTGGGCAAAAAAATAATTACCTGAGTATAATGATTTCAAAGAAAAGGCAGATTGCTGAGGAGCTATGAGTTACTCCAGGAATTGATAACAACAAAATAAACACTTCCAACAGACTGACCAAACAAAATGAAAGTATTTTATTATAGAATTTACATACCAGAAACAGCACTGTCCAACCCAGCATATATGTCCAAAGAACCTTCATCATTATTTTTAAGAGGAGAAGCTGCAAAAAAAAATCAAAGACTAGTTAAAACTGACTCTATGCACTTAGTGGAGTTTTTCTATTCTGACTCTGAAGGACCAGAAAAAGAAAGACTTTATTAGTCCAGTGTCAAAAAATAAAATTGTTTAGAAGCTTTTGTACATCCTTATAAACACACACATCTTAGAACACAGGTTTAGACTTAAAAACTCACTTTCAAAAACAAGCTAGCAGGGGCGGGTGTAGGGGGGGTGGTGGTGGGATGAACTGGGAGATCGGGATTAACATATATACACCAGTATGTATAAAATTGATAACTAATAAGAACCTGCTGTATAAAAAAATAAAATAAAATAAAATTCAAATATTAAAAAAAAGAAAGAAGAAAAAGAAGAAAAAAACCCCACGCTAGTAAGAAGGTTACAACTCCAATAATAGCAGAATAGTTTCTATCAGAACAATCTTCCTGCAAAAACTATAAACTCTAAACAAAATATTAAAAGCTATCTGCAGTCAACGCTCTACCACTAGACTTACTGTGGTGATTTTGCAATATATACAAACATGGAATTATTACATTGTACATCTGAAACTACTATAATGTTATATATAAATTGTACCTAAATTAAAAAAAGAAAAAATTAAAAAAAAAGCAATCTGAAGAACTAAAGAGCAATCTAAAGCAGGCAAAAACTGGAGAGGAGATGACACCTGAAAGAAGAAAACAGCACGGCATGAATTCCCTATCCCCCTTTTATTACAAGTTTTTGTGGAACGATAGGCTCTAGCTGGAGCCACACTTGGCAGTGAAAACTCAGATGGAAACTTCTAGTCCTGATAGCTTAAAGAAACAGAGAAAAAACTTTGGGGGTGATAACAGCAACTAGAAAGAGGAAATCCAGAGTGCCACAGAGAGGCCTCCTCAAATTGTACCCAAATCTGAATGACCCCCAAATTACACATGTAAAGGTTAGAACTCCCAAAAGTCCAGCTAAAGCTAAAGAAAGCTGAACAGAGATTTCAGCTGCTGTTCACCACAGGGAAGACAGAAGATTAAGTTCAGTCAAGATAAATACCTGCTAAAATTAAAAACACCAGCACTTTTCAGAGGAATATAACAGAATCCAATGTCTCTATAATATAACATTTACAATGTCCAGAATGCAATGCAAAATTACTCACTGGAAATCTTGGTTGAGACATAAAAACAACTACAAGAAACAAATGAAAATTCTAAAACTGAAAGTACAATATCTAACGTAAAAACTTCAACAGAAAAGCCAGTGAGCTTGAAGATAGATCAATAATTACTCAAATGGAAAAACAGAGAGAAAAAGATTAAAAAAAGAGAGAGAGAACAATCTTACTAACTTATAGTATATCAAAAGTTCTCACATACTATATATCTGGAGTCCCAGAAGAAAAGAGACAATGGGGAGGAAAATGATACTAGATCCTAGAAGGACAAAAATGGTAAATAACTGAGTAAATATAAAAGACTAATATTTCATCTTAATTGCTTTTAACTCCTCTTGATTTCTTTAAGATACATACAACAGTTTAAAATAAAAATTACAGCACTGTATCAAGGGGTTCATGACATCTTTAACATAAAGGGATGGATGGAGTTTAAACGCAACAATATGTACAAGATTATACAACTTACATAAAAAGATTCTTACATTTAAATAAGTAGACTGCAAAATGTTAAAGATGTATATTGCAATCCCTTCAGAAACCAATTGTAAAAAATAATGCAAAGGTGTAGCCAAAAACCTAATATATAAATTAGAATGGAATTCTAAAATATATTCAAATAATATTTGAAAGAAGGCAAGAAAATCAGAGAGAACAAAAACTGAGGAGACATACTAAAATTTTAAAATGACAGAGGGACTTCCCAGGTGCCGTGGTAGTTAAGAATCCACCTGCCCATGCAGGGGACATGGGTTCAAGCCCTGGTCTGGGAAGATCCCACATGCTGCGGAGCAACTAAGCCCATGAGCCACAACTACTGAGCCTGTGCTCTAGAGCCTATGAGCCACAACTACCGAGCCCGCGTACCACAACTACTGAAGCCCACACGCCTAGAGCCCGCGATCTGCAACAAGAGAAGCCACCGCAATGGGAAGCCTGAGCACTGCAAAGAAGAGTAGCTCCCCTCGCCTCAACTAGAGAAAGCCCGCATGCAGCAATGAAGACTGAACGCAACCAAAAATTAATTAATTAATTTGTAAAAATAAAATAAAATGATAGATCTAAATCCAATCACAATAATAAAGGACATTATTGGGTTAACTGGTAAAACTGGTATAAAGATGGTAGATTAAATAAAATTACAGTATTAGTGTTAAATTTACTGAAATTGATAATTATGCTGTTCTTATGTAAGAAAACCAACTTTTTCTTGTGACATACCCACTGAAGTATTTGGAGGTTAAGAACCATAATGTATACAACTTAGTATCAAATGGGTCAGGAAAAAATTGTGTGTGTGTGCGTGTTTAAAGAAAAAAGTATGTGCACAATGTTAAAGCCACTGGCATAAAATATTAACGAGTGTTAAGTTTGCAGGAAACCAGGTAAAGGATTCTTTGCATGTTCTTATTCTTGTAACTTTTCTGTAAGTTTGAAATTACAAATATAATAAAAGACAAGCATGAAAATGTTACAGGAATAAAAATTTTTGTGAAATCATGTTAACTGGTAAAAAGTAAAATGTCCACTGTGTGTATGACTATCAAAAAAATGTATGCATGTGGACAGGAACTTGAGAGAGAGCAATATGTAGAAATGAAAACAGTTATTTCCAGCAAATGAGATTAACAATATAGTTTTGTCCTTCAAAACAAGAGTTACAGGTGTGATAACAGTTAACCATTTGTGGGACTTCCCTGGGGGCACAGTGGTTAAGAATCCGCCTGCCAATGCAGGGGACACGGGTTCAAGCCCTGGTCTGAGAAGATCCCACATGCCACGGAGCAACTAAGCCTGTGCGTCACAACTACTGAGCCTGAGCGCCACAACTACTGAAGCCCAGTGCCTAGAGCCCGTGCTCCACAACAAGAGAAGCCACCACAAGGAGAAGCCCGCGCACTGCAACGAAGAGTAGCCCCCGCTCGCCGCAACTAGAGAAAGCCCATGCACAGCAACGAAGACCCAACGCAGCCAAAAATAAAATAAATAAATTTATTAAAAAAAAAAAAAAGTTAACCATTTGTGAATCTAGGTGAAAAGTAAAGGTGGTCATTATATTATTCTTCCCATTTTTCTGTTGGTTTAGAATTTTTCAAAGAAAAAACATCATAAGAAAAATACATAGCAGCATAACAATTTGAAACCACATCAGCAAAAAATAATTAAATAACACCAAAAAAAAAAAAAAAATAACGCTACCCAGAGTGGTTATGATGGCCATATTTCATGTGAATCCTTCCATGTCTATGGATATTAATATTTTAAAACATATATTTTGGGCTTGCCTGGAGGCGCAGTGGTTGAGAATCCGCCTGCCAATGCAGGGAACACAGGTTCGAGCCCTGGCCCGGGAAGATCCCACGTGCCACGGAGCAACTAAGCCCGTGCGCCACAACTACTGAGCCTGCACTCTAGAGCCCGTGAGCCACAACTACTGAAGCCCATGCGCCTAGAGCCAGTGTTCCACAACAAGAGAAGCCACCGCAATGAGAAGCCCACACACTGCAACGAAGAGTAGCCCCAACTCACCGCAACTAGAGAAAAGCCCACACACAGCAACAAAGACCCAATACAGCTAAAAATAAATAAATAAATAAATTTATTAAAAAACAAAACAAAAAAACCCATATATTTTAAGCAAAAATGGAATTCTACTAGACGTGTTTTACAACTGCCCTTTTCATTCTATACCATAGTAAGCATAATTCTGATCAATAAATATACAACTGTATTCTCAAAAAATTTAATGATTGTCATAGCATAATTATAATTAAGACAATAGAACTAGATAAATGTTATGTCAGGATTTGGAAGTTTAAATTCTGTATATTATTAAAAATATTTCCATTTTATGAGCTTATTTTACTACCAGGTCTTCGCTCTTTCAAACTTATCATCTATTTGTGACTGTCAATTTTTCCCTGAACAATAAACAAGTACCACTGCATTTACTGGAAGTATTAACTTCAAGAGTCACAAATACCTATCATTCATGTATACATATTATATATATGTATATATTGTATATATATGTATTTAAATATATATATTTATATATTTTTCCCCCGCCCCCTGCCCCCCCCAGCTCACGGCTTGTAGGATCTTAGTTCTCCAACCAGGGATCAAACCCAGGCCCAGGCAATGAAAAAGTGAAAGCACGGAGTCCTAACCACTGGACCACCAGGGAATTCCCCATATATTTTTTGATGTAACAATAAAAATCATTACTGCTTACATTGGCAAAGCCAATGTAAGAGGCCTGAAAGCATACAATAATAAGAAAGTTCTCACTTACTAAGCACTTTCTATTTGTCAAGCATTTTTATTGTATTAAATTCATTTATGTGCGGGGAGAAAAAGTTGATAATGACAGTGTTTTCAATGAGAATAACTAAATGACTTTGTAATTAAATAAGTAAACTTAGAAAGACAATTAAAATGAGCTCTTACCAGAAAAGACATCAAATAAACTTGTTCCATCACCATTGTCATCATCTGCTGCCATGATCCTATTTCTTTTTGATAGTCGCCATCTAAAGTATTAAATATAAATATTCTCCACTGTTAAAATCAACCTCACAATTCAGAGACTAAACTTAGCTTTAAGTTAAAAGACAACTTTCAAATTTGGACACACTGACAATGTTCACTCTATTGTGATTTTTTTTTTTTTTTTAATATCTAACATTTTCCAAAAGCTAAAACTAGAAAACAAAAATCTTAAACTTGCTGATATGGTTAACTCATGCCACAAAGTAAATGATGCTAATTTTATAAAGTAGACCAAAATATAAATTAACCTGTATACTTAAATAAGCCAACTATCATAAGAGTGCAACTATACGGTGAGTTCTGTGAGTCCTCTTAGCAAATCATCAAACCTGGTGGTGATCTTGGGGACTCTAGACACACGTGTTTTCACCAATAAGGGAGTAAGATGGGCAAAGAGCGAAGAGTTCGATACTATACTAGGTTGGTAAAGGTGTGGGAAAAGAGTGATGTATATACTCTAATACATCAAGTGTATACTGGTACAAGCTCTATGGAGGCAATACGGCAATAGCTATCAAGTTTCTAAATGCAAACACTCTTTGACCCAACAATTTCATATCTAGTAATTTGCTCTACAGATATACAAGCACATGATCACAAAAATGCGTATACCAGAATATTCAATGTAGCACTGTTTGTAGCAGCAAGACTAGAAGCAACGTAAGAATCCAAAGCAGTAAAAAAAAAAAAAAAAAAAATCTGACTTATCTGACATTCTCCATTCTGCCCGTAAAATACATGAATGTTGCCTATGGTCAAAGAACTATGGCCACTGTGGCTTCTTGGGGTCACTAAGGCTACCTGTGCCTGCACACTTCTGCTCCTACCAACTGAGATAGTCACTTACCAACAACCAGGTGCATTTATTATCAAACCCAATTATGTTTATTTCCTTATTTTTCTAAGTAATAGTATGATGAAAGATTACATTACCAAAGGGAGTTATTTTCCAGTGAAAACTAGGCTGAATGTTCTGGAAAGACTAAAAGGCGAGTAGCAAGACACTCACAGTTACTGTCAAATCAAGTAAGGGTGAGATAATCCAAAATACTGGAAAAGAAAATCTAGTCTGTACTCAGACTGACTCAGAAGTATCGAATTTCTTTCTCTAATGAAGAAAATGCTGGAAATCATAAGCAAAGTCTTATAGGTGTGCAAGAAAGAAGTCAGAACTCTAACCATTGGATGTATACTCAAAGAAAAGGTCGTGGTTCTACCACAACAAATACAACTTATATATTATTCCTTTAAATAAAATTAAGGTATATGTATATCTTTTTTTTCTTTATTCCCCACATTCCCCATTTTTTCCAAACAGCTGAGTTGATTAATCAACTGTTATAATATACCTTGTGCAATAATTACAAAAGGCATAAATGGCATAATCACATTTGGCAAATAACACAACTGACTCTTGGTAAAGCAAAACTCAACTGATGGAGCAGAAACTCACAGGCTTCCTGACGGTAATCAACTCCTAGCTGTAAACTGTCACACGGAGAGGGGAGCATCAGTCAATGGGTTTTTTACAAAATGGAGATCAATTAATCTAAAGATTTGGTTAAAAAGATGATTCGGTTAAACTGATCAAATAGATCAAAGCTTTCATTGCATCTCATTTCACACAGTTTTAGTTTTTACTACTAAAAAAGGATTCTACTTGTCTTGGTAAATTAAAACTGGGAAATACAAGAGATCTAACAAATCCTGGATCTTTTGTTCCTCATCTGTCTTAAATTTTCTCCAATTGTTCATGGGATCTTTGTCTCCAAACCTTAATTTCTAGGCCCCTATCACCAAATATATATATATATATATATATATATATATATATATATATATATATATAATATATATATATTAATTACTTATAAATTTAAGAGAAAGTGACCATTTCTTAGTCACATCATATGTAGCATTATGAGATCTTCAAAATTGTTTCTGAGAATAATGTATCTACATAGTAACATAAAGAAGTTGTCAAAAGAATATGTGTGGTTTCTCACTATGTACTATACATAAAGTTAAAGGAATTGTGGCAATTATGATGTCTCTTTATTCCATATCTACCCTGTGTGATAATGGACGTAAGCCTTGAAAATATTTCTCTTTTGCTAACTGGTACTACGTACAGCCTTGTCACTAGAGAGTGCTGGAGGGAGACTGGAAAGGAAGCCGGTTTCTCCTCCTAGTTTCAATGTGCCTGGCTAGCCAGGCTCCTGCAGGGCAAAGCTTTCTCCAGCATTCAGTTCCTGCAGTAGACAGTTTCTCCAGCACTAGGTTCCTGCAAGGGCACAATTTTTCTGCATGCTTGCCTCCTATACGTAAGGTTGCTATTACAATGGGCTCCTGCAGGACACAGCTTTCTCCTGCTAGGCTCATGGAGAGGGCAGCTTCTCCAACTCTTGGATCCCACAGCACCTGACAGCCAGCAGCATCCAGGAGCTTCCCCATGCACCTCCTGGCCAGATTCAAAGCAAGGTCACTAGAAAGGCACTTAGCAACTTCTCCACCATCCAATTAGCCCTGGCCACATTCTTTCCAATGAGGGGGAGACAGCTCTTCTTTGGATGATCTATCTCAGCCCTAAAGGTAGTGGCTGATCCTTATATCTGCTAGTCCTACATTCCTTAGGGTTATCTTTAACTCTTTACTAAACAATTCCCAGTTATTCCAACCCTCTGTTAATAACGCTTTCTCTTTTCAAATTACCATGTGGTTTTTGTCTCCTGATTGGACCTTGTCTGATACAGGTAAGCAGTCACAATAGAGGTTTTAACACACTCTTCTCTGCTAATAAAGCAGTTAAAGAGATTTAAAGATACAGCTCTGAACACAAAATTGACAGGTTTGATCTGATGATTTTTACTGATATATTACCTACAGTAAAAGAACTTATATTACTTTCAAGCATATTTATAAAAACTGACACTATATCATAATAGAGCTAGTTTCAACAAATTTCATAAAAGTGCTTTTATCAATAAAATTTGAAATTAACTGCATTTTCAAATTTCCCAATTCCTTTAGAAATTTACAAACATAGGTCAAAGAACAAACATTAATGGGAACTGGGAAATACATAGAACTAAATAACAATGAATACACCACAGAACAAAATATTTGTGGGGTACAATCAAAATAGTACTTTTAGAGGAAAAGTTATAGCATTAAATAAATTTATAGGAAAAGAATACAAAATATTGAGGTCAACATTCAACTCAAGAAAAAGAACAAAGTAAACTGAAAGAAAGAAACACATAAAAAAGAGAAATTAATAAAAAGAAACAAACACTACAAAGATGAATAAAAATAAACACTGGCTCTTTGAAAAGACAAATCAAATAGGCATATGCCTGGCAAAACTAATAAAGAAAAAGAAAGAAGGCACAAACATTAGGAATAAAAAAGGAGTGACAGCTTCACATATAGCAGAGATTAAGTTATTAACAAAATATATTTGAAAGTTCAATGAAATGGATAGTTTTTTAGAAAAATGTAACTTGCCAAAACTGAAGAAACAGAAAATATGTACACATCTAGGAGGATTAAATTATTTGATACAGTAATTAATCTACTCATAAAGAAACTACTAAACCCAGACAGTTTTACAGGTGAATCCTATCATACCTTCAAAGAACAGATAAACCATAATCTATCCCAGACAACAGACAGGAAAAAAAGAAGGCTGAGAGACAAATAAGTTTATAAGGTTAGTATAGTCTAGACATCAAAACTGGGCAAAGACAGGGCAAAACAGGAAAATTACAAGACAGGAAAACTACAAGTCAATCTTTCTTACGAACATACGAATAGCCTTTAAAAAAAAATTAGCCAGCTGCAGCCAGCAAGACATCAAACAAAAAAGAAAAACAAAAATACACTACGGACAAGTAAGATTGATTCCCAAAAATGCTAGGATAGTATAGCATTAAAAACTCAATTCATATAAGCACTGTCTTCTAGTCGGTAAAGCTGCTTCCCAGCAGGGCATGAGTTGTTAGTTCTGATACTGTTATATGTGTATATTGGAATTGAACAATTTAAATAGATGGGTGGTAGATGGTGGGAGCCAGGTTTCTTGCTACTTAAGTGGAAGGTTACAGAAAAGCAAGAGAACACACTAAAAATGATCCCTGTGGTAATGGATTATAGTTGAAGACATCAGTGAGAACTCACATTTAACTTAACATGGATACAGATGATTATATACAGAAATATTTACAGGTATATGTATATACATGAGTTAGTAGACACATATGTACTATTTCTTTGCTCCACCAGCAAAGCAGCAATAAGCATAACAAGTATCCATATCTTGGCTTCTAATACTATTCTCCATTAAGATGGACCAGGGCTTCTTGAAGAAATGGCTGATTCTAAGACAGGGCCAGAAAATGCATAAGATGAACATGGAGCATCTTACAGTGCAAGAAAGTAAGGAAGAGTCAAAAAAAAAAACTAACAGAGGTATGTCAAAGAGGCACTGGAACCAACTGAAAGAGCTCTCAACAGCCAAAGCTGGAACAATTTGAGCAACAAATTAAAATAGTACTGGATTATAACCCACAGCATAAAATAAACATACATGGTCCACACTGATATAAGTAAATTAGTAAATGGAGAAGAAACAAATCTTCCATGCAGAATTCCAAATAAATTATGCTGATACTCCACTCTAAAGCAGGCAGGGCCTAACTTCCCACTCCTCAAATGAGGGCTGTGCACTGTGACTTATTTCCAAAGGGTAGAGTATGGAATTGGGTGGGGGGCTAACTTTATGGTGAAGAAACCTGACAAACATTACTTCAGTCAAATGATCAAGCCAACATCAACAGTCATAAATCATGTTGATAATATGTACTCTTGATATGGTATGATGAAAATGGCACTTTACCTTTGATCTTCCCAAAACCCATAATCTCAGTCTAATGATGAGATAAACATCAAATTCCAATTAGAGGAGCATCCTACAATATACCTGTCTAGTACTCCTCAAAACTGCTAAGGACACCACAAACAAGGAATGAGAGAAAATGCCACAGTCGAGAGGAGCCCAAGAAGACATGACAACTAAATGTAATATGGTGTCCTGAAACAAAAAAAAGGATAGATATTGGGTAAAAATAAAGGAAATCTGAATAAACTATGGACTTCAATTAATAATAATGTATCAATTTTTTCATTAATTATAAGAAATTATCGTAAGATATTAATAGCAGTGAAAACTAGGGGGTGTAGGGTGACATATGGGGGTTCTCTGTACTTCCTTATTTTTCTGTAAATCTAAAACTGATCCAATAATAGTCTACTAACTAAAAATTAGTATATTTCATGCTAGATTAGAAAAGAAAAAATATGATCATCTCAACATCTGCACAGGAAGGGCATACAATAAAGTTCAACACTAACTATCAGCAAAGTTGGAGTTTATGAAAGTTTAAGATGGGACCTTTCAGGAATTCCTTTGCGGTCCAGTGGTTAGGACCCCAACTCTATGCTTACACCGCAGGGGGCACGGGTTCGAGAACTAAGATCCCACATGCTGGGCAGCGCGGCCAAGAAAAAAAAGATGGGAACTTTCATAAGCTGATAGAAGACATATTTATACTAAAAAAAAACAAAGCCCCTCACATTGGGATTTCCCTGGTGGTGCAGTGGTTAAGAGTCCACCTGCCAATGCAGGAGACATGGGTTCGAGCCCTGGGCTGGAAAGATCCCACATGCCGCAGAGCAGCTAAGCCCATGCGCCACAACTACTGAGCCTGTGCTCTAGAGCCCACGAGCCACAACTACTGAGCCTGTGTGCCACAACTCCTGAAGCCCACGTGCCTAGAGCCCATGCTCCAGAACAAGAGAAGCCACTGCAATGAGAAGCCTGTGCACCGCAATGAAGAGTAGCCCCCGCTTGCCGCAACTAGAGAAAGCCCGTGTGCATCAACAAAGACCCAATGCAGCCAAAAATAAATAAATAAATAAATTTACTTATTTAAAAAAAACAAAACCCTCACGTTAATCATCATGCACGATGTTGAAACCATAGAAGCATCTCCTTCAAAGTCAAGCTTGCTTCTATTAGCGAAAAGAGTAAAACATGAAATGAGACAGAACTGGAAAGGAAGAAACAAAGCTGCCATTATTCACACTATGATCACCTATGCAGAAAATCTACAAATTATTAGAACTGGTAAGAGTTTCTCAAAGTCGCTGAATGTAAGATTATACACAAAAAGCAACAGGTTTCCTATATGACAGCAAACAGTTTTTAAACATAACTGATAAGAAGATATTATTTACAACAACAAAACTATAAGGTACATAGGAATTCATCTAATATAAGACCTTATGGAGAAAATAATAAAAGATCTAAATCAGAGATTTGAAAACCTTTTCTTCTTCTTCTTTTTTTTTTTTTTTTTCTGGCCATGCCGTGAGGCATGCGGGATCCTAGTTCCCCGACCAGGGATTGGACCTGCCCCCTACAGTGGAAGTGCAGAGTCCTAACCACTGGACCTCCAGGGACGTCCCCTGAAAACCTTTTCTTCTTAAAGGGTCAGGAAGTAGGCATTATATGCTTGTAGACCATCTGGTCTGTCACAAGGACTTAACTCTGCTGCTGTAGCTCCAAAACAACCATAGACAACTCGTAAATGAATAGAGGCAGCTGTGTTCCAATAAAACTTTATTTACAAGAACAGGCAGCCTACCTCTGCTCTAAATGACAAAATATGTCTCAATCATTTTGAGGAAAACTCAACATCAAGGTTGGCAAATTCTCCCTAACTTTATCAACTCAATGCAATCCCAAACTTAACAAGCTGACCATAAAATTCAAATTGAAGTGCAAAGGGCCTCGGAGAGTCAGGACATATTTTATTTTGATGGGGAGAGAGTAAATTTTTTATTGAAGTATAACATAAAAATAGAAAAAAGCACAAATCATAAGTAGACAGTCCTATATTTTTCACATACTGAACACATCCACGGAATTACCACTCAGATCAAGAAACAGACCAGGGCTTCCCTGGTGGCGCAGTGGTTGAGAGTGTGCCTGCCAATGCAGGGGACATGGGTTCGAGCCCTGGTCTGGGAAGATCCCACATGCCACGGAGCAACTGGGCCCGTGAGTCACAGCTACTGAGCCTGCGCGTCTGGAGCCTGTGCTCCGCAACAAGAGAGGCCGCGATAGTGAGAGGAACGCGCACCACAATGAAGAATGGCCCCCGCTCGCCGCAACTAGAGAGAGCCCTCGCACAGAAACGAAGACCCAACACAGCCAAAAATAAATAAATAAATAAATTTTAAAGAAACAGACCATTACCAGCACGCTAGAAGTACTCTTTGGGCCCCCTTAAAGCCACTATCCCCTCCCAAATGTTGGCAAAAACGTGTGGAGAATAAAAGCATACACATTGCCGAGGACTTGCTTGGTAGGAGGGGAAGGACTTGCATGTCAATGGAGGAGAGGGAGGTATCTGTGGAGATCTCTGTAGATTCCAAATGAGAATATTAACCTTGGAGGAAAGGCAGACATGGAGAACTGTAAATAAAACAGCCTAGTTGAAACAGACCTAAGAGCAGGATTGGGAGACAAAACTAAAATTTCATCAGTGTCAAACAGAAGATACTAAATGTCAAACCAACGTATCTGGTCTTGAACTTCCAGAAGATAGGAGCACTGAATGTTTCTGAGTTAGTACATTGGTATAAAGAAAGGAAAGAGGAAGACTAATGTGTGGAATGAACTGGAAAGACAAAAGTGTAGGAAAAGAAACTGGGAGGGAGGCTACTATAAAAGTCCACATGATAAGACTTAACCCAAGACGGAGACAGTCAGAACGAAAAGAGTGATTACGTGAGGCACAATAATGGAAGAAAGTAAATTACGTAAGTGCCTGGATATGGAAAATATAAACTATCATCTCCGGCCTCAATTCACTCTCAAGCTAAAAGCTTCCATTATCTTTGACTCTTTCTTAGCACCACACTCACCTTCAAGCAGTCACAAATTCTTAGTGATTTTTAAGTCTCTCAAATTTAGTGTCTCCTTTGCACTCAGTCACTGTTCCAGTTTCAGATACAATTATTTCTCACTTAAATTATTATAAAAGTCTCCTAGCTAGTTTCTACACTACCAATATCTTTTTCCTCTTACCATTTTCCACACTGAGGCCAAAATCAACCCTGTTTATGTCTAGCCTGTGTTTCTCTCCCAGGTCAGAAACCTTCAACAGCTACCCCAAATAAAATTATCAAGTTGAGCTTCCCTAGCGCATAAACCCAAGGCCTTTCTAGAAATGTCTATGAGTGCTTTTCTATTTCTCACTGTTCCCCTCACATACTCCAGCCACAGCCACCACAGCACGTTTCTGTAATGCAAGTTAGCACATACATTATTGAGAAATAGAGAAATGATGTCAGTATAACCCAGAAATTACGTTGGTTCAGATGGGGTTCTTTCCAAGGATGTTAAAGTTTTGCACCATTAATGAACAGCAGCTAAACACAGCAAGCAAGAAGGAATCTAGTCCTGTACATGCCACCCTTACCCTAGATACCCATCACTCCCCTTTCTTCCTCTAGTCTCAGTACAGCCGCAGGCTCTGTCTTGCATGGGCTTAAGCTTGGTTTCCCTCAATCTTTGTGGGAAGGAGGATGGGGGACAAAGCCAAACACAAGGCAATGAGCCAGAGCCATCCATTCCAGCATCACAAGATTTCACATGAAGCCTGCATCTGCCTCTGTACCTACAACCTCTGATGTTTATGTCCCTCTTCTTGTTGCCGCAATCCTTCCTTATTCCTCCTTCCATCAAGCTATCTTCATCCTTATTTTTTCTTGAGGAAAAGACCTATATTTACTGAGATACTTATTTACTAGGAATTTAACATGTCTTTTAACTGTGCCGATATTTTAATTACAATTGATATTGTTCCTGTTGCTGCTCCAGTAATATGAGTAGATAGGCTTTGAGTATTCTGCTCCTATTTTTCCCATAAACCCTGTTTTAGTGAGTGATTTTGCAGAAGTAAAGGTTTTTCAAGAATACATATAACATTAGAGCAGAAATATCTGTACTTGCAGTTCCTGAAATATGCCATGTACTTCAACTCCACAATATCTTGCTCATTCTGTTTCCTCACCTGGACTGCTCATCCCCTTCCCAAACCCAGCTACCACACAAAAAATAAATTAGGGACTTCCCTGGTGGCACAGTGGTTGAAAGTCCGTCTGCCAATGCAGGGGACACGGGTTCGAGCCCTGGTCCAGGAAGATCCCACATGCCGCGGAGCAACTAAGCCCATGCACCACAACTACTGAGCCTGCGCTCTAGATCCTGCGCGCCACAACTACTGAGCCCACGAGCCACAACTACTGAAGCCCGCACGCCTAGAGCCTGTGCTCCGCAACAAGAGAAGCCACTGCAATGAGAAGCCCACGCACTGCAACTTAAGAGTAGCCCCCGCTCACCGCAACTAGAGAAAGCCCACACGTAGCGACAAAGACCCAATGCAGCCAAAAAAAAAACTATTTAGAGGCATAGTTAATTCCCAATCCCTTATTCTATCAACATGCTGAACATGTCATTATTGCATTTACCAATCTCTACTGGAATCATCTGCCTTCTAAAGTTTTCCTTAAACTTTAACATGCATCAGAAAATCCTGGAGAAGTTTCATAAGGCACAGCATTAAGATCACAATGCTTGTGATGGCCCCAGGGACTGAAAGCAGGGTCTGGCCCCTGCAAACTCCTCTCCCTGACTCTTCCTCTAGTGCCTCTTTCAGGTGCTCACATGCACATTGGTCCTTCCTGCCTCAGGAAATTTGCAGATGCTGTTCCTTCTACCTAAATAAGCTCTTCACCACCATCACCTAGTTCTCTCCCCTAAATCAGTTAGACTTCAGCTCAGATGTCACTTCTTCCAGGAGATCCTCCCTGTCTCCTGTCTCCCTCTCTTCACCAGCCTGATGGGGCCATGGTAGGCCTATCCCAGGATCCCCAAGGACCTTGTAGGTTATGTTAAGGCATTTACTCTTCTATCTAGAAGAGAATAGGGAGCCACCAAAGTGTTGCCGGCCAGGAAAAATAAGATCAAATATGCTGGTAGGTCTGGGGCTAGAGAATTACGAACAGCAGCAAGCAGCTTACTTGGGACACAGATGACCCTTGCTCAGCAAGCAGTGGCCTCATCCTACCTCCCCAGGGTACCTCCAGTAATTCCCTATGGTAGTGTTTTCCAGAATGGGACATGACTATCACTGGGGGCTCTAGGGATAACTTTAGTGGCATATAACCAAATATTTTTCAAAGATTAACATATTTATTTCAATGGGGATTCAAAAATAAAACTTGCATTCTAAACCCATGATTTCATGGCTATTATTGCTTAGGACAAACTTCATGAGGTTGATACTCAACTGACTAACTAAAGCTTGGGGCCTCTTGTTCAAGTCAAACTTGCCAAGTACCCTGAAAAATCCCTCCACTTCTTTCTCTATACAACTCTCCTGCCTGAAATGTCCTTCCAACCCCCTGCTTTGGAAATTCTACATACCCTTCAAGGTCTCAGTTGAATCCCCACTCAGGAAAGTGGCCTTCAATTAGGGTAGGAGATTGGCATAGTGGTTAAAAACTAAGGCTTATCAAATGTAAATTTTGGACTTTGGGTGATAATCAGGTATCAATGTACCAATGATTGTGTATCAATGATGTACAATGTTCACTAATTGTAACAAATGCACCACTCTGGTGTTAGATGTTGATAGAGGGAGGAAGTTGTGTGTTGGCGCAGGAAGCATATGGAAACACTCTGCATTTTTGCTCAATTTTGCTGTGAACTTAAAAATGCTCTAAAAAATAAAGTCTATTAAAAAAAAGAAAGAAAAGAAAAACCTGGAGAAGTTAAAACACAAGATTTGATGGGCCCATCTCTAAAGTTTCTGATTCAGTAGGTCTGAGATGAGGCTTGAGAATTTGAATTTCTAAAAAGTTCGCAGGTAATGCTGCTGGGGATCACACTCTGAGAACTGTTATTTTAGACCAGTGCTGTCCAATAGAACTTTCTATGATGATAAAAAATGTTCTATATCTGAGCTGTCCAGTATGGTAGCTACTAGCCACATGTAGCTATTGAGTACATGAAATATGCACAGTGTGAATGACTGTTCGTTTCCTATTGCTGCTCTACCAAATGACCACAAACTTCAAGGCTTAACACGAATTTATTACCTTACAGTACTGGAGGTCAGAAGTCTCACTGGTCTAAAAATCAAGGTTCAGGAGGGCTGCATTCCTTCTGGAGGCTATAGGGGAGAAACTGTTCTTTGCTCTTCCCAGCTTCTAGAAGCTGCCTATGTTCCTTTGCTGGTGGCTCCTTCTCCCACCTTCAAAGCCAATAGTGTGACATCTCCTCACCTCTTGACCTCTGCTTCCATGGTCAGACTTGCTCCCCTCCCCACCTTCCTCATGCTTCTGTCATCACATGGCCTTTCCTGTCACTTACTCGCCTGGTTTCCTCTTAAGGACACTTATGATAATACTGGCCAACTGGATAATCCAGGATACTCTCCCCATTTCAAAATCCTAATCACATCTGCAAAGTTTCTTTTTTCGGGGGGGGGCCGGCGCACCACGTGACTTGCGGGATCCCAGTTCCCCAACCAGGGATTGAACCCATGCTCCCTGCAGTGGAAGCACAGAGTCCTAACCACTGGACCTCCAGGGAATTCCCTCCAAAGTTTCTTTTGCCATGTAAAGCAACATATTCATAGTTTCCTGGGATTAGAACATGGACATATTGGGGAATCCATTATTCGGCCTAACACACTGAGGTTGATGTTTAAATTGTAATTAATTTTAATTAATTTAAAGTTAAGGGACTTCCCTGGTGGTCCAGCAGTTAAGACTCCACGCTCCCAACGCAGGGGGCCTGGGTTTGATCCCTGGTCGGGGAACTAGATCCCACATGCTGCAACTAAGAGTCCGCCACAACTAAAAAGATCCCACATGCCGCAACTAAAGATCCCGCACACTGCAAATAAGATCCCACATGCTGCAACTAAGACCCAGAGCAGCCAAAAAAAAAAAAGATGATTAAAAAAAATTTTAAGTTAAAGAGGGAATTCCCTCTTTAACTTTATTACAATTTAATTACAATTACAATTGTGGTTATTACAATTTAATAACAAATAACTAGCTCTAAATGCTATTGGGCCCTTGTAAAAAGGTATCCGAATACTTTCCTAAGGTGACAAGCTCCTAGACATCAATATCTTATTTTCTACAACTGCAAAGCAGTTTGGATTAAACATTTGATAGGCAAACACAAGGAGGTCGGGATAGAGAGAAAGAACTGCCACAAAAAGTAGGGGTACCAGATCAGATTTATAGACTCCTCTGCTGCCCCTCAGTGCTTGAAAATTACGATATGTTTGTACTAAAAAACAAATCAACAGTCAGCAATAAGATGCTAAAGTTAATAAAGTAAACACATTCCTGTAAGTCCAAGCTCACCAAGTCCAAAACCAAAAAAGATCACCTTTCTATCAACATTCGTCACCTCCTGACATTGCTACTTCTTTAAGTAGCATCCCTACAGATGCTACCCTACAACGCTTCTCCCATGTTTCCTCATTCTTGCTATCGAAATTTGTTTCAGACCCCCCACTGTAGCTAGTTATCTCCCCTCTCCAAACACATGTTACACACAACAGTTGGGTTAGTTCTTCCAAAGCAATCCTGCTCATCTCACTTCCTGCTCAAAAACTTTGTATTACTTCCCAATGTCTACTGAATAAAGTCAAGAAAGGCACCTACCTTTCTAGCCCTATCACTCACTATCCCAAGGTTTCCAAAACCCCAAGGTTCAGTGAAACTGGGTTTGTGTTCGTAAACACACTTCCTGACACCATCTCCCCACATCTATTTAAAAGCCCACAAGCAAGCCTGGGTTTGAATACCCAGAGGTCAGAATGTGAGAATTGAGATTTTAGAAAAGTCCAGTGATATAATTACAATACTTGGGCTTCATCCACTATGGAATGAGGGAACCACTGAAGGCTTTTAAAGCAGAGAAATATCATGATCAAATCTGCTTTTCAGACATTCAACTCTAGCAAGAAGAGTATAGAAAATATTAGTGGCAAGGGAGATAGAAAATGCTATTAAAACATGCAGGAGAAGGGTTTCCCTGGTGCGGCAGTAGTTGAGAATCCACCTGCCAATACAGGGGACATGGGTTCGAGCCCTGGTCTGGGAAGATCCCACATGCCACGGAGCAACTAAGCCTGTGCGCCACAACTACTGAGCCTGTGCTCTAGGGTCCGCGAGCCACAACTACTGAAGCCCCTGCGCCTAGAGCCCGTGCTCCACAATGAGAGAAGCCACCGCAATGAGACGCCCACGCATGGCAACTAAGAGTAGCCCCCGCTTGCCGCAACTAGAGAAAGCCCGCGCGTAGCAACGAAGACCCAACACAGCCAAAAAAAAGTGCAGGAGACAATGAGGGATGATTAAGTTATTAGTAGTGGAAATAAAGACTAGGAGCAGACCTGAAAGATTTCTGTAGCAGAATCAAAAAGATTTAAGGGAAAGGGTATTCAAATATCCAATCTTGCCCATTTCAAAACCACAGCCTGAGCTGTCTTTTCAAAATGAAAATCTGATGTTTCCTCCTCTGCTTAAAACCCTTCAGTGCTTCCAGCTGATCTTAGGTTAAAAAACAAATTTTGTCACAATTCTTCTTACCAAGCCCTGAGTGACCCGGCCTTTCACCACTCCTCTAGGGTTATTCTGCAGCATTCTCCCCCATTCTCTGCTCTGATCATATTGGCCTTCCTTCAGCTCCTAGAACACACTGTTTGTCCCTCCCACCACAGCGCCTCTGCAGGGAGTGTTCTTTCCTCACTGTTCTCCTTCACTCAACTCATCTGTGTGTCATACTGTGGCTTAAGTAATGTTTGAGCCTTCCCTGGCTACCCTTTCTCTCCACTAGGTCAGGTCCTCTGTTAAATATTCTTATACCACTTTTTCCTTTCTCTACATGGCCTCTTTTCAGTTTATGATGATATTTTTTGTGGGATTCCTAGAGAAATATTCACCTCACCCGCTAGGCTATAAGCTCCACCAAGAACAGGCCTGGCTCTGTTCTGTTCACCATTGTATCCCCAGCTCTCAGCCCAGAGCCTGACAGGTTGGTAGGTAATAAAAAAATATTTACTAAATTAATCAAAATCCCAATTTGTTACAGACAACTCTGCAGTTCCTAGCTTGAATAACAAGGTAGTCATGCTTTTAACTGAAATGGAGAACCAAAGAAGCCATGTTGAATTATCTGTCGAACATCCAGCAGAAAATGTCTAAATAGACAGTTGGAAAATGGAGTATATAGCACAGAAGACAAGACATAATTGCTACTATTTGCAACAGCCAAGACATGGAAACAACCTAAAAGTCCATCGAGAGATGAATGGATAAAAAAGATGTGGTACATATATACAATGGAATACTACTCAGCCCATAAAAAAGAATGAAATATTGCCATCTGCAGCAACATGGATGGACCTAGAGATTGTCATACTGAGTGAAGTCAGAAAGAGAAAGCCAAATACCATATGCTAGCACTTATATGTGGAATCTAAAATATGATGCAAATGAACTTATTTACGAAACAGAAACAGACTCACAGACATAGAAAACAAATTTATGGTTATCAAAGGGGAAAGGGGGTGGGGAAGGGATAAATTAGGAGTTTGGGATTAGCAGATACACACTACTATATATAAAATAAACAACAAGGTCCTATAGCACAGGGAACTATATTCGATATCCTATAATGAAGCATAATGGAAAATAATATGAAAAAGAATATATATATATACATATACATAAATATATAACTAAATCACTGCTGTACACCAGAAACTAGCACAACATTGTAAATCAATTATACTTCATCAATTAAAAAAAAAGATATAATTGCTGTAGCCAAGATTACTCTTGAAATTATAAAGGCCAGTGATTCTCTTGAAAAGGAAAAGAGGAAGGAGGGGAGGAAAACTTATGTATCAGAATCTCTTGCAAAGAACGATTTTTCACACTTGCTCTCACCTTTCCCCAAATGAGGATCTCAATATACAATGAGAGTTGCTTGTGATAGGAGAGTTGCACCTAAGTGAAGAGGCAAAATTTTCAAAGTTGAGAACCAAGAAAAGAATTGCAAGCTCACTCATAATCTTTTGAGGAACAATCCCAATGGATTCAGATGTGAAGCCGAAGCAGATGAGAGAAGGATCACCTAGACTTTTGTGAGAGGACAACGTCTTTAAGAGACAGTCTGAAGGAAGTTTCCTTTAAGAAAAAAATCGAGGGAATGAAATAAACATTTGTAGTGAAAAACAAAAACGTGTAGAGAAAGAGTCAGGGGAGAGGGAGAGGGTATTTTTAGGCTCATGGGAAACACTTTATCTAATACAGCAAGACCCCTAAAAAGATGTAAGGGGAAAAGAATAACAAACGCCACATATACTGTACACTATGTGCCAGACACTGGCCTAAATGCTCTAAATACATTATCAATTTACTTTAAATACTCCCAAAAGTCCTATGGGGTACAGACTATTCTTTTTCCCAATTTACAGATGAGGAAACAGATAAGAGAAACTTGCCCCAAGGTCAAACAGCTGGTAAAAGGCAGATCTGGGCTTAGATCCCAGCTGTCTCTAAAGCCATATGACAAAATCAAGAACATTCATTGGAGAGAAGAGTGTAACAAATTTTTTAACGGGCGATCTCTTGTAAAATGGCAAGAAACGCCAGGAGATAACTGGAGTATGGGGATTCTGGCCCTGAAGGCCTCTGTCCGCCTCCTATCAAAGGAGCCCTGAGTGAGATGGGGGAGGGGTCCTGAAAAGAGGCAAGGTTTGGAACTGGAGCTGTGGACAACGGGAGAGACCAGAGAAGAATCAGAATCAATGCCAACTTGATGCCTGAAGCGCAAATCCTGAGATTCTACGAATTACACATTCACATCCGATTTAGGGCCTACTATGTGTTAGGCATGGCTCTCTTCGCTGTAGAGATTAAGATAAACAACTTCTCTGGGCGTAACAGAAGCGGAAACAACCAACATCAATGATCACCAGACACAGGAAAAACCCATTCCTCCAGAGAATCCCATCCGAAAGATTTAATTTAAGAGTACATTCCAAGGGAAGATTGGTTTTGGGGGGGAGGGGCAGGAAGAGCGGTCGAAAGGACACTTCCTACCTGCGCTCACCTTCGCCCCCGCCCCTGCCCGGATACTCTCGAGGGACCACAGAGGGATTGGGGGTGAAAGCCCAGAAGCTGCATCCGAGGGCGGCGGGAACGCGGCTTCCTGGGAGCCCCGGACATCAGACGCGCCATCCCCCCGCCACAGACTCCGCCGCTGCCTTTAACTCCCTGGCTCCCCGGACGCCGCCGGCCTCCTCTCAGAGTACTACCGCGCAGGGCAACCTCTTCCCCAGCAGCCCCGCGCAGACCAGAACCCCGAAGCAACTTACCCGCCCCGCCTGGCCCAAGGTAGCCTAGGGTCCTTTCTGAACACCGAGGTCTCTCTGGCGTCTCCACCAATGCCAGCGCGCTATCAGCACGTGGAGGCGGGATTGAGCTCCCAAGGCCAATCAGATCAGACGCAAGGCACGTCCCCGGCGCACATTCCTAGTTCCCGCCTTTGGGAGGGATTAAAAAAAACACAGTTGGCGCCAAACTCTCGTAGTCTTCTAGGGGCTTCAGGGAAAGGGGCGGAGTCTGAGCTGGCGGGGAAGGAGGGGCGCGGCTCCGCTACCGTCGGGGCAGGACCTTGGCCGAGGTAGGGGCGGTGTCTGGGAGAAGCTCTTTAATGAAAGGGAAAGTAACATCTGAGAAGGCCCTGTCATTTATTTAGTTCTTTTTTTAAAAAATAAATTTATTTATTTATTTATTTTTGGCAGTTTTGGGTCTTCGCTGCTGCGCGCGGGCTTTTCTCTAGTTGCGGCGAGCGGGGGCTACTCTTCGTTGTGGTGCGCGGGCTTCTCACTGCGGTGGCTTCTTGTTGCGGAGCACGAGCTCTAGGCGCGTGGGCTTCAGTAGTTGTGGCACACGGGCTCAGTAGTTGTGGCTATAGAGCACAGGCTCAGTAGTTGTGGCGCACGGGCTTAGTTGCTCCACGGCATGTGGGATCTTCCCGGACCAGAGCTTGAACCCGTGTCCCCTGCGTTGGCAGGCGGATTCGCAACCACTGCGCCACCAGGAAAACCCTATTTAGTTTTTCATTCTATTAATTCGATTGATTGTTAACCGCGTGCTAGACAGGTGCTGGGTGCTGGCTCGATGACGATGAGTAAGCACTGTTGTTCCCTCAGACACTTTACTGAATGATAAGCAATTTACCTCAGGGAGTTTGGAGCTTCGAGGAGGGGATACCAGGCCAGTGGGGTGGGAGGGAGAGGAGTGCTTTTTAGAGGTAGACTACCGGCGTCGTCTCTTAGAACCTGCAGGAATCTGAGGTGCCTGTAGGGTCTAGCCTCCGGAGGCTGGGCCTGCGCCATTGATTGGTGGGGAAATAAAGCCAACTTCCAATGCTACCTCAACGAGGGATTTGATCTTGATCCCTAGTCCTTTCCTCCTGTTTTGTCCACTTTAACAACTTGCAACTGTCATAACAATTTATTGCATCTTTTTAAAGTTTTCAAAAAGGCCCCATTTGGGAGAATATGTTCTCTGGAAGAATACTGGTTTCCTGGATTCTCCCCCAGCCACCTACCTTCGCTTCTGAAGAGAAGTTAGTCAGCCAGCATTCCAGGTAGTGGAAAGGGAAAGAGTAGAGGGTGTGCAATCACAAAGCATTTGGTGTTGCTGGAGCATAAAGCGCGAGGTGAGGCTGGAGAGGGAGGAAGGGGTGAGACTCTGAAGCCGCCATAAGAGCTTGTCTTAGGGCGGGGATGGGGAGCGCCACTGAAGGATTTTAAGCTTGGGGTGCTGGTGATCTGATTTGCATTAGTAAGATCTGTTGGCCTTGAGAAGCAGGATTTTGAGATGCTGTTGCAGTGATCCAGGCTAGAGAAGATGAGGACCTGAGGGAGATGGCAGGTAGGCTAGGGGATTGATTTTAGAATATGTAGGAGATGAAAGTGACAAAACTTAGCAATTGGTTGAATACTGGTTTTCACCATAAGTGCTTAATGATAGCATTCATAAAAAAATATTTATTGGGGCTTCCCTGGTGGCGCAGTGGTTGAGAATCTGCCTGCCAATGCAGGGAACACGGGTTCGAGCCCTGGTCTGGGAAGATCCCACATGCCGCGGAGCAACTGGGCCCGTGAGCCACAACTACTGAGCCTGCGCGTCTGGAGCCTGTGCTCCGCAACAAGAGAGGCCGCGATAGTGAGAGGCCCGTGCACCGCGATGAAGAGTGGCCCCCGCTTGCCACAACCAGAGAAAGCCCTCGCACAGAAACGAAGACCCAACACAGCCATAAATAAATAAATAAAATTAAAAGTATGTGTCACATTAAAAAAAAAATTTATTGAGAAAATAGCATATTTGCCTCAAAAATAACTAAAGATTTCCAGCAAAAATATCTTCCAGAAAAGAATGACCTTATAATTTAAGCCCTTACAAAGTCTCTCATTTTTACTGGTACTCTCTTAAATGGGGGAGGGGGGGAAGATGGGTATAAAAATATTTGCTTGGAAAGACCTCATTGCCAATTTGGCATACTTACAGAAGCCAACTGAAGGAATCATTATTTTTCTTAAGGAAACAAAGTAGTAGTTTTGCTTTATGGACTCTGAACTCACAATTGCAAATGTTGCTAACGTAAAAGCAATTTCTGAAGAAGATCTTCATGTAATCTATGAGATACAGTGTTAAGGGGAAAAAAGTACAATGAAAGAATGAGAAAAAGAATATACATATATTTGCTTGTTTTTGCATAACGATACATTAGAACCTCATAAAAAGGGTACCGTATGGTATCTTGAAGTCACCACTTAAGTATTTTTACATGGAAATATGCATGGCTTTTCTTGCTTTTTTAAATTACAGCTTTATTTAGATACAATTCACATACCATATATTTTACCTATTTAAAGTGTTGAGTTTGCCTTTTTATAACCTTTTACTTTTGAACTATGGAAGTGTTTCATATATTAAAAGATTGAATTAAATCAGAAGGAAAAAATGCAGAAATGGAAAATAAATCTAAATAAATGAAACTGTGTAAACAAGAGAAATATAACCACATAGACAAAATCATTATTTTTTTTAACATCTTTATTAGAGTATAATTGCTTTACAACGGTGTGTTAGTTTCTGCTTCATAACAAAGTGAATCAGCTATACATATACATATATCCCCATATCTCTTCCCTCTTGCGTCGCCCTCCCTCCCACCCTCCCTATCCCACCACTCTAGGGGATCACAAAGCACCGAGCTGATCTCCCTGTGCTATGCGGCTGCTTCCCACTAGCTATCTATTTTACATTTGGTAGTGTATATATGTCCATGCCACTCTCTCACTTCGTCCCAGCTTCCCCTTCCCCCTCCCCGTGTCCTCAAGTCCATTCTCTAGTAGGTCTGTGTCTTTATTCCCATCCTGCCCCTAGATTCCTCGTGACCATTTTTTTTTTAGATTCCATATATATGTGTTAGCGTACGGTATTTGTTTTTCTCTTTCTGACTTACTTCACTCTGTATGACAGACTCTAGGTCCATACACATCACTACAGATAACTCAATTTCATTTCTTCTTATGGCTGAGTAATATTCCATTGTATATATGTGCCACATCTTCTTTATCCATTCATCTGTCAATGGACACTTAGGTTGCTTCCATGTCCTGGCTATTGTAAATAGAGCTGCAGTGAACATTGTGGTACATGACTCTTTTTGAATTATGGTTTTCTCAGGGTATATGCCCAGTAGCCGGATTGCTGGGTCGTATGGTAGTTCTATTTTTAGTTTTTTAAGGAACCTCCATACTGTTCTCCATAGTGGCTGTATCAATTTACATTCCCACCAACAGTGCAAGAGGGCTCCCTTTTCTCCACACCCTCTTCAGCATTTATTGTTTGTAGATTTTTTGATGATGGCCATTCTGACTGGTGTGAGGTGATACCTCATTGTAGCGAAATCATTATTTTAAGTGACATTTGAACACAGCGCTCTGACTGTACATCATGAGTGGGATATATTCTAAGGACTAAAAGAACTGCAGAGAAATCTTATACCTCACGCAGCAGTTTTATTGTTAGTGTTAACATTGTAATTTTAAAACTATTTTATGTATATTGTAGGATAAAGAAATATGTAATATGTTAATATTTTTAGGAATTAAGATATTTAGTGAAAGAGAAAAGAGATCCAAGCATGAAATCAAAAAAAACTTAAGGGTGAAATCCTATACTATTTTGTGTGAATTGGAAATGTCAGCATGAACTCATGATTTTTTAAAATACATATCCCTTATTTCTGTTCCTTAAAGGGTCTGGAAGCAATGATACCCTGTAGCAATATGTCATTAACACACCTGAGACCCAGATCAGGATTTCTAAATACTATTTTCCACTGGAAGGGAGATCTGCTGAGAATCCTCATCGCCTGAACAGGTTAGCTCCTAAGGGCAGAGAGCAGGATGAAGAAGGAGGGGGAGTCTATCAAAAGGAACAAGTGCAAGATACTCAGTATCCTGAATATGGGTAAGTGGCTAGGCTTAACATTTCCAGTGATAGTATTTTTTACAGTTTTTAAAAATTCTCTTACTCAAATAATTCAGATGAAAGTGCTTTGGAAATTTGTTAGAAATCTCAAAAAGTGCATCTAGTTGTGGTAAATAAAGAAGCCTGCAAATTATTTGCTACTCCTCCATTGAGAAGTGGAGTCTAATTTCCAGCCCCTTCAATCTGGGCTGGCTTTAATGACTTGCTTGACCATAGGATTCAAGGACAGTGATGTTCTAGGACTTCTGAGATCTTGCAGTTTCTATCCAGGCTTCTTCTTGGAGATCTCTCTCTCTTCTCAACCCCAAGTTGCCATGTAAGCATTCCAGTTTACAGTTCCAGCTGAGCCCAGCCTTCCAGCCATCCCTACCAAAACACAAGACATGTGAGTGAACCCATCTTGAACCCTCCAGACCAGGCCATCTACTAACTCAATACCACTGAATGCCCTCAATCAACATCTCATGGAAGAGAAGAATTGCCATCTGAGCCCTGCCCAAATTCCTGAATCCCACAACTGTGAAATATTATTAATGTTGATGTTTTTAAGTCACTATGTTTTAAGGTAATAATTTGTTACAAAGTTTTAGATTACTGGAACAGTAATGGTAATGACAGAACAAAATAATGCAGAGTTTTATTAAAATTGTTACATGAAATATGAGAATGGGAGGCCAAAGGAGGACTGTTTTTTTTTTTTGGAAATTCATCTCAAGTAGTCATCACTTCACTACTCTTTTCATTCCTTTTCTTTTTTAATTAATTAATTTATTTTTGGCTGCGTTGGGTCTTTGTTGCTGTGCACGGGCTTCCTCTAGTTGCAGCGAAGGGGCTACTCTTCGTTGCGGTGTGCAGCTTCTCATCTCAGTGGCTTCTCTTGTTGCAGAGCACAGGCTCTAGGCGCGTGGGCTTCAGCAGTTGTGGCTCGCGGGCTCTAGAGCGCAGGCTCAGTAGTTGTGGCGCACGGGCTTAGTTGCTCCACGGCATGTGGAATCTTCCCGGACCAGGGCTCGAACCCGTGTCCCCTGCATTGGCAGGCGGATTCTTAAGCACTGAGCCACCAGGGAAGGCCCAAAGGAGGACTTTAATGTTTGAGGAACTTAAATTAATAATCACTCCCATTTATAGAGCATAATAATTAAATTCCCTTCAATATTTTAAACTCCATTTATAAATGTAATGCATTTGATCTGTTTTTTAAACACTTCATACTTGTAGAACAAACACAAAATCCCTGACAATTAAAACATTCCTTAGTGTTACCGAGTCTAAGCTCATACTGCTCACCACACGACAGGCCAATAATTGAGAGACGAGCTGTTGGGACAAGGAATAACAACTTTATTCGAAAAGCCAGCAGACTGAGCAGATGGTGGGCTCATGCCCCAAAGAACCATCTTGCCTGAGTTAGAATTCAGGCTCCTTTTATACTAGAAGGGGAGGGAGTAAAGTCAAACATCTCCTGGTTCCCATCAGCCTCAGGAGGGAATGTGTTAATTTCTTCCTCCCTGCAGTCATTCACAGGTGGACCTGGTCAGGATGTTTCCTATGATCTAAACAAAGGTATTCTAGCTTAATGCTCATTACCTGGGAAGCAGGGTTCCCAGCGATGGGCCATTATGTATAATTTAATCTTATAGGCAACATCCCTTTAGTGATTAACCTGTAATAGAATACAAAAGGTTCTTCCTTATTACATCAGTACCTAAACATGTAGTGAATCCTCAAGTTCTCTCAATCATTCTAATACTTTTAACAACATTGGTCAACTTCTCTGACTTTTCAACTTAAAATCAAAGGTCTATGAATATGGTGAACTTATCTGCATTTCAAAGTAATACATCCACCTAGAACAGGAAAAAAAAAAAGAAAAAGATCTAATCCAGGGAAACTTGGAACACAGTACTTTGACTATATATCTTTAGTTTAAAACAAAAAAGCAAAGAAACAAACAAAAAACAAATCTAAAAAACCTGCAAACAAATTGTAATCTCCATTTAGTAAGTTTGCTGTTTACAGTGGTATGAAGGTAGCAATTCTGAAATTATACTGTGTATATTGTAAAGCTGAGAAATGAAGAAACATATTGATTATCGTGGGAGCCAGAGTTCTCACTGTGGGAAAAGGATGATACGAATATGGAAAGGAGGAAGACAAGGAGGGATCCTGTGTTTTGGGATTGGATTAGAGATATCAGTATGAACTTATGATTTGAATATGTATGTCTATATCCACGTGTATATTATATATGTATTCATATTTACTATCGCTCTTCTCTGAAAGGGCCTAGAAGAAGTGACACACCGATAACAATGAGCATTCATACCATACAGATCTCGGTCTCTAAATACTATTCCTCAATAAAAGGAACTCTTTAGAGAGATGGATGATCCCGGAGTGGAGCAAGAGGGAAAAAAGATGATCCTGAAATACCTCGCTGTACCAGAAAGTAGAGAAGTGTTCACAGTGTGATGGGGGATGTGTGCAAGAGCAACTGCTTATGGGTGAGCCTGGATAATGGAACACTCTGAAATTGTTTGCCAAAAAATTATGAATTGGTACATTTTTCTGGGGAAAAAGTCCCTAGCTTTCAATAGGCTATTGAAATTGGCCATTGGGCATTACCTTCCTTATTGATGATTTAATTCTAAAGAAATGGCTCCCAGGTCCTTGAGGAAAAATTCCTGATTTGTGAAACTGGCAAGAAGCTTATTTTAAAAGACTTACATATATTTGAAAAGGAGAGTGAAAGAAATTCCGAAAGAAAAGGGAGGGGTGGGACTTCCCTGGCGGTCCAGTGGTTAAGACTCTGCACTTCCACTGCAGGAGGCACGGGTTTGATCCCTGGTCGGGGAACTAAGATCCCACAAGCTGCCCCGAAGCCAAAAAAAAAAAAAAACCAAAAAGGGAGGGGTGAATGGGGGAGAGGAGGAGCTTCTTCCCTTATTTTTCAACAGGGAGAATAAGCCTCTTAATTTACATTTGTTCCTACACAGTTTATAAGTAGATAGGGAAATCAGATAGTGTATCAGTTTCTAAACAAATATATTTATTTTATAATTCACATAAGTGATTTAATTAAGTAAATTGCTCCTGGTTTTCTCAGTCACCTAAATACCTAGAAGGATTGAATATTTATTAAATGCCTATTATATGTTTGACAAAGTAAGTTGAGATACAAAGATGAATAAGGCAGATCCTGTGTTCCAGGAGTTTTTATTCACCCTGGGAGATAGACACAGAATCAGAAGTTTTAGAGAAAAACCAAGGCCTAGGAAGGTTAAGTCATTTAACCCAGGTCACAGCGAGTTAATGGAAAAAAGTGCAACCTTAATGACTCAGGTCTTTAGATGCTGGTTCAGCACTCTCTGAACTTCACATAATACTTCTAATGATATCCTAATGAGGTGCCAGTAATTTTTTTTTTAACTTTTAAAAACATTTATTTATTTTATTTATTTTTTATTTTTGGCTGCATTGGGTCTTTGTTGCTGCACACAGGCTTTCTCTAATTGTGGCGAGCGGGGGCTACTCTCTGTTGCGGTGCCTGGGCTTCTCACTGCGGTGGCTTCTCTCGTTGCGGAGCACGGGCTCTAGGCATGTGGGCTTCAGCAGTTGTGGCTCGCGGGCTCTAGAGTGCAGGCTCAGTAACTGTGGCACACAGGCTTAGTTGCTCCGCGGCATGTGGGATCTTCCCGGACCAGGGATTGAACCCGTGTCCCCTGCATTGGAAGGTGGATTCTTAACCACTGTGCCACCAGGGAAGTCCCGCCAGTAATTTTTTGATGGTAATAACTAGAGGTTAAGGAAGAGGGCCTGGGAGAAATGAGAACTCTTACACCAGATGTTTCCTGAATTCTGAATTCCACAAATTTTTAGCTTTTATTTGCATTTTCTATCTTCATTTTTTTTTAAAAACTTTTATACTGTAAAACAAAAAAAAGATATAGATTAAAGAATCTTACTCATTAAATTCATTGTAACTACCACCCTGGTCATGGAATAGAACTTAGACACTTCTTTCTAAGCCCTGTCCCAGTCATAGCCCCTCTCCTCCTCCCAAAAAGTAATTACTACCCTGACTTTCAGAGTAAAAACTTTCTTGCATTTTGTCATTGTTTTATTAACCAAGTTTGTAAGCACCATAATTTAGTTTTCCCTGTGTTTTAAAAATTTGATGTCTTATAAGTCTCAGTCTTAGTCATTTCAGCTGCTATAACAAAATAACATAGACTGGATGGCTTAAACACCAGACATTAATTTCTCACAGTTCTGGAGGCTGGGAGGTCTGAATTCAAGGTGCCAGCAGCTTCAGTGTCTGGTGAGCGCCTTCTTCCTAGTTTGCAGACAGCTGCCTTCTTGCTGTATCCTCCCACGGCAGAGAACCAGGGCTCTGGTTTCTTCCTCTTCTTGTAAGGGCACTAATCCCATCATGAGGGCTCCAGCCTCATGACCTCATCTAAATGTAATTACCTCCCAAAGGCCCCACCTCCAAATACCATTATTTGGGGAATTTGGGCTTCAACATATGAATTTTGGGGAACAGAAGTATCTTGTTCACAGCAGTCTCTTATAATTGACAGTTTCCCCCTCCCATACCTTTCTTTTTCTGTATCTTTCTATATATATTTTTCTCTTTCTAATATTTATTTATTTGACTACGCCAGGTCTTAATTGCAGCACGCAGGATCTTCGTTTCCGCGTTAGGGATCTTCCTTGTGGCATGCAGGATCGTTAGTTGCGGCATGCAAAATCTTAGTTGTGGCATTTGGGGTCTAGTTCCCAGACCAGGTATTGAAACTGGGCCCCCTGCATTGGGAGCGCGGAGTCTTAGCCACTGGACCACCAGGGAAGTCCTCCTTTCTTTTTCTTTAAATTGATCTCTTAAAAAACTTGATTTTTTGACCTGCAGAATCTCCCAACAGTCTTGAGTTTTTCTGATTACATATTCATGGTTCAGTTTAGCGTATTCTTCTATCCTCTTTATTTTTTGCAAATTGGCAGCTGGATCTAGAGATTTGATCCTTTTGACAAGACCATAGGTGGCATTATGTTCTTTCATCAGGAGCCACCTAAAGTCTGGGTTTTTTTGCTCCTTTTGTGATGTCAGCAACCATTTATCAATTGATTAACTTGATGTTGCAAAATGGTGATATTCTAATTCTGTCAATTCTTTTTTATATTAACTGGAATTTTTTTTATAGTAATCTTTTATTTATTTATTTATTTATTTATATATTTTTATATTTATTTTTGCCTGTGTTGGGTCTTCGTTTCTGTGCGAGGGCTTCCTCTAGTTGCGGCAAGCGGGGGCCACTCTTCATCGTGGTGCACGGGCCTCTTCACTATCGCGGCCTCTCCTGTTGCGGAGCACAGGCTCCAGACGCTCAGGCTCAGTAGTTGTGGCTCACGGGCCTAGTTGCTCCGTGGCATGTGGGATCTTCCCAGACCAGGGCTCGAACCCATGTCCGCTGCATTAGCAGGCAGATTCTCAACCACTGCACCACCAGGGAAGCCCTTAACTGGAATATTTTAATGAAGAGACACTTATCATCTATTGGTTACCCAGTAGGACAAGGTACAATTCATATATGAAAAGCAAGATAAAATTTTGATCTTTTCCTTTTACTTACCAGCTTTTAAGATTGATTTCTTTTTCTTTTTTTTTTTAATAAATTTATTTATTTATTTAGTTAGTTATTTTATTTTTGGCTGTGTTGGGTCTTCGTTTCTGTGCAAGGGCTTTCTCTAGTTGCGGCAAGTGGGGGCCACTCTTCATCGCGGTGCGCGGGCCTCCCACCATCGCGGCCTCTCTTGCTGCAGAGCACAGGCTCCAGACGCGCAGGCTCAGTAGTTGTGGCTCACGGGCCCAGTTGCTCCACGGCATGTGGGATCTTCCCAGACCAGGGCTCGAACCCGTGTCCCCCGCATTGGCAGGCAGATTCTCAACCGCTGCGCCACCAGGGAAGCCCCTAGATTGATTTCTTGTTCTCCAATGGTAACCAATTTTTAAAAATATTATGTATTCATGGATTTAGACATATACAACAGGTTTCAACTCATTGCAGTTGTTAGCCTTATTGAAGCTCATATTGTACTATCTTTGGTCAGTGGGAGCCTCTTCAAGTTGGTATTGTAAGGGAGGGAAAGAAATCTTTTTCCTCTACCCATTTTGGGTTCACCAGCTTGGGCCCCGTAAATTAGACTAACAAAATACATTAACAAGAGAAAGACAGACATTTATTAACATGTGCATTGTGCATACACATGGGAGCATTCACAGATGAGTAACTCAAAGGGATAGTTAGAACTTGGGCTTACCTAGCATCTTTTTTTTTTAATATAAATTAATGAATTTATTTATTTTTGGCTGCACTGGGTCTTTGTTGCTGCATGCGGGCTTTTCTCTAGTTGCATCGAGCGGGGGCTACCCTTCGTTGTGGTGTGCAGGCTTCTCATTGCGGTGGCTTCTCTTGTTGCGAAGCCCGGGCTCTAGGCGCACAGGCTCAGTAGTTGTGGCGTGCAGGCTTCAGTTGTTGTGGCATGCGGGCTCTAGAGCGCAGGCTCAGTAGTTGTGGTGCACAGGCTTAGTTGTTCCGCGGCATGTGGAATCTTCCCGGACCAGGGCTTGAACCCGTGTCCCCTGCATTGGAAGGTGGATTCTTAACCACTGTGCCACCAGGGAAGTCCATTACATAGCATCTTAAAAAAAGAACAATAAATTTTTTTTAGAGAAGTGACAAGACAAAGGAAAGAACTTTGAGCTTCTAAGAGTGGCAAATTGTAAGAAGGCAAAAATATGGGGAAATTAGTGGTAAATAAGGGCTAGGTTTTTTTTTTTTTAATTTTTATTGGGGTATAGTTGCTTTACAATGTTGTGTTAGTTTCTGCTGTACAGCAAAGTCAATCAGCTACACATATACATATACCCCCTTTTTTTGGATTTCCTTCCCATTTAGGTCACCACAGAACATTGAGTAGAGCTCCCTGTGCTATTCAGTAGGTTATCATTAGTTATCTATTTTATACATAGTAGTGTATATATGTCAATGCCAGTCTCCCAATTCATCCCACCGCTCACTTCACCCCTTGATATCCATACGTTTGTTCTCTACATCTGTGTCTCTAGTTCTGCTTTGCAAATAAGTTCATCTGTATCATTTTTCTAGATTCCACACATAAGTGATATTATATATTTGTTTTTCTCTTTCTGGCTTACTTCACTCTATATGACAGTCTCTAGATCCATCCACATCTCTGCAAATGGCACAGTTTCATTCCTTTTCATGGCTGAGTAATATTCCATTGTATATATGTACCACATCTTCTCTACCCATTCCTCTGTTGATGGACAGTTAGGTTGCTTCCATGTCCTGGTGATTGTAAATAGTGCTACAATGAACATTGGGGTGTGTATATCTTTTTGAGTTATGGTTTTCTTCCGGTATATGCCCAGAAGTGGGATTGCTGGGTCATATGGTAGTTCCATTTTTTTTTAAGTTTTTTTTTGAAATTTTATTTATTTTTGGCTAGGTTGGGTCTTTGTCGCTGTGCGCAGGCTTTCTCTAGCTGCGGCGAGCAGGGGCTACGCTTTGTTGTGGTGCGCGGGCTTCTCATTGTGGTAGCTTCTCTTGTTGTGGAGTACGGGCTCTAGGCATGCAGGCTTCAGTAGTTGTAGCACACAGGCTCAATAGTTGCGGCACACGGGCCCTAGAGCATGTGGGCTTCAGTAGTTGAGACACATGGGCTCAGTAGTTGCAGCGCAGGCTCTAGAGCGCAGGCTCAGTAGTTGTGGCACACGGGCTTAGTTGCTCCACGGCATGTGGGATCTTCCTGGAACAGGGCTCGATCCCGTGTCCCCTGCATTGGCAGGCAGATTCTTAACCACTGCACCACCAGGGAAGTCCCAGTAGTTCTATATTTAGTTTTTCAAGGAACCCCCATATTGTTCTCCATAGTGGCTGTATCAATTTACATCAACAGTGTAGTTTTAGTAAGGTTTGATAGTTTCCTCTGATGCTGTCTCCGGGCTGATAAGGGTCTAAAGTTGTCTCCAGTGATTAGCATCTGTCTTTCGTGGTAGAGATAGAAGAGGGGACACTTTTATAAATTAATGGCAAATAGGGGGAGGGCAGAGAGCTTTTGTATAGGCATACCTTGTTTTATTGTGCTTCGCTTTATTGTATTTCACAGATATTGTGATTTTTACAAATTAAAGGTTTGTGACAACCCTGCATTGAGCAAGTCTATGAGCACCACTTTTCCAACAGCATTTGCTCACTTAGTGTTCCTGTGTCACATTTTGGTAATTCTCACAACATTTCGAACTATTTCATTATTACTATATTGTTACTATATTATGGATACCTGCGATCAGTGATCTTTGATGTTACTATTGCAAAAATATTACGACTTGCTGAAGGCTCAGATGATGGTTAGCAGTTTTTGGCAATAAAGTATTTTTAAATTAAGGTATGTAATTTTTTAGATATGTTATTAATAGCACACTTAATAGACTATAGTATAGTGCAAACATACTTTTAAATGCACTGGGAAACCAAAAAAATTATGTGACTCACGTTATTTTGATGTTTGCTTTATTGTGGTGATCTGGAACCAAACCTGCAGTATCTCCAAGGTATGCCTGTATCTGCTTCTCTCAATTGCCTTCAGTTCAAGAAAGCTTATGTACCTCTTAGACAAAGAAGCAATAAATTTGTGAAGAAATTACACGACAAAAGGGGTTTGGGCTAGGGGCAGTAAATTGTAGGAAAGAGACTAGGAGATATATGGAAGATAAGGGTTGTTTTAGTAAGTTTGTTTCTACAGATCCATTTGAATGTTGATTACCAGTCTCAGGTGACAATGATGTTCTTCTATTGCTGGTTCAGGGAGGGCACATTTCTCATGGGAAATTTGATGGCCTGTTTTTAAGTAGAAACATCTGCATCTCTTGTTTCCAGAGTACCTTTAGCTCAAGATAGTCAGTATGCCAAAGTGCCATATTTTGGGGTGGCATGTCTTGAAATCCTTCCTGCCAAAGCGGCATGTTTTGGGGGTGGCATATTCTGCTACCCTTTTTTACCTGAGTCCTTTTGACGTGACCCTAGTAGTCTTTTAAAAAATATATTATTTTATCTTTTATTATTGAAATTTCCAAACATATACAGTAGTAGAAAGGCAAGTCTATGGACTCCCACTACCCAACATCCAGTTTCAATAATTATCAATATATTGCCAGTCTTGTTTCATCGATACCGACACGTCTTATCCTTGTTGATTATCATTAGCATTACTTTTAGAGCTTTCTTGAGGCATAATTCACCCACTGGAAGTGTGCAATTCAACGATTTTAGTAAATTTATAGAGTTGTGCCACCATCACCACAATCCAACGTTAGACATTTCCATCACCCCAAAATGTTGCCTCGCAGCTGTTTGCAGTCAGTCCTTCTTCCACTCCTATATCCAGGCAACCACTGACCTGATCTATCAGTTTAGTTACTTTAGAGCTGTTGATTTTCCTGCTGCTGCCCAATAAAAGTCTTGGGATTTCTCTTAACAGTCATCCTAAGTATTCTTTTCACATTTTTCTTTCTGTGTTTAAGCTCTCACTTCCTAGATACCGTATCTTCCTCTTTCTTGGTTTATACCCTCATACAGAGGAGCACCTTTTTCAACATATTCCTGAGAAAGGGTATATAGGGGAGGAAAAATAATTTTCCTCTACCCTTCTGAGTCCTTGGCTGAGAGCCCTGTAATAAAAGACAGATTAACAAGAGAAAAACAAACATGTTAATTAACATGTATACTTCAGGTATACATGGGAGATACCCAGGGAAAAAATTGAGTCACTCCACAAGTGTGGGTAATTTTTCATCTATTGTGCTATGACCTCTCAGGGAACCCTCTCAATTATCTTGGAATTTTTAAAAAATTATTAATTAATTAATTTATTTTTGGCTGTGTTGGGTCTTCGTCGCTGTGTGCGGGCTTTCTCTAGTTGCGGCGAGCGGGGGCTACTCTTCGTTGCGGTGCGTGGGCTTCTCATTGCGGTGGTTTCTCTTGTTGCGGAGCACGGGCTCTAGGCACGCAGACTTCAGTAGCTTGGCTCACGGGATCTAGAGCGCAGGCTCAGTAGTTGTGGCGCACGGGCTTAGTTGCTCTGCGGCATGTGGGATCTTCCCGGACCAGGGCTCGAACCCATGTCCCCTGCATTGGCAGGCGGATTCCCAACCACTGTGCCACCAGGGAAGTCCCTCTTCTTGGAAATTTAAAAATATTATTTATTTGGAAATGTATTCTGTCCCATTTTCATAGTTCACTTGTTCTGAAAGTTCTGCTGTTGAGTTTGAGTTCCCCAAGGAGCAAACATTCAAATCCTGGACAAAAATTCAAATTGAAATACATTTTTAAAAGGTTTAAACTTCCTTTGGAGATCTACCCATGTCAGTACAGAAAGATCTACTCCCTTTTAAAACACTTTTTAGAGGTAGAATTTACAAAAGTGCACAAATCTTAAGCGTACAGTTGATTTTTTTTCTCTTTTGTATCTACCAGAGTAACCACAACCCAGGGGAAGATAATGAAACATTTCCGTCTCCCTAGGAGGTTCCCTTAGGCCCTTTGCAGGCAATAACCCCCAAAAGCAACCACTAGTCTGACTTTGTCATTATTTTGGCTTGTTTATGAACTTGACGTAAATGTACTGTTAATTTTTATGTACTCTTCAACACCCCTCTTCACAGTGCCTGAAGACTATTCTATACCTTACATACTTTATTTCATTCCCATGTCAATGAAAATAATCAATAATCTATAATAAGAATAGAAAAGAGTTTTATTTGAGCCAAACTAAGGACTAGCCTGGAAGCCAGCTTCCCAGATTACTCTGAGAAGCTGCTCCAGAGAAGCATGGTTTCCAGCACAGTTTTATATCTTGTCAGAACAAAGAACATTAAACAAGACAGGGTTACATTCCTTCAAGGTTTTAAAAAACAACAACACACACACAGATCAGCAAGTACACAGCAAGCCAGCATGGCCTTGGCACCTGGAAAGGAAGTCTTACCATCAAAGGAGTACTAGCATAAGCATCCCAGGAAGAGAGACATTTAATCTTTATATTTAACATGGACATTCTTTACTTCTGGTCAGTGTGCTCTTTTCTTTAATAATTAGAGCAGATATACAATTTATGTCTGATAGGCCATAAACAGGCTATTTCAGTTAGCATAAAATTCAAGTTAACTCATGCATAAGCCAAGAATGACTTTCATATATGTCAATATGTGAAAATTTCTTTTATCACCCATCTTAACATTTATACCCAATATTTATATTAAGAATGCTGCAAGGGACTTCCCTGGTGGCGCAGTGGTTAAGAATCTGCCTGCCAATGCAGGGGACACGGGTTCGAGCCCTGGTCCAGGAAGATCCCACATGCTGCGGGGCAACTAAGCCCGTGTGCCACAACTACTGAAGCCCGCGCGCCTAAAGCCCGTGCTCCGCAACGAGAGAGACCATCGTAATGAGAAGCCCGCGCACCACAACGAAGAGTAGCCCCCGCTCAGCACAACTACAGAAAGCCCACGCGCAGCAACGAGGACCCAACGCTGCCAAAAATTAAAAAAAAAAAAGAATGCTGCCAGGGTTATGCTTGTTACACTTGTGTGTGAATTTCCACAGACCAGAGGTCTAAAAAGGGAATTGCTGGGTCAGAAGAGGCGAATCTGCTTTTCATTCCTATCTGATCTTTTCGCCTGTTGAGGCAGAAGGATCCCATACCCCAGGCTCCCTAGCTTCTCCCGCATGGCGGAATCTTCTGTCTCGCTATCCCACCACTCGTCGTCTCCGGACCTCCCATCACAACAAGCTCTTGCCTCGGCTCTACTAAGCCATTTCTGCTCGGATTCCCCAGCGGGAGTTGCCCGGATAGGGACGCCAGCGTTTCCGGTGCCGAGGGGGCGGGGCCGGCGTCGCGGGGCGGGGCCGGCGTCTCAGGCCTGCGCCGTCGCAGACCGGTGACGTAGTACGCCGCGTGCTCCCCCCACGTGTGCTGCTGCTTTCTGGGTGTCCGCGGAGAAGCGGCGGTTGTTTTCTCTGGGGGCGAAGTTGGTGGCAGCTCTGGCGCGGGGACCTCAGCGGCTCAGGGGCTCTGAGCGCGAAGCAGGGAGCGTCGGTGGCCGTCTGGGGCGGAGGGCCCGCGGTCATGGAGCACCTCTTGCTGGAGGTGGCGGCCGCGCCTCTGCGGTTAATCGCTGCCAAGAACGAGAAGAGCCGCAGCGAGCTGGGCAGGTTCTTGGTCAAGCAGGTAAGAGAAGGAGCGAGAGGGAAAGCGCCCGGCCGCCCCCGCCACCCCCGCCACCCCCCTGGCGCGTGCCCCAGGGCCCTGCGCGGAGACGCAGGGGACAGGAAAGCGGCGTCTTGTTGCTCTGGCCCGCTCCCCAGGGCTGGCCCGTGGCGGAGGCGTCCGCGCGCGTTTGAGAAGCCAGGAAGGAGCCTTCTGTTTTTCTCGGGGGGAGAGACTTGCCTTCCCCTCTCCACCGACTTACCCCCTTGCAGCGCCCTGACTGCGTGCGGCAGACGTGGCCTTCGGAGAGAAATGTGGGTGGTTTTTCTGTAATTGAGGTTGTGTGTCTGCCCTTTTGACATGTGTATTATCTAAGTGTGCCGAGTCCAGTCACCCCTGTTAGCTTGGGTGAATGTTTCCTGTCTGCCCAGTCCCGACTTTTCGGCCCACTGACAAGCATTGATTGTGTTCCTGCTCTGCCTAGCACACAGTGTGGCACTTTGAGGAGACATAAATTCGTTAAGGTCTCTGCCCACAGGGTATTTAGTGTCTATCTTTAGAGACCGTTCATAAACACAGAAAACAACTGATGGACAAAGCGAGACATTGAGTGCATAATTTCTAAACCATGGGAATTATGAATTGGTTTTCTGGGAAATGGGTGCTCTGGCCTTTTAAGAGCGATCTCTCGTTTACCACCAGCTGTCTGAGTTTTTTCACGTGGCATTTTAACTTCGTGTTTTGTGCTTCCCCACCCCCCCCATATCTGTTAGCTTCTTTTTTTAAAATTAATTAATTTATTATTTATTTTTGGCTGCGTTGGGTGTTCGTTGCTGTGCGCGGGCTTTCTCTAGTTGCGGCGAGCGGGGGCAACTCTTCGTTGCGGTGCGCGAGCTTCTTACTGTGATGGCTTCTCTTGTTGCGGAGCACGGGCTCTAGGCACACGGGCTTCAGTAGTTGTGGCATGCGGGCTCAGTAGTTATGGCTCGCGGGCTCCAGAGCGCAGGCTCAGTAGTTGTGGCGCACGGGCTTAGTGGCTCCGTGGCAAGTGGGATCTTTCTGGACCAGGGCTCAAACCCGTGTCCCCTGCATTGGCAGGCGGATTCTTAAGCACTGCGCCACCAGGGAAGTCCTGTTAGCTTCTTGAGAGTAGAAAAAATTTTTTTTCTAATTCCAGTATGTAGACCGTATATATCCTATTGCTTAGAAAACAACAGCAGTATTTTGTGTCTGGAGTAGCTGGGAACTAACATGAGAGGCATTTCTGTTTGGTGACAACAAATGAACATGTATAATGTATAGCAAAGGGGAGTGGAAGATATGCCTGGGGTTATCTGGCTTGTGATTCCCCCAGGGAAGGGAATCACATAAATGGAGAGGTCTAGGAAAGAAAATGGATTTTTGGTGGGCTGGACTAAGGATAGAGATGATCAGTTTATATGAGCTGAGCTTGTGGTGACAGGCTCCTGAATTATGTATTATGGCTAGACGTATTTTTCTGTAAGTGGGCTTGCATTTAGAACAGAGGTTCTGAAGCTGGGGCTCATGGACCATGGACAAAAGGGGATTTATTTATGATTCTCCACTGCAATTGGATATAAAATTGGTGCTTATGTATTGTGAGTAAAATGAGAAAAATGGTTTGTAGCCATTTTTAAGAGAATCTGATATTTTGAAGTGCGAACCACTCAGGTAGATTCTGAGACTATATAGTAATGCTAAGGAACTTAAAAGCTACTCGAAAGTTTAGTTGAATTAAGGAGATTGGGACACCTGTGCTTCCCCTTTCTTTGTCTCACGTAATCTGTCTCTTAGATTCTATCCAATCTGAGAGATGTTTTTCAGGTTTGTTCCTTTCCATTTTCAGTAATAGTTTCAAGCCTTTCGCTCAGAGAAGAGTTGATTGTGTTGTCATTCTATTTTTCTCCTATTTTGGGAAGCAAAATAATTTTTACTGGAAAGCAAAGGCTTTTTTTTTGGCCAAGCCGCGCAGCTTGTGGAATCTTAGTTCTCCAGCCGGAGACTGAACCCAGGCCCTCTGCAGTGAAAGCACGGAGTCCTAACCACTGCACTGCCAGGGAAGTCCCAGCAAAGTTTTTTTTTTTTTTTTTAAATACAGTAGTTAGGAATGGATTAGTGCTTATATTTAGAAGCAATTAATAGACACTATCATTTTTTTCATTTTTTCTTTTTTTAATTATTATTTATTTATTTTTGGCTGTGTTGGGTCTTCGTTTCTGTGCGAGGGCCTTCTGTAGTTGCGGCGAGCGGGGGCCTCTCTTCATCGCGGTGCGCGGGCCTCTCACTGCCGCGGCCTCTCTTGTTGCGGAGCACAGGCTCCAGACGCGCAGGCTCAGTAGTTGTGGCTCACGGGCCTAGTTGCTTCGCGGCATGTGGGATCTTCCCAGACCAGGGCTCGAACCCGTGTCCCCTGCATTGGCAGGCAGACTCTCAACCACTGCTTCACCAGGGAAGCCCCCCAGCAAAGTTTTTGAAACATTGCTTCTCATGGAGTTTGGGATCTGAAGTAAGAATTTTTTAGGATTGTGCTTCCTTTTTTTTTCTTTATCTCAGTTGGTGACACCACTGTCTCTCTATCCAGTCCCTTTTCACTCCTTTTCTGTCACATATAGCCAAGCCCTACTGATTTTCCTTACTCAGTATTGGATCTGTTCCTTTCGCTTCCTCCCTACTACTGCTACCATCCTACAGTTCTGACTCTTAATTGCACCGTGGAGGTGTTCTTTCCACCACCACCAAGCAAGTCTCAGACACCAGCTGGTGTCCTACAGTTAACTCAATTCTGACACTATCTGCAGAAAGCATCATATTCTTCAGGGTAAAGGCTCAGCCCTAAAAGACTTCTCCCACCCGCAACATACCACCGATTGTCACCTGTGCTTCTCATCAACTGGCTATAAATTAGAGGTTCCAATGACCTCTTCCTTGGGTTTGATTAATTTGCTAGAGTGGCTCACAGAACTCAGAGAAATGTTTTACTTACTAGGACAACCAACCCTGAAGCTCTCTGAACCATGTTCTTTTGGGTTTTTATGGAGGCTTCCTTACGTAGGCACAGTTGATTAAATCTCTGGCCGTTGGTGATTGAACTCTCCATCTTTAGCCCCTCTGCCCTCCCAGGAGGGCACGGAACTGAAAGTTCCAATACTCTAATCACATGATTGGTTCTCCTGGCAACCGGCTCCCATCTTAGTGGCTTTCCACAATTCACTGCATTAACATAACAAGACACCTTTATCTCTCTCTCTCATCACAGGAAGTTCCAGGGGTTTTAGGAACTCGGCCAGGAATAAGGTCGAAGACCCGATTTGTATTTCTTATAAATCACAGAGTCACATCTTACCTCCTTGATCACTGTTTATGTTGAGGAAGAGCAGAGTGCTTAAGAGCATGCGTGGGTACTGGGGCTGAAGTATGGCTGAAGATCAAATCCATTCTCTCTCTCACTTTCTTGTTTTGTTTTGTTTTTTGTCCGCACTGCTCGGTTTGCGGGATCTTAGTTCCCCGACCAGGGATCGAACCTGCACTGCCTGCAGTGGAAGCGCGGAGTCTTAACCACTGGACTGCCGGGGAAGTCCCTCTGTTCTCTTTTATTTAACTGCCTTTGGGTCCTCCCACAAGTTGCTCAACTCTCCTGAGTCTCAGTTTCTTGATATGATATGTATTACGTATGGTAGCCGCTAAATAGTTACAGAGAGTAGTTAAAAGCAGGGACTCTGGAGCCAGATTCTGTGACATGGATTCCTGGTTCTGCTCCTAGCTTTGTGACCTTACCCCTTTTTTATTTTTCAGTTTCCTTATCTGTAAAATGGGGATAATTTTACCTACTTCACGGGTTGCTATGAGGATTAGATGCCTAGAATATAGTAAGTGCTGTCTATAAAAGTGGTTGCTGTTATTATTGCTATAAATAAGATTGTTGTGAGATCTAAATGTTGTGAGATCTAAATGTTTGTGAGATCTAAAATGCATGAATCAAAAAGTGACAGAAAAGGAAAAATAGAGAAACTCAAAATTATAATTGGAGACTTTTAGCACTCTAGCCTCAGTCATTGATAGTACAAATACAGAAGATCAGTAAAGATATAGAAGACTTGAACACCATCAACAAACCTGACCTAACTGGCATTTATAGAATGCTGTGTCCAGTAATTGCAGAATACATACTCTGCACATCTGGAACGTTCACCAAGATAGATCATAAGATGGGCCATTAAACAAGTCTCAACAAATTTAGGAGAATTGAAATCATACAAGGCATATTCAGTTATCCCAATGAGATTAAATTAGGAGGAAAACCCCTCAAAATGATGCTGGGAAAAATTCCTAAATGTTAGAGATTAAATAAGAAAATTAAAAGAAACTGATGGCTAAAGAAGAAATCACTGGGAGAATCAGAAAATATTTTGAACTGTATGATAGCTTAAACAATTTGTGGGTTGCAGGCAATAACAATTAGAAGGAAATTCATAACATTTAGAGGGAAATTTATAACATTAAGTTCTAATATTTGGAAAAAATGGTTTGAAATTAGTGATATTTCTTAAGCTTCCACCTTAGGAAATTAGAAAAAGAAGAGCAAATTAAATGCAAAATAAATAGAAGGAGGAAAATAATAAAGATAACAGTGGAAACGAATGAAATAGAAAATGGACAAACAATATAGCAAACCAGTGAAACCAGAAGTTGATTCTTTGAAAAGATTGACCAAAAATAAAAGGGAAAAATCCAAACTATTAGAAATGAAAGAAGGACACCATTAGAGCGTTTGAAAAGAATAAAAAAATAAGTAACTAATATGAAAAATTTTATGCCAATAAATTAGACATTTAGATGACAGGAGCATTCAGAGAATATAAATTACCAAAGCTCACTCAAGAAATAGACAAAAACAAGATAGGAATAGAGCAAAACTTCCTCAAGCTGATATAGAGGATCTACAAACACACAGTTAATAAAGTAACAACCCGATCACAGTTAATAAAGGAACAACCCGATTTAAAAATGGGTAAAAGATTTGAATAAATACGTCACAAAAGAAGATAAATGAATGGCTATTAAATACTTCATACCATATACCACTCCACCTACACTAGAATGGCTAAAATTAAAACCAGTAATACTATGTGTTGGTGAAGTTATGTAGCAACTGAAGTGCTCAGATATTGCTGGTGGGGATGTGAAATGGTGCAGATACTCTGGAAAACAACTTCTGTTAAACATTGAAAAATTTCTTAAAATTTTATTTATTTATTTATTTTTGGCTGCATTGGGTCTTTGTTGCTGCGCGCGGGCTTCCTCTAGTTGCGGCGAGCGGGAGCTACTCTTCCTTGTGGTGCACGGGCTTCTCAATGCGGCGGCTTCTCGTTGCAGAGCGTGGTCTCTAGACGTGCGGGCTTCAGTAGTTGTGGCATGCGGGCTCAGTAGTTGTGGCTCACGAGCTCTAAAGCGCAGGCTCAGTAGTTGTGGTGCACAGGCTTAGTTGCTCCATGGCATGCGGGATATTCCTGGACAAGGGCTTGAACCTGTGTCCCCTGCATTTGCAGGGGGATTCTTTTTTTTTTTTTTAATTAATTTATTTATTTTTGGCTGTGTTGGGTCTTCGTTTCTGTGCGAGGGCTTTCTCTAGTTGCAGCAAGCGGGGGCCACTCTTCATCGCGGTGCGCGGGCCTCTCACCATCGCGGCCTCTCTTGTTGCAGAGCACAGGCTCCAGACGCGCAGGCTCAGTAGTTGTGGCTCACGGGCCCAGTTGCTCCGCGGCATGTGGGATCTTCCCAGACCAGGGCTCGAACCCGTGTCCCCTGCATTGGCAGGCGGATTCTTAACCACTGCGCCACCAGGGAAGTCCTAAAAAAATTTTTTTTTTAATTAAAAATGAAAGTTTAGGGAATTCCCTGGTGGTCCAGTGGTTAGGACTCCATGCTTTCACTGCCGAGGGCCCGGGTTTGATCCCTCGTTGTGTAACTAGGATCCTCCAAGCCGTGCGGCATGGCCAAAAGTGTATTATCAAGTTGAGCATACAGTTACTGTGTGACCCAGCAATATCAATCTTTGGTAATAAAAAGATTAAGAGTAACAAAAATATGGGAGGGGGGAGAAATTGGGAATTTGGGATTAACAGATACACACTACTATATATAAAATAGATAAATAACAAGGACCTACCGTATAGCACAGGGAACTATATTCAATATGTTGTAATAAACCTATAGTGGAAAAGAATCTGAAAAAGAATATATACATATGTATGTATGTATATATATATATATATATATGTACAACTGAGTCACTTTGCTGTACGCTTGAAACATTGTAAATCAACTATACTTCACTAAAAAAAAAAAAATAGTAATGAAGGACTTCCCTGGTGGTCCAGTGGTTAAGATTCTGTGCTTCCAACTGGAGGGGCCTCGGGTTAGATCCCTGGTCAGGGAACTAAGATCCCACACGCTGTGCAGCATGGCCAAAAACCAAAAAAAAGAGAGAGGAATGAACCTGTGTCTGTCAGTCTCTTGTACATGAATGTTCATGGTAGCTTTATTGATGATAGCTGGAAAGAGTGCACATATCTAAACAAGTTGTGGTATGCTCATATGGTGAAACACTAGTAAGTAATAAAATGGAATAAATTATTAACACTACCTACAAGTACAACTTTGGAACTTTGGAAAAAATTATTATATTTTTGAATATGGTATTTAGGTTGTGCTCAAGCTGTACTCCTATAGATAACCATTTAGTGTAAAAGTCTTTAGGCTATAAATTCATAGCCTTGGGCTTGCTGAGTCAGAGGATATACACCTCAGGCAATTGAAACCCACTGTCACATTGCCCAGCAGCAAGGGTTGTGCAGACTTGCATACACACAAGCAGTATGAGACCTTTTACATACTTTTCAGTTTTCTTTTTTATGCTTATGGACATACTGAGCCCAGGCACTAGAATTTTGTGGTTTATTTCATCTTACATATCAAAGTGTGGCTGTCTGCTTTGGATCTGTCTTGTTTATTAATTAAAATCTGAAGCCTTCATGGGAATATATCATCATTCATTTCCAGGAACTGATTTCTTATCTTTATTCTTTCCTCAAGAGAGTTGGCAGTTTTGCATACTAACTGCACTTTATTTTTTTCTCATTTAATTCCTGTTTTCCTCCAAGACAAAGGCGTTGGGGGAAACACTGGATTCCCTGGAAACTGTTATGACTCTGAAACAGATTACTTTTCAAGGAAGCTGAAGCTATCTAGCATTTTACATGGAATCCTGGTGTCAGTCCTTTTATCTCAAACCCCAGTGGACTGAAACTTATTTGTAACAGCATTTACATTCAATTAACTAATCCTCTATTGCCCAAAAACCCCCACCATGTTTTATAAGATGAACTCAGTTATGAAGTCTGGCAATTGGATGTTTTGATTTTAAGCCAGGACTCTGTTCTTCTGTAGCAGTAGAAATGAAAGTCATTTATGTAGAAATTTTGTTTTGCCTTTCTCTCAGGTGTGGACACCTCAAGATCGCCAGTGTATCTTGAGTACCTTAGCACAGTTACTTCTGGATAAGGACTGTGCTGTGCTGGTTGGCCGCCAGCTGCGCCCTCTCCTTTTGGATTTGCTGGAAAGGAATGCTGAAGCCATCAAAGCTGGGGGCCAAGTCAACCATGACTTACACGAAAGGCTCTGTGTGTCGATGAGCCGACTCATCGGTAACCACCCTGACGTCCTCCCGTGAGTAGCAGTTTTATTCTTCACGTTTCTCCTTGAGGTGGTAGAACCTACTCTCTCCTGGGAAGTAAGGAGGAGTCTGAGCTGAGATGAAGAGAAAAGGGGAAATTGAGAAAAGGGAGAGAGGAGTGGTACTATTTTATAAAAATAGTCACAGCAGAAGCCGTTTATCCAGCTCAGTTCAGTGACTGACCATTTACTAGGTTTTAAGTCTTGACCATCAAGACAGGTCTGGAAAATATAACCAAGATATCTCCCTGCCCTCAAGCATTCTGTCACCTGGCAAGACATGCATATAAGGCAGATCTAAATGAGTTTTAGCTGAGGCTCTTACAGCATCCATTTCAGATGGGTGAGATTCTTGTTTGCTGGAACAGCTGAAGTGAGTGGGTTACAAGAGCTCTAGTGTCCCTTCCAACTTTCTGTAAATCTATCCACATCCAAAGTGTGATAAGAAGTTGTATTAGAACTGGATTCTGATGCATTTCTCTTTTGACCTGCTCTCTTTCCAACTTGGGCTGCTTCACCCCTCCTTAGGCAACCTCATGGTCCCCCGCTCCCACGAGGTCACCCCAATAATGCTGAACTTAGTGCGGACGCCCAGTTGGCGTAGCGCCCTGCAGCCCGGAACTCCTGGCCCAAGCCATCCTCCTGCCTTAGCCTCCCGAGTAGCTGGGGCTATAGGCATGTGCCACTGCACCAGGCTTTCTCAAAATGATAGGTTTGTGTGGAATAGTCAAAAGAGGCAGCTAAATGAGTGTCAGGGTTTTTTTTTTTTTTTTTTTAATCTTTTTTTTTTTTTTTAAGAGCTTAGGGTCTGGCTTTTTATTTATTTGTTTATTTATTTATGGCTGTGCTGGGTCTTCGTTTCTGTGCGAGAGCTTTCTCCAGTTGTGGCAAGTGGGGGCCACTCTTCATCGCGGTGCACGGGCCTCTCACTATCGCGGCCTCTCTTGTTGCGGAGCACAGGCTCCAGTCACGCAGGCTCAGTAATTGTGGCTCACGGGCCTAGTTGCTCCGCGGCATGTGGGATCCTCCCAGACCAGGGCTCGAACCTGTGTCCCCTGCATTGGCAGGCAGATTCTCAACCACTGTGCCACCCGGGAAGCCCGTCAGGGGTTTTTCAATTGAGAAGATAAAGGCCTTTAACTCTAAACATGAATAATGTTCTGTGTACTTATAGGAGCATCTTTTTTAAAAAATTAATTAATTAATTGATTTTGGCCACGTTGGGTCTTCATTGCTGCGTGCAGGCTTTCTCTAGTTGCGGCGAGTGGGGGCTACTCTTCATTGTGGTGCGCGGGCTTCTCATCCTGGTGGCTTCTCTTGTTGCGGAGCACAGGCTCTAGGCACACGGGCTTCAGTAGTTGTGGCACGTGGGCTCCAGAGCACAGGCTCAGTAGTTGGCAGCACTCGGGCTTAGTTACTCCACGGCATGTGAGATCTCCCTGGACCAGGGCTCGAACCCGTGTCCCCTGCCCTGACAGGCTGATTCTTAACCACTACGCCACCAGGGTAGTCCTAATTAATTTTTTTATTGGAGTATAGTTGGTTAACAATGTTGTGTTAGTTTCTGCTGTACAGTAAAGTGAATCAGCCATACATGTACATATATCCACTCTCTTCCAGACTCCATTCCCATATAGGTCATTACAGAGGACCGAATAGAGTTCTCTGTGCTATACAGTAGGTTCTTTTTCTTTTTTTCCCCATAAACTTATTTATTTATTTATTTATTTATTTTGGCTGCGTTGGGTCTTTGTTGCTGCGCAGGCTTTCTTTAGTTGTGGTAAGCGGGGGCTACTCTTCGTTGCAGTGCACAGGCTTCTCACTGCGGTGGCTTCGCTTGTTGCAGAGCACGGGCTCTAGGCGCACGGGCTTCAGTAGTTGTGGCATGCGGGCTCAGTAGTTGTAGCTCGCGGGCTCTAGAGCGCAGGCTCAGTAGTTGTGGTGCACGGGCTTAGTTGCTCCGCGGCATGTGGGATCTTCCTGGGCCAGGACTCGAACCCGTGTCCCCTGCATTGGCAGGTGGATTCTTAATCACTGCGCCACCAGGGAAGCCTACAGTAGGTTGTTATCAGTTATCTTTTATATACAGTAGTGTGTATATGTCAATCCCAGTCTCCCAGTTTATCTTCCCCTTTTCCCGCTTGGTAATCATAAGTTTGTTTTCTACATCTGTGACTCAATTTCTGTTTTGTAAATAGGTTCATTTGTACCATTTTTTTAGATTCCACATTTAAGCGATATCACGTGATATTTTGTCTTTCTCTGTCTGACTTAGTTCACTCAGTAGAGCATCTCTTATTATTAGTCTTCGTCAACACAGTAAGTACACTTTGGCTTTCCTGGAAGTATAATCTCTAGTCTAGTCCTTGGATGAGGTAATAAGAAATGAAGGCTTGGGGAAACCATAATTTGTGTGAGCTTTTCTAAAAGAGTAGCAAAAAAAAAAAAAATGGGCCCAGTTTGATGGGACTAAAACATATACAGCAAAGTTAAAGATCACCGTCGTACGAGGTATCAGGAGCTTATCCTCTGGGTTGATTGAGGATCTGGATTGTGGCCTCACTGGGAGCTTTAATCACTTAGGTGTGCTTGACTGTGGTACCGTTTCACAGGGTGTGCTGACTGTCCTGTGCTTGCCCTGTAGGACTGATGCGTGAGTGACTTCAACCCCACTTCTCTTGAGCCTTAGTGGTGGAGTCCTCTAGGGCTGTGCTTGAGAATCATTGAAATGATGGATCGGCTACATCTGCTTTCCCATCAGCTTCAGATTTTATGTTCATATTCAGTGAATGTGAGGCACACTCCTACTTTTTCTTTTCTTTTTGCCAAGGCAGTATATTTTACTTATGTTCTCACCTTGTTCCGGAAATGATATAATGCAGCTACAAAGGTGCCCGTGATGGAGTAACTTAAAAACAAGGAAAAAAAAAAAAAAGCACCATGTGTAAGTGTGTGTAAATGATGAGTCAATGCATGATATGAAATGAACTATATAGGTAGTGATGTGGAATGGGATTTCGATTTTTAGTTTTAAGAAATGTAGCTGATTAGTTTGGCTCGTGCTCTAAATTTCCTGTTTGGGAATTTACCTAATGTATTAGGAATATACCTAATATATTTAGATAGGATGCAGTCATTTATTCAGTAGGTAAATATGAGTCCTCCCTTTAAGCTCTGGGCCACGTCATGGGGGTGAGAAAGTCCAACGTAATGAGTTTCTGTACTTGCAAACAATAGGATACAATACATTAATAGAGGTGTGAGCCAAATACTTAAGGGAAGCAAGGAAATCATTAAGCTAAGAAAAATGAGTGTGTTATCCTCTTGGAAATTAGAGAAGGTTTCGTACTGTGCAGATTGTGGAGGAAGAGTGAGGAGTGGAAGAATGCACAGGTGAGAGATGAGATGGGGATGAAAATCTAGAAGAGAGAGACTGGAGAGGAGGAACCCAGTCAGGCTCCCTCGGATCCTAATGGCATTCATTTTCGGGTTCACACCTCTTTCTGAGGCCAGGGTGCGTACCTATTTGGAGTTTCCATCAGGTGTCTCAGTAGTAACGAGGTATTTCTTTTTATTCCCTTGCTTATGCTAGTGGTTCATTACTGGTCCCCCTTTCCCTAAGCTTTTTTGAGATACAATTGACCTATAACACTGTGTAAGTTTAAGGTGTACAGTGTGGCGATTTGATACACGTATTGTGAAATGTTTACTATAGTAACATTAGTCAACACATCCTTCACCTCACATAATTACCATTTTGTTGTTGTTATTTGTTCATTACTGTTTTTACATCTGCAGTCCTTGAATGCATTTTTTACTCTTTGGCAGATTCTTTAGCAGGACTCTGTGAGAACACTCCTGGTCTGTTGATGCTTTCTCTATTCTGATACACTAGTTTAGATTTCAAAGTTCTATTTTTGAAAAATCATCTAATTCTGTTCCTAACTTTCCATTCTTGTGTTCCCGGATTTCTTCAGCTGTAGCTTTGTAGATGGTTTCATATGGCTAATACTACATTATGTGGTGATTTTTTTTTTTCCCCTTAGTGTTCTCTCTTGAGTGTAACCTTACTTTTAAGTTCTGATTGTACTTTACTCTTATATTTTGCACCTTTTAGTTCTTTGCTTTTTTAGTTTGCTCCCCCTTTCTTGTTTCTCCCCTCTCCCTGGTCCTTGCGAGTCCCTTTAACACACTGTCCTTTCAACCATGGCATGCAAATCTTGTGGAAACTGCCTTTCATTAATGATGAGGACTACAACAACCACTGTCGCATTTTATTGTCATTGTCTCCAACCCTCAGAGGTTAGGTGTTATTCCCATTTTCCAGATGAGGAGACTGAGGCTCAGAGATGCTAAATAACTTGCCCAAAGTCCCTTTGCTAGAAAGTGGCAGAGCTGGAATTCAGTCCTAGGTTAGCTGCTTCCAAAGCCCATGCTCTTTTTTTCTACTTTGTGGTGCTGCCCACTCATCCTGTTGGAGCCATTCATGTATTTGTTGACTGATTTACACAGAACTTGATCTGAACAGCATGTTATAGCTAATGATTATATTTATACTCCCAGGAGGGAAAGAATACAGCAGTCCCCCTTTATCTGTGGTTTTGTTTCCCGTGGTTGCAGTTACCTGAAGTCAGTCGTACCCAAAAAAATTAGATGGAAAATTCCAGAAATAAACAGTTCATAAGTTTTAAGTTGCATGCTGTTCTGAGTAGTATAATGAAATCTTGTGCTGTCCTGCCCGGGATGAGTCATCTCTTTCTCTAGCATATCCATGCTGTATTTGCTACCCACCCACTAGTCACTTAGTAGCCATCTGTGTTGTGGTATTAAAGTGCTTGTGTTCAAGTAACCTTTATTTTACTTAATAATGGCCCCAAAGCACAGGAGTAGTGTTGCTGACAATTTGGATATTCTGTGCCTGATTTATAAATTAAACTTTATCATAAGCATGTATGTATAGGAAAAAAGTGTGTATAGAGTTCAGTACTATCTGTGGTGACAGGCATCCACTCCGGGTCTTGGAACCCATCCCCCGTGGATAAGGGGGGGACTACGGTAATCACCTAAGTTCCTTTGGGTTGTACTGGGTTAATTTCTTGGCTTCAGTTTCGCATTTGCTGTCAGTTTGTCCTGGACATGTGGATCCACATTAGTGCTATGTCTTTGATTGGAAAGAGCAATAATAGGTGGGCCTAGTAATGGTCTTTTGTGAACAACAGCAGGTGGAATGCTATGGTAGAGCATGCTTCATGTGTAAAGTGCTGTACATATATGGACAATAATGCTGAAATCAGGCTGGCATAGAGTGGAATGAGGGACCAAAAGTAGTTATGCTTTTATAAACCTCTGCTTCAAAACTGTGTTCAAGGTAACACACACTTAATTTTAGACTTTTTCCCCCCTTCAAGAATTATTTTACTTATTCTGGCGGCATTCTTCTGAGGAAAAGAACATCCTCTTTTAATTACAAAAGCAATATATTCAAGTAACACTCAATAATACAGAATCGTAAAAAGCAAAAGGTCCTCTCTCTCCACCCAGAAATCCTACTCTCCAGAGATAACTGCTATGTTTGGTATGTTTCCTCCCAAATCCCTTTTCTTTTTCTTACTCTTGCACCCATCTGAGATTGTGCACACTGATATATTTACGTGCACACATTTTAAAAATAGCTTTATTGAGATGTAGTTTATATACCACGTAAGTGTACAATTCAGTGGTTTTTAGTATATTCACAGGTATGTGCAACCGTCCCCACAGCAAATTTTAGAACATTTGTGTGCATATATTCAAAATAAAATTTTAATAAAATCTAAAAACAAACATTTGACTATATACTAATTTTAATAAAAACACATATTATAATTTTTAACTTGCATCTTGTTTTTAAATTTAGTCACATATGGACATCTTTGCATCAGTAAATAAAGTTGTTTTAAAAGTTGTGTAGGGCTTCCCTGGTGGCGCAGTGGTTAAAAATCTGCCTGCCAATGCAGGGGACATGGGTTCAAGCCCTGGTCCGGGAAGATCCCACATGCCGCGGAGCGGCTAGGCCCGTGAGCCACAACTACTGAGCCTGCGCGTCTGGAGCCTGTGCTCCGCAACAAGAGAGGCCGTGCCAGTGAGAGGCCCGCGCACCGCGATGAAGAGTGGCCCCCGCTTGCCACAACTAGAGAAAGCCCTCGCACAGAAACGAAGACCCAACACAGCCAAAAATAAATAAATTAAAAAAAAAAAAAAAAAAAAAAGTTGTGTAGTATTTTACCACTTCTTATCCGTTTGTTGGGCAATTAGGTTGTTTTTGAATTTTTGATGTATAACGTGACATTGAACATCCTTGGGCATGAAAATCTGTGGATCTGCTGTGTGAATTAGGAGTGTGGATTTTGGAACAGAATGGTGGTATTTTAGTAATAACACATATTTATACAGGCTTTAGAGTATTTAAGTAAGTAGATAAACATTATCTTTTTAATCTTTGTACTGTGACATATTCAGGCACTCTTAGTCCCATTTCAAATCTTTCGAGGGTTGACTAAGTTAACTAAGTTGTTCTAAGTGTCAGAGCCAGAACTGGACCACAGGTCTTACTTCTAGATGCTGAGTTGCCCAAGTAAGTGGCTGATCCAAGATTAGACGTTTAACTGGATAGTGTTTCTTGTTGCATTTTAGACCTTATGACTCTTTGTTTTATCCCAGGAAAGAGACCATTCTCCATAGACTTCGAATATTCTCCAGGGAAACATCTGATCATGTTATTCTCTGCCTAAGTATGCTTTACTGGTCCATCCATCACTGCCTGGATCAGAATTTTAGAGCACTTTCTGAAAATGATGGGTCTCTAGAGAAAAGGGTGCTGTAGTCACCTAAGTTCAGGAGGGAATATCAACCCATCCTCCTTTTGTATACTTACAGTGGACCACAGTCTGTTTCCCCTATGGGGAAGCCTTCTACTACACAGGTTTACAGCCATTGCCAGTCCGCTCTGTTCATTTCCCCTTATCGTCAAAGACCTCTTGGGTCGGGTTGATGACTTGGTTACTGCTTATCTCCTACATGTTTGTTGCTGTCGATTGATTCCACGTGCACTGCCAACACCAGCTGCCCATGAGCTAGTGGACGACCAGCCTCCCACACTACAGCTGCCATGTCTCTCTTCCAAGCCACAGCTGAATCTTTTTTTTTTTCTGGCTGTGCTGCTCGGCATGCAGAATCTCAGTTCCCCAACCAGGGATTGAACCTGTGCCCCCTGCAGTGGTAGCGGGGAGTCCTAACCACTGAACCACCAGGGAAGTCCCCACAGCTGAATCTCCTGAGACCCAGTTGTCCAGTCTCCTTTAGAATATCATGAGCGTTAATGTACAAAGCCTTTATTCCTGTTGGCCTGGCTTGCTCATTGAAGTCCAAGCCTTCCCACCCATCTCCTGAATTCTCATTTTGTATCGTCCCACCCAGCTGACATCCAGGCCTCTTCCCTCACCCAAACCCTTTCACTGCGTGTGCTCCATAACCTGCACACTCCCCTGTATACTTAGCCTCTTCTCTGAATGTTACTTTTGCTTCCTTGTCTTCACTGATTTACGGTGGTCTTGATACTGTGTCTGTGTTGGTCCTTAACCGGGAAGGGAATCTTTAATCGCACCCTCCACATCCCTCACAGTCTGCATGTTTAATGGGTGTCCTCCTTTCTGTTCTGTGAAGTGTTCTGGACATTCTTGTTGCCATGACACCTGCCGTCTTCTGCTTTATTTTCTGCTGCTGCTTTCTTGTGATCACTGATGAACTTCCGAGCTCCTCTTCCGTCTTTGAAGAACTTGGCAACTGGCCCATCGTCTTCTTCCCCACCCCAGCTCCTGTGTCACACTTGGAATATCCATGCAGTGCTGACTCCGTTGTTCCTTGACTAGTTAATCTCCAGTGGACTTCTGTGTTCATTTCACCTACTCTGCTCACTGCAGTGGTCACACCCTGGGTCTAGCTCACATCTGCACCACCACCTTACAAGTCACTGGCTCAAACGCTCCGTTCCCAGACTGCCATCTCCTCTCCCACTAGTTCACTCAAGACACTAGCCTTTCTCCTCACTGGGACTGCCAATTCTTTCTTCCTGTTAATCAGCTCTTTCCAGTTTGTACCTTCCTTATGTGGCTTAAAATTCTATTTTTGACCTTATGGTTGCTGTCTTTCTATTAATATCTGCTTTTTTGTCTGTCGGTTCAGTGTTCTTATCTATCTAGAAAACCCCAACTCTTGATGAATCCACTTTCTTCATGTCTGTAGTAGAGCAACTGAATCACACATCTGATTGTGGAGTTGGAAAGCCTGGATTCAGATAGCCTCTCTACGCTTAGTAGCTTTGTGACCTTGAGCAAATAAACTAACCACTTCAGTTTCCTTAGCTTTACATTTGGGATAGGAATACCTACTGTTGACATACTCCCTGTTCTAGTCCCACTTCATAGTAGACCTGGGTAATGAGAGTACAGAAAGAACTAAACCAATAGCTTTCATTGTAGACCAATACATACAGGGCACAGAGGAGTTTGCTTTGATTCCTTTTCAAACTTCCTGGGTTTCCTTCTACTCAACATGCCAAGGAGTACAGTAGAAACAACAAGGATGTGCTTCTACATCATTTACTATCTGAATCTACTGAGAATCACCATGTTTGCAGTATACATAAATTCTGTAGAGTATGTTTAAGTTTTTAAAGTTTATTTTCATTCTTAAAAATGCACATACTTTTTTTTATTATGGTAAAAAAAATCATAAAATTTGCCATCTTAACCATTTTTAAGTATGCAATTCAGTAGTGTTAAATATATTTGCATTGTTGTAAAACAGATCTCCAGACGTTTTTCATCTTGCAATACTGAAACTTTATACTCTCTAAACAATTCCCCCGTGCTCCTTCCCCCAGCCCCTGGGTAATCACCATTCTGCTTTCTGTATCTGTGAATTTGACTACTTTAGATACCTAATATAAATGAAATCATACAGTATTTATCCTTTTATGGTTGGCTTACTTTACTTAGCGTAATGTCCTAAAGGTTCATATATGCTGTTGAATGTGACAGGATTTACTTCCTTTTTAAGTTTACACAGTATTGCATTGTATGTATATACCACAGTTTTATTGATTCATCTGTCAAAAGACATTTGGGTTGCTTCCACTTCTTGGCTATTGTGAATAGTGCTGTTATGAACATGCGTGTGCAAAAATCTCTTTGAGACCCTGCTTTCAGTTCTTTTGGCTATATACCTAGAAGTGGGATTGCTGGGCCACATGGATAAGTGCATCATGTGAGTCACTGTATTTCAATCTGTAATTAAATTAGTATGTTTGCTTTGTGGTGAAAAAAAGATATACTAGTTTTATTTTTGTAAATATTTATTTATTTATTTGGTTGTGCCAGGTCTTAGTTGTGGCAGGCAGGCTCCTTAGTTGTGGCATGTGAACTCTTAGTTGCAGCATGCACGTGGGATCTAGTTCCCTGACCAGGGAACAAACCCAGGCCCCCTGCATTGGGAGCACAGTCTTATCCACTGCGCCATCAGGGAAGTCCCTATTTATTATTATTTTTTAAATAAAATTTATGTATGTATGTATGTATGTATGTATTTATTTATTTATTTATGGATGGATGGATGGCTGGCTGACTGCGTTGGGTCTTTGTTGCTGCGCGCAGGCTTTCTCTAGTTGTGGCGAGCAGGGGCTACTCTTCATTGTGGTGCGCCGGCTGCTTATTGTGGCAGCTTCTCTAGTTGCGGAGCACGGGCTCTAGGTGCGTGGGCTTCAGTAGTTGTGACTCACAGGCTCTAGAGCACAGGCTCAGTAGTTTTGGCGCATGGGCTTAGTTGCTCCGCGGCATGTGGGATCTTCCCGGACCAGGGCTCGAACCCGTGTACCCTGCATTGGTGGGTGGATTCTTAACCACTGCGCCACCAGGGAAGCCCCCTGTTGTTTTTTTGTTTTTGTTTTTTTTTTAAAGGAACCTCTGTACTGTTTTCCATGGAGTTGCACCATGTTATCCTGCCAACAGTGCACAAGGGTTCCAGCTTTTCCACAGCCATACCAACAATTGTTCATTTTTTGTGTGTGTCTGTGGTTTTTTTTTTGTTTTTGGCCACGCCATGTGGCATGTGGGATCTTAAGTTCCCCCACCAAGGATTGAACCCATGCCCCCTGCAGTGGAAGCATGGAGCCCTAACCACTGAACTGCCAGGGAATTCCCTCATAGTATTCCTTATAGTCTATTTTATATCTGTGGCAACCGTAATGTCCCCTCTTTCATTTCTGGGGTTTTTTTTTTTTTTTAATTAATTAATTATTTATTTATTTTTAGCTGTGTTGGGTCTTCGTTTCTGTGCAAGGGCTTTCTCTAGTTGCGGCGAGCGGGGGCCACTCTTCGTCGCGGTGCGCAGGCCTCCCACTATTGTGGCCTCTCCCGTTGCAGAGCACAGGCTCCAGACGCGCAGGCTCAGTAGTTGTGGCTCACGGGCCCAGCTGCTCCGCGGCATGTGGGATCCTCCCAGACCAGGGCTCGAACCCACGTCCCCTGCATTGTCAGGCAGACTCTCAACCACTGCACCACCAGGGAAGCCCTCTGTTGTTTTTTTGAGCCTTCTATTTTTTTCTTAGTTAACCTAAGAGTGTATCACTTTTCTTGATCTTTTCAAAAACCAACGCTTAGTTTTGTTGATTTTTTTCCCTGTTGTTTTTCTAGTCTGTATCTCTGCTCTAATCTTTATTATTTCCTTTCTTTTGTTAGCTTTGGGTTTAGTTTATTCTTTTTTTAGTTACTTGAGGTGTAAAGTTAGGTTGTTAGCTTGAGATCTTCTAAAATATACATGTTTGTAGCTATAAACTTCCCTCTTACCATTGCTCTTGCTGTATCCCATAGGTTTTGGTGTGTTGTATTTTTCTTTTCATTTGTTTCAAGGTCCTTTCTAATTTTCTTTGTGACTTCTTATTTGATCCATTGGTTGTTTAAGAGTGTGTTGTTTAATTTCCACATATTTGAGGATTTTCCAGTTTTCTTTCTGCTGTTGGTTTCTAGTTTCATTCTGTTGTAATATTTTGTATTATTATACAAAAGGTATTTTGTGTAATTTCAGTACTTTAAAGTTTGTTGAGACTTGTTTTGCGTCCTTACATGTGCCCTATCCTGGAGAATGTTCCATGTGCATGTGAGAAGAATATATATTCTGCTGTTGCTGGGTAGAGTATTCTGTATGCGTCTGTTAGGTCCCTTTGGTCTATAGTGTTGTGTGTTGTTCAAGTCCTCTGTTTCCTTATTGATCTTCTGTCTCATTATTCTATCCATTTAAAGTCTGTTTTGACTGATATTAATATAGTCACTCCTGCTCTCTTTGGATTACCATTTGCATGGAATTTTTTTTTAAATCTCTTCACTTACACCCTATGTGTAGTCTTAGATCCAGAGTGGGTTTCTTGCACATAGCATACAGTTTGATGCTGTTTTTTTTTTTTTATATCCATTGAGCCAATCTGTGTCTTTTGATTGTGAGTAAACCATTTACATTAAAAGTAATTACTGATACAGAAGGACTTACTATTGCCATTGTTAATTATTTCCTGTATGTCTTGTAGCTTTTTGTCCCTCTTTTCCAATCTTACTGCCTCTCATGAGGATCACCTCTTCATCTTTTAAGGTGCAGCCAAAGCATCTCTTCTTGACTCTCCCAGGTTCAGTTGAATCTGTTTTCTTTGTGCCTCTCCTTGTTTCTGTGACTCTCTTCCTTCCTAGGTAGCAAGCTCCTCAAGGAAAGTATCTTCTTGGTTTTGTATCTCCAGGACTTAACACAGTGTCTGAAACACAGTGTCTGACTCATAGTGAGAAGTCAATAAATATTTGTTGAAAATGAGTTTATTTTCAGTAGTAAACACTTGTGATAAATTCTTGTGGTTTTTGTTTCCTCTTAGATATCTCATGCTGCAATTCTGGTTCCTGAACTTGAACAGAATATAATCTTAGGACTAGGTGGCTTTAAGCATTCATCTCTTTTGGTTCTCAAACCCTTGGGAGTTACTGTTATGTTCCGTTGTCTCATTAAGTGGATATGTATACTTCGATATTCTTACCAAGCCATGAAAGTTCTTTTTCTTTCTGAAGGTTTGCCCTGAAGTATTTCAAGGACACTTCTCCAGTCTTTCAAAGACTCTTCCTAGAGAGCTCGGATGCAAATCCAGTCCGGTATGGGCGCAGGCGGATGAAGCTCCGGGACCTGATGGAAGCAGCTTACAAGTTTCTGCAGCAAGAGCAGTCTGTGTTCCGGGAGCTCTGGGACTGGAGCGTGTGCATCCCACTCCTCAGGAGCCATGACACCTTGGTCCGCTGGTGCGTAGCTGTTGGGCTGTTCCTGTGCTTCTAGTGTGGGGATGGTTGAGGGAGTCTGGAGTTGTGTGCATGAGGAGGGAAGGGGAACCTTTTAAAAGGCGTCATTTTTGTTCTGGTCCTTTTGGGGTTCTTATTCCCTTTCACGTGTCATTTCAGAGGGAAATCAGATGGTATGAGTGGAATTCCATTGTTTTGTGTTCCATTAGGTGAATTTATTTTGCCTGATTTGTGTTTTCTACCCTTCCCTGTGTTAATTATAAGATTTCCTTTTCTAGTCTTCAGTTGGCTAGCAAATTTTCTTTATTCTTTAGAATCAGCTGCAGGTCCTGAGTTTATATACTTTGGTTTTCTCCAGGTACACAGCCAATTGTCTTTCTTTGGTCACCTGTATGAATGAAGAGCACAAGTTATCATTCCTTAAGAAGATTTTTAATAGTGAGGAACTGATCCATTTCAGGTTAAGGTAAGCAGGAGCATTCCTGGAGATCTCGATGTGGCTTTACTGGGCGTTAGAGTAGTTGATGAGATCCTCATTTTCCTCAGGTTACTAGAAGAGGCCCAGCTGCAGGACTTAGAGAAAGCCTTGGTGTTGGCCAATCCAGAAGCCTCCCTTTGGCGTAAGGAGAAGGAGCTGCAGTATTTACAAGGACACCTTGTTTCAGCTGACCTCTCCTCCAGGGTGACTGCTGTCTGTGGTGTGGTGCTGCCTGGGCAGCCGCCAGCCCCTGGAGAGCAGGTATGTTGACAGCAGTGGCGTGTGTGCCCTCCTCCATCCAAACACTGAGTGTGCATCTTTCCTTGGCTGGGCTCTGTGTTCTAGGTGTGAGCCAAATCGAGTTTCCCAGGTTACTGTTCCACTTATAGAAGTGTTCAAGGAGAGAGTAAGAGAAGTTCACCCAGGACCCTCCTCTTTGATAGTCACTTTCTCCCTGTTTAGTGTGAAGTCAGAAATTGTAATGATGCCTATGCAAAAGCTTTTAACTTTAGCAAAGCTCTTCCATGTATGACTTCATTTACTTGCTACAACAGCTGTTTGAAGTTGGGTGGCCCACGTTGTGATACCATATTTATGTAAAACTAAGGCAGAATGACTTGCCCAGGACCCGTGGGCTGTCCTTTGGCAGAGATGGAGCTAGGCCCAGGTATAACTCCCCAGCCTCTTTCTGTCAGAATATTCTCTTTGCCTGTTGTGTGACAGGCTAGCATCTGTAGTGAACTCTTCCCCTGCCATAGCAAATGACCTTTGCAAGAGTGTGCCTCCAGACTACACTTTGGAAAGTCTTGTAAATCAGAGTCTGGTTCCATAATCTGGGAACATTGGGAACCAGTCTGTTTTTCCCCAGCAGTCTTTAGTCAATTGTCACTTTGTCTGATGGTCAGACCCACCCAGTTTTCTTCCTGGAACAAGTCCTGAGTCATTCCTTGAACTATCAGTTTGTATCTGGGAAGTACAAAATTAAAAAGGTAAGTATAATATAGATATAAAAAAGTGCATGTCTTAAGTGTACAGCTGCATGATTATTCATAAGCTAAATATCTCTGTCATCAGCACTGAGACGCCAGCATTTCCAAAGCGCCTTGTGTTTCCCTCTGGTCAGGAAGACCTCCCCACCCCTCTTTAACCACTCTCCTAACATAGATTAGGTTTGGAGCATTAGAACTTTAACATAGGGAAGGATTCTGGTTGGGGTAGGCTTGATATACTGGGCGGCAGTGGCAGAGCACTGGGACAGAAGTGCAGAATGGAGCTACAGCCCAGCCTGCCTGCAAGTTGCTAAGAGTAACAGCTCTGCAAAAAGTTCGAGAACTTCCAGCTCTGAATCTCATTTTGTCCTCACATATCTTTAGGGGAAAAGCTATGTTTGAGAATTTACTATTCCTTGAAAGTTAATAATCATTGCACTTTTCCAAGAGGTCCTTTTTTCTGTGTCATATTAGGTCCATTGTTATTAAAATTTGTTTAAATTGTGGTAAAATGAATGTAACATTTACCATCTTTACCATTTTTAAGTGTGCTCTTCAGTGGTGTTAAGTATGTTCACATTGTTAGCGAACTCCAGAACTTTTTCATCTTGCAAAATTGAAACTACCCATTAAACATATTGGGTGCATTATTATTATTATTATTATTTTACTTTTTGTTATGGAAAATGTTAAATGTATTCCAAAGTAGAAACAATAGTGTGATGAATCCACATGTACCCATCATTCAGCTTCAGTAATTATAAATTCATGATCAGTTATGTTGCATTTATATTTCTGAACACTGTCCTCACACCGTATTATTTCGAAGCAACTCCCAGATACCACATCATTTCTTACCTATATATAGGCATACCTTGTTTTATTGTGCTTCTCAGATATTGCATTTTTTTTTTTTTTTAAAAGGTTTGTGGCAACCCTGTCTTGAGCAAGTCTGTTGGTGTCATTTTTCCAACAGCATTTGCTCACTTTGTGTCTCTGTGTCACATTTTGGTAATTCTTGAAATATTTAAAACTGTTTCATTATTTATATTTGTTATGGTGATCTGTGACTGGTGGTCTTTGATGTTACTGTTGCAAAGATTACAACTTGGTGAAGTCTCAGATGATGGTTAGCATTTTTAGCAATAAAGTATTTTTAAATTAAGGTATGTACATTGTCTTTAAGACATAAAGCTATATTGTACACTTAATAGACCACAGTGTAGTGTAAACATAACTTGTATGTGCACTGGGAAACCGAAAATTTTGTGTGACTTGCTTCATTATGGTATTTGGTTTATTGCTGTGGTTTGGAATTCAACCTGCAAAATCTTTGAGGTATACTTGTAGTTTAGTGTGTGTGTACATACGTGTGTGTGTGTGTATAAAAGGAAAGGACTTTATGCAAACTATTATATATAGGATGTATATATAATATAAGGGAACTATATTCATTGTCCTGTGATTAACCATAATGAAAAAGAATATATGTATAGCTGAATCACTTTGCTGTATAGCAGAAATTAACACAACATTGTAAATCAACTATACTTCAATAAAATTTTTTAAAAAAAGAAAAAAAGGACTTAAAAAATATTCCCAGAACTCTTTATTACACCTGGAAAAAATTGAACAGTTTTATAGTATATCCTTTTAGTGTCCTTACTCCCCTGATGGTCTCATAAGTGTATTGTACATTCTTGATCTTAGACGTGAAATCCTAGAATATGGTAAGATAAAGAAAAACAAAAATCCAGTCATGAGAGATGAGGTTTGCTCCCATCCCGTGTGTCAACTTTTGTGGCTTCTTAAAGTTTGGGAGACTTTTTTCTTAAATTTGTTAGTGAGTTCCCACCCTTCTCCCGAGAGTTGGAGTAGGGGGGAGACAGGAAAGTGAAAAAGTCAGATCCTTACTTTGGATAGCATACTTGTTGTTATTATAGGTCCTGTACTACCAATTTATTCGCAGAGGTTTATGTAAAAGCCGGTGGAAGCACTGTTGTAGAAATTAACCTGTGCCCTTTGGTGGAAAGACTCTTCTTGATATGCCTTTTATTTTTCACTTGCCTCCGTAGGCCAGTAGTAGGAGTTCTTCTCGGGAACAGGAGCTGGCCTTTAGGTCTTACGTGCTGGTTGAGTCAGTCTGCAAAAATCTTCAGACCCTGGCTATGGCAGTGGCTTCTCAGAATGCTGTGCTGTTGGAAGGACCAATTGGATGTGGGAAAACTTCCTTAGTTGAACATTTAGCTGCAATGACAGGTAGAAGGAAGCCCCCTCAGCTTCTCAAAGTCCAGCTTGGAGATCAGACCGACAGTAAGGTAAGTAAGAAGTGGCAGATTTTGGTTGGTGAGCATACTTGTGAATATTTGCATTAAAATATTGTTTTTGCTAAGAGAATATGAGAATAGTTATTGGTCTTCCTCATAACTGAGGGGACCACGCTGTAAAACCTCAGGTACCTGTTATAACCCTGTGGAAGTTTAATGGAACTAATCGCAGGATGTAGCATTGGCTCCTCAGGTGTGTGGCTTCAGTAATTACTTTGTCTTCTTTTTGCAGATGCTGTTGGGAATGTATCGCTGCACAGATGTCCCAGGAGAGTTTGTGTGGCAGCCTGGCACCCTGACACAGGCGGCCACAAATGGACACTGGATCCTTCTGGAGGATATTGACTATGCCCCCTTGGATGTGGTATGTCACCTCCCTAGTAACTCGCTAATTTCTTGTCTTTGAAGAGAATGAGAATTGTGTTAATAGTGATTTTGGGGGATTATTTAAACAACATAGGTATTTCATTAGAGATGGTATGTTGGTTACCTACCTAATCTGGTTTGAGTTCTTGGATTACTGGGCTGATCTCTTGTTTGATAGAAAATTATTAAAATTCTGCTTGTACTGTTTCCTTTAATAGTTGAATATGTGATCAATTTCACAGTAGTTTTTTTTCCTCCTTTAGTTGAAAATATGACCAATTTCACAGACTTTCCGAGAATAGGCTTGGTGGGAAACATCTTAAGCCATGCTGCATGTACATTGAGAACTTTGAGACCCAGCTCCCTAGCTATGGCATTTGTAGAGCAGTGGGCTGAGGACAGATGAAAGAAGAGATGATATAATAAGAGCCTGCTTGTCTTTGTTCCATTAAGGAAAATAAACTGGATGTATATTTTTGACTTCAAAAAGATCACTTTTATATGTGTATAAAATTTAGTTATGGAGGCAGTCCATGTTTATTCTGTATTCTGTAAACTATGACCAAAAAAATGTATTGCAGAATGAAAAAAATCTTCCTTTGGGTAGATTTTCCTGAGATTGGTTTTAATTTTCTTTTACCATGAACCCTAAAGCTACCTGTATATGGACTCTCCCCTCTTGGATTGGAGAGAGAGAGGAGACAGAGAGGGGGGAGGGGGAAGGAGAGGTGGGAAAGGTCTTTAGGTTTAGGGGAATGTATGGGGAAGGAGGGGCTGTAAATATGTGTGTGTCTTATGACACACACATATTTTAGAGTCTAGTGAGGTAAAGATGTAATGGGGTTATTGGCTTAGTTTGACCACCATGTTCAAAGATCTTAATGCTCAGTTTTATAGGGCTGGAAACTCAGATTTCTTAAGAAGCCCAGAGCCAAGGATGAATACTACCAATGAGACTTAAAAATAAAACTGAATTATAAACTGCAAGGCCAATTTAAAAGTATTTGTTGAGTCTTAGCGCTTTCTATAGCTCTCTTTCCTGGGAAGTTTTTTCAGACATCAGGGTACCTGGGAAATCATTAGGGTTATGAATCATAGAATTTGAGCCAAAGAAGGTAGATGAACATAAGGGATATTCCATTCAGGTCATGATGAAGCCTAGGGATCTATCCCTTTGCCATAGCCAAGTACATTCTTTGATGACCAAGTCCAGATTTCAAGACCAAACAGTTAGTTTCTGTCTTGATCTTCCTTGGGCAACGTCTGGTAAACATCAGAAAATTTTTGTACTTTGAGTTCCATTTTGTGTAGACCATTCCCCTTCTGTTACTATCAATACATTTGGTTCCAGAGGGTAGGCTGTTCAGTTGATTTAAACTTCATCATCATTATAGTGAAGTTGTGTTAATTTTAAAACATACCTGGACCCTTGATTATTATTTTGTTATTTCCAGAACTTCTCAGCTAATTGCTAACTAATTACTATTTTAAGGTAGCTTTTATGGCTTTTACAGATCTCATTCAGGATGGTTGTCTTTTGTTTCAAGTTTCGGAGTTATCTTGGAGTTGCCCCTATAATATTTTTCCTTTCATCTCCTAGCCATGTATGAAATAAGGATGCTTAATACAATTACCTTGATATTTTAAAGCCTTCTTCCTTGGCTCTTTGTTCTTCTTACTGTTTTGTTTTTTTTTTTCTCAAACTTCTATAAACTCACATCCCCTAGACCCATATGTCTAGTCCATACTTTTCTTGAAAAATCTCTACTTGGATGTTCCTTAGCAGGTACAGGTTCAGGATGTTCAAAGTGAACCTTATCTGCTCTTTCCTGCAACAGCCTTTCCTGCCACACAGTTACCAAGCCAGAACTTTGATGTGTCTCCTTCCTCTAGTCCCCCATTCACTTAGTCTGATATTGCTTAGTACTTTTTCCTTATCTCTTATTCTGTTCCCTCCTAGCCCACTGCCTTAGCACAGGCCTTCTTATTTTTATCTGTCTGTCTGTCAATCTAATCTATCCTGCCATCTTACCTTTGTTACCTGAATGGTGTCCTTTTTCGCTTCTTTCCCTCCAGACTGGCTCTCTTTCAGTTTATCTTCCATATTGTTGCACAGTTCATTCTCTAAAATAAAAAATAGGTTTTTCTCCAGACTAAAATCCTCTCAACAACTTCATGAAAAAAATTCAAACTCCTTAGCTCAGCACAGAAGGCCTTTTATCATTTATCTCTAAGCCTAGTATTTTTCCACTACTTCATATGCACGTTCTGCCCTAACCATAAGAGTCCTCTCATGCCATGCTCTTAGGCATATACATTTTTATCCATTTGAATATTTTTGCCTAGAGTAAATGTGCCATTGCTCTCCCAACAAACCAGGCTGATTCCTCTTCATACTTTCAGACTCAGTGAATGTCATTACCTCTAGAATGGCTTCACTGCCCTGCTTCTAAACTACTCCACACTGATCTACAGCCACCCTCTGTCTTCACGTATCGTTTTGTACACCCCTTGGGGGTCACACCGATCATGCTGTATCGTAGTTTGCATGGCTGTCTCCCGTCAGACTCTAGGCTGTAAAGCCTCAGTCATGTCTGGATTTTTCCTGTCTTGCTTGATTCTGGTCCATAGTAGGCACTCAGTGAATGCTGAATGAATAAGTTTCTCTGCTGGAGTGTAGGTGGCTCCAGTATTCCCGCCTGGCATTTGACCCCAGTTCATGCTGTGAGAAGTAGGGTTTCCTTTAAGGACGTGTTCATCATTTGGCGAGAGGGTTTTTTTGCTTTCTTGTTTGTTGCTTCTGTCTTAATAGCTTTATCACTGGGGTTTTGTGATTTAGGTTTCCGTGCTGATCCCTCTCTTGGAGAATGGAGAGCTCTTGATTCCTGGCCAAGGTGACTGTCTGAAAGTGGCTCCTGGATTTCAGTTCTTTGCAACCAGGAGGTATGTCCCATTAACCCTTCTATTCCCACGATGGAGCCTCTTCCTAAGTCCACATGCTAGAGTGCTGAGTACAAAAGTCTTGGAATAGAGTTCTCTGGGCCCATTTTAAGCAAGGTTAGTTAGCAGTGATGACAGATTCAACATTCTTATTCCTGACTTTTTTTTTTTTTTAATTAATTAATTAAATTTATTTTTGGCTGTGTTGGGTATTCATTCCTGCACGCAGGCTTTCTCTAGTTGGAGTGAGCGGGGGCTACTCTTTGTTGCAGTGCGCAGCTTCTTACTGTGGTGGCTTCTCTTGTTGTGGAGCATGGGCTCTAGGCATACGGGCTTCAGTAGTTGCAGCTCGCAGGCTCAATAGTTGTGGCTTGTGGGCTCTAGAGCACAGGTTCAGTAGTTGTGACACACGGGCTTAGTTGCTCCGCGGCATGTGGGATCTTCCTGGACCAGGGATTGAACCCGTGTCCCCTGAATTGGCAGGCAGATTCTCAACCACTGCGCCACCAGGGAAGCCCCTTCCTGACTATTTTTAATGGAGATAATTAATTTAGAAAGTAAAAGTGGTTCTTTTTTCCCCCACTTAAAAATAAGTAACCAGTCTTAAAAAACTTTGTCTTGTTTTCATGCTTTCAAACATAATCAGAGATGAGACTGTTTTCAGATAGCCCTGGGTTTGAGTCCTGACACTGGCACTTTGTACCTGTGTGTACCTTGCTTGACTGATTGTGATGGGGCCAATAACACCTGCTTTACAACTTGGTGTAAGTTATGAAGGTTAGGTGAAGTGACTAAAGACCTGTCACATAGTAAGTGCCCAGCCATGATGGTGGTGATGATGAAGCCATGTAGACTTCAGGCATTTAAAAAAATTAATTGAATATAAGCATCAACAAAGGAATAAAACCTAAGCAAACTTAGTATGTGTCCCTGTCTACTTTTTAAAATAATGTGAAGGCAGTGGTTTATTTCCTACTACTTGTCTATAACTGTACAGCTTCTCTAAGGTCTTAAAATGCCCAAGAGTGAAAATAATGCCACATTGTATTTAGTGATTATATTACTGTTTACTGTACCTCTGTGAACATTCACTTCCAGATGGAATGCAGAGCTAACAGTTCTAAGGAAGACCTTGCTAGGCCCTGTTAGTTTTAATAGACCCTGATTTTATTCACAGAGATGGTGAAGTTCTTTCCTGCTAGATACATTTCCCAGAAGGTCCTGGGACATCATAGAAGTATGCCACACAAACTTGAGTTCAGTTCTTGGCTTTGCCATTGTAGTCATAGTTGAGTGAGCGAGGGACATTACTCTCCTTCTCTTCCTTACAGTTCTTCCTTACAGTTAGAAGAAAAGAAGGGCATCATCCCCTCAGGGCAGTTGTTGTGAAGATTAAATTACATGGCTTAGGTGTAAGCCCATAGCTTGCCCAGAGTATGTGTTTAATGAATATTCCTTCTCTTCTGGGCATTTTAAATAATTTTAGGTACTGTCACTTTTGGTAATAAGCAGTGAACTATTTTTAGTGCTATCGGTCTTGGATTAGGTTTTCTTTTTCCTGAAGTTATGTCTTAAGGAAAAGAAACATGTTGTTGAGTTCAAAACGCCTAATAGGATCATTTGCAGTGATGTGAAAATAACTTGGTTAAAGCCCTATTACTCCCCCTAGGAAGATAGTCAAACCTGGCTTGGTGGCAGCCTTTCATTGTCATCCTCCCTATAAGCCCAACATAGTGCTGTCTGGCACCAGAAGGAACTGTGACTTTTACTCAGATGTGAGATAACATCTAGCAAGGGATAACCAGGGGCATAATTCAAGATTAAAATTGGGAATTTTGTGTGACTCTGTTTTTCATTCTGAAATACAGACTCTTGAGCTGTGGAGGAAATTGGTATCGACCGCTAAATAGTCATGCTACTCTGCTAGACAAATACTGGACCAGAATTTACCTGGATAACATGGATAAGACAGAACTGAATGAGGTATGAGGTTATTTGAAAGTATCAATGCTTTTCTTTCTTACTCTTCATTATTAAAAGTGTCAGACTTAACATGTAAACAGAGGAAATAGCCCAATGAGTCACCAAAATACTCGTCACTCTAAATTTAACAGTTAATATGCTGACATTTTACTGTATTAATTTCATCTAGTAGTTTTTATTTGCTAATATATTTGAAAGCAAACCTCATAGCATTTCACCCTTAAATACTTTCATGCATCTCTAAGGGCATTTCCATATATAACCGCAATGATTATTATACCCAATAAAATGAATAGTGATTCGTCAGTAGCACTTAATTCTCAGACCATGTTTAAGTTTCTCCAGTTGTTCCCAGAGGATCTTTTTTATACTAAGTTGTTTTGTAACTAACATCTTTCACACTTAACAACTTCATGTACATTTTGATCTGGGTATTAATGAAAATTGAGATGACTTATTTTAAAGGTTTTATACATCGATTTACTTTGTAATATCTCTGGTTCTCCGTGATCACTAAGAGGTGTGCCTCACTTTACCCTGTCAACCTCCTGTCTCCCCTTGGATCTACCTCCTCACTTGGGAAGCGTCCCGACTTCCAACGTTTCATCTTGGAGAGCAGCAAATAAAGCATTGTCAGTGATCATTCAGTCATGGCAGGGATGCTTTCCTCTTTCTTGGTATAAGTTTTTAGATAAATAAGTGGCACCAGACAACCTTTTCAAATATTTTTTCTAGCATTTAGGTATTTACTAGCAGAGGGGTTTTCAGAGTTTACCGATTACTGGGTAAACCTTGCTAGTATAATCTCTAAGAAGCCTTGCCTTGATGGTGTGATTTTATAACTCTACAGCCTGTTTTACACTTGTGAGTTTCTCATCTCACTCTAGTTCCCAGTTGTGTATTTGTGTGTCCTGTATGTCTTTCTTTTCCCCTCTTGCTGCCCTCAACTATAAGCTCCTCCAGTAACTTAACTCAGCTTTGGTGTCCCCAGCATCCACTCCGTGCCTGGCATTTTGTAAACGTTTGTTGTATTGCTCTGTCGTAATGCTCCTCTTTCTTTTGCTGTTGCAGACCTTTAAATGTTTTGTTTTCAAACTTAAATTGTGAGTCTTTTCTTTAAAGGAGAGGACTGAAGTTCACATTTAGGTGTAATTTATTGGGGATTGAGAGAATGAGAATATTTGACAGCCACTCTGTTCTTACTGTCTTCTGTGCTTGGAGGATAGGCCAGAACTCCTCCTTCCACCCCTGCCTTGATCAGCAGTGGGTCACTCTGCTCACCGGAAGTGCCACAGGAGCACGCACCTCCTTGCTTCGGTGACCTAGGTCATATTTAGGTAGCTGACTTTGAGAAGCTCACCGGTTATTTTTAAGCTTCTGGGCTTACTTATCCTAATAACACTCTCCCAAATAAATGACTGGTAGCTAAAAACCTTGTGTGTATTACTTAGGAAATAAAATAATCTCCTATGCCGACCTCACAGGGAACACAAGGAACTGCATTTCTGTTGCTGCCAACCGCAGCCATCTTATGCTTAGAAAGACTGGCTTTGACTTCTTGCTGAAATATCAAATTACACTTCGAAAAACAAGCTCTTTACATAATGCTAGTCTCATACCTAGTAAGTGCCGGGAACTTACCCCTAGCAGTTTCTCACACCTTGTCTCCCCCATACACCTTGAATGTGCCCTGATGCCTCACGTGCTGGCACCAGAGATGGCCTGCGGCAGTCCCCTCTCACAGTCACCAGCGACCTCTGCCAGGTGCCTCTCCCGCTCTGTGAAACCTTCCCGGGTCTCCCAAGCAGGGCCGACCATGCTGTCCTTTGGGCTGAAAGCTTGCTTTTGCTTTCGTATCTGCTGCTTATATTAGGGGGAGTTTCTCGAGGACAGGTTCCATTCCTTATTTTGTTTTGTTTTTCTGTCCCTGGAATAGTGCCTGCTACAAAGTAGGTACTTAATAAATGCTTATTAAAGGAATGAATCTCCAAAATACATATCAAATTGATAACCATATCATGTTAGATTAGTTTATTATGTGATACTGTGTTCAAATTTTGACATTCATGTTAATAACAAAAGATGTTTTTTGACTAAGGTAGAAAATGACTAATTGGTTGGTACATATAAATCTCTATTCAGAACTTTTTTTCCAAATAACTGAGCCCTTACTAAAGTGTTAAACCTAACAGAAATTTTTTTCAAGTAAAAACAGCTTTTTCTTTCACCTTGGTCATAAATATACATGCTCGTATGATGGAATTACTACTCAGCAGTAAAATAGAATGAACTACTGATACATACAGTAATGTCTGGACGAATTTCAAAAACGTTTTGCTGAGTAAGAGAAACCGAACTACACACTACATCCCGTATGATTCCGTGTATATGATAGATTTGAAAGCAAAACTGTAGAGATCTGAATCAGGTGCAGGATTCCAGGGACGGGGATGTGGAGGAAGGGAGTGATGACAAAAGGGAACTTTTTGTTTTAGGGGTGATGGAAATAAGTCTGTATTTTGTTTATGGTAGCCAGGGTCCACAAATATATGGGCAATTTTGAAAATGTTCCCTCCGTACACAAAAAATGTATATTCTGTATTTGAAAGATCCACATGTGTATCCATTAAATTGAATTTGTTGATTTTATTAGGCTCTTTTTCTGTCCTTAATTTTCAATACATCTGAAATATGTTTTCAATAATATTTGTTGTAAAATCCTCCAGTTTAAAAAAAAAAAAGTATGAAGAAATAAAAATCTATGAGATCTACCACTTGATGACACCGGTAAAAGATCTTAGTGGACCTTACAACTTTAATATATACAAAATATGTTAATATTTCATATATAAATTGGAATCGTGGTATACTTCTCAATTTAAATGTATTAGGGTGTAATATTTCTAATATATACATGGTATTTTTCTTCCTTCTCAAGTAGACTTGACTTAGCAAATCCATATCATAAAAGCGTTGAACCAATATTATGGGCACCAAGTATTATACTGCACAAAATTCTTAATAGTTATCAAAGTGAATTGGACTAGATCTTTTTCTCGTTAAATTCTGTTGTCTGATAAAAACTACTTTTTATCAGGACTTAACACTAGCTCCTTTTACTGTGATTTGCTTTAAAAAACTTTCCTTTTCCCATTAACTGCTTCTTATTTGCTTTTGTCTGAGAAATGACTTAATGACTGTACTAGAATTGTGTTTAAAAAATTAGAGTACATATTACTTGAAGGATCCTTCAACGAGTAAGTGCCTGGGACTTGGATGCCTATGTTGCTTGAGACCCCTTTCCCATCTAGCTTCTACACCCTAAGCTGTGTGATAGGTGGTGAGATTGCCAGATAACTGAGTTCTGGGCAGGAAAAAGTCATGGTCTTTGAGGGATTGGAGGTATGGGTGAGGGTGGAAGTTGTTATACTTGGTAAAGATGACAGATTTCTTAGAAAAATTCATTTTTGGTTGACTAGTGTCAGCAGCAGTTTATGTGTGCTTTTAAAAATCACTCTGTCTGCTGCTAAATTTTCTTTCCTTTTTTTTCTCCCTCTGTCAGGTTCTGCAAAACAGATACCCCAGCTTATCGGTAGCAACCGATCACCTGCTTGACATTTACATCCAGCTTACTGGAGAGAAACATCACCCTCTGAGTGATAGTTCCGTTGGAGGGAAACAGGCACCCGAGGAAATTTCAGAAGCCAGATGGGAACACAAAAGACTAAGCCTTGAAGGGAGAGAATTGTCTCTCAGGTACTGGGCTAAACACTTTTGAGTTGGTATTTTAAAAACTGCTTCCCTCAGAAGTTCTCAGCAGCTGGAACTGAATGGTTACAAGAAGTGAGGTTTTGAAATGAGACGTTTGGGCTGCTTCATAGTGTTCAGTCCCTTTTTGAGATCTATAGTTACTGAATGGGAAGGCTTATGAAGGTAACATTATGTTAACTTTAACAAATAACTTTTTTCTTCCAGTTTTGTTGAGGTGTAATTGACACAGAGCACTGTATAAGTTTGTGGCATATAGCATAATGATTACATACGTCATGAAATGATCACTGCAGTAAGTTCAGTGAGCGTCCATCATCTCATAGGTGCAAAATTAAAGAAACAGTAAAAAAAAAATTTTTTTTTTCTTGTGATGAGAACTCTTAACAACTTTTCATATATAACATACAGCAGCGTTAATTGTACTTATCATGTTGTACGTTATATCCCTAGGACTTACTTATAACTGGAAGTTTAGCAAATAACTTTAAAAGCCAAAGTTGGGAATAGTTACTGACATAGCTCTTTCACTGGATGTCCTCTTGTGACACTTGGGGTCTTAAATAAAAGACTCTTGGGTTTGGCTCTGTATAGTGAGTTCCATGCCTTTGCGCTTCGTTCGCAGTGGTTGACTTGCCCTTTGAGAAATGAGAATTAGGTGTGGGCAACTCCCCTCAGTTTGCTCTGAGAATTAATTGCTCCCTGTCTCCTGCTACCTTGTCTGGCATGGATGGGGAGAAGTGAGTTCTAGGTCACTTCCCGGTAGGATAGGGACTGGGACCACTCATTCTTTTTCCTGACACTGTTTATCTTCAGTTGCCAGAAAAAAAGGAGAGTCTTTGTTGTCAGGTGTTCCCAGACCTAAGTAAGCTCTGATGCCTTTGATGTCTTTGGCCTATGGTCTTTTATTTCTTGCCCCCTGCCCCCCTTTTTTTTTAAAGGGATCTACTGAATTGGTGTAATAGGATTGCCCACAGCTTTGACAGTCTGTCTTCATCAGCATCATTAAATATTTTTCAAGAGGTAAGATACAGTCTTCCTGCTTGTTTCTCTGTGCTCTTTAAGGCTGTTGATTTCCACTGTTATTTTCTGTGTCTTGACTGCTATCAAAAAGTTCTTCTTTTGTGTAGGTACCGTTTATTATCCTTAGCTAGTTAAAACTGAACTAATGTTGCCTTAAAACTAATTGGGCATAATAAATGTTTTGTGGTTTTTGAAACAGGTTACTACTAATTTCAAATAAGTATAGTTTGAATTAGAGTAAAACAGATACAGTACTGAAATTAAAGCTTAAATGAAAAGAAAGTCTCCCAGGTGATAATACTGTTATAAAATGTAAAGTGTTTCTAAGATCTTTAGTATTTATTTCTTTCTATATGTAATTTCTTAGTCTATTTGATAGATTTATATTTGTCTTATCCCACCACTAGCCTCAGTAGGGCCTTTTTAACTTTAGTCCAGAGAAATTTATGTCAGGTTTGTAAAGTACATCCTTGTGTGCTGGACGTGGGGACAAAATGTGTTGCGTGGGAGGGAAGCCCTATTGAATTGTAGCTCTGCCACATTCAGTAGAACAGAGAGAGATTTATTCCCGCCTGCTTAAGAATAAAGTGATGCTGCCTGAAGATCTCTGGGCTGTTAAAACATTAACCCATTTTGACTATAAAGTGTTCTGGTTTCTGTCAGCTAGGACTGAGGAGAGAATAGTGACCCATTTTGGTTAGCTGTTTCTCTCTGTGTTTGGTTAACTTACTTTGAGTAGAAAGAACCCACATTTGGAGCACACACTTAAGCCGGCTGAACTCTGAAGTGCTGTGTGCCAGTCCTTTAATCCTCTTCTCTCCATTGAAATTTCCTTTCCATTCTCTTACATTTCTCATATTTCTTACAGGTAACCTTGTTTTGTACTTTTCTTTATTTTATTTTATTTCTAAAAATTTATTTTATTTATTTATTTTTGGCTGCATTGGGTCTTTGTTGCTGTGCACGGGCTTTCTCTAGTTGTGGTGAACAGGGGCTGCTCTTCGTTGCGGTGCGTGGGCTTCTCATTGCGGTGGCTTCTCTTGTTGCAGAGCACGGGCTGTAGGCGCCCGGGCTTCAGGAGTTGTGGCTCGCGGGCTCTGGAACGCAGGCTCAGTAGTCGTGGTGTGCGGGGTTAATTGCTCCACGGCATGTGGGATCTTCCCGGACCAGGAATCGATCACGTGTCCCCTGCATTGGCAGGCGGATTCTCAACCGCTGCGCCACCAGGGAAGCCCCCCCAGTACTGTTAATACCCTGATGTATCTCCTTCCACATCCTTTTCTATGCGAATGGGATTAAGAACTTTTTTACTGTATCAGAACCTTCCCCCCCACCCCACACATACCCTTGAAGAGATCAGGCCAGTTGTTTTACAGAATGTTTCACCTTCTGGCTTTATCTGGTTGCTTCTTCACTGCTTTGACACCAACTGGTGTCCTGCAATTCAGTTCAGTTTTGATACCGACTACCTGGAGTTAGTGTAGACCCCACAGGTTCAACGGCTCAGTCCTCCTCAAGGCTGCCCCACTTTAGACTCTAGCCGCAAGTCTCAGACGCCCACCCACACTTAGGACCTATCAGCTGTAAGTTCAGGGGTTCCCACAACCTCCTCAGGTACAGTAATCACCTCACAGAACTCATTGGAAGCTCTGTACTCACCATACAGGTCACAGTTTTTTGCTTTTTGTTTTTTGTTTTTTTTTGGCTGTGTTGGGTCTTCGTTTCTGTGCGAGGGCTTTCTCTAGTTGCGGCAAGTGGGGGCCACTCTTCATCGCAGTGCGCGGGCCTCTCACTATCACGGCCTCTCTTGTTGCGGAACACAGGCTCCAGACGCGCAGGCTCAGTAATTGTGGCTCACGGGCCTAGTTGCTCCGCGGCATGTGGGATCTTCCCAGACCAGGACTCGAACCCGTGTCCCCTACATTGGCAGGCAGATTCTCAACCACTGCGCCACCAGGGAAGCCCCAGGTCACAGTTTTATTATAAAAAATATAACTCAAGAAGTCAAATGGAAGAGACACATAGGGCAAGGTTTCAGGAGTCTGAGCACAGGCACTCCTGTGGAGTCAGGGTGTGCCACCTTCCTGGTACATCACTTTGTCACCAACCAGAAGCTCTCTAAGCTTTGGATGTCCAGTGTTTATTGGGGTATTATTCTGACATTGGCTATTCGATTGAACTCGGTCTCCATCCCCTCCCCTCCTCCAGAGGTTGGAGATGGAGCTGGAAGTTTCAACCCTTGGTCTTTCTGGCCTGGCCAGTTCCTCTCTTAAATTATCTAAGGGCCCATCAAGAGTTACCTTGCTTAGCATAATAAACCTGGTAAGGTCCATAAGGGCTCTAGTAAATAACAAAAGACACTCCTTACTCCTGGTAATTCCAAGAATTTTTGAAGCTCTGTGTAAGGAATTAGGGACAACACTAGATACATTCTTTTTTAAATGCTTACATGAAGCTTATTGATATATTACACTTGGTGGCAGTAGAACCAGATATATTCTTTGTTTTGCCATACTCGTGTCCTTTCCCTTGTCATTTTATCTGTCTTTCTTGTAAATAGAAGTTTAACAAAATGCTTGATGTATGCAAATTCAGCTTTTGGGGGGGTAGAATCCATTTGGTGGTGATACAAACTTTATATTTCATTATAGCAGAAGACATGTATCTTGTTGGCCTATCAGTAGTTGCTAAGATTAAGTACTGGGTTAGGGTAATGACAGTGTAATCCCTTTATTGCACACCAGGAGTCTCCCTTTACATCTAGAAAGTAATCTTTTGATGTTACCTCCACTGTCTGGAAGTTGTTTCCCCCCACAGAACCATATACCCAAGGATTAATGCTAATTGCTATTATTACCTGAATTTTGGATTTGCAAACTGAGGCGTTTGTGTGTGTTTTCCTAATTAACCGGTATTTTGATAGTAAAGCCTTCACATTTTTTGGTGTCCTGTCTCTGTTATGGTAAGGTTCTTTGAGTCTAGGGTTGGTACTTTATTTGTATTCTCCTTAGTCTTACTTGCAGAAAAGTTCTGCTGGATTTTACGTTCCTCCCTTTTGTGGCCTGGATAGTGATGCTCCGTTATTAATGTATTATTTTAAAAATCAGTTGGCATTTACCTTGGTTATTTTAATAGGCTCTGGACTGTTTCACAGCAATGCTTTCTAAGCAGACAAGCAAACTGAAAATGGCAGAAGTCATTGGAAGCAAATTGAACATTTCCAAGAAAAAGGTATGTAATGCTGTTTTTACTTCCCTCTTGAAAGGAAGCTGGGATATTTAGCTTAATTGCTGATCTCTGGTCCTTACCTGGAACAGCTTTTGCAAATAACAGCCTCCTCTGTCAGAGTTGGTAGTTTCATTGCTGCCTCTCATGGGCATAAAGCTCACTGTCTCCTGGATAAGTAGTTCTCCCTGTGAGCTGCCCTGCATCCTTTTTCACACGCACGCCTTTTTCTCCAGTGCTTAAGGAGCATGTTATTCTGTAGGTTGTGGACTCAGGACTGGAACCATGTCGTAGTAACACCTTTGTCTGTAGTTCTGTGCATTAGATTTTTTCCAACTTTTTTTTTTTTTTTACTTATTTATTTTTGGCTGCGTTGGGTCTTTGTTGCTGCATGCAGCCTTTCTAGTTGCGGCGAGAGGGGGCTACTCTTCGTTGCGGTGCGTGGGCTTCTCATTGCGGTGGCTTTTCTTGCTGTGGAGCACGGGCTCTAGGGTGTACGGGCTTCAGTAGTTGTGGCACGTGGGCTTCAGTAGTTGTGGCTCACGGGCTCTAGAGCACAGGCTCAGTAGTTGTGGCGCATGGGCTCAGTAGTTGTGGCACACGGGCTTAGTTGCTCCGCGGCATGTGGGATCTTCCTGGACCAGGGCTCGAACCCGTGTCCCCTGCATTGGGAGGCAGATTCTTAACCACTACGCCACCAGGGAAGTCCCTTTCCAACTTTTTATGGTTAATATCTTCAAACATCAAAAAAGTTGAAAAGTATTAGTGAACACCTGTATACCCACTACTTAGGTTCACTGCTGATACTGTTAATATTTGCCTTTCCTGTTTTATATCAAAATATGTACTTCTGGAGGAGAGAGCCTTTCGGCAATGGTGTTGGTAGCTGGAGAAATGTCTGGGGTTCATCTTGAGGCAGATATTTGGCGTTCCCAAATGAATGATGACTCAAAAAAGCCTTAGTCAGGAACCAAGATGGTTAGAGGTGTTCCTTAGGTGTATGAAACTATCGGGATGGTTTTGGCTGCAGGTAACAGAGCACCTACTAAAAGGGGCTGAAGTAATAAGTATGTTAATTATAGTAGACAAGAGAAATGAGACTACCATGACTGGCTTAGGTTGATCAATATTCAGCCCCTTTGGTTGAAGAGGGGTTTACCTTCCGTGGGCAATTTGCCCCTTTTACTCCTGCCCCAAACCCTGAGCGAAATCTGGGTTCTTTGGGTTAGTGATGGGGATAAGGCTGATGGGTACATGTCCTGAGCCTCTGTCACAGCTTCTCTTTCTGCTTTGGCTGTTGTCAGATGTATCATGGTTTATTCAAGTGACTGTTTCCTGCATTATGTTAGAAATTTAAAGCAGAGGAAAGCATAGAGGAAGAAAAATTACTTTGGTTTTTTTCATATCTTTTAGGAGTAAAACTTTCTGTTCACTGTGTTCACTTCATATAGGTAGATAGAGGCTCATTTGAATGAATAAAAAGTACTATTACAGGGAAACATTCATGATCAGTGTTTTTAAAAACATATTAGAAACTTGGAGAATTTTAAAAAATATAATTAAAAGCTAACTTACCTATCTTGGAAGCCCAAAAATGCCTCTTAGTAGAGGGCATGTTAGAGGAGCACAGTAAGCCTCACGGATGAGAAGTATTTGAAGAGCATGCAGAATTTTACTCAGGTAAAATCTTTCCCCTCCCATAGGCTGAATTCTTCTGTCAACTTTATAAACCAGAAATTGCAATCAACGAGCTAGATGTGCAAGTGGGTCGAGTGCGGCTTCTACGGAAACAAAGTGAGGCTGTCCACATACAGAGGTAAACAGGGTTCCAAACTGATCTGAGCACTGTGGGGTCGTTGGGAAATTGATAGAAGGAACGTGTGGTCCAGCCCCTTATCTTTGAGTAAAACATGTCAGAACTGTGATCTCTCCAGTGTACTAGACAGTAAGGAGCAGTGATTTCCCAAAATGTGTTCTGTGAAGCTAGATGTTAATAGGTGGAGGAGGTGATGAGGGTCATTAGAGACTTGGGACTAGCAAAGGTGTATCTTTGATTTTATTCATTGTAGTGTATTTAGTGAAGAAAGCATCACCTAGAGGTCAGGCTTGGTCCTAACATTAGTCTATTAATCCCTTGAGGGCTGGAATTGTATACGTTTCTGAGATTTATTAAAGTTATTTATTAAATATTTGCTATATGCCTAACGTTGTGCTGAGTGCCTTTTTGCATGTTTTCTCATGTGGTTATAGTAAGCCTATGAATTAATGTGTGTGTTAGTGTCCTTAGGGCTCTCCTAACAAATTACCATAAACTTGATGGCCTAAAACAGCAGGCATTTTTTCTCAGTTCTGAAGGCTGGAAGGCTGAAACCAAGGTGTTGGCGGGGCCACACTACCTCTGAAGACTCTTGCCTCTTCCTGGCTTCTGCTGGCTCCCAGCAATCTTTGGTGTTCCTTGCCTTGTAGCTCCATCAATCCAATCTCTGATGCCATTGTCATATGGTCTTCTTCCCTGTGTGTATTTCTTTGTGCCTCTAAATTTCTCTTTCTTTATAAGGACACCAGCCATTGGATTTAAGACTGACCCTTAAATCCAGTATGATACGATTTTAATCTTATTATACCTGTAAAGAGCTTTTTTCCAAATAAAGTCACATTCACAGGTTCTCAGTAGACATGAATTTTGGGGGAACATAATTCAACCCACTACAGCTAGTAACTATTGTTATCCAGATTTTACAAGTTAGGAAACCGAGGCTAAGAGAGGTTAAGTAGTTTGTGCAAGATGACATAGGTAGTACAGATGTTTTATCTTGTTGGTGTTTTGAATTTCCAGAGCCTAGTGAAGTAGCAGTTATGTAAATAAATGCTGCACGTATGTAGAATGAATGAATTCTGCAATTCATATGTTGTAAGGACATCTGTTATAGCAGCGGTCCCCAACCTTTTTGGCACCAGGGACTGGTTTCGGGGAAGACACTTTTTCCACGAATGGGGTTGGCGGGGGTAGTTTCGGGATGATTCAAGCACATTACATTTATTGTGTACTTTATTTCTATTATTATTACATTGTAATTTATAATGAAATAATTAATACAACTCACCATAATGCAGAATCAGTGGGAGCCCTGACCTTGTTTTCCTGCAACTAGGTGGTCCCATCTGGGGGCGATGGGAGACAGTGACACCCGAAGTGTGTTGCTTATGTCCAGTCTAGTCCGTAAGGTGCAGTTTAATTGTCACTTGCCACTCACTGATAGGGTTTTGATATGAGTCTGCACGCAGTCGATTTATTATGGTCTCTGTGCAGTCAAACTTCTCTGCTAACGATGATCTGTATTTGCAGCCGCTCCCCAGCGCTAGCATCACCGCCTCAGCTCCACCTCAGATCATCGGGCATTAGATTCTCATAAAGAGCGTGCAGCCTAGATACGTTGCATGCAGTTTACGGTAGGGTTCACCACACTCCTATGAGAATCTAATGCCGCCGTTGACCTGACAGGAAGCGGAGCCCAGGCGGTAATGTGAGCGATGGGGAGCAGCTGTAAATACAAATGAAGCTTTGCTCGCCCACCATTCACCTCCTGCTGTGTGGCCCGGTTCCTAACAGGCCACGGATAGGTACCGGTTCATGGCCCAGGGGTTGGGGACCACTGTGTTGTAACATGAAGACCATCACTCTGAGTTGTCTCCTTCTTCTTGTTTGTTGAATCTGGGAAATCTGATTCCTCAAAATAACACAAAGAGAAGCTTGCAGCCTGTTCCTCCAACTGCTTATATACTTTCCCCTCCCCAGGGAGAAGCTCACCTTTGCTGCTACGAGGCCATCCTCTGTTCTTATTGAACAGCTCGCGGTGTGTGTTAGCAAAGGGGAGCCTGTGTTGCTGGTGGGAGAGACCGGGACCGGCAAAACCTCCACCGTCCAGTACTTGGCTCATATTACAGGTAACTCCTAGAGGGGAAGCACTCTGCCCCCAGACAACAAACATTTGACACTGACTGCCTTTTTATTATTTTTTAAAAATATTTATTTACTTATTTGGCTGTGCCAGGTCTTAGTTGCAGCATGTGGGATCTTTTTAGTTGTGGCATGTGGGATCTGTAGTTGTGGCATGCAAACTCTTAGTTGCAGCGTGTGGGATCTAGTTCCCTGACCAGGGATCGAACCCGGGCCCCCTGCATTGGAAGTGCGGATTCTTAGCCACTGGATCATCAGGGAAGTCCCCTGACTGCCTTTTTAAAAAATAAAAAGTCCAAAGAATATTGGAATTTAAGAAGTGCCACCACTTCACTTGCCCTGGAGATAAGCACTGGAAATTTTTACCTTGGAAATAATGTATTCTTTCCCCCTGGAAATAACCACTGTTAACAGATTGGTATTAACTTTTTTCAGTTCTAATCTGTGGTCTTCAAATACATACAGATTTGGTTTTGTTTTGAAACAAACGGGATCATTCTCTATGTATTAACACGTTTAGTTAATAAGCAAATTGGACATCTTTAAAAACAGAACTGCCTCATTCCTATTCTGATGGCTAAATAATATATCACACTGGATATTTATTTAGTTCTAATTCATAGGCAGACATTGACTTACTGAAGGGTTTTTTGTTGTTTTCAGTTACCTGATGCTGGAGCAGTGAATCTTCTTTTACATATCTCTCTGAGTTAGGTGAAAATTTTGAATAGTCAAGATTCCTGAAAGTAAAATGAGGGGGTCAGAGGAAATGCACATTTAAAGATTTGCCCTGTGCCCTTGTCCACACATCCTTAAGGATCACACTGGATGTTGTCAGTCTTTACATTTTCAGAATAACCCTTTTGCCCTTTCTTTATTAAAGGCCACCGTTTGAGGGTTGTCAATATGAATCAGCAAAGTGACACTGCAGATTTGCTGGGAGGGTAAGTGCGATTTTAAATCTTTTTCTTGTTATTTTGTGTTCACTGTTTGAGGTAAGAAATACTTCTTTTCTGTAAAGCTCAAAACTAGCCTTGGAAAAATGTTCAGAGAATTGCCCCCCTACGCCCACCCCAGCAGGGTATTATTTATTAGAATTTATTAAGGAGCTCTTGAGTGTGTAGATGTTTCTTTTCATTTTAAAGAACACTTGAGGTTCTTGCTCTCAAGGATCCTGCTGGGAGGGGGAGGAAAACAAAAAGGTAAGTATGTAATCAAGTAATGTTTGTGTGTGCAGTCATTTATCTGAAGCCTATGTTCTAGACTCACACTGCCTTCAAGCTAGGCTCTCCTGCAGTTTGATTATCTATGAAACATTAAGTAGCCTCCACTTTGTTAAATGGGACTTGTTAAATGGGACTTGGCTCATGGCACTCCACTGTGGTCAGTAAAATGCCCTTCTTCCTTATTTGTGGTTTTGAATATGTTAGTTTCATGAACAATTTTAGTCTGTGCTGAAGGCTGTAAAAGCGATGGCTGCTATTGGCATACCTTATGTTGAACCCTAGTAGGGTCTGTCCCATTAACTAAGCAGTTGCTTACACAAACTCTTAAAGGCATAAGATAATAGAATTTATTGTCCTTTTTGCTCTGTGTGATATCTGCAAGAAAGCTCTTTATTTCCTCTTTTTTGAGGACCACATTATGCTGTGGCATTATTTTTACTATCACTCTTTCCTTGTCTCATATCCCTTCCTGCTCTGGATGGAGTGCTACTTTGGAATCCTGCTTTCTTTGGTGCTTCTCATTTTCTTACTGTCCCGACCTATTACTTCTGCTCTACACATGCCACTAATTATGTATTTTAAATTTACATTCTGTCTTCGAATCCATTAGCTGAGGCTTACCTCTCTTACTCTAATTCTACTTTGACTTTATTTTTCCCCAGTGGGGTCTCTACCTTGTTTTCGTTTTACCTCTCTTCAGTTAATTGACACTTAATCTCCCCATTCCCTCACTGTGGTACTTGCAATGTGTTCTTAATAATATATGGAATTTGTTACTTAACTAGGCATGTCTATACTACTGTGTATTTCTCTCTATTCTGTATCTATCTGTGTCTTTAGTAATATCCTACTGTTAAGTATTCGTAACACAAATGGCATTAATCTTGTACTAATTGAACACGCACTGGATCTGTCTCTTCTAAGAATTTGTAGTGTTATGTCAGCCGTTGCAAGTAGTTTTAAATGTAGTGAGTACACATTGTGCCTTGATGCAATTACTAATACAAAAAAGTTGAAATCAGAATTTGTTAACTGGAATTTTATTTTGGTGCCAACTTGGTGAAAAAAATATATATCCATTTGTCCTTGTTAGTAGGTTAGCATCAGTTATCAAAAGAAAACTTACATACGTTTCAATTTTTGTATAGTTGGAAGTATGCCTTGTTTTCTGTTCTTTTGTATTATTGGCAAGTGGTGTGTAAATCACATCTTTTAATATATATTATCGATGTATGAATGACTCCTTTGCTTAAGAACCCTTGTGTATACAATTGGAAGACCAAAAATGATTTTAAAAAGACAAGGGAAAAAGAAAAAAAGGAAAAAATAATAAAGGCAAGGGAGTAGAAAACAAAGGAGCAGGTAGGGAGGTGGGATAAAGAAGGGCTAATATTTCTATTTTGGGAATGTGTGGTTAGTTTCATCTAACTGTGAAACTAGTTCTGTGTTTTGTAACTTACATTAAACATATTTTGCATTTATCAAATACTATGCTTAAAATATAATAAAAGAAATTTATAGTCCTAATTAGTCTGGTTTGCAAAAATTCCTTTAGATTGGTTTTTAAAAAAATTATAATTAAGGATAAATATATGTTATAAAAATAAAGCTTTCAAGGCCATTAGGCTCTTAAATTGCATTACTGCAAATTGCCTTCTGATCTTTGTTTGCATACGTACCCCCTTAATTTTTGATTAGTGTTAGTGTGGTATATCTTTTTCCCTCATTTAACTTTTAACTCAATTTTGTCATTCTATTTAAAGTAGGTTTCTGATAGCACATAGACCTTCAGATTACCTGTGAGTAGAGAAGTAAACCAAATTCTGACAGAGTTGGGGTAGAGAGAGCTTATGAGACTCTGTAGAAAAGAGTAGAAGATACAGAGGACTTAGATGAAGCAGGTAAAAATCATTCCAGAAAAGGAAAGTCTGCCATTAAATGGCAAAACACAGAACACAGGTTCACATCACTGACTCTAGGGAATGGGACTGGGAGGGGTAGCCTCTGAGGGAGAAACAGATAAATAGAGAAGGGGAGGTATCCTTGGAGAAGTTAACAATGAAGGAAAGAAAAAATGGGAGAAAAATTAAAGATCTCATAGAAATAGAAATAAAACGGCTAACCTGTGTCCTCCTCTAAGCCACCCATGGAAACATCCATAAAGGAAACTGCACAGGAGATTGCAGGGCAGAAGTGCATGCTTTCAAACTCAGAATCCTGACCCCAAATGAAGTGAACCGTTTGCCTTTTCAGTTACTCAGCATGCACTGTTTTGTGTCTCTTTTACACTTCATGTTCTTTCATGTATGATAATTTTGGAGAGTCATTTTCTTTTGTTCTATCCATTTTCTAGTGAACTCTTGTGTGTGGTCTCCATGTATCATGTATGTAACAGGTAGACCCTGAGTGACTCTCCATGAGGGCCAGGTGTTGTAGACCTCCCTCTCCTCTGGGCCTTTAGGTTGCTCCTGAGGCATATTTTCTCTGCAAAAGACATCATGGAAACCCTGGTCTGTAATGGTTCGTAGTTTGATTTCATCAGTTCTCCCTGTAGCAGGTTAGTTTCCATTGAATATATGTGTTACAGTTTATTTCTATTTATTTATTTTTCCTTTCGGAAAGGTGTATGTATGTTTGTTCATTTATTCATCACTTGAAACATATGACGACTTACCCGTTCCAGCCACTATGCTTTCAGCTTTAAATGAACAAAATTTTTTCTTAAGGAGCTCAGTCTAATTTGAAATATAAAGCCATTTCTTTCATGAATTCAATTCACTGAGCCAATTACTAGTGGTAATAGTTGTCACAGGTAACTCTTAAATGACACTCCTGTGCCAGGTACTATTTTGAGTCTTTATCTTTGTTCAGTCACTTAGCCTTCTTAACAACCTGTTGATTATCCCCATTTACACTTAGGGGACCTGAGGCTCACAGGCATTAAGTGCCTTGTTCAAGGTAATGGCTAGTCCATGACTTGAACCCAGGCAGTCTTTCTTGATGTCTCCGTTCTTAGTCATTACTCTGCTGCCTCAGTTAGCTTTGGATCCATCTATTCTGTCATCTTTAAGACTAGCTCTTTTATTTAAATAACGTGTGTGTTTAATTTCTTACCACTTCTTCTGTTGTCATTGTGGTTCATCATCCTCTGCCTGGTCCAGCGCAGGGCTCTCTTCTTTGCTTCTACTCTTACCCTCCCCACAGTCTCTCTTCCATTTAGTATTTACAATGATCCTTTTATAGTGTGATCAGATCTCATCACTCTCTTCCTCAGATCCTTCCACTGACTTCTCAGTCCATGTGGAATGTACTCCAAACCCTTCATCACCTGGCTCCGGCACGTCTCTGTCTCCTTTCTTTAGCTCTGCTCTGTGTTGATATTTCCTCTGTGGCCTCCCCTGCTGCCCAGGGATATTTGCTTAGCCTAACCCTTCCTTGTTTGATTTCCTTCAAATTCCCATCTTGAACACAGCCTCTTCTGACTATCATAGTCAAAGTACCAATTCTTCTTTCAGCCACTCTCCTTTCACTTTATCCAGTTATAGCACTTGCTACTTGATATTTTATACTAGTAGGTGTATTCCCCTATTGTCTCTTTGGTTAGATTGTAAGCTGCAGAGGGGCAGGACATGGTGGGTCTCATTTACTCAGTGCTGAACTCTAGCAGGTGCTCAGTAAATCTCAGTTGAATAAATGGAGTAAAGAAATGTCTTTACTGATTAATGGGTTAGTGCTTACTGGGAAGCGATATTGAGTTGGTGAAGTTCTCATGCTTTCTGTCTCTGGAATCAGAATCTTCTATATAGATGCTCAGTATCAGGGCACTGGGTTTCACTCATCTCATTGTTCCTTCTCTCAGGCCAGTGAGTAAATAGTATCCATGAGTTCTCCAATTGTGCTTGACTGTTCTGAAACATATTTTGGTATTGTTTCAGTTCTCAAATTATATTTCTCAGAAATAAAAGTTATGTCGTCATCCTTGAATTGTAGTATTTAGGTATTCTAGGCCACGGAAAATTGTATACTTGAGATTTTCCAGGAATGATTAGTGCTGCTTGGGCAACTTCTTTTAAATTTAGCTAGAGCAGTGTTTCTTGACTCTATACATTATTAATCCCCCCAATATTAAATTAAATTTTAATTTAAATGAATTGATTCCCTAATTCCCCAACCAGAAAAATAAAATGCTAAGAAATAGGAGAGAATCTAAATGCTGAGAAATAAAAAAAGTTGAGCCTTGGAAGGTCACAAACCATTGCAGTGTCTTAAGATTTTTTTTTTTTTTTTTTTACCGTCCCCCTCCCCCAATTTTGAATCTCTTTGGGAGCAGTCTCCCCACCCTCCATTGACGAGGCATGATGTTCAAGTAAGTTCTTAAGATGCTTGAATAAGTCAATTTCAGACATTATATTTTTCTTCTAAAATGTTTCAAAAACCTTTTGGTCAATCTTGATAGAATATGGTTTATCATCAAATATACATGATGTTTATTTAAATATATTAGTAAAATCAGTGACATGCCTTGCACTGCCCAGTTTGGAATTTCAAATTTGTTCATAGTTTGTTTGTCTAATACTAGTTTTTACCTTTAGTATAGGTGCTTCTGACACTTGGAGTGGAGAAAATAGATTATAATTTAAAACTTTAACATAGATTTATGTTAAGTATTTTGGTATTATTTCTGATTTTGATTAGAAGAAATCTTACACCTAGTCCTGTTTTCTAAGGCATACTTTCCAACTTCTGTTAGCTTTAGAAGTTTGTGAATCACATATTTACCTTTTGTTTCAGTTACAAACCAGTGGACCATAAGCTTATTTGGCTACCCTTACGGGAGGCATTTGAGGAACTCTTTGCTCAGACATTTTCCAAGAAGCAAAACTTTACATTCTTGGGACACATTCAGGCCTGTTACAGGCAGAAACGGTGGCACAATCTCCTCAGACTAATGCAACATGTGTACAAGTCGGCTGTCAACAAGGATGGAAAAGAGAGTGAGACCGGTAAGAATGTGACCCAGGCTGCCAGTGGGAGGGCATGAGGCTGAAGTTTAATTAGCAGAATTAGGAGAAGAGTTTGGGGGAAGAATGAAGCAATACACATTAGAGCTTTCTAGGACTTAAGGCAGAGCTGGCTAATTTTGAAGTATTGCTGCTCCTGTGACTCTAGTCAAGATTTCCATCAAAACAGGTGGTCGCTGATGTTGATGTACAGTACCGCTTAGTGGTTAGTAAGTCACATGTGCTTAGAAGAAGAGGTTACTTCCAGAAAACTGGATTCCACAGCGAGTGGGGCTTTTGGCGGCTTAGTTATCTTCTTCCTCATCTATAAAGTGGGGATAAGAGTACCTACTTCAAAGGGTTGTTGTGAAGATAAACGAGTTAACCAATACGTATGCATATAAATGAACTGATTAGTATAGTGGCTGCACATGTTTGGCATTATGTAAGTGTTTGGACTTAATTTTTTATACTTCTAAGATGTGATTTTTGTGTGTGTTATGTTAATTGTGTGTTTTTAAGTTATGTATATTACAACCCAAAGTGTATGTTAAATTCTTGTCTTTATTTTTCTCTAGGGTCACTACTAAAAGAGAAGTGGGAAGCATTTGGTCTTAGACTTAACCATGCCCAACAACAGATGAAAATGACTGAAAGTGCCCTATTGTTTGCATTTGTAGAGGTATTTTGCTTTGGTTGTTTAGGTTAAGGGAATGTTGATTTGATGCAAAATGCAAGTTTAAGGAGGCTACTGTTTTGTATTCTCTTCATGTTGACATTTTAGGGCTTGTTGTTTAAGACAGTAAACACTTAATGAAATAATTCTTTGGGGGGAAGATTTTTTTTAATGTCCTTTATAGAAATTATAAAGTCTTGGTGAACACCATTATTACTATTTTTAAAGATGCAGTTGAGAACAACTAGTGAAATTTTTTATTGTTTCATAGCTCTGTGTGTGTGTCTGTGAGAGAGAGAGAGAGAGAGACATATTTGGGTCCATTCCTGTTAGGACACGTTTTTGATTCCAGTGCATGGGTAGCTCTACTGTTTTCTCTCCTGTGACCTTGCAGGATCAACTTAGTTAAATGTTTGTGACTTAAGCTTTTTACATTTTTATTAAAGAAAATTGTTTCTGTGACACTCTTCAGACCACACTTGAAGGGAGGTGTAGGAATCTTACTTGAGATGATGTCTTAGTAAGAGAGAAAGTCCCTCAACCATATATCCATTGTTGTGGGAAATTTAGTCATCAGTGCGTAATCTTAATATGATTGTTTCTAAAATAACCAATGAAAATGTCAAGTGCTCTCAAAATAGGGTTTATACCTATTTCATGACTTGACATTACACTGGATTTTAATACGTTTGTTCCGTTTTATTTTTTTCAGTTTTATTTATAGAAGATTCTTTGTTAGGATCACAATGAAAACAAAAGCATAAAGCAGTTTAATAATAGTAAAACAATTAAGTTTCTGATGTTGTGTCACTTGAGTAGATTGTCAGTTCATTGCTTTTGGAAGTAGAACTTGAGGAGATCAAATCAGTAGAGAAGAGGAAAGATTCATCTTGATATTCTTCAGCAACTGTGAAAGGCTCTGAGTTACAACCACTATACACTCTTGATTTAGTCATTTATCTTTTCTTGGTATACTCATAGCCTGACCCTGTATTTATTTTGGGTCTTTTTAATAACCATTTGGTTACCTTTAAACATCTGAATACATTGTAAGTTATTATTTGGCTTACCATCCATATAATGGGATGGTCTAGTTTATTGCATCTCATCGTTAGGCTCAGAGAGATGCCCTTGACCCTTTTGGATATTTGAAAAAAAGTTAACCTGACCTTAACTCTGGCAAACAGCTGGCAGCCATTTGGCGTTAAGGTGTAAGCTCATCAGGTTGGAGCGGTTTGCCCTTGCCTCTGCTTCTAACCCTGCTCACATAACTGTTCTTGGTGAGTGTGTGTGTGTTTGCAATGGATCCTTAACATTTTACTTCATCTTCTAGGGTACATTAGCTCAGGCTGTAAAGAAAGGAGACTGGATCTTGTTGGATGAGATTAACCTGGCTGCTCCAGAAACATTAGAATGTCTGAGTGGTTTACTTGAAGGCTCCTCTGGCTCTCTGGTGTTGCTGGATCGAGGAGACACAGGTAGCACTTGATCCTCTTGGGGTTTGACTTGATGCGAGGCCTTTTGGCCTCTTTAAAGTAATATTCTTGGGACTTCCCTGGTGGTCCAGTGGGTGAGACTCCGTACTCCCAATGCAGGGGGCCTGGGTTGGATCCCAGGTCGGGGAACTAGATCCGGCATGCTGCGACTAAGAGTCTGCATGCCGCGACTAAGACCCGGGGCAGCCTGCCTGCATGCATGCATGCATAAATAAATAAGTAAATAAGTAAGTAAGTAAATAAATAAATAAATAAATTTAAAAAATGTTTTTAAAAAGAAGTAATATTCTTTTGGTTAGGTAGATTACATGGGCCTCCCAGTGTGATTTATTTATTCTGTAGATAGTAATTTTCTGCAAAGTCTTATTGTTAGGTGATATAGGGAATGAAAAGAATAAGATCATTTGTCAAGGCATTTGTGTAGTGGGTAATAAGGCATGCACACTCAGTGACAGTGTATGCGCTGGTGAATAGGTGATGAAACATAAATAGCATGAACAACCACACCATAAGAGATGGTGGGATGGCAGTTTAAGATTAAGTTGTGTACATAGATCTGGAAACTGATTTCATCGGGGTTTGAGAAAAGGCAAGGATGGTTGAGCAGCCAGTACCAACCTTGCTGAGCCTTGAGGCATAGTGGTTCACCCTGGTGTTCAGTGGAGTTAGTCTTCCTCTGATCACTTATTGTTAACAAGTTGTTGAGAATTTATAGTTTTCTTTTAACAGAACCACTGGTACGTCATCCAGATTTCCGTTTATTTGCGTGTATGAATCCAGCAACTGATGTGGGCAAAAGAAATCTCCCACCAGGAATAAGAAACAGGTAAGGGGTCATGGCTTGGTTCCTGGAGCTGTTTTTAAAATTAAGTTCTCTTTATTTATTGATTGGTAGTATTAACGTTAACCAACCCTCATAACAATGCTTGAAATTTATTGACTGCTGATAGAGGAATCTTTTTACTTGTAGTAGTCTTCTTCTTTCTATAGGTGGTAGGAATATGGAAAACTCCAGAACACTGGGAGTTTTTTTCCTTCGGGTTGTTCGTATGACATTTAATGGCTCATGGATATTGTTGAAAACAAAAATCTTTCCTCCTTCAGATAGCCTTTTAGCTATTAGAAAACCTTCACATAACGAAATAATAGTATATCATATAACAACGTAAGTGCATTTTAGGCAGAGTCGTCTTGGATGAGACTAATGATTTGTAAAAGAACATTTAAGTTTCAGTTTTCATCATTAAGCACAGACTGACATGAACAAGATGTTTTATGTATGTAGCATTTGGGAAAAGATAAATGACCTTGAAGAACCTAAGGGCAGGACAGGAATAAAGACACAGACGTAGAGAATGGACTTGAGGACACAGGGAGGGGAAAGGGTAAGCTGGGACGAAGTGAGAGAGTGCATGGACTTATATATACTACCAAATGTAAAATGGATAGCTAGTGGGAAGCAGCTGCATAGGACAAGGAGATCAGCTCAGTGCTTTGTGACCACCTAGAGGGGTGGGATAGGGAGGGGGGGAGGGAGACGCAAGAGGGAGGGGATATGGGGATATATGTATATGTATAGCTGATTTACTTTGTTATAAAGCAGAAACACACCATTGTAAAGCAATTATACTCCAATAAAGATGTTAAAAAAAAAAAGATAAATGACCTTGTTTATTGTTGGTAACCTTTTGTTGAATCTGAGTTTTTAAAATAGTGTTAAAACTTTACTAGATCTTCTCCCACATTATAAAAGTAGTAAAAGCTTTTTAGGAAAATTTTATCAACCACAAGTATGTATTTTCCTTTGCTACAACTATTAATTTTTGATAGTGAGGAGGCTTTTTTGTTATTGTTGCATGTACTTTTTGTTACATATAGTTGTAATCAAAAACACTTTCTGAAAATGAGGATAAATAAAGTCTTATTTTTGTAACTGTTTTTGCAAGGACTGTTTGACTTTCTTAGAAGTAGTAATGGTAGAATTTTTGGTAACGGTTACATTATCTTCTATTTCATTATGATCAATCTGTATCTCAAGTTGAAAGGCCTTCATAATTTATATTACAAGCAGGTAAAATGAGTTTATATAACTTCCGTCTTGTGTTTTTGTATTGTCAGAATAGCTGTATTAACTTCCTCAAAAATGGTTATTATGGAATAATAATTGTCTTAACAGGTTCACAGAACTTTATGTAGAAGAATTGGAAAGTAAAGAAGACTTACAGATCCTTATTGTGGATTATCTGAAAGGCTTGAGTGTGAGCAGGAGTACAGTACAAGGAATCATAACGTGGGTTCTTTTTGGTTTCTCTTTATAAACTTTTCCTCTGAGCATAAAAATGTGTACCTCATGCACGTATATTGTTTTCTTCTTTTTTGCTTCTAACGAGAGAAGACTGATGGAAGGATTATTTAGATTTTATTTTAAAGTTGGAACCTTATGGACTCCCTTGGATTTTCCTAAGGAAACTACATAGAGAGCTTATGAGAATATGTATTGTCGAGACCTATGAGAATATAAACAATTAGATAACTCTCTCCTAATTACTTCTTTTTTCACAGCTAAGAGTTTGAATCCCTTGAGGAGATACAAATGGCTTATATTTTGATCTGCCTTGGTGAAATCCTACTTTTTGCAATTTGCATATTAGCTTTGTGGAATGTAGAGGGGGGAAGGTTGATATAATTGATTGAGGCCAGTTTGGAATTATTAGAGTCTTAACTGAATGCAGTATAGAGTGGTTATATCACTTGGTGCTTTAATTTGAGTTTCTTTCCTCTGTTTTTTGTATGCCATGTGGAAAGGGTGCAATCTTTTGTATCATACACCCTGGGTTCTAGTGCTGGCTCTGTCAGAAACTAAGTCTGTCATCTTGGGGCACGTCACTTAGTTGATTTTATCTGTGTCCTCTAAAACAAGATATACAATCTGTGAAGATTTTGAAGTTGGATCATATTAGTGTTTTACTTTGCTTTTTGAGCTTTTTTTCCTTATTTTTTTTTTACAAATAGTTATTGAGTGGCTCAGATGCTAGGGATACAGCTATAAATAAAACAGACAATCTTGGTTCTTTTCATGGAGCTTTAATTCTACAGGTGGAGATCAGTAAATACTGTTATTTTTGGTTGTGGTAAGTGAAGAAAAAGAACATATAAAGCAAAATGCTGGTTAGAAAATGAAACTTGGAGCCCAGTTTTAAATAGGTTAGTCAAAGAGGCATTTGTCAAAGGGCTTCGGAGTGGTTTGTCACACCACATTTTAAAATCAGAGCACTTTTTGTTAGCCAAGAATATTTAGACAAAAGCGTAAATATGTGTAGTTAAAATTCAAAAAGCTGGAGATAAAGCAGTGTGGCTGAAGTGTGGCTCTTACAAAATGCTGATAGTACAAGAGGTGCATGTTCCATATATAAAAACCCACTTCTGGAATGTAGAGTCTTTCTACAAAAGAAAGAATGTCTAGCTAGATTGCAAAGAGGGAAGACAGATGTCATTTGGGCTAGAACTTGGGTTTCATCTCTTCATTTGGTTGCACTGGGTTCTTGTTGTGGCAGGTGGGCTCTTTAGTTGTGGCATGTGAACTCTTAGTTGCTGCATGCATGTGGGATTTAGTTCCCTGACCAGGGATTGAACCTGGGACCCCTGCACTGGGAGTGCGGAGTCTTATCCACTGCGCCACCAGGGAAGTCCCTTGGGTTTCATCTCTGACACATGTTTGGTTATACTTGATCTTGTGGTATGTGATCATGAATTTTATGAATTTTTTTTTTTTTTTGGCTACTTTGGGTCTTTGGTGCTGTGTATTGGGCTTTCTCTAGTTGCGGCGAGCGGGGTCTACTCTTAATTGTGGCGTGCAGGCTTCTCATTGTGGTGGCTTCTCTTGCTGTCGGCACAGGCTCTGGGCGTGTGGGCTTCAGTAGTTGCGGCGTGTGGGCTCAGCATTTGTGGCTTGCGGGCTCTAGAGCACAGGCTCAGTAGTTGTGGCGCACGGGTTTAGTTGCTCCGTGGCATGTGGGATCTTCCCGGACCAGGGCTTGAACCCGTGTCCCCTGCATTGGCAGGTGGATTCTTAACCACTGCACCACCAGGGAAGTCCTTCATGAATTTTTGAGATTTGCACTTGATGTTTCAGTCTGAAACTTCTTCCATCTTGTCATCTTCTGGACTTCTAAATTATGTGGTAATGAAAGTAGAAATGGTCACCATATCATCATGCTTTTTAACATTTTGTCATTGTTGATTATAACCGTATATGTAGACTTTCTTTTAAAACACCATTACTTTTGTTTTCTATGTGCTTATCCATCACCATTAGAGATTACACAGGGACTTCATTTGACCCTCATATTAAAGCCGACTTTGGAACCCTGTGTTTGGATTCAGTATATTCTTGCTAAGGGCCTCTCATATCTCACTGCCATTCCCTTAAAAATCAGACACATCTCACCTTTCTCCTCTTTCCATCCTAAGGGAAATTGATCAATATTCATTTTATTATTTTTGATGCTCTAAGAAGTTGTATGTAAGCTTGGCCATCTAATCTATAAAAATGCCTTTTGGTCCTTTTGTAGAGAAATGGGAACAACAGCAAAATAGTAAGGCTTATTAGTTAATAAAATAAATCTTTTGAATTGCATCCTCTTTGTAGGTTCTATACAGCTGTGCGGAAGGAGTCTGGGACAAAATTGGTGGATGGGACCGGCCACAGACCTCACTACAGCCTTCGGACTCTCTGTAGGGCCCTGCGATTTGCAGCCTCCAATCCATGTGGCAACATCCAGCGCTCGCTCTATGAGGTCTTTGTACAGTCTGTGTTTGGTTGAGAGCTTGGTGGATGGGCACACCATGGGGAAGGAGCAAGTGGGGATGCCCGTGCCAGGGTTGCCAGTGCTTTCTGTTTAGTCAGATTAGCCCAGAACTTTTCATACCGGAACTACCCTGCCCTTTTTCTACCATTGTATCCCATTTAAAAGTTGTTCTGGGGCTTCCCTGGTGGCGCAGTGGTTAAGAATCCACCTGCCAATGCAGGGAACACAGGTTCAAGCCCTGGTCTGGGAAGATCCCACATGCCGCGGAGCATCTATGCCCATGCACCACAACTACTGAGCCTGGGCTCTAGAGCCCGCGAGCCACAACTACTGAAGCCCGCACACGTAAAGCCCGTGCTCCGCCACAAGAGAAGCCACCACAGTGAGAAGCCCCCACACTGCAACGAAGAGTAGCCCCCGCTCGCCGCAACTAGAGAAAGCCTGCACGCAGCAACGAAGACCCAACACAGCCAATTAATTAATTAATTAATTAATTAAAATAAAGTAAAATAAATAATAAAAAATATATTCTTAAAAAAAAAAAAAAGTTGTTCTGGGCACCAGCACCACCCGAGAGGTTGAATTTTGTTTCTGAAATAAGTTGGCCTGTTATTGCAGAAGGATAACTAGTGTTAACGCGTATTTGTGTTTTCTCTAGGGCTTTTGTTTGGGTTTCTTAACACAGCTTGACAGGGCGTCGCACCCAGTAGTTCAGAAGCTCATTTGTCAGCACATTGTTTCTGGCAATGTTAAAAGTCTGCTGAAGCAGGTAGGTTCTTTTTTGATTTTTGGCTTAAATGAAAGGCTGAAATATCAAATTGTTAGCTGTTTTGTTTTTGGTTTTGGTTTTTTTGCAAAACTTATTTCTAATTACAAAAGTCAGTTCCACAAAATTTTAACGTAGGTGGTGAAAATTCCTGATAATCCTGATCTTTGGAGATTGAAATCCTATAGATAGTCCTTTCCATCTAAATCGTGTGTGTACATATATATATATATATATATATATATATATATATATATTTAAAAGTTAAAAAATCTTTTTTATATATTCAAATTCTAATATATGTGTGTGTGTAGATTTATCAAGGTAAATTCTAATACAGGCATACCTCACTTTATTGCAGTTTGCTTTATTGCACTTCGTAGATGTTGCAGTTTTTTACAAATTGAAGGTTTGTGGCAACCCTCTGTTGTCAGTTGATGGTTAACATTTTTTAGCAATAAAGCATTTTAAAATTAAGATACGTACATCTTTTTTAGACATGTTATTGCACACCTAATAGATTGTAGTACAGTGTAAACATAACTTTCATATGCATTGAGAAACCAAAAAATTTGTGTGACTGGTTTTATTGCCATACTGGCTTTATTGTGATATTTGCTTTATTGCCGTAGTCTGGAATCAAATCTGGAAAATCTCCAAGGTCTGCCTGTATATATCTAATATAAGTAATATAAATGAAACCATCTCATAAGAATGTTCTGTAGTTTCCTTTCTTAGCCTAACTATATCCTGGATATATTTTTTTGTCTGTACCACAGATCACTGTGAGTGACGTGCTTTCTAATTGTCACATAGCATTTCATCGGAAGCTTGCACCACAGTTTATCTGCACACCCCCCTTCTGATTGATGGTTGGGCTTTTTTTTCGCTTTCCTTTTCTTGTTTCTGTTATACACAATAACCATTTCAGTTTGACAGAGGAAATTACAGAATAACATGGGATTGAAAGAGGCTGAGAGAAACTGGCTCACAAACTGACTTGTTTATGTGTCTATTGCTTGCTGTTTAGGAAGAAAGAGCCATTGGGATTGTGGGTACTTTGGATTCAATGTTTTTTCCTTTTAAAAAATTATACAAGTAACACATGAATATATACTTTTGGTAAACTGAAAACACTGAGAAAAGACTCAAGCTTGCTTTGATTATTATCCGATTACCATTCCCCTCCACTTATTTTTTTGTATGCTTTCCTCATGGTTATATATGATGGTGGCTTAACAGTTCTTTTTTCTCACTGCTCTTCTGCCCAACTGAGAAGTCCTTAAAAGCAGTGCCTACAACTGTGGCTTCAAGTCAGGGGGCTAAATGTTCTAGAAGAGCACTTTTCTATAGCTATATATCTGACCACCATTTGACCATTTTTGATCTATAAAAATGGCAGTTCTGTATAAATCAACTTAACTTCCACCATACCTTCAAAAGGTTATGCCATCATCTACAATATTATCCTTAACGAGTTTCTCTGGAGGGTTGCTTTTATTTTTAATGTCTTCTAGGGGATCCAGAACATAGTAGTGCGTAGTGCCCCCCTTTCCCTGCCCCAGTACAGCACTGGCCATGTTTTGGGAATATGGTTTATATGAAATACATGTTTTTGACCAAAATACTTTATTAGAGTGGGAAGTTTGGTAGATGAGAGAAGAGAACTGAGTCATAAACTATCTGAGAAATCATTTTCATTCAAGTTTCCCCCCATATCTACCTAACCCAACCTGAATTTTAAAACCAGTACATGTCACCATTTTGTTCTCCTTCCTCAAAGTAATTTTTTTTCATGTTCATTTGTGGGTTTTAATGTTGAAAGCATCCAGAACAAGCAGCATTCTTGGTGACAATTTTTTTCCCACTTTACACCCCTCTCTGAAAGAATGCCATAGTTGTCGTGGGTCTGTGGGTTATTTCTCTAACTCTTGTGTCTTTCAGCCTATTCCAGAACCAAAAGGAGGTCGGCTTATCCAGGTGGAAGGCTACTGGATTTCGGTGGGAGACAAGGAACCTACAATAGATGAGACGTACATCCTCACGTCTTCCGTCAAGCTGAACCTGAGAGACATAGTCCGAGTGGTCTCTGCAGGGTGTGTGGACCTTTTCTCACACTGCTCTGATGTCTTACCAGCATAGGCATTGCTGAAAGTCTAGTCCTACTTCCTGAACTTTCAAAGGGCTCTATTGTTATTCATTGGCTGAGTGAATAATTATTTTCTAAGTCAATCCTGTCACTTTTCTCCAGACACAAAACATCGTTTCTAGTTGTACCTTTGGTGGGAGCAATATGGACCCAGATTATTTTGGCCATCATTAAGGTTGCTTTCTAGTATTTTGCTGATGGATACTCATCACCCATTACTTGTTAAGTGAGTAACAGTTACTCCCGCTTCCTGTTTCTCACTAGTGCAAGAGAGGCTGGAATTACTTTCCTTGGTAGTTTCTGAGGAACCATTTTTACGTAGAAACTTCTCAGGGCTTAAGAAACGTTCCATTAGTAGTGCATAGGTATATAAAAACATTCTCTTATGATGATGTTAAGTGTTATAGTTGTTCTTTTTTAAACACTACATGATTTAATTCTGGTTTCTGTCTTTTTTTTTCTTTTTAATTGCTTTATTGGCTGATCCTTTAAAGAACATATCCAGTGCTGATTCAGGGAGAGACATCAGTGGGTAAAACAAGCCTGCTACGGTGGCTGGCCGCAGCTACTGGTAACCACTGTGTGCGTATTAACAACCACGAGCACACGGATATTCAGGAGTACATTGGTTGTTACACATCCGACTCCTCAGGGAAGCTCATGTTTAAAGAAGGTAAGGTTATAATTCTATTCCTTGGGTCTCCTCAAGCAATCTTCATCCTTTCCAGTTGAGGCACATGGATGGATGCCACAATAGCTGTTTTTTCTTTCTCCCTGAGCTATGTGATGGTTAAGGGGTGATGGTTAGGGCCCCAGCTTCCTTTGAGCCAGACTAATCTTGTTGGCTGTACACAGGACTGGGGCCTAGGTTTTTTTTTTTTTTTTTTTTTTTTAAATTAATTAATTAATTAATTTTTGGCTGCATTGGGTCTTCGTTGCTGCATGCGGGCTTTCTCTAGTTGCGGAGGCTACTCTTCATTGCGGTGCGCGGGCTTCTCATTGCGGTGGCTTCTCTTGTTGTGGAGCACGGGCTCTAGGTGCATGGGCTTCAGTAGTTGTGGCGTGTGGGCTTAGTTGCCCCGTGGCATGTGGGATCTTCCCAGACCAGGGATGGAACCCGTGTCCCCTGCCTTGGCAGGCGGATTCTTAACCTCTGCACCACCAGGGAAGTCCTGGGGCCTAGTTTTGAAGAGTGCAGTTGAACTACTCCATTTCCTAGAGAATCAGAAGAGGGGTAAGCATTGAACAGAGGGAAACTGAGAATAGATACGAGAATGTGGTGACTTAAATGAAAGTAGACTTCAGGGGAAAAAGTAAGTTGTAAATGTAATATTCATCAGCTTTGGCTCCCCCTCTGTGCAAAATAAAAAGGAGTATTTTTAATTGAAAATTATGCTTCCTTGATACTCAAAACCACATATTATTTGGGGACATGGCTAGCTGCAGAGAACAATTTGCGTTGAAATTTAATGATAATCTAGGATTTGTTGATTTGTATATAACATTAAAAAAAAAAACTTTGGACTAATTTATGCACTAATTTTCAGTATGTATTTCCTCTAAGGTGTTCTTATTGATGCTATGAGAAAGGGCTATTGGATTATTTTAGATGAGTTAAATTTGGCCCCTACCGATGTGCTAGAGGCACTGAACAGACTGTTGGATGATAACCGTGAATTGCTCATAACAGAAACACAAGAAGTTGTTAAAGCACATCCTCGCTTCATGCTTTTTGCTACCCAGAATCCCCCAGGACTTTACGGAGGCAGAAAGGTGTGTAGCATTTGCCCCCTTACTCCTGTTTGTTACCGAGTCGAGTAGAAAAGTCGTCTTGGTAAGACTGAGATGTTTTTACCTCTTTTGAAGGATTTTTCTTTTTGTGGTGAATAGCAGAGCCTACATTTTGGAAATTAAATGAAAAGGTCCTTTGTATCATGTTGTTTCTGTGCGTTTCCCAGATGCTTTCTAGAGCCTTCAGGAATCGATTTGTGGAATTGCACTTTGATGAACTGCCTAGTTCTGAGTTGGAAACAATCTTGCACAAACGGTGTAGCTTGCCACCCTCCTACTGCAGCAAGTTGGTTAAAGTCATGCTGGACCTTCAGGTATTCCATCTCTCCATCACTTAGTTTCAAATGGACTGTGTTGATTAGATTTGGTGATCAGAATCTGAGGCTTCCTGCGGTAGAAACAGCCCATCCACCCATTTATTATTTTTTTCAGAGTAAGGATCTTTTTTTTTTTTTAAATTTTATTTATTTATTTATTTATGGCATTGTTGGGTCTTCGTTTCTGTGCGAGGGCTTTCTCTAGTTGTGGCAAGTGGGGGGCTACTCTTCATCGCGGTGCGCGGGCCTCTCACTATCGCGGCCTCTCTTGTCGCGGAGCACAGGCTCCAGACGCGCAGGCTCAGTAGTTGTGGCTCACGGGCCTAGTCGCTCCGCGGCATGTGGGATCTTCCCAGACCAGGGCTCGAACCCGTGTGCCCTGCATTGGCAGGCAGATTCTCAACCACTGCGCCACCAGGGAAGCCCAGAGTAAGGATCTTATCTTTAAAACTCATCCCATTAATATCCAGTTTTTGGTTTTGTGTTGTAAATTGGCAATTTAATACCATGTTAAAATTTTTCTGATAATTACATGTGATGACAGTTCCCTACTTGTGGATAATATGGAACATTTTACTTAGGTTGGAATTTGGCATCAACAAACTGCAGTTTTTGTTTTTTAAATGGGTGTAATCCTTGAATGGACATAACTAAAGAGATCCTTTATGTGTGGCTCTCCCTTTTCAATTCTACAAAGCTACAGTTTTTTTTTTTAAAGAATATTCCCACCCCCCCCCCCTTTTTTTCTAAAGATTTCCCAGAACTTACTCATCATTTATTTATTTATTTATTTATTTGTTGCGGCAGATGGGCTCCTCAGTTGCAGTCGTGGGCTCCTTAGTTGCGGCATGCAAAAACTCTTAGTTGCAGCATGCATCTGGGATCTAGTTCCCTGACCAGGGATTGAACCCGGGCCCCCTGCATTGGGAGCGTGGAGTCTTAACCACTGCACCACCAGGGAAGTCCCAAGAATATCCCATTTATTTTATGGGGTTAAAAGTGGTTTTTATCAGAATTATACACTGTTAAATTACTTCCTAGAAAGCTAATAATTGCCACTCTTACTACTGTGGTCCCACACTATGGGATTAATTTTCCTTCATGTTTGCCACTATTTGTATTATTATTCGTAATCATTTTCTGTGTGTTATATGAGATGGAATTCCATTATTTGTTATGTTCTTTACTTACACATGGGTTTGAACATTTATCTTCAAATGATTGCAGTCCCTTTACATTTAAGAAAAATTAATCTTAGTGGAATGAATCATTTTTATGGTAGCTTAAGTTTGTCAGGAATTTTGTATAAGTTGTACTGTACGCTTGCCATTGCCCTTTTTCATTTGTTTTGGTCCTTTAATAGTCCTATCGCAGAGGTTCTTCAGTGTTTGCTGGAAAGCAAGGCTTCATCACCCTCCGTGATCTGTTCCGATGGGCTGAGCGATACAGATTGGCTGAGCAGACAGAGAAAGAGTATGACTGGTTGCAGCACTTAGCCAACGATGGTAAGCTCTCAGCACATGCTCTCTAACTGTGGACTTCGGGCAGATTGCATGCTGTGTTATTGCAACAAATCTTGCCCAAATTGTGGCCAGTATATATATTTTACTAGGCATTGTAGGAACAGAGCCGTTCTCCCTCAAGTCCCGACTGACATTGTAAGTGGTCCTATTTCTGCAGGCCTCTGTGCTGTTATGTTTTGGTTGCTAAGGTTTTCTCACTCTTAGCTTCAGGTGGCCACCTGTGGGAGTCAGGATATGGACATAACGCCTTTAGGAGTTTAGGCAGGTGGTTGGCGAGGGTCTTTGAGCACCTTTTATCTGCATTGTGGTGACCATGGAGAGTTATGCTTGCGCCTTAGAGACGTACAGAAAACTGACGGGTTGGATAATACCAGAGTTCTGAGCGAAGGGAGTTACGTCATCTGAGACTCAGGTTTGTTTATTCTGGTTTAATCCACGGGAAGAATTTGTATGTTCCTCTCCGTGCTAGCATAGAAAGCCTTTCAGAATCTTCTGATTTGAAAAGTCTCGATGAGTTGTTAACAGGGTGGTTACTGAGCGTGGGGAGGAAATAAAACTAACCCATGAGAGTTGTATTTTCTCTTTGCTGGTAAAGAGTACAGGGAGGAGCACTGTTTTTAAACTTTTTTTATCGAGGTATAACATAAAATGTAACAGTAAAGTGGGTAAAGTGCTCTCTTATTTCGTGTACAGCTTAAGGTATTTTTACATATGTGGGTACCCATGTAAATCACCACCTTGGCAAAGATTTAGGATATTTCCAGTACCTCAGAAGATTCTTTCATGGCTCTTGCCAGCCGTAACTCCTAGAGATAGATAATCGCTGCTCTGACATCTGTCACCAGTGATGGATTCTGCCTGAGCTTGTGCTTCATCTAAATAGTATCATGCAGTATGTACTCTTGTGTCTGGCTTCTTTTCACTCAATCTGATGTGAGATTCAGCCATGCTGTTTTGTACATCAGGACTTCATTCCTTTTAAATTATTACTGTGTTGTAACCCACTGTATGGGAGATACCATGATATGTTTGTCTCTTCTCTTGTTGATGGACATTTGGGTCATTTCTGCTTTTTAGCTATTAGAAAGAAAAGCTGCTCTGAACATTCCTGAATGTCATTTGGTGCACGTGAGTTCATTTGTGTTGGATTACCTAGAAGTCGTGTTGCCAAGGCAGAGGGCAGGCATATAGTTAGTTGTAGTAAGTCCTCCTGGTTTTCCAAAGTAGTTCTTTAGGTTTCCTCTTCACAGCAACTAATGCTCCATAGTATCAGTGTCCCTTGGTATTGACACTTGACGGTTCCTTTTTTTTTTTTCTTTCAAGGTTTTATGCTTCTGGCAGGCCGAGTCAGGAAGCAGGAGGAGGTTGATGTGATTCAAGAAGTCCTTGAAAAACATTTCAAGAAAAAATTGTGTCCTCAATCCCTCTTCTCCAAAGAAAATGTCCTAAAATTGCTGAGTGAGTAGGCCATCACATCCAGAGGAGAATGAATTGAGTTGTATTCATATTAGAACCTAAATATGTACTCTGCCTTTGATAGGTAAATTGTCTGCTCAGATATCCACATTGGAGTCTAAGTTCAGCCACGTCGTGTGGACCAAGGGCATGCGGAGACTGGCGATGCTGGTGGGAAGGGCGTTGGAATTTGGTGAACCAGTGCTGCTGGTTGGAGACACTGGGTAAAGTGGGAAGACAGTAACTCATTTTGAGGGTTCAGTTCAATTCAGTAGAGTTCATGTAGTGTGTGCCCTTCTGGTTAAGAGACATGGTAGGGTGCTGTGTTTTGGGGAAGGGCCCCCTGAGCCAAGGGGCAGGTGCCCTGTGTTGGCCAGATGCCCTGTGTTGGCCAGCAGTGTCTGTGGCCAGAGCTCCCCTCACTTGTTGACTGGGGTGTTCATGGGTGTGTATTTGGAATTCATGCTCCTTGTTAATCTGGTGTGTATCTCTTACAGGTGTGGGAAAACTACTATCTGTCAGGTGTTTGCGGCCTTGGCAAAGCAGAAATTATACTCAGTCAACTGCCACTTACACATGGAGACATCGGACTTCTTGGGGGGGTTGCGACCCGTGAGACAGAAGCCAAATGACAAGGTTTGTCCTGAGCAAATGATAACATGTTCATTTAAAGAATTGCAGTCGGCTCTGTGCGAGAGTCAACTGTGGGATTTTGTTCCCGGTGGGGCATACAGGTTTGATACGTATCTTATCTTCAGATTTTCACTGGTCTGCAAGGGACCTCCACGAGCATCCTGTTATGCGAGATCTGTTCCTTGTTCTCCAGTCTTTGTTTTCTGCAGAGCAACTCCAGCAGACACCCACTAGCTACATGTGTATTGTCTTGTGGAGTCACCTGCCCTTTAATTTCACCCTCTTCTTTTCCAAATTGTAGGAAGAAATTGACACATCAAGACTCTTTGAGTGGCATGATGGGCCTCTGGTTCTGGCCATGAAGGAGGACGGCTTTTTCCTCTTGGATGAGATCTCCCTAGCCGACGACTCTGTCCTGGAAAGACTCAACAGGTACACGAGTGTAAGAGGTTTACCCTGTGTTTGATGCTTTTGCTGGTCTGGATTTTATAGATATTAATTCTTGTGCACAGTAGCGTTCTTCATAGGTACACTGTATTCAGTAAATGTTTGAAAATGATGATGAGCTATTGCTTTTTTTGGCTTTAGCACTCAGTGTCTCCTTTAAGAGACCTAGTTTTTCTGTTTAGCTGTCAATAATCAGAAAGATGGGACTATGGGAGGATAGGGCTAAAACAAACAAGCGCAAGTTAAAATTCTTTTTTTTGTTTTTTTTTTTTTTTTTTTTTTTTTTTTTGTTTTTTTATATAGCAGGTTAAAATTCTTTTTTAAGGCAAATTTTGTGGCCATTTTCTTAATTTTTTTTTCAAAGAACTAGAATCAAAATCCTGGATGTTACAGTTGTAAGGCCTCTCAAAACCCCAGACCAGGACGCCAACCCTCCACACCAGACTTGGCTGGCCACGTAGCCCCCTAGCCGCATACTGGTGTCGGATGTGAGAGCATGTGCTTGCGTAAGAAATCAGGCTTTGCTGGAGACATTCAAGCAAAGATGCTTTTCCAGAACAGAAAGGAAACTCATGCATCAGAAAAGGTGACTAATGAACGTACTGAAAGAATATGGCTGCACAAATACTGAAATCTGATCAGATAAAACAGTTTAAGAAGTTTCTCAAAACCTACACAGTAAGCCTACGGTAAACCTGCTTTTTGCAGTGTGAGAGACTTCAGGACAAGAGAAGTAAAGCCTGAAGTGACCTCACCTGCTCAGAACATTGCTTCCAGAAATGTTTAAAAATGACACGAAGAATATCAATGAGATTTCAGGAATATCGTGTTCAACAGAATGAAGCCCTGATAGCCAGTGTAGGATGCCTTGGCCAACCACGTAGAGAAGTCCTGGGGGACGGATCCCTGATGCGATACTGGAAATGAGGGCTCACCTGACAGAAAGCGCCCGAAAACACGGTGGTAGCCACCGTGTGAACCAGCCATCTGTCCTGACTGGCGAATAAGAACCACTGGAGAAGCAAAATTGCTATTTACCAGAGTAATCAAAATAAGTCTTGTTGTGCAATGAAAATAGTAAGATGCAGCATTTGTTGAGACCTTAAGACTCAGCAGCTTGGTCACTTGATTAGAAAAATAAACCATTGTTTCTTCAAAAAAGGTGTTCAGTCATGAGATAGAAAAAAAATTATATTACTAAAAGTAAAATAAATGGAAATAACCCAGGGGGGAAAAAAAAGAAAATGAAACAGGGACTTCCCTGGCAGTCCAGTGGTTAGGACTCCACGCTTTCACTGCCGAGGGCCCTGGTTCATTTCCTGGTCGGGGAACTAAGATCCCGCAAGCTGCCCCGTCAAAAAGAAAAAGAAAAAAAAAAAAAACCTCAGATCAGTGTGAATCTTGATGAACACCTGTGTTTCTCTTTTTATCAAGGTATAATTTACATATCATGAAATGTACCTGTTTTAAATGTATAATTCAGTAAGTTATTTTTTTTTCTTTTTTTTTGGGGGGGTTGTTTCTTTGTTTCTGGGGAGTTGGGCAGTGGCCATGCCGCGCGGCTTGTGGGATCTTAGTTCCCCAACCAGGGATCGAACCCCGGGCCCCGGCAATGTGAGTGCCAAGAGTCCTAACCACTGGACCGCCAGGGAGTCCCCCAATTTGATGAGTTTTAGTAAATTTACTGAGTTTTGCAGCCACCACAATTCAGTTTACATTTTTATCATCCCAGTAGCATCCCTCCTGTGCATTTACAGTTTATCTTTGATGCCACCTCCTGCTCCAGGCAACTCCTCATCTACTTCTTGTCTGTATAGATTTGGCTTTTCAGGACATTTCATATAAATGGTCTCTTCTCTCACTTTGCGTCAATGTTTTGAGGTCCCTTCATGGTATAGCCATTATCATTAGTGTGTTCCTTTTTGTTCCTCATAGTATTTCATTGTGTAGATAAATTTATTTATTTATTTATATTTATTTTTGGCTGTGTTGGGTCTTCGTTTCTGTGCGAGGGCTTTCTCCAGTTGCGGCGAGCGGCGGCCACTCTTCATCGCAGTGCGCGGGCCTCTCACCGTCGTGGCCTCTCCCGTTGCAGAGCACAGGCTCCAGACGCGCAGGCTCAGTAGTTGTGGCTCACGGGCTTAGTCGCTCCGCGGCATGTGGGATCTTCCCAGACCAGGGCTTGAATCCGTGTCCCCTCCATTGGCAGGCATATTCTTAACCATTGCGCCACCAGGGAAGCCCCACTGTGTAGATAATACCATATTTTTTTATCTGTTCACCTCTTCTTGGTATTTGGGTTGTTTCTATATCTGTGAATAATGCTGCCATGAACATTTGCATGCTAGGCTCCCATTTTTTATTTTTTATTTAATTTATTTTAAAATATTTGTTTATTTGGTGGTGCCAGGTCTTCGTTGCGGCACATGGGCTCCTTAGTTGTAGCATGCAAACTCTTAGCTGCGGCATACTTGTGGGATCTAGTTCCCTGACTAGGGATCGAACCCAGGACCCATGCTTGTGGGATCTAGTTCCCTGACCAGGGATCGAACCCGGGACCCCTGCATTGGGAGTGTGGAGTCTTATCCACTGTGCCGCCAGGGAAGTTAGGCTCCCATTTTTTAAAACAAGTGTCTTGACATAAGTGGGAAAAGGGAATTCTTTTTCTTTTGATCAGAACTGTTGTTCCGCTACATAGGAATTGGGATAACTATTCACTTTGAAGTTTGTGGCAGGAAACCATTAACTAAAGTGAAAGCTCAGCAAAGGAGATGACTTTTTTTTTCCTTTTTGAGAACACTGAAGACCACAAAATAGAATACAGAAGCCTTTTCTAATCTCACATTCTCCAATTTTCCTTCTAGTGTCCTCGAAGTGGAAAAGTCTCTGTTATTAGCTGAGAAAGGCAACCTAGAGGACAAGGATAATGAGGTAGAGCTGTTGACTGCTGGGAAGAAATTCCGTATCTTGGCAACCATGAACCCTGGGGGTGACTTTGGGAAAAAAGAGGTAAAACTGTGTTCTTGAAGCATAATTTTTTTGTGCCTTTTGACCTCAGCTCACTGTACCCATAAATACAGTATGTAAAAATGTGTCTGGAATTTTATGTTGGGTAAAAACTGAGTAAAAGATAAAAATCCAGAGAGAGCCATTATAAGGTTGAAAAATAATTCTGACAGATAAAACATTCCTTATTTGACATCTCACTTTTGTATGTGCCTGAAATTTCATTATTTCAATCACTTTGCCTGGCTTTTTACATTTGTTAAGGTAACAAAGTCTCATGAGAGCTCTGTGTGGAAGTTATTACGCTAGTTTTATGGATGAGAAAAGTTGAAACTGAAGTTTATTCTCAAGTTCTGCTTCTAGAGACTACTCTGTTAAACACGAGAGTGGTGATATGAATGACTTAAAGTGACAAAAAAGCAGTCACAGCCAGGATCCTGTCCTGGTTTTGCAGGTGGAGAGTGTCTGTTCTCTCAGGGGTTGTGTGGGTCACCCTCAGACTGTTGGTAAAGGAAAGGGTGAGGGTGATTTCTTCTGTTGAGAAGGTGGTATGAGGGTCCCCCAAGCCCCACGGCTTCCAGGCTCATGAAGCCTCTCAGTGGAGAAGCCTGCGTTGTGTGTGAGACCCTGGTGTGTTCAAGTTAGGGAGAGGGTGGTGTGGTAGTAGGTCAGGATGATGAGCAGAAATGGGTTGGTGGGGAGTGAAAGCAGGTAAGATTCCTGGTAACTTGGTGGCTGCCTGAAGTGTGAAAGTGATATTTAGGGCCTGATTTTCCTCAGTAGCATAAGAAGAAAGATGATCGCTGTGCTTTGGGAAATGTACTGAAGGGAAGAAATAACATACACCACAGTTTCAAAGTATGAAAACAGGCTCTGTGGCAAGTGGAAATAGCACAGAAAGATCTGATTTCAAGGTTGTATGTGTTAACTTGCCTATCAGGTTAGCTTAAGTTATTTTTAGACAGAGATTGCCGGCTTTTACTGAAGGGAAAGCTAGCTTTTGGTTCTGCCTGCCTTGCTGCAGAGGAAGGCGGGATCCTGGAACCACGGTCCTGCTCAGCCGGGATGGTGCTGAGCAGCACACGCACACCCCTGGGGCCTTTGCTGAGCTGCTCCTGAGTGCAGGCGTTGTTCCTGGTCCTGCTGTGCTAGGCCGGGGAGGCGAAGGATGGAGTTGATCTGTGCAGTAAAAGAAAATCGTTGGTGAACTTTTGTGAGCGGGTGTTATCTGACCTAGGGGGAGGGTGGGATGAATCCAGACTGAGGGCAAAGGCCCTGAGACTGGAGGACTAAACAGTTCTTTGTCATACGAGAGGTAAATATATACCTGTTTGCAATTTCACTCCCTTTGAGCCACATCAAAGTTTTCTCCTTCTGCTTCAGACAGCTCTCCCCCATGGGAAGATAATGTTTATTTTCTCCAAACCACCAGTCAAGTAGCTGAAGGGAAAGTAAAGGGAAGGGCCTTTGCTTAGGGGAAAGTGTTGGGGTTTGGGAGTCATCTACTAGGGCTGAATCCTTCTTGCACCACGGACTCTATAAGACCTTGAAGTTCTCTACCATGATTATAAAGAAAGGGGTGGTAGTACGAGCTCGGGGAGTGTGGTGGAGATAATGAGGTGACATGTGGAAGGAGCCGGACAAATAGGTGTTCAGTGAATTATAGACAGTAGTAGAGGTGATAAAAGAAGCATTGGTATTTGCCACATTCACAGCAAGCATTCATTCAAAGGATTTGTTTTCTAGCTTTCCTCATAGGTATTAAATTCACATTAGGATTTGTGTTCTTTGTAGCTGTCTCCTGCCTTAAGAAACCGTTTTACAGAAATATGGTGCCCTCAAAGTGCAAGCCGTGAAGACTTAACTCAGATTATCAGCCATAACCTTCGTCCAGGACTGTCTCTGGGCAGAACAGATCGTAAAGGTGAGAGTGTTCAGGTGGTGGCGGTGGGGTGTGTGTGTGTGCTGGAGGGAGGGGAATAGCATGTTTAGCAGTAGGTGTGTATGGCCTGTTCTATGGAGAAGTGATAACAGGTAGATAGATCTAAGGAAAATGTGATACTAGCCTGTTGCCTTCTACCAAAGTATCCCTTCTTCACCTTGCTTCCATCACCGGGTTACTACGTTTTAGCTTTCTGATTGTTTTACCTGTCGGCTATCTTTATATATAAGGCATATTTGTTGGCTGAAGATAAGGAAATGTGGTTTAAATTTTAATCATTAACCACCGTTAGAAAATGTTTATAGAATTTTAAACTGCATTTCTTTAGTAGTTGTCAACTAATTTATTATCATTTCACTTTATTTTATTTTAAATTTTCCTTTTATTATGAAAATTTCAAACACAAGGAAAATAGAGTAGTATTTTAAAAACTCCCATAGACTTGTAACCTAGATTTAATAATTCTTAAAATATCAAGGCTTCCCTGGTGGCGCAGTGGTTGGGAATCTGCCTGCTAATGCAGGGGACACGGGTTCGACCCCTGGTCTGGGAAGAGCCCACATGCCGCGGAGCAACTAGGCCCGTGAGCCACAACTGCTGAGCCTGCGCGTCTGGAGCCTGTGCTACGCAACAAGAGAGGCCGCGATAGTGAGAGGCCCGTGCACCACGATGAAAAGTGGCCCCCACTCGCCGCAACTAGAGAAAGCCCTCGCACAGAAACGAAGACCCAACACAGTCATAAATAAATAAATTAATTAATTAATTTAAAAAAATTATGTTGCATTAAAACAAACTGCATATTAAAAATAATACATTTTAAAAAAATATCCAGTAAGAGCCAAAATATTTATTATATGGTTCTTTTTTTTTTTCCAAATTGAGCTTAGATTGCCCTGATTAATCCCATATTCTCGGCATTGAATGGGCTAAATTTAGGACGTAGATCTGGTTCTAAGCCTTAATACAAACCCTAATACAAGTAGTTTTTTGGATCATTTTGCCTCTCTGTCTTAAAGAATATAAAAGGTTGTCTGCTTCTTTGAGATTGAGGTTCATGGCTATGTTCAGCTTTTTAAAGGCACGCTAAAGCACAGCTTCAAAAATAGGTAGGATGGCTGTGGAGAGTAGGTGCGTGGATCCCAGCCTCATCTGTGGTATATTAGGAAAGAGTGGCTCTTTAGTCACCTGAGCATAGACTTCCTTTTTTTTTTTTTTTTTTTTAAGAATTTATTTATTTATTTATTTGTTTGTTTGTTTATGGCTGTGCTGGGTCTTCGTTTCCGTGCGAGGGCTTTCTCCAGTTGCGACAAGTTGGGGCCGCTCTTCATTGCGGTGCGCGGGCCTCTCACCATCGTGGCCTCTCCCGTTGTGGAGCACAGGCTCCAGACGCGCAGGCTCAGTAGTTGTGGCTCACGGGCCCAGTTGCTCCGCGGCATGTGGGATCTTCCCAGACCAGGGCTCGAACCCGTGTTCCCTGCATTGGCAGGCAGACTCTCAACCACTGCGCCACCAGGGAAGCCCCCAGACTTCCTTTTAAGAAGGGCCTTTACTGAACCTCAGTATTCACGGGTGTACCCAGTGCTGTCTGAACAGCTGGAGTTCCCCTGGCTCCACCAATATCACAGCCACTCAGTGGTGCAGAATTGACTAAGCCTGCGATTCCCAAACTCACCTGGACAACTGGTTTAAATACAGCTTGCGGGGCCCTGCACCCAGGGCTTCTGATTCAGTCGGTCTGGTGTAGGGCATGAGAATTCGCCTTCCTAACAAGTTCCCAGGTGGTCCAATAATATTGGTCTACAGCCCACACTCAGAACCTCTGACTTACCTTGGTTGTGTGCATTGGTGCATTTATGGTGAAAATTCAAGTAAACAGAGGAGGAGAAGACAGAAATTGTTAAGCTGGCATGGTTTGTCTTTCGGCTCTGGGTTGGGACTGGGTCCCCCAAGGAAGTAACCTCTGAATCTCCTATGGGCTGCTTACTTTTCTGAGCTACTTGGATTGTGATAGAATGGCGGAGGATGCAACTGCCGTTAAGCTGCCACGTTTGCTGCATCATCAGTGCTTTTCATATTTAACTGAGCAAACGGTTCCTCCACAGGGCCTAAGCACTGGGACCCCTAGGACTTACTCTGAGCCTTACGGCTTGTCCTTAAGGAGCTTGTTTACTCCATGCTTTCCAGGCTGCATGGCAGCAGACTTCCCTGGGGAGGCATTAGAGACCCTGAGGGAAGGAACATGGAGCATGAGGGAGAAGTGGCTTAATAATTTATAGCAGTTTTTTCATTTGGAAATGGATCAGTGTGGCACAGCATAAAAACATTTTTGAAATTGTGTAATATAAAACAGGAAATTAGGGAATTCCCTGGCAGTCCAGTGGTTAGGACTCCGTGCTACCACTGTAGTGGGGCACAGGTTCGATCCCTGGTTAGGGAACTAAGATCCCACAAGCCGCACACCGCCCAAAAAAAAGGAAACTAGACATAGCTTTTCCCCAGATTTTCTTTAAGGATATATATGATTCATTGAATTTAATATTTCAACTATTACGGATTCTAAATTGAATTCTGAGCCTATTTAGGGTATTTAAGATATATTTACTGCATCGTCTTAATGAAAATATAAATACCACTGTGGGTACCACTTTTTCTATTATTTTTGGTTCACAAATCTCTATAGTAGTATTATGTATACATTGATAATATAACAAAAAAAGATTCTGTAATGAAATCTTTTCTATATTTGATGTATTGATGAAATTGATGTATTTAAAAAAAATTGATCTCTGAAGGGCATGTGGGCTGCTTTTGCCATTCTCAAACTCTCATTGACCGGTATTTCTCAAAGCATTCTCTTTTCATTAAAATGATATATTGTTCAGAGCTTTTCTTTGAGTTGTATTTCTAGAAGTAGAAACAAGGAAGTTCCGAGCTCCCGTTAGTTGTGGCCAGATTGCTCTCCAGAAAGTTGGCCCCATTCACAGTGCTGCCAGCAGCTTATTAATTAGTTCCCCAACCAGGGATCGAACCCGGGCCCCAATACTGAGAGCGCCGAGTCCCAACCACTGGACTGCCAGGGAATTCCCGTCATTTTTTTCTTTTTAAATACAATGAAATCTATTATTTTATCCTTGTTAATTTAATGGATATTCTAAAATTTCATTTTCTTTTACTAGTGAATGGAGCATTCTCTAGTTTATTTAAAAAAACTATTATTTTACATATTGCTATTTGTATATTTTTGGATAATATTCCTTAATATATTTATCACGTACGTTTCTCTCCTGTTATCTTCAATATTTGTTGTTAAAAAATACATATATGAACCCATCCCATCCACTTTATCTCTGATGATCTTTTTTTTTTTTTTTTTTTTTTTTTTTAAGTAGATCAATTTATTTTTGTGTATTTCACAAGTATAATTTTGGAAGGGCTATTTGACAAATATCAGCATTAACTGCCAACTCTATAGACATGTTCAACAAAAAAGGCATTTACTCTTGGCCCTTTTAATACAGGCAAGTGTCCTACTGCATCACAAATAAAAGATGCAGTAACAGATTTGAGGGTATATTAAAGAAATTAGATTTTTCTTTCAAATGCCGTTTAGTTGATAAATAACATAATACAAACATAATTAATGGCTGTCATGACCATCAGTGATTTCCAGAATAAAACCCATAGGCCTACCTACTTTAAAAGGCAGAAACTAGTAAAACAGTATTAAAATCAGTGTTTTTATCCTTCGATTAACAATCCCAGAATGAGACTTCTTTGATCCCAATTTTACAAGGTGTGGTGTGATGTCAAGGGGAGAAGGGATATGGGGGAACACTGGCACTGCAGGGTGAATTGCAGAGTTGGGACGGTGGCTCAAACTTGTCATTATCCAGATGAAAACAGTGCTTTAGAAAATTTTAAATGGGTCCTTAATTGTGTTATATTGGGAAGGGTATTAAAGCATTGTTCATTCATCAGTCCTAAATACCATTTAATAGATGCCATCAGGAGGCTTAAGAAATAAGCAGGGATGGGAGGGGGGAGAAGTGAAGTAAAATGAGGTGAAAAAGGAAAATGAAAAATGGAAGACATGTGTCTGAATGTTGGGGAATGTAAAAAGGCCACCACAGAAACTGCTTAATTTGCCACTCAGACATGCTCTTCCTATTGGATACCTGCCCCTGGATCACCAAACACCAAGTGTAGAGCACAATTCAAGTAGAGATATTTCAGCCCTGATAAAACTTCACTAATTTGGATTGAGAAAGAATACATGTCTGATTTAGTAGAAAGTATCAATAAACATTCAGAGGTATAGTTTTGTTACACCTGATGATCTTTTATTTCTTTAATAGTCATGATTTAATTCCTCTCTATTAATGGATAAATTATTTCATTTTCCTTAAGTCCTTGATTTACCTCACATTTTTTCCACTCTGAAATGTGGATCCACGTACTCATGTTTAACATCTAGCTTTTGAAACAGTATTTAATTTCTTTCCTCTTGTTACTAGACTTTCTCCCATGAGTTGTCATTTTATGTTCTTTCTTAAGATTTGTGTTTTTTTCTATAATTAGTATTTTTCTTCTAACCAGTTTGCAGTGTAGCTTGAAAGCTGTTACTGTATAGTCTACTTTTTATTACAACAGTGCTGATTCCTCCTTATCATATTTTCTTTTTAAAAAGCATTCCTTGATATTCATACTTTTTAGATAAATGTTTACTATTGACTTCAGAAGTTATATGAAGTACTCTACTAAATTTGATTGTCATTGCTTTGAATGTCTGTGTATGACTTAAGTATTCTGTTTCCAGACAAATATTTTACAATATGAAATTGTGAAAATAAGAATAGTCATTAACTTGAATCACGAAACATAATTTGTGAATCCTCTAATTTGCTAAATTGTGATTGATGAACAGATGGACCAGACAAACAAAAAACCTAGACTAAATGCCACTGAAATCATGATAATCCCCATTCCACTGAATCAGTTAAAAATATAAATAAATCTGTATGTTTTCTAAAATCATTGTGTCTTGTCTTCAAAATTGTATCTGAACACAGACCAAATGAATACTTTATTTCTTTGAGTTGTTTTCAGGGCGCTTTCTTAGACTTTAATTCTCGAAGTTTTCTTTCTGGTGTTTTTTTGTTTTGGTAGGGGTAGAATGCTGTTCTTGAACCCTATGGGAATGTGATTATAGCCGTGGACCCCATTTGCTTAGAAAAAGTATTAATGTACATTCACAAAAATTTGCATATAATCTCATGAAACATAGATCCCTTTTAAACCATCGATGGGCCCCAGGTTGCAAATCCCTGTCCGGAGTCTTCCCAAACAGCAAATACCTTTGCTTTCTTGTGTCTTAGGGGCTGACATAGCTGAGGTGATGCTGGATTTCATTGACTGGCTGACCCACCAGGAGTTTGGCCGAAAGTGTGTGGTCAGTATCAGAGATATCCTGTCCTGGGTTAACTTCATGAACACAATGGGGGAGGAAGCTGCTTTGAAAAGGCCGGAGACCATCTCCACAGTGACGTCTTTTGTCCACGCCGCCTGCCTGGTGTACGTAGATGGAATAGGTTCAGGTATGTTGTCTGTTAGCTGGTGAGAACAAGGGGTTAGGGTAGAGGGAACTGTGAGATGGAGCAAGCCCAGACCTCTGAGCCAGATACCTGTAGCATTTCCAAGACTCACAGTGGCTCTCTTGTTCTTTTACTCTTCTTGAGAGGCGATTGGTGTAAAAGATACGCGAAAGCTTTTATTGCTTATAGACCAGGGGTTTAGTAAATGTGAAGTAGTGATTATGATAGAAAGAAGACTGCTGGAAATGCTTTTGCTCCTGAAGAACTTAACATGACATTTCTTAAAACAGTCATTTAGAGTTAACGGGCCTGAATCCTGTAGTTTGTTTTAAGTGTACTACAATTTTATTAAATTTAATGTTTAAGTTTTTTTCAGCCATGAAAATTAGAAATACAAGCCCACATGACTAAAAGTACCCTATTAGTTACTCTTTTCTCCAGACTGATTTCTCATGGGGTGACTGGAGTGCTTTACTGAATAAGCTGCTGCTGAATTGATGACCTGACAGTTGTGGGGAGAGGGGAGTCACACTCCTTCTTAGGGCTGGTTATACTAGCAGTCGTATTTTGGCTGTGATTCAGGAGCCCGTCCTAGAGTTCCTGCTGAGTGGTTGTGAAGCTGGGTGCCCTGCTGTTGTTTGATGGACTGATCCTCTTCCTTTAGGGGTAACTTCATCTGGGTTTGGTACGGCTCTCTTGGCTCGCAAAGAATGTCTGAAATTCCTAATCAAGAAACTTTCCAAGATCGTCCGACTTACAGAAAGTCAGAAAAATGAATTGAAGATTTATGACAGACTCAAAGCCAAAGAATTCACTGGGATAGATAACCTTTGGGGAATTCATCCATTTTTTATACCAAGGGGTAAGAATGATTTTTAATAAATAAGATTCTCTTCTTGTGGTTCACAAATACTTGACCTTTATTGTGACTTTTAACTTCAGTATATCATGATTACTTTTTATCTGAGTTAGAATCTGACTTGGCGTAATCATAATTGTGTGAGTGGTTAAAAATATATAACTGGCATATAAAAATAGGAGAAAATACAGTCTTTAATACATGAGTAAATTGTCCCATTAAAAATGCATTTATTTGTTTATTATTTGGTGCTCAAAGCAAGACCTTTCCTGTAGTGGTAATTCAGCCCATAATGTTTCAACTAAGAACTTTATCGCCTTTTACAAAAACAGTTTTGTGAACCCTTGAGGGCAGGTGTCATTCATCTTCCTGTCCCTGGCATCTGCCACGTAGCCTAGCAGTCATAGGCATTCAGAGAGTGTCTGCTGAGTGAGTGAATGGATGAATAAATGAGTGATTAAATAGGAAATGCAGGTGGATTTCAGTTCTAATCCTTGCTCTTATTAGGTTGCCTCTGTCAAATATTTAAATGAGGTAGTTATATTAGATATTTATCCAGGGCACTCTGAATTTTTCGGATTGTTGCTTCTCTAGCAGAGTCATCTCTTTCTTGTCCCTTCTTTCCTCTCTGTGTCAAGAACTGTTGAATGCCTGGAATGTGTAGAGGTGCAGTGGCAGTTAGCGGGGGTTCAGTGGTGAACTAAACCAGCCCAGCTTCCGGGCTGAATGGAACATTGCCCCTTTCCCTCTCCCTCTTCAACAGTACTGTCTTCATCCCTGATGGGGCCCCCCCGTGATCTAACCATTAGATCCCTTCCCTAAGCCATCATGGTAGTATTCAGTTCTCTCGTGTAGGAGCTGTGTGCTCGTGGCCTGGGACTGGGGTGGTCCTTGCTTCTGCTTCCGTAGCTGAGGTAATAAATGTTTTCCTAGCCCCACTGCCTCCAAACTGATGTACCAACAGCTTCTGCCAGGAGACATAGTGGCATAAATATTAAGCCCTCTAAGACTGTTATTAGTCCTGCACTCCAGCTATACTCTGGGTTAAGGATGCATCCTGAATTGTCTTGGTGGCCTAAAAACCTTGGATGAAATTGTTTATATGGAACCATCTGGCCTATATACCAAGCTTCCACTTGACTTTTAGGAAAATACAAGTATAAGGTAAATTGTACAAGTACAGGTAGTAGTAATTCCAGGTGTAGGTTGTGAAAGGAAAGATGTATGCTTGCAGTTTCGACCTATATGAGTATGTATAGATGTAGGTGTAGGAAGTGCCGAGATCTGTGTAGTAGGCACAGTTGAAGAAAGTATGCTGCTGGCTCTTCCTGGAAAGCATTTTATGGACCCAAAAGTGAGGAAATATCAAAATAGGGCTAAGCGTTTTCACCACAGATGGTACTTCACTGACTGACAGTCTACTTGGTGGATTCTTTTAATCTCCAGTTGATATATATGTATGATTTGGTGATGTCTAGCTTAAATGTGGCTTTTCTTTTCTCCACTTCAGGACCTGTCTTGCACAGGAATAATATCGCCGACTATGCACTCAGCGCGGGCACCACAGCTATGAATGCCCAGAGGCTCTTAAGAGCTACAAAACTGAACAAACCTATCCTCTTGGAGGGCTCCCCTGGTGTGGGCAAGACGAGCTTGGTGGGAGCCTTAGCCAAGGCTTCAGGCAACACTCTTGTCCGAATCAACTTGTCAGAGCAGACGGTAAGCTTAAGTCACACTACAGCTGATGGGGGTAGGTGTAGGGAGTAATGTTTTTATCTATTTATAGAGTTTTCTAGTCAGAAATAATCACGATGTCAGAACCCCAAATATTTCATGGTGATAAAGACCATAGCAACATGATCCACAAACCTAATTCTCCTTTTGTGTTCATTAATAGATGACACCTGTAGTATTATTCTCTCTGGATGCTTTATTGTAATTCTCTTTTGAGGGAGAATCACTCATTTCAGTTTTTATTGTAATACAGCCTCTCTCTATTTTTGTCCTTTCTAAAAATATTAATTACAGATAAAATGACCCTTTAAACAATCTTATGAAAATATGGGACAGAGATGACAAATTAACTGATCTCCTGGGATGGGGTCTGGGAGGAGGGCCTGGGCATTGTTTTTGGTGTGTGTGGTTTTTGTTTTTGTTCTTTAAGGTCACCAATTTATTTCCAAGTACATCCAGTGTTGAGAACTATTGATCTAGAGCTCCAGTTGATAGATGCTTAGACTATTGTGATGATAAGATGCTTGGGGCATGTCTGGGCTCCTGGTAAAGAGTTCTGGCATTGATTAGTTCTCTCTTGGGGGTAAGACTAAAAAGTGGTACAAGGCCTAAGTATTTACCATTTTACGTTTGGGGTCTTGGGATCTAGTTAATTTTCTATGTAATGTTGGCTTTCCCCCATTTCTTCCTCCTCTCAAAGGACATCACAGACCTGTTTGGAGCAGATCTACCTGTTGAAGGTGGCAAGGGAGGAGAGTTTGCCTGGCGTGATGGCCCCTTGCTGGCAGCCTTGAAGGCAGGCCATTGGGTTGTGTTGGATGAGGTGAGAGGACGGCCCATCGTGCCAACGTGGGACTACAAGTGTGAGAAATGGGGGTGGGGGCAGAACTTTTCGAGGCTTGAGGGCATTTCACAATGGATGATCATGCTCTTGGCTAGTAAAGGCAAATTCTCTGATGAAAAGAATCCTCCGTGGTCTCTTTTATGAATAAGAAAAGTCACTTGTCAGAAAGCATATACAGAACTCCCCCCACGTATAGGGTTGGCCAGAAAGTTCGTTTGGGTTTTCCCATAGCATCTTACGGAAAACCAAACGAACTTTTTGGCCAACCCAATATAACCTACAAACTCTCCTACTTTCGTGAGCTAGCCTCCAGAAAAAGTGCCTCTTCACTAGTTTTGTTCTCTAGTCGCTGGCAGGCTTGCTGTGTTTGTATTTATTTTCAGAGTTAAACATAGTTTACAGATAGTGCCAACCACCTCATTTCAGCAGAGAGGCTGGGGAAAGTTACAGTAGGAAGAGACATAGAAAAAATGGTGAGAAAATGGTCAATGTTAGATGTGCACACGGGATAAATTAATGACCAGAACAGAGCACATCATGAGACACGTGGTAAGTGCCGAATCTCTGTGACTGGCAGGCAGCTAGAGAGATATGGAGAAGTGATGCACAAAATAAAAAAATTGAAGGTTGTGGCCAAAGGATTTGAGTTAGTTCGGGATGTGCAATGTCAGTTGCAGAAAAGGCGAGCAAGTAGTTGTGTAGCTTAAAATGATTTGAGTGATGAAAGTGCCACAGATGACTTTTGACACAGGTCCCAGTGGGTTCCCTAGATTCAGACCCCCCCTTGCGTCTGCAGTAAGGGGGGGTGGATTCCTTTTCTGCTGAGCTGCTTCCTAATCACCAGATATTAAAAGAGAGGGAGGGTTTTGGTTTTTGTTTTATTCCCCCCAGATTTTTTTGAAAAAGATATGTGATAGAATAATCATCAGCCAGGAAAAAAAGAGTGCCTTGTTTCAAAGCTAGAAGACTGCTGACCATAGTCATATTTTGTGGAAATGCACATAGGGACTGCAAGGCATTCTGGCCTTGCAGTCACACATAAGAGCAACTTTTAGAACTTGACCTGTATGTGGGTATATAGCAGAGTTTGTGTTTTGAGTGCTTATGTAAACATGACACTTGAAATTCTAATATAATCTGATTTTTGGCCCATTTGCATTTTACTGATCCACATTTCACAGTTGAATTTTTCCATGTTACCTAAAAACCACCCATACTTCACATCCCTGAGCTCTGAACTCAGCATCTGAGGACCTCTGTTCAGCTCTTTTCATTTCTGGCTCTCACACACACAAATCCTCATGTTTGCTCTTGTTGTTCACAAAACTGTTGGCATAGTTAGATCTACTTTATGTAGTTTATATTGTGACTTTGAAGCCCATTTGGAGAGTTTATTCAGTATTTGCGCTGGGAAGGATGTTTATTTAAGTATGTAAAGAGCTATCTTACTTCACCTTAAAAAAATCCCAGAGCGAAAATGAGATATCTTTGTATTGGAAAGTTTCTTTTGTAAGCTATGATTTATAAAGTAGGCCAATATAGGAGCAGATAATGGATACAGTTTTATTTTTGAGACTAATTTAACTGCTTTAAAAAAATTTAACCTACATACTCAGTTTACTTAAAAATTATTGCTATTTTATACACCCCAAATTTCTCTAACATATATATGAAATAATAGGATGAATACACATCAGTTCAGCTTGAGAAGCAGAATGTTAGCAATGTTGTTTGAACCCCTTCCCCCTTGAGGATAAGACTACTTTTTGTGCATATTATTCTTTTGCTCTTTGTAACAGCTATACAGCATATAAAATAAGTATATGCTCTTTCTTCTCCAAATAGCTTAACCTGGCTTCACAGTCAGTCTTGGAAGGACTCAATGCTTGTTTTGACCACCGAGGAGAAATCTATATTCCTGAGTTAGGAATGAGCTTTCAAGTGCTGCATGAGAAGACGAAGATTTTTGGTTGTCAGAATCCTTTTAGACAAGGAGGCGGAAGGAAGGGCTTGCCCAGGTCTTTCCTAAATAGGTTTACTCAGGTAAGATTTGCTGTTGCCCCAGAAACCAAAGGAGGTGTCAGGGGCAGTAATACTGCTGACACCTAGCTGTGAGGGTGCCCACTATGAGAATGAGACAGGCTCCGTGTAATGATCTGCCTCTCGATTTCCTGTCTTTATATGTTGGATATCAGTGTGACTGATTCCCATAATCACTTCTCTCCTGCTGCGAATCCTTTATCTTAGGTCTCAGAGGACCTGGTATGCTACCAGTTGGAGGAAAGTAAGATGACCACCATCTTGAGGATTCTATTACTGTGCTCAGAGATTAAGGCCAATCTTTGACCTTTTCAAGTGTATTTGTGATCTGTTAGAACATTAAAAGATTATTTTATAATGAAAATGCATTTAAATCTAAGTAAAATAAAGTATAAAAAACTACCATGAAGAAAAAAGAAATCCAGTATTCTCCATACCAAAGTCAACCACTATTAATAGTTGGTATCTTTTCTTATTACCTTAATTCTCATTTGCAGCAGAAGGTGTGTGTGTGTGTACACATAGGCTTACATGTTTTAACATCTTTTTTCAAAGTTTGGCTAATGTAGTGGCTTGGAAATGCTTCTAGATGTTAGCTTTCTTTTATGCCCCATCCCGTGATAATAAAGAATTTACTGAGTATCTTTTAAGAAATTTATTATGAAAAATTTCAAACTTATTGAAAAGTTGATCAAATTTTAAAATGAATGCTCATATACCTACCATCTGGATTTTTTAGAGCATTTTACATGATATATAGGAAATTAAAATTACAAATATACTTAAAAAAATTACTTACATGTCTTTCTCTAAGTCACTAGAATGAAGCTAACAAGAAAACCCTCTTTTGCTCTATATTTCAAAGATTTTATATGATTCCGTATCCTAAAAATGCAAGAAAATAAATTTCTATAACTGAAATATATATATTACTGAGGTATTATTTGGTGTTAAATAAAAATTTTACATAAGTCACGGTAGTCATTTCTGGTGTTTGGTAAAGAGAAACGATGGCATTTTTTCATGTTATTTTTGAATTTTCTAGGTCTTTGTGGATCCCCTTACAGTAATAGACATGGAGTTCATTGCCAGTACTCTGTTTCCAGCCATTGACAAAAGTATTGTTAAAAAAATGGTTGCTTTCAACAACCAAGTAAGTACCTACGTGTATTATTTGTTCTTTGTTTTTCTGATTTTCTCATTTTCTCAACATGGAACACTAAATTACCAGTCTCCGTAACTAAGATAAATCACATAGACTTCTAAAAGTTTCTAGTGGAAGGCAAGCTACTCATTTGAGGGTTACAGTAATTCAGTTCTGTTGCGTGTATCATTGTCAATGCTTACAGGGTATTCCTGGCATTGAGAAGTCTGGGTTGGGAGAAGGAGACATCTGAATCAAGCCTGTTAGTCTCGGTTTTGGATTATGTATGCATTCACAGTACACTGATAGTACTTAATGCAGTGCCTAGCAGTGGGACATGCTTTCCCAGTAAGGGTATTTTGTTTTTAGATTGATCACGAAGTGACTGTCGAGAAGAAATGGGGGCAAATAGGAGGACCCTGGGAATTCAACCTCCGGGACCTTTTCCGCTGGTGTCAGTTGATGCTAGTTGACCAGTCCCCTGGGTGTTACGATCCTGGTCAGCATGTGTTTTTGGTCTATGGTGAAAGAATGAGAACCAAGGAAGATAAAGAAAAGGTGAGTTTCATACTTGCTCTTTGCATTTCTTTCCATCTGTAAGTTGATTTCTTCCTGAGGGACAGAAGGGGTGTACTCATTAACAATACCAAACCCAGTAAAGCTGCTTGGAAATTTAAAAGTTACGGGAAGAAACTAAACATTCACCTGTCTCGGAGTCTCATAGTGTAGTTTGCTTTGGAGGACACAGTTTGCTTATCCATCTAAATCCCCATGATTGCAGACCTTCTTTAACAGTATTGCCCTCCATTAATAAAGGCTTGGTCTTTATCACCTTTCCAGGCACAAAAGTGAGAAGCAGGAGGAGACAGGTGATAACCAGTAGAAGAGGAGGGCTTTCTACTTTTAAATAAATGTCAAATTGCAAAGTATTTTCTCTAGAAAGGATAAATAGATGAAAAGAGAGAGGAAATTCTGTATCTAAATGGAAGTAAAAATATCCCTTTGTAAGTAGAAAATAACACCAGAATTTCCAACTTAGTAAATTAATAATGTGTACATTTTGCTTTGTGGTATTTCAAGTCCAGTTCATGGAAAATTCACAACAGTTGCAGGTGGGAGGTGCTGTCATGACCTCTTACAGATGAGGAGGATCCAAGGCTCAGAGTCATGGAATCTCAGTGTAGCAAGTGGCAGAGCCAGCTCTCCAGCACAGACCTTTCCACTTTGCCTGCTATTCCTTCTACTGTATCACAGTTGTTTACAAACAAAGCAACTTACAGATTCATGTGAGTTAGAAACAGTAACCTCCTTACTGACGTGAAGATGTGGCTGCACGTGGCACAAGTGACTTTCACACACTTTCATTCTGCTACTAAGAGCACAGATCCCCTTCTGTGTGGCATCCAGAGTCTAGCCCAGTGTTAACAACTCATTTATTACATGCAGATGGCTTTCAGTATATTAGGACAAGATGTTCAGTTAGTTTTGTTTTTTTCACAAATTTTAGTTCACATATCCTCAGCTGGTGTTTTCATTTCTCCATCCACTTACTGGTTACAGTGGATTAACTGTGGCAGGACTGGCCAGTGTTGGGGAACTGATGTTGGTCAGATGGTGAGTCACTGTAGGGTGTGGAAGGTTTCCATCACTCCTCCAGTTCAGTTGCTGTAGTTGACCAAATGTTTTCTGAGGGGGAAAGAAGCTAAGTAAAATAATAATAGAAGAAGAGAGGCTATAAAAGTATTTGTAATTTTAACTCTGGTATAATATCAGTGAGAGGAGATGATATGCTGTAGAGTGGGATATAAGGTCAGAAATCTCCTGGACCAAGGAGTAGGTGGTGGGAGCATTTTCTTCTGTGCTGCTTTTAGGCTTTTACTCAGTGTTTGATACTCATTATGATTTTATCTTTGTTGTTTTTATTTTCTGACTTCAGTATACATTGATTAGTATGAATATTGCTGCTTTGTTAGAAATGCACAACTTGTTGTAAATATTTTGGGTGGCTGGAATCTTTGTGGCTGCTATGGGCTAAATTAGTGTTTTTTACACACCCTTATCTTTTCCCCTCCCCAGCTCCTCTTAGATTTAAAAAAAGAAAAAAAAAGTGCATAAATGAAGTACAGTTAACAGGAAGTTTTTAACAGTACTGCTGCTAAGGAAGGGATAAGTGAATGTAAATAATCAGTCAGAGAAATTACTTTGCTTGTCCTCTCTACATAAATATTTAGAAGGATAACAGTGATTTTGGAGTCAGACAGGCTTAGATTTGAAATCAGTTACCAGCCATGGGCAAATCATGTAACTCTCATGAATCCCCTAATCCATATCTATAAAATGGAAATGGAAATACCTATTTTGCAAGGGTATTAGGATCAGAAATAATCTATTAAAGCACCTAATATAATGTTTGGCACGTGGTAGGTACTCAGGAAACAGTCATTGTTCTTCATAAACTTCATGTTTCTCTTCTACCTTCTTTAGGTGGTATCTTGAATGATAAAAGCAAATTCATTTTTCATCTCAAGATTTACCACAGTTTCTATGGCTTTAATTTATGGTATTTTCTCACTGGAGTCTCAAAATAATTTGAGATTATGTGGTTACTCTTTTCTTAAGCTTCAGTTTACTTTCATTCTGAAGAATTAAATGCAGTCTATCCTTTTTATAAGAAAATTCAAAAAGATAAGGACTCAGAATAGTGTCATTCTCCTATTGTGTTCGTGTTCACTGGTATTCATTCTAGAAGGTTTGGCTCAGAATTTGGTGGAGTGATTTGTGTTTTGATTGTATCATCGTCTTCCTTTAGGTCATTGCTGTATTCAAGGATGTGTTTAATTCAAATTCTAACCCGTACCTGGGAACCAGACTATTTCACATCACTCCCTGTGATGTTCAGGTGAGGAGAGGAGGATAAGCCACTTTCAGTCTTCTATGGCTTCTGCTCCCACTCGCAGGCACACTTGTGAAAACTCACCGGCATGTCTTTTTCAGCTGGGCTACTCGATGCTTTCCCGTGGCAGCTACGTCCCTCCCCCGACCTGCCGGCCCCTGTTGCTCCTGCACCAGTCTTTACAGTCTCTGGAGTCAGTTATGAAGTGTGTACAAATGAGCTGGATGGTCATCCTTGTGGGGCCAGCCTCAGTGGGCAAGACCAGCTTGGTTCAGCTCCTGGCACACCTTACTGGTCACACTTTAAAGATCATGGCCATGAACAGTGCAATGGACACTTCGGAGCTTCTGGGTGGATTTGAGCAGGTAACTGATCTGCCTCTGCATTTTCAGGCAGGACACAATAAACCGTGTGATCTGGCTGGTGGTCTTCTGTGTTGGTGGTAGCTACAGTAGCAGTGTTCTTTGATTCTGGCCATGGGCTGTGCTGGGTTCACGTGCTCTGGAAATTGCAGGTTGATCTCATCCGGCCGTGGAGGCAGCTCCTTGAGAAGGTGGAGGGCACTGTCAGGACCCTGGTCAGAGACAGCCTCCTCGTCAGTGCTGACGATGCAGAAGTAGTGCTGCGAGCCTGGAGTCATTTCCTCCTGACGTGTAAGCCCAAGTGTCTTGGAGAAGGTGGTAAGGGTGTCACGATGGAGATTGTCAGCAAGCTGGAAGCAGTGCTACTGCTTATGCAGAGACTCAACAATAAAATCAACTCATACTCCAAGGCAGGTATGTGTGTTTGGGTGCGTGTATCAGACACCATTGCCCATATAGTGTCCACCCGCAGGTAATATATTTGTAAATGCAATGGCCATAATTTTTAAAATGAATTTAATGATTATTAACAATCAAAATTTGGAAATCTTTGTCCTACGAAATAAAATGAAGCTGATATAAAGTATTCAGAATTGGTGATCCTAAACAAAGGAAACAGGAAAGAAATTGGTTACTGAGTTTGATTTATTCTGTGTATAATCAACCACAGTGACTTGTATGTAAATTTGGTTTTATTTTTTGTTGGCCTGTTTTGTTTTTTGTTTTTTAATTAATTATTTATTTATTTATGGCTGTGTTGGGTCTTCGTTTCCGTGCGAGGGCCTTCCCCAGTTGCTGCAAGCGGGGGCCACTCTTCATCGCAGTGCGCGGGCCTCCCACTACCGCGGCCCCTCCTGCCGCGGAGCACAGGCTCCAGACGCGCAGGCTCAGCAACTGTGGCTCACGGGCCCAGTTGCTCCGCGGCATGTGGGATCCTCCCAGACCAGGGCTCGAACCCGTGTCACCTGCATCAGCAGGCAGACTCTCAACCACTGCACCACCAGGGAAGCCCCCTGTTGGTCTGTTTTTTAAACTTGTTAATAACTTCTCAAGAAATTGAGTATTTCAAACTGAAGAACAGAAGTCTAAATTGATAGCTAGGAATCTATTTTGTATAGAAGATGGAGGAAATTCCTCAGTTAACCTGGAGATATACAACTCTCATCTTGTAGTGCAACTTTTTGGGTGGTGATGAGCATGCCTTTAGGGGAGACTTGATTAAAGGTTAAGGCCTGTCACTGAGGTTGTCGTCCTTTCCAGAACCTGCTCTTAACTGTTGATTCCTTAGGAATTCTCAGTTATTCCTTGGGAATAGTTGATTCCTTAGGGCTGAAGAAATGAGACTCCCCTCTTCCCACTGTGTCAACCTTGTATCCATAGCTGTGGGTCAGATAGTTTACTTTCTTAGTTAAGACAGTGATTTCAGTGTTGTTTTGATCTGTCATTTTCCAATTCAAGCTCACCATTTGAATTTGAAATTCTTTACTCATTCATTCAAATTAATTATTAAATAGGTTAATGAAGTCATATATCACTTTATATATTTTTAAAAGATAGGTATTGTAAAACTCACCATTGAGGTTTGAATTCCTACTGAGTGGTGGACACTATGTTAAATGTGTTTACTTTTAACCCTCACAACAATACCACATTATAAGGAAAAATGAACCCCATTTTATACATGAGGAAATGGATGCTCATAAAAGTAAAATAACCTGCCCAATGCCTTCTTGTTACCGAGTGGTTAGACTAGGTTTGGGCTCCAGTCCTCTGTGACTTCAAAGCCTGGAATCTGGTGTGTATGGATTTCTTTCATAAGTCTGTTAAAATGTAAATATCTAGGGAAGTTCTCACAGCCCATTCTCAATACTGCTTTTTTTTTTTTAATATATTTATTTGGCTGCATCAGGTCTTAGTTGTGGCATGCGGGATCTTTCGTTGTGGCACACGGGCTCTAGAGCGCTCTGGCTCAGTAGCTGCGGCGCACAGGCTTAGTTGCCCTGCAGCATGTGGGATCTTAGTTCCCCGACCATGGGGTGAACCCGCGTCCCTCGCATTGGAAGGCAGATTCTTAACCACTGGACCGCCAGGGAAATCCCAATACTGCTTTTTATTTAGGATTGACTTTCATATTGAGTAATTCATTTCTTAGGGATATTGATAGAGTGAAAGAGGCTGGGTCTAAAACAGTTTGTCTACTACTCTCTTACTTTTGGTTAAAAGTATCTTTTCTTCTTCTTAACTTTATATCTTTTAATGTCCCTATGATGAACATGTGTGACTTTTAAAATATATTCTAGTTTCATATTTTATCTTAAATCTTTGTACATATTGAGCATATATATAATAGCTCTATTAACATCAGAATGCAGCCCTTAGGGACTTAAAGAAGCAAGAAAATATATCTAGGAATTTTTATTAGATTCTGGGCATTTTGAATTTAAATTGCTAAGTGCTGCATTTTGTTTTTTTTGAGGTTTTCTTTGGGGGGAATAAGGCAGTTGAGTTGCTTATGGATCATTTTTATCTTTTCAAGCTTGCACTTAAGCTGTTTAAGGTCAAGTCCAGAGTAACCTTTACTCTAGGGTTAAATTAGCCCCACTCTTGAGGCATGGCCCTATGGCATCTCTACTGAAGGTCCTGTGTGTTCTGTGGAGTCTCTTCACTTTGACTGGTGGGAACTGGAGTGTTGTTCAGCCCCGTGTGAACTCTGGGAATTCTTCAGCTCACAGCTCCCCAGTAACTGTCCTTTCCTTGGAAGTTTTTGCTCATGCTTGTGGAGTTTCAGCCTTCACATGCACGTGTAGATTATTATTGAGCCAAAGACTCCAGGAGCCCTCATCTGGATTTCTGGAGCCATCCCTTTGAGTAACTCTTGCCTTTTGAGCACCCTGCCCCTCATTCTAGTTGCTGTAGCGTCCCTGAATTCAAGTCTGTGACCTCAGGTCATTGAGGCCTTGGGATCTGTTTGAGTTTCCCCTCCCCGCTTTGCAGTCTAGAAATTGCTTCCAGGCAGAAAGCCGGCCATTATAGGACCTCCTTCCCTCAGGTGTCACATTCCTGTACTGTTTTCCAACATCTGAAAGCAGTTGTTTCATGTATTTTACCAGTTTTCTAATCGTTAAACACTGGGAGGTTAAGTCTAAACCTTACTATTCCTTCATGGCTAGAAGCAGAAATCCAACATATATTACCTTATGATATGAAAAAGGGTCAGGAAACAATTTCTTCTCTTTCTTTTTTAAAAAAATTAATTAATTTTATTTTATTGGAGTATAGTTGATTTACAGTGTGGTGTTTCAGGTGTACAGCAAAGTGATTCAGTTATATATGTACATATATTCATTCTTTTTTAGATTCTTTTCTCATATAGGTTATCACAGAATGTTGAGTAGAGTTCCCTGTGCTATACAGTAGGTCCTTGTTGGTTATCTGTCTTATATAAGGAAACAATTTCTAATAAGAAAGATCAATTGAAAAAGTTCTGGGAAAGGACTATCTAAACTATGAAGCAAATAAATACCGGTTGTTAGTGTATACGATATGGTCATTACAAAGGATGCCCTGTTTAATGACACTGATTGCATTGTGCCGACTTAACAGCGCTTTCCTATAGTATAAATGCAGTAATAGGTGGAAGACATTATCCTTCCGCATTTGAAAAATTAAAACACATAAAGATAATTTCCCTTCTCTATCACCCTTGAGTCAACTTTATCTAGCCATTCATTCAGAAAGCCATTAAGTATTTTCTATCCCCAAACCTAATTTTCTTACTTGTTTTGTTCAAACAAAAATGAAAATCTTTTTGTTTACCCTATTATGAAACTTTAAAGAACTGGGCCAGAAGTTTCCAGCCTTCTTTTAATAAACTCTCAGTTTTTTGTTTTATTTGTTTGTTTTTGATTGCCCTGGTTTGAAATTAAATACTGTGGCTGTGACGTTTCAGAGTTTGCCAAACTCGTGGAAGAGTTCCGAAGCTTTGGTGTGAAGCTTATGCAGTCAGCCAGTGGCCGAAGCTGTGGCACATTCGAATGGGTTGACAGCATGTTGGTTCGGGCCCTGAAGTCTGGAGATTGGCTTTTGATGGACAATGTTAACTTCTGCAAGTAAGGACCTTCTATTCAATCATGAGTGGGTCTGATTGAAATCTGAGATATGCATGTCAAAGTAGAAACCCAGGTGGAAGCTCTGGTTTCGTTTTTCCTCCCTCCCTCCCTCCTTCCCTCCCTCCCTCCCTCCCTCTTCATTGGTGTGCGCAGGCGTTGCAGTGTGCGGGTCTCTCATTGAAGTGGCTTCTCTTGTTGCGGAGCACAGGCTCAGTAGTTGTGGCTCGCAGGCTCAGTAGTTGTGGCGCATGGGCTTAGTTGCTCTGCGGCATGTGGGATCTTCCCGGACCAGGGCTTGAATCCGTGTCCCCTGCATTGGCAGGCGAATTCTCAACCACTGCGCCACCAGGGAATTCCAGCTCTGGTATTTTTAATCCACTGTTTTCTTAGCTAGAAACACATCCTCAGCTATATTCTATGGACTTCTCCCAGTGGTGAACAATGGTAGTTGATTATTAGCTACAGTATTTTAGTTCTAGCAGATAGTTTTGAGCTGAACCGAAGGCTAACAAAATTGGACTACTTTTCCAACTAACATCCTTTGAGTTACACCTTTGTATTTAACATCAGAAAGCTTCCTTTTGTTAGGGTTTTTTTTTCCTTTTCTTTCTTTTTTTTTTTGCCGCGCCACGCAGTTTGTGGTATTTTAGTTCCCTGACCAGGGATTGAACCCCAGTCCACGGCAGTGAAAGCGCTGAGTCCTAACCCCTGGACTGCCAGGGAATTCCCTGTTAGGGTCATTCTTAAGTACAGATTTTTGAAATGGAGGGTCTGACACAGGGCAGACATTTAGTAAATGTGCATTCAGTGTGTACCACTTGATTCCAAAGTAAGGAGAAGGGCAAGCGTAAGACTACTCTGCCTGTACAGTGAGCGTAATACAGGTCAGGTGATGGGCTTCTCTACCTGGAGCATTTTCAGAATGTTTCGAATTAAAATCCAGTTACCTTTAAATGGATTTGATAATATTGGGAAGTGGGGGAGAGGGAAGGGGAAAGAGAAGACAGTTTTATTAGTTCAGGGAACTTTCTATCATTTTCCTTAATTCATTCAACAAACATTTTGTGTATTTACTGTGTATGAATCACTGTGCTGTGTGCCTTGGGGAGTGAAAACGGGTATTGATAGGAAAAGAGATCTTGGAAGAATCACAGTTCTGTACGGGGACGTGGTCTGTGCTGAAGGGAAGACATGGGTCAGGCACAGTGAGAGGCCTGAGCCAGGGCGGTAGTCAGTGTGGCACGCCAGCCTGTCCCCCATTTGGATTCTCTCTGTGCAGCCCATCGGTGCTGGATCGTTTGAATGCTTTGCTGGAACCCGGAGGTGTCCTCACGGTTAGTGAGAGAGGAATCATCGATGGATCCACTCCCACCATAACACCAAATCCCAGTTTCAGGTATTTATGCCTCTTAAGTGTGTGCCTCAGAATCTGACAGCCTTGATGTCAGAGGTGACCATTCATTAGGGCCACCTTACGTATCGTATTTGTGCACTCAGTCGTGAGCATGTTCATGCACTCATTGATTTAACAAATATTTACTGAGGCTCTGCTATTTGCCAGGTGCTGGTGTGCTTTGGGGGGGCACAGCAGTAAATAAGAAAGATGGGGTCCCTGCCTTGGGTTGGTGGTGAAGGCTGGAAGCAGGGAGACCAGTTACAAGCCTTTTGCAGTTCAGGTGAGAGATGATAGCTTAGACTAGGGCTGTCAGATCAGTAGGACTTGCTCATGGGGTTGTGGGTTAAGAAAAGGAGGAAGCAAAGATGGCATCTAAGGTTTTGGCTTGAGTAATTGAGTAAAGGGGTGCCATTCATTGAGAAAGGAGAGACTGGCAAAGGAGCAGGTTTGGTGTGGGGAGGGTTAGCAGCAATCAGCTGTTTAGCTTTGGAGGTGAGTGTGAGCTGTCAGATAGCTAGATGCAGAAGTTGATGGCCATTGAATGTTACGAAGCTAAGTGTTTCTGGAGAATACACTGCTCCTTTTTCTTTTCTCTGTAGGTGAGTTAGAATAATTGATGAATTAGCACTGCCTGATGTGGGGAATATCTGAAAGTAAGAATTTTACAGTCCTCAGTACTAAAGTGCACTGGATATTCAATACTTAGTTCCTTAGGAAAATAGGTTTAGAGAAACTGATTTGCTGTACTGATGCATTTTGGAACTAGAGGATAGAATGCAGAGGTAAATAGCATCTGTACGTTGAGTTAGCAGTGTCTCTTTTGATACGCTCCCGGAAGATGAGCCACATGTGATTTGCCCTCACCAATTGTTGCTGAGCTGCACTGTCAGTTGCACTGAGATTTTGATTTTTTTTCCTTTGAATTGCTATACTACTAGACTTTTTCTCTCAATGGATCCTGTTCATGGAGAAATATCCCGAGCTATGAGGAATCGTGGACTTGAAATCTACATTTCAGGAGAAAGGGATGGGAGCATCCCAGATGACCTGGATCTGAAAGTCCTACTGCACAGCCTTGGGTTGGTGGGGGACAGTGTGTGTGACATCCTTTTGGCTTTGCACTCAGAGACCCGAAGTGCTGTTGTAGGTAAGGTGCTTGACTTCTAGGCCTCTGCAGGGTTTTCTTCCTCTGGAAGTTCATGTTACTCCATTTGACTGCTAGTTCAGGAGTTCTTACATTTAGTGTACATAGAAATAGAAATTACCAGGAAAGCCTGTTAGTAATGTAGATGCGCTTGGTACCCTTCTTCCCCAAGAGATTGGGTTCAGCAGGTCTGAGTGAGGCACAGGAATCAGCATGTTAAAGAATCTTCCTGGGGAATTCTGATGCGTGCAGTCAGAGACCACACTCAGAGGAGTACCTGTACTGCTTTTCGCACTGAGATTGGTGAAGTTTGTCCTGCAGATCTTCACGGTCATCATCAAATCTCTTGAAGGTTGAATAAAGAGGGAGCTTTGCATTGTTTAAAACAGACAGGTGTTACTTCTTCTAAATGTCCAAATATACAAGAAAGAGCAGTAATAATAACAATAATGAAAAAATAATGAAATGTTACTTATTAAGTAACTACTCTGTGTTAGGTGCAATGTTGGCTGCTTATTTAGTCCTCACATTAGCTCTGCAAGGTAGATTTCCATTTTACAGGTAAGGCTCAGAGAGGTAGATTAACTTGTCAAATCCAAACAGTTAGTAATGACAGCTGGGATTTGAAAGCAGGTCTATTGAATTTCAAAGCCCATGGTTCTTTCTGGCACCATGCTCATTTTGCCCCCTTCAGTGTGTGTCAGCTTTAGATCCAAGGGTCTTTGTGGCCAGGCTTTATCACATTAGTAAATGAGTCATCTAGTCACTTCCCCAAAAGGTACTGCTGACAGGGAAGGAGGGGAGGAGGGCGGAATAGGAGGCAAGGAATGTGAATGTTCCCGCAAGTTCATTGTGTGCTAGTGAGCCCCTATAGTCCACTTGGAAGGCTTTCTAAAATAAGATCTGGGTGGATTTGAGTGGAAGTTTGATGTGAAGGTGAAATTTGTCCATTTTCATTGGAGATTTTTCAGAATCTATTGCTCATGGATGGCACTATTTCTTCTTTATAGGTTCTCCAGCGTCCTCGTTGTCAACACTCATTCAGACAGCCTTACTCATTGTGCAGTACCTACAGCGAGGGCTGAGCTTAGACAGAGCCTTTTCTGAAGCATGCTGGGACGCATATGTCCGCTCTCAGGCTTCACCAGCAAACCAGAAGGTACTGTCAAGTGTTTCACACAGCTTTCTACGTTATAACATTACAGGTAATAGGAGGAAACTTTATTGGTGGCAACTTTAATGACCTAAGAGAGCCATCTGCAGTTATGCTCTAACAGAGATCTGGTATCCAGGCACTTTTCTGGAAAATAGCGTAAATGTAAATATTCCTTGAAACTTGCCTCTCAGCAGAAAAAGTGAAATTTAGCTTGTAATGTATATTGAGGAATGTGTCTGAGTGTTGTGAGAGGATCACAAGGGGTCTAGAAAACTACTGTTACCCTGCTAGTTTTTGGTAAGAGCACTTGTGTCTCGGTGCCTGTACACCTTGTGTTTTTATCTCCTACCAGCTTGTGCAGGCTTTACTGGAGAAACACGTTTCTTCTCTGCAAGCACATGAAACCTGGGGCAACTCCATTCTTGCCATGGGGCTGTGGCCAGATTCTCTGCCCTCGGCTCTCTCTGCTACGGAAGATTCTCATCTCTCTAAAGTCCGAGGCGATGGACAGATCTTAGCATATTGTCTCAACAGGCTGAGCATGAAAACGAGCAACTGGGCAAGGTTAGTGGAGCCTTGAGCTTCTGTGTCTCTTTGGCATCTTGACTTTTCCTTCCTCCCTCCTTTCCTTTCTTTCTTCCTTCTTTCCTTCCGTCCTCCCTCTCTCCCTCCCTCTCTCTCTTTCTTTCTCCCTCCCTCTCTCTTTTTTTGATGGTAGTGGTCATGACCCAGCATATTTGACCAGAATGTTACGTGGCCATTTTCCACACAGTTCTGTTGTTTGTTGTGATATTGCTCCCTATTTATTATTTATTATAGGTGCGTGTTTTAATTGTCCCCCTTTGGAGGGGACTCATGTTTTCCCTGTTAACCTCTTTGATACATTGATTGTAAAGTTATTGTCTTGGTTCTTTGAAATATGAAATGAAGATTTAACCCTAGTACTAACTTTGCCTATTGCAATGAATTTCAGGATTCAGCCTCTTACTTTGCCAGACTTAGAGAAAATTATGCAGTCCTCCCACCCGGAGAGCTTAAAATTCAATTCAGTTGAAATGGATACTTACTGGATCGATGAACCAGATGCTCTGGCTGTGGCTGTTAAATTGCTCATAGAAAGAGCAACCAATCAAGACTGGATGCTCAGAGTTAAATGGCTTTATCATTTAGCTAAGAATGTGCCACAGGGGCTTGGTGAGTAGAGAAACTTACTTTGTGTAATGAGGGAATTTAAGTACACTTACCCGGCTTTAGTAACTCAGCAGTTGTTTTACTCTCCGACTACACTGTTAAAATTACATCTGGGGGAGCTCCTAGCAGGACGTATATGACTTAGCATTACTGCTTATATAGCTGTTAAAATATTAAGGAACACATCTGCCCTTAGATGTTCCCTGAGAGAAATTTTTTTTTCCCCACGTAATCCTTAGCATTTCAGGATCCATCCAGCTTTCTATCAAATCCAGAAGGAAAATGTACTATATTATGTTACTTTTAAGTTTTTGAACATCCTGCTTTTTTTTGCTGTACTTACTCTGCTGCACATGCATTCTATCTGGGAAAGGGTTGCTTTTGGTAAATTTACTTCCCATAAAAGTACATAAGATTCTAATCTTATTTTCATTCCAGCGCTCTAAGTGGTCATGCTTGATTTCTTTGTACTTTTTTTTTCATTCCAAGAGAGGGAAAAGCAGCAGTTAACAACATTGTACAGATTGTAAAGTATAGGACGTGGAATTTGTTGGTAGAACTTGTTGACTAAAGTAATTGAGTTTACATGAGTCTTTCTGCTCCACGAGAACTTGTAGATAAGCCAGTGTATGTGTATATTATTGTGTGGTACATCGTGATGTCTAAACGTGTAGAGAAAAATTGTATAAATATTCGTATCTGTGGCGTCCTGTGTGATAGCTACTAGCCACAGGTAGCCACTAAAACGTGACATGTGACATGGCTACTGTGACAGCAGCTATAGAACAGAAAGTTCGAATGGACGGCACTGCTTTAGATGCTAACATTTGCTTCTCCTTCCTCCACAGAGTCAGTACAGATTCAGTTGGAAGCCAGTGCTGCATCTCTTAGGAATTTTTACTCAAATTCTCTCTCATCTGGGGTCAGTAATGTCATCAAAATATTACAACCAAATGTAACAGGTACTGCACCTGACTTGATTTCTAGCTCTCAGCACTCTGGGGAACTTGTCCATTGAGTTCATGGGAAAAAGATCTGTTACAGCTCCCACTTGTAACAGTTTTTTCTAAAGAAGACTCAGGGTATCCAGATGCAAATTCTGCTGCTTTTTTTGAAATTATGCATTTATTCTTCAGTTTCTGAAAGAGGATGATGACACACAATGTAGTGGGAAGAACACGGGAGTTGGAAGACTGGGCTCCAGTTCCAACTTGTCCACAAACTGGCTTGTTGATTTGGGGCCCATCATTCACACTTGCTGACTTTGTTTGAAAAATATGGGAATTAAATTCATTCTTCTGGGGTCCCTTTCACTTATGACTTTCTGTGATGTACTAGTACTGTTAACAGAAATTGTGATCTATTTTGAGACGAAGGGGAAACAGTACAGGATCAGTTTCTTCAGAAAATAGAAAACCTTAATGATGAAGTTATAAAGCCTTAAATACAAAGTTATAAAACAAAATCATAATGATAAAAGGAGTAGCCATCTGAGCTATCTAATCAAATGAGGTATTCAGAATTTCTAAATCTTTTTTTTTTTTTTTAATTAATTAATTTATTTACTTATGGCTGTGTTGGGTCTTCGTTTCTGTGCGAGGGCTTTCTCTAGTTGCGGCAAGCGGGGGCCACTCTTCATCGCGGTGCGCGGGCCTCTCACTGTCGCGGCCTCTCTTGTTGCGGAGCACAGGCTCCAGACGCGCAGACCCAGTAGTTGTGGCTCACGGGCCCAGCTGCTCCGCGGCATGTGGGATCTTCCCAGACCAGGGCTCGAACCCGTGTCCCCTGCATTGGCAGGCAGATCCTCAACCACTGCGCCACCACGGAAGCCCCAGAATTTCTCAATCTTTATCTGATGTTGATCAAAACATACTGTTACCCATTTGGTTTAGAAAAAAATATGCATGATGCTTTTGTGCTAAACCTTATGTTTACATAATTATAATCTTATGTATACTTATAATTACCTTATGTACACTAAAGGTAATGGGGTAAATGGTTGAGCAGAAATCAAACAATAGAGAAAACTTCTGTAGTAGTCAGATTGCGGCTGAACCTAATTACGGCTTTCCAATTATGAAGGAATTTTGGTCTTTGGGAACACAGTTCTAGAGTAGAGTGGTAGGTTCCCTTTGTAGCAGACATGGCTTGCCCTCTGTTGGCACTCATTAGCTCGTCTTCCTTTTTCCTTTTCAGCTGTGTAGCTCTGGATTGTGTAGTCTTGCTGGACTTTGGGATATGGGCCCCCATGTGTACCTTGCTATTCACAATAGGCATTTGTTAGGCTACTCTATGGTGGATGCCTTTAAAACTTGAAGTGCTCCACTGACCCATCCAGCTCAGCCACCATCAAATTAATGTTCCCATCGTTTTGTCTTACCTCTTCCGCTGGGCTCTCAACCTCTGGAGCGGATCAGAGTCTGATCGCTGCTGCTTTACAGAAGAGATACCGAGCTTGAGCCAAAGGAGCAAGAAGTAGCAGCAGCACATCCTGTGATTATAGGAATATAAGGAATATAATAATAACCATATAAGAAATGGTTTTTAAGGGAAATAATCTTGAGTTGCTTTTCTTATTGAAAGCAAATAATGAGATGTATTCATTCATTTTCTGCCATGTAAGTTCGTTTTTTTATGGTTAATGGCGAAAGATTGGGTAATTAAGCCCATGGATTCTTTCCCAACCAGAAGCGGGAGCTGAGCAAATGAATACATTTGTTGGAATGTTTATGCTCTAGCAGAGGTTACCTTTCTACCCTACGGTGGAATGAATTTTCAGGGCTAGAAGAAATTTTGCATTTAGAATGGAAATAGCGTAGAAGCTGTTGAACCCTACTTTTCTACTACCATGGACTGAAACCATTTCCCTGGTCCCTCTCTTCCCCGGCAGGACTCAGTGTGATCAAAGTAAAACAATGAAAGTCCTCAACTGAAATTTGCCAGGCAAGGAGTTTAACTCCAAAATTCTACCTTCTGTTTTTTAAACTAGATGAATATGTGATCCCTCTGGATCCCCGATGGAATATGCAGGCTTTGGACATCATTAGAAATTCGATGGACTTTGACCCACAAATGGACCAGCCTGAGCAGCTCTTTGCCCTTTTAGAGTCTGTTGCAAACAAGTAGGTGAAGTCTACTGTTCTGGGTGCTGTTTGCCTCGCTGTACGCCATGGCTTCACAGATTATACCTTTCCTAAGCTATACTTGACAGTCTTATGGGTGTTTAATTTTCTGAACCTGAGAAGTGGTGGGTGTCAGACATGATTGCCTTCGTCACCACCTCTCCTTCACGCTCCATGTGCAGCAAAATCATTCTGACCCTGACGTCCAGGTGCCTGTGAATGTGACAGGTTCTTAATAATTTAATAGGGTGCTTTAATAAATATACTAGTGAAGCATTAGTGGTGGGATTTGTTTTATGGTTAATCTTTTATCATAGGATAGTTGTGTTTCCACTCTTTTCTGTGTGATTCTCAGCAGTTCCTTGCATTTTCACATGTCCTTTCCTCAGCCATCTGTCTGCCCCGTCAAACGTTGGAGATGTACGTACATAGTGACCTATGGTATAAATTTACATAATTGTTATATAAGTTGATCTTTCCTCACCTTTAATTTAATGACCAGTAATATTTTTTAATTGGCCATTAGTGTAATAGATTTAAAAAATAATTTTGTAATTGAGGTATAACGTGCATTACAGAAAAGTACACTAATGATGACTATATATTGTTTTGATGACTTTTCACAAAGTGAACTCACTCATGTGATAATGTAGTAGCACCTCTGAGGCCCTCTTGTCCCCCCTCCCAGCAACTCCCCCTTCCTCCTCCCTAGGTAACTTCTAGCACTGCAGGTTAATTGTGAGATGGCCAGTTTTAAGAGTTTGCAGCACAGTTTGTCATGTCATGGCAGAGCAACACAGTGAGGCTGGGTGGTCTACCTAGCCCTCTGTCTTCCTACCCCCAGCTCAGTTGTCATCCCTCTTGCTGCCGTCTCTCTAGTCCAGAATTTGCAGAGGCACGAGGGGAATGGCAGGTTGAAGGAGATTGATGTTCCAAAGGGTTCTCAGGATTCAGCAGGTAGAGGCTGTAATAAGTATTATTAACCAATACCTATTATGTTATGGAATCTCATTTCAGGACAATCATATATCTTGATCGGGAAAAACGGATTTTTACTGAAGCAAATTTGGTTTCTGTTGGTGGCAAAAAGTTAAGAAATAGTGTTTTGAGAATGTCCTTTGAATTCCATAAAGGTAAGGACATTACCTTTACTTTCTTCACTTATGCCTCTGACTGCATAATGTTGCTGAAGGTGAGAGGGATTCAGCAGCTGATGCCATGGTACTGATTCCTTTTGATTTGCTAGCTTGAGTTTGAACATCTTCCCTTATTCAGTATTTTTGACTAAGTGCTTTTTTACACGTCCTTGATCTCATTTACTTTTTATAGCAACCATGAGATAAGCCTCATGAGAGAGGAAAGGGAGGCACAGAGATGCTCAAGGTCACATCTCTAGCAAGTAGCAGAGCCAGAACTTGAAACTTGTTCTGTTGGCTCAAAAGTATGAGCTCATAAGCATTTGGTTAAAGGTTCTTTCTTCCTCCTTTTTTTTTTAAATTGAAAAGATAACGGTATTTCTTGGAAAATATTCAAACTATTATAGAAGCATAAAAATGGAAAAAGTCTCCTCTCACAGCAGCTACTGTTAATAGTATATTTGTTTATATCTTCTCACATCTGTCTGTATTATCTATCCATCCAGTCATATACACACTTAGAATTCATATTTAAACAATTTTGTATTTAAACAAATGCTTTTTTTTTTTAATTAAGACGTTATGAACATCTCTAGGTATACACGACTAACTTGCTAACTTAATAATAGACAAAGATTTGCTTTCAATTTTGACGTTTCAAATTGACCCTTGTACTGAGAATAACGTTAAGTTGTAGATTACTGTTGATTTTGAAAATGTCCAGAGATTCAAATCTGATCAAATGTTCTTATTTTGTTTATACCAACTCTAAGATCCAGAGAGCTATCACAGCCTGCCCCATGAAATCGTGGTCAATCTTGCTGCTTTCTTTGAACTTTGTGATGCGCTAATCCTGCTCTGGGTACAGTCCTCCCAGGGGATGGTGTCTGATGCCAGTGTTAATGAGGTAAGGAGATGTACCTGTTTTTATCTTAAGCAACATATTTCTTGGCACAAAGATTCTTAGGGGCAAGACCAACTTCAGTGTTGTTATATGTACAATATTATTTGAGAAGTTCTTAAGAATTTAAATAGATACACATATTTTAAAGCTTTATGGGGTTATAACTGACATATAGTAAGTTGCATATAAAGTGTACAGTTTTGTATGTTTGACATGTGTACCCCCGTGATACCATTACCACAATCATTACAGTGAACCTCTCCATCACCCTCAGACCTTTTCCTCTTGTTCTTTTGTTTTCTCTTCTTTTTTCCTGCCCCCCACCTCCAACCAGGTATCCACTGATCTGCTTTCTGTTAGTGTAGCTCAGTTGTGTTTTCTAGTATTCTATATTGTTCTTTTGTATCTGGCTACTTTCACTTAAAATCATTTTGAGGACTTCCCTGGTGGTCCAGTGGTTAAGACTCCACACTTCCAATGTAGGGGGCACAGGTTTGATCCCTGGTCAGGGAACTAAGATCCCATATGCCGCATGGTGCAGCCAAAAAAATAAAAATAAAATAAAAATGAAAAAAAAATATTTAAAAAAATCATTATTTTGAGATGCATCCATATTGTCTTGTGTCTCAAGAATTCATTCCTTCTTATTGCCGAGTAATAGTCCACTGCATGTATGTACTACATCTTATTCATCCACTCACCTGTTGATAAAAATCAGAATCTTAACAGTTATATTTTAATTCACTTAATCCTTCTTAGACATGATTGTCACATATGGACTAAATTGGGCTTGAATCCAGATTATTCGAGTAATTCTGGTTAAACTAGAATTGTAGATCTTAAACTTTTTAGTCTCAAGGCCCACCCCCCCCCCTTATGTTCATAAAAGTTACCAAAACCCTCAAAGAACTTTTGTTTATGTGTTTACATGTATCAATATTTACTTTATTAGGAAATAAATCTGAGAAATGTAAAAAATATTTATTAATGTGTTTAAGAAATACAGTAACAAATTCATTTCATGTAATATGAATAACATTTTTAATGAAAAACAACTATTTTCCAAAACAAAAATTAAGAGGAGTGGAACTGTTTTACATTTCTGCGAGTCTCTTTAATGTCTGGCTTAACAGAAGAAAGCTGGATTCTCACACCTGCTTCTGCATTCGGTCTCTTACAGTATGTTGTATGGGTTGAAGTTTGTGAAGAAAAACTGGCCTCTATTTCATGTGGCTAAGAGATTGGAAAGGGAGGAGTATTTAACAAACATTTCATATAACTGTGATATTCTTCTTTGATTCTATACCACAGGTTGACAAGTGTTAGTTTTGTAAAGGTTACTTGTAATGTGGAATCTGAAAAAGTATCACTGATCTTGTCATGCGTTAAAATCCGTTGGCCTGGCTTGCACTTTGGATGGACTTTTAGCCTTGCATGTATGTTCTCATGCACTGGTAATTTGGAAAGTATTGTTCAGTGAGTTATCAGATCTTCCAAATGTTGACACAGTACATTTTTCAATATAGATAAATTTAAAGAGTCCCACTTATGAAAAATTACCATAAAAAGTTACCTCATGAAAAAATCTGTAAGTATTGGGAAGTTGTCAAGCTGTTAGTTTTTCAAAGTTCTGGGTTTTACTTGAAGGTTCAAATTCTGTCATCAGCAGCAAAAATACTCTCCTGTTTTTCTTGACTTGACAGGTTGACTTCATTCATTTTCCACACAGTGTTTGCCAGACACCCAATCACAGTTTGTCCCCTCCACCCCCCCGCCCTGTTTTTGGTACCATCAGTGCAAATGTCAACATAGTGAAAAAGGCAAATAACGTGACATTATTATGAAAACAGCTTTGACATCATAAAACCCAAAAGGAATCACTAATCTTGAGACTACTGTAAAAATACATAATTAGAAGGACAGCTAAGTTAGAGACTCACAATACCTGATTTGCATTAAGAAGCTACATTAATGAAAACAGTAGTTATTGTCATAAGGATAGACATATAGATCAGTGGAACAAAAAAGAGACTTCACAAATAGACCCTCTTATATGGTCAGTGAAGTTTTGGGGCGGGGGGGGCAAATATGCAAAGGTAATTTAATGGGGAAAACAGTTCATTCAGCAAATGGTGATGAAAAACTAGATATCCATATAATATAAAAATGAGCCTTTACCTGCTACCTTACGTCATATAGAAAAGTTACCTCAAAATGGATCGTAGACCTATACATAAAAGCTAAAATTATGAACTTCTAAAAGAAAACATAGGAGAAAATCTTCACAGCTTGAGGATAGGCAAAGATTTCAGGGCATTCTTCATAAAAGAACAAAATTGATGAATTCAATTTTGTCAAAATAAAGAACTTAATAGATAGCTTTAAGAAAAGGAAAACACTGGGAGACACTGTTGCTAAATCACATATAAATTTTATAGACAAATAATAAGACAGCCTAATTTTTAAAAATGAACAAGAGAATTTGAATAGATGCTTCTCAGAAGATAAATGAATGCCCAGTGAGAACTTGGAAAAATTGCAACATCATTAGTTATCAAGGAAATGTAAATTAAAACCGCAGTGCGGTGCCACCCACCAGAATGGCTAAAATTAAAATGGTCAACAGCAGCAAGTATTGGCAAGGAAGTGGAACAAACTGAAACCCACCTACACTGCTGGATGGGATACAAAATAGTGCAGCTGCTTTGTCAAGCAGGTTGGCGGTTTCTTACAACATTGCGTGTACACTTACCACATGACCCAGTAATTCCATTTTCTCTGATAACTGAACTTCAGATAATAAGAGGAAAGAGCTTTGCCTTCTCTGACTGCCTTAATATCCCTAAAAATACTCCAGTCGGATGCTAGATCTTTAACGTGTGTGTGTTGAGTATTGATTAATGATTGAAGTCAGTGTTTTGTGTCCTTTACTGGGAGATGTTTGTGAGCAGTTTTGGTTTACTTTGTTTTTAGATCTTGGGTTCTGTGCGGTGGCGGGACCGGTTCTGGACCGTGGCCGATACAGTAAAAGTGGATGCACCAGGCCTGGCCTTGCTTGCCCTTCACTGGCACTGGGTTTTAAAACATTTGGTTCGTCAGATCCCCCAACTCCTGATGAACCACGAAGACAAGTAAGAGTCATATTTAGAGTAACAACGTCAGTATCTACAGTATTGATGTTAAAGGGAGGAGGGTTAGGAATTGAAACGTGCTTCTTCTTGGCTTTACTTTGGTTTGTCCCCTTGGCCTGTTGGTGAATGTAAATCAGATATAAAATGTGAGTGATGTTCTTACCATCCAGCATTTCCCCCTTTCCTTACTTCCCTTCTGCCCTTTATCTCCTTTGTTAAAGATATTACAAAGAGGTTCAGACTGTCTCAGAACATATTCAGAATTGCTTGGGGAGCCCAACTGGTGGATTCACGGGTATAAAGAAGTTACAGAAGTTTCTGGGACGACCGTTTCCTTTTAAGGTACGACTTGGAAGCATGTAGTAAACACAAAGATTTGACCTCTTTGGCAGCTCTCCTGGAACGTGGGGACTGCCATTCAACTGTACTCAGCCTTGCTTGCAAAGCTTAATTCTTAAATGTTCAATGAGTACTATTAACTGACTTGTTAAATGTTATCATTTTATTTATTCTTGAGACTTTTAAGGCTGAAGTAGACTTTTAACTTTATTACTGTGAATATCTTGAGATCTACAGGAGTAAACCAACTTTATGTTTTATAGAATCATTAAGGAAATATTTAAAACATTTTTTTCAGCCATGAATAGGCTGCTAAAAAGAACTACTTTTCTCCTCTGTAATAGGCTCTCCTGGGTTTTATTGTTTCAGGACAAGCTGGTGGTGGAGTGTTTTTCACAATTGAAGGTCTTTAACAAAGCCCTTGCCATCAGAGAGCGGATGCCTGCCCTTGGGGAGAGTGGATGGTGGGAAGACATTAGTCGGCTCCAAATGGTTGCTTCTGAATGGACATTAAAGAAAAGTCTCCTACAGGCCTGGGGATTGGTCCTCAGAGCTAATACTCTGAAAGATGTCAACCCAGGTAATATGCTCTGGAGTTTGGCTAGCTGACAGATGTTCTAAGCATATCCTCTGCTCTGCAGCCAATAAGTTTTATTTATTTATTTATTTATTTGCAGCCAATACGTTTTTTAAAGTTTTCCCTTAGATAGTCTCCTTTTATTTATTTATTTATTCCCTGTATACTATACCGACCACTAAATAAGTATCAGGCATAGGGCTAAACTTTTTCTTTTTTTTTTATTTTATTTTTTGGCCACACCACGCAGCTTGTGGGATCCTAGTTCCCCGACCAGGGATCAAACCTAGATCCACGGCAGTGAAAGCCAGAGTCTTAACCCCTGGACTGCCAGGGAATTCCCTAAACTTTGCATATATTATTTAATTCTGTCATTGGAATTGTGCAGGTGTTAGTAGCATTATTTAACACAGCGGTTCCCAACCTTTTTGGCACCAGGGACCGGTTTCGTGGAAGAGAGTTTTTCCATGGATGGGCTTGGGGATGGCTCAGGCGGTGATGGGGGCGATGGGGAGCGATGGGGAGCGGCAGATGAAGCTTCGCTCACTCGCCCCGCTGCTCACCTCCTGCTGTGCGGCCCGGTTCCTAACAGGCTGCGGACCGGACCGGGGGTTGGGGACCCCTGTATTAACACATGAGACACTCAAGCTCAGGTGAAGTTGAACTCAGGTTAAGCTAATGGTCATGTGACTGGCTGTTGGGAATCTGAGCCTGACGACTGACCACTGTGTGTCTTTTTGTCCAGATGAATTGAAGAGTCTTGTGAATGCTCAGTGTTCAGAACTAAAAGCCAAAGGAATTTCACTTGGTTTTCTGGAGAAAAAGCACAGTGAAGCTTCCTCCCTGTCACAGCCAGGCTTTACCTCCTTAATCCAACTCACCAGGAGTGTTCAGCTCTGGCCTGCAATGGAGTACCTGGCTATGCTTTGGCAGTACAGAGTCACAGCGGATTTTATGACACAGGTTTGCCTGAGAAGGTGAGCCATCCTTCAGTTTTTTTTCCTTTGGGGGCACTTATTTTCTTGCAAGGTTATTCCGTGTATCCTACATGTAAAACAAAGCACAGCGTTGTCTTGAGGGGGCATAGTTGCTGAAGCAGAGGGAGGTCATTTGCCACTTTGGAAAGCCAAAACTTCTTGAAGATTCTTTGCCTGTTTTGGCTCCACTTCTAAAAGTTACTAGGTGTGGGACTTCCCTGGTGGCACAGTGGTTAAGAATCCACCTGCCAGTGCAGGGGACACAGGTTTGAGCCCTGGTCCGGGAAGATCCTACATGCCGTGGAGCAACTAAGCCCGTGCGTCACAACTACTGAGCCTGCGCTCTAGAGCCCGCGAGCCACAACTACTGAGCCCATGCACCACAACTACTGAAAACCGCACGCCTAGAGCCTGTGTTCTGCAACAAGAGAAGCCACTGCAGTAAGTCCGCACACCGCAACGAAGAGTAGCCCCCACTCGCCGCAACTAGAGAAAGCCCACGCACAGCAATGAGGACCCAACACAGCCAAAAATAAATTAATTAAATAAATTTATATAAATGAATGAATGAATGAATGTATGTATGTTACTAGGTGTTTTTCCAGTAGAATTACTTGCTCGTTTTTAAATAAATGTACTCGATGTCCTGTGTGTTCCATCTTCCCTTACATAGCAGTTTTCTAGCAGCTCATTGAAAGCCTACAGCCCACTCTCTCTCCCTCTTTATTTTTGGAGCAGGTCCAGCAAAAACCAGCAACCCCATATAGAGGAGGAGATAAGTCATCACATCACATTTTGTCTTAAGCACACACCAGTTGCTCCTCAAGAGCTTCGAGACCTTTGGTCCTTAGCGCACCATCAAGAGGTAAAAACCAAAATCAAAATCAAAAAACCTCCTTTACACTATGAGCTGATTAGATTTTCTGTGACAGACTGATTGCAGAACATTTATTTATTTAATCTCAAAAACTGCATGTTGTAAAACTCTAATCTTATCTGAATTAAGTTTCCAAGGGGAGAACTTTGAATGTTCTTTGGCAGTAATTTCCTTGGTATTTCTCTACTCTTACCACAGATTCATTTCATTTGGTTTCCAGTTAAATGAGGCTAAAATTTTTGCTTATTTTTATTTTACTTGCTCAAAAATGTATTGTCAGAGTGTTTTTTATCCTTCCACAAGAGTAACTGTTAAATGTGAATAGTGGTAAACTGTAGTTAATGTAACTTCATTAGTACAACCTTAAATTTTTTTGATAATAATGTTTTATTCATTTATTTATTTTGATCACATAATTGTGTGATTATTTTAATTGAGTTTTCTCATGCACTCTTATAAAATCAGATCTTATGTTTTATAAAATTATAAATAGGTTAAGTGACTTGACCAAGACAACTGGGGTGGCAGAAAACCAGGAACATTAGGATTAATAATCTTTAAACGCATGTTAGTTTTAGATGAGTCTTACAAGACAGACCGTGTAACGATTTATGGAACCTTTCTCAAATACTCTCTTATCTAATTATTCCTTTATCTCTAGATGTCTACTGAAGAAAGGATCTCTTTGTGGTCCGAGTTATTTAATTCCACGTTTACGTCTTTCTGGAGCAGTACTGTGACCACAAATCCAGAGTACTGGCTAACATGGAGCCCTCTGCCTGGTGTGCATCAGAGGGAGACACCCAAGTCCCTTCTGGACCCCACGTTAAAGGTTTGTCGCCATAAAATTATAAAAATGTTTGATGATAGTAGAAGAAACTTCTCAATGGATCTAGCAATGAACATTTATTCCTAGGATAGAGCAGTGACTAAGTAAGTGATTGCAATACTTTATTTTCTGTAGGATATTAATAAGTGTACCTTCAAAAAAGATATTCCATCTTAAATGATTTGGGAAATCCTGAATTAATGTAAAAACAATTTCCTTTAAAAAGTCTTTAATTTCTTTTCTAATTGAAATATTTTTTCTAATTATAAGATTTTAAACAGTACAGAAACATGTAGATATGTGTGCATATGTGTGTGTGTGTATATATATACATATATAAAAATGCATACACATATACATACACAATATGTATACATGTGTATTTATATACGTATATAATGTAGAATTCACTGGGAATAACCACTCATTGCTCTGTATCCTTCTGTTAACATGTATTTTTATATTAAATACATATGTAAACTAAAACAAGGCCACCTTCTTGGTTCACATGATATGTCGTGGAAATTTGCACCTATCATTCCAGCTTATTCTTTTTAAGGTATTCCACTGTACGAATGTGCTGGAATGCATTTAATCACTTTCTTCTTGATAAGCATTGAGGTTTCTTGCCTTGTCCTCCCCCTTCCTGTAGCAAACATACCTGCATCAACTACCCTTGTATAAGCCTTTGTCCACTTGTCTGAGTATTTCTGTGGATGTGTGACGAGAATTGGAATTTAACCCTTGGCCAAAGTGTCTTCACATTTAAAGAGATTTGTAAATATTATCAGAATGTCTAGGGAAGTAGGTTTTTGTTTTTTCACTTTTTAAACCTGCAAGGAGACAGTGAAGAGGGAGAACATGAAGTCAGGATGACCACGGCGGACTTGGGACTAGAGCACGTTTCACTTATCTTATATCCTGTGTTTCCGTATCTTTGCCCCACTAGGTGTTATTAACACTTTAAATTATTGCCAGTCATACAATTAAAAAAAAAATCTCATTTTGATATGTATTCCTTTGATTATTATTCAGGTTGAATGTCTTTACATATGTATATTGATTGCTTTTATTTCTTTCTCTGAATTTTCCAGTCATGTTTATTGCTCATTTTGTTAAAAAAAAAAGTCATTAATCATCATTTTATTATTGAACTTCTCTTTATATATTATGGATATTAAACCTTTACCCAGCATATATTTGGAAATACATTTCTAGTGTTCTGTCGTCTCTCAAGTTTGAAGACGTTTTCTTATATCACAGAAGTTTTATAGTGTTTTCTTTTCAAATATGCCAGTCCCTTTCTACTTTCTGGCTTTGGTATCATGCTTTTTAAATAAGCCTTCATTACCCACAGAGTTAAAAAAACCATTTTCTCATATTTTCTGTTTTTTTTTTTTTTTTTTTTTCCGGCTGCGTTGGGTCTTTATTGCTGCGCGTGGGCTTTCTGTAGTTGGCGGCGAGCAGGAGCTACTCTTCATTGCGGTGCGCAGGCTTCTCATTGCGGTGTCTTCTCTGGTTGTGGAGCATGGGCTCAGTAGTTGTGGCGCACAGGCTTCAGTAGTTGTGGCTCGCGGGCTCTAGAGTGCAGGCTCAGTAGTTGTGGCACACGGGCTTAGTTGCTCCACGGCATGTGGGATCTTCCCAGACCTGGACTCGAACCCATGTTCCCCTGCACTGGCAGGCGGATTCTTAACCACTGCGTCACCAGGGAAGCCCTCATATTTTCTGTTTTTGTTTTTGTTTTATGTTTACATCAGTCTCATCTGGGTATCTCGTTTTGTGAGGTGCGGATGCAAATTTTTTATTTTATACAAACAAGCATATCCAAAAGCAGTATTAACAACACCAGTTTTGACTAGTTCATCCTTTCCATCTCTTTTGAAATGCCATCTCTGTCATAACACCTTATTCCCACGATGTTCATGGATTTATTTTTGGACTCAGTTCTGTTCCATTGCTCCGTCAAGATTGATTTCTTTAGTGTAAAACATCTCTCAAAGCTTTTAGTGTTAAACCTTACGGGTCCCCAAGAGTTGCATAGAGTCAGGTTTGCTCTCATGTATATTTGACCCACTAACCCTTTGTTCGTGGACAGCTGTTCCTGTGTCCCAGGTTAACAGTCCAGGGAGACAGGCTTGTCCCTGGCTCTTCTGTTTGTCTTCCAACTCCTTCCCCTGCCTCCAAGTCTCACCTTCCTGCCCCCAGCTCTGCTGCATGACTGGTCTTCCTGATGCCCAGGTTTGAGGGGTTTTCTTCTGCATGACTAAAGCACCCAGTGCTCCTTGCTCGTAGAGAATGGAGTCCTTCAAAGGCCCACTGCACCCGACCCCATTCTGCCCTTCTGGTCCTGTCTCAGGCTGATGTTTACCTGTTCCTAGCAACCTGAATCTCCTTTTAAAATTTTCTTTCTTTCCTCTAAGGTGCCCCAGTGCTGCTTGTTGAAACCCTTTTTTTTAATTTCTAAAAGCTAACATGACTCCTCTCCCCTTATCAGGGTCCCGGAAGTCTCAGTAGAGCCGTGTTCTCCAAGTGCTGCTTTGAAGTCTTGACCAGCAGCTACAGAGCAAGTCCCTGGGATGTGAGCGGCCTCCCCATCCTGTCCTCCTCACATGTCACCCTGGGGGAGTGGGTTGAGAGATCACAGCAGCTCCAGGACATCAGCTCGGTGCTGTGGACCAACATGGCTGTCCCTTCCGTAGCAGAGTTCAGGTATTCCCTCCCCCCGGGTAGACGGTACAGCTCCCGTCTTTCCTCCAGAGCAGGTAGTGGGGACCTCGGTCAGAGCTTTCTTCGGTCGTGGCTAGTGCCGGTGGGTGGAGGAAGGGTGTTTTCTGGCTGGATGAGCAGGTTTTCAGTCCATGACAGAGACTGCTGTGAGCTGGCCAGCCACTCTGTCAGCTGTAAGTATATTGTGATCAAGAAGGTGGTACTTAGAAAACCGTATCAGATTAAGTGAGAATTGAAATTCACCTCTAGGTGTAGGCAGTGCAGTCTGTCTTGTCATTTTCTGGAAGAACAGTAGCATGAGAAAGGAATGGGGGTCGCTGTGGTGCAGACCCTTAAGTGCTTCCCTGTCCCCACAGACGCACGGATTCCCAGCTCCAGCGGCTGGTGCTGTGCCGGCACTTGGCTGGCCTGGCAGAGCTGCTCCCCGAGCCCCGGCGGCAGGAGTACGTGCAGCACTGTGAGCAGCTGCTGCCTGGGGACAGCCAGGCATGCCAGCACGTGGGCCAGACTCTCGGGGACATGGCCGGGCAGGGAACGCTGCCCAAGGAGCTGCTGTGCCTTTTGCTCACCTCCCTGCGCCACTTGTTTGGGGAGGGGGAGGGTAAGCGGCACCTGCCTGAGCCAGCCCGCCGTGGGAGCCTGTGGGTGAGCCTGGGCCTGCTCCAGATCCAGACCTGGCTTCCCCAGGCAGGCTTCGACCCCGCCGTGAAGAGGGAGTACAAGCTCAAGTACGCCAAGGAAGAGGTATGGAGGGAGGGTTTGGAGCGTGGGCTGCATCCCTGACTGGCTGGCTTTGCTTTAGTATATTACTCCTTTCTCTCCCTTTGGATGCTCAGAGCACAGAGGGATGATTTTACATAAGCTGCCCTGTGACATCCCAGGAGTGTGTTCTAAAGACTGTGTTTTCCTCTTTGCGGGTTCCTCTGAGTGGGTTCAGGCACTGGGAGGGGCCATTCTGATGTATCCGCTGATAGGCTGCCCTGGGCAGAGGGCACAACAGGAGACCACTAGTGGTATCCCTCCCTATCCAGATCCCTCTGCCTAAAGTAAGTGGTGGATATTTGGATTTGGGTAACTTCTTTAGGGTATATAGCATTCCTTAGGTTTTGAACTTTTGGCGTTTGTTATCCAAAACTCAGGAAGTAGGTAGATTCGGATAATGTGGTGTATCTCTTGCTATTTGAACTTCCAGCCAAACTCAGGAACTGAATACATTAAGATAGTGATACACTAGTTCTATATTTTGAAGAAAGAAAATTATGTTAGTTGGGGTGATGATCAGACTGCTGTAGCAGAGACTTAGAAGTTCATTGGCATAAATGAGATAGTTTCTTTTCACCTGACAGCTCTGAGGTGAGTGGTCCAGGTTAGTGGAACAGAAACCCCTGCCCTTGGTTCATTCAGGTTCCTTCCATCCAGGGAGCGACCCTTCCCCAGGGCTTTGTCTCTGGAGCCTGGTCCTAGCTGGGCACAGCAGACCAGTCTCTCCCCTTCCGTTAGTTACAACAGCTGCAGTGTGAGTGGAAGACCCGAAGCCTCTCATCCCAGCTGCAGACCGGAAGAGACCTGGAGGATGAAGTCGTCCTCGGTCACTCTCATCCTCACGTCAGGTAACACCGTAGTGATTATTCCAGTTGGGGGTTATTGGCTTGAATTTTTTTTTTTTTTAAATATTTATTTATTTTTGACTGTGTTGGGTCTTCTGTGCGAGTTGGGTTTCTGTGCAAGGGCTTTCTCTAGTTGCGGCGAGTGGGGGCCACTCTTCATCACGGTGCACGGGCCTCTCACTGTCGCGACCTCTCTTGTTGCGGAGCACAAGCTCCAGACGCGCAGGCTCAGTAGCTGTGGCTCACGGGCCTAGTTGCTCCGCAGCATGTGGGATCTTCCCAGACCAGGGCTCGAACCCATGTCCCCCGCATTGGCAGGCAGATTCTCAACCACTGCGCCACCAGGGAAGCCCCTTGAATATTCTTTTTAAAAAGACATTTTGTAGTATAATTACAGTGTTAAGCTGAGGTTATGATCTACATCTCTGAACTACATTAGCAGGTAGATCCCAAAGCCATGATTATAATCAGGAAAAATACATACTCTGTAAAAGGAGGGGGAGGACTCGCATGGGGCCAGGAGGGTTGAAAGCAGAGCTTATTCTCAATGTGGAAGGAGTGGCGTGCAATGACGTGCACTGTGGAGATCTGTTACCTTAGGAAATACTGTTTAGTGGTGGGTTCTGAGTTCCAGTCCTGTCCCTGACCTTTGGCTTTAAACCTTGGGTAGACCACTCAATACCTTAAACCTCAGTGCTGTATTTGTAAAAGGAGGATAATAGTGCCCACTTCAACGAGATGTGCCTCCGAAATGCTTGACGACACATGTTGCACGTGGTAAATGCCTGCATATATATTATCCATTTTCATTATAATTGCCCATATATCATTTTATGCCTCAGTAGCTGAAATGTCTTCCTTCTGTTTTCCTGAGGCTCAGTCTGGATTTGCTGCTTTGCTTCTGACAGAATTTGCATACTGTGTTAATTTGCCTTTAGGTTGCTTCGCCAGAGAATTGATCAGCTGGAGAACTTAATCTGCAGCCTGTCCAAGAAGCAGGCCTTCAGGCCCCCGCTGCCTGCGTACGAGTCCCTGGTACAGGAGGTCCACCACTATGTCACCAGCATTGCCAAGGCCTCTGCCGTTCAGGACCTGCTCACTCGGCTCCTGCAGGCCCTCCACACGGACGGACCTCGGGCTGCCCAGATGGCCCAGAACCTTCTGAAGGAGGAGGCCTCTTGGCAGCAGTCACACCACCAGTTCCGGAGGCGGCTGGCAGAGGAGTTCGCCCTTTACCCAGACGCAGCGGCCCCGCTGCAGGCGTCCGTCCTGCAGCTGCAGCACGGCATGCGGCTGGTGGCGTGCGAGGTCCACGCCTCACTCCATGGTGGCGTGGCCTGCGCGCACAGGCTGGGTGCCCTGGCCACATCCCTGTTGGCTTTCCCATCAGTGGGCCCCACCTTCCCCACTTACTATGCTCATGCGGATGCTTTGTGCTCGGTGAAGTCGGAGGAGATCCTGCGAGGCCTTGGGAAGCTGCTCCTTAAGCGCCTGGGAGGAAAGGAGCTGGAGGGCAAGAGCCAAAGGCCCTGCCCCACCCAGGAACAGCTGCTGCTGAACGCCCTCCTGTACCTGCGCTCCCACGTGCTGTGCAAGGGAGAGCTGGACCAGCGGGCCCTGCAGCTCTTCAGGCATGTGTGTCAGGTAAGCCCTCCTCCTGACGGGAGCTGGGGGCACGAGCAGGGCGCCTGCAGGACACTAGCCGTGCCCGGTGTAGGTGAGACAGTGTGGGTAGGCACTGGGGATCTAGGGTCTGTTACTGGCTTTTTCCCGTTTACCTGTCAGGTTTAGGGGCCTTTGTCAAGTTTTAAGAGATTAGAAAAAATATTAGTGTTGTTAGCCCTTTATGCCTGATATACACTGCAAATATTCTCTCCTTTTTTGTTGGTTGTTTGACTTTATGGTGGGTTTTGCCATGTAATTGAATGAACTTTTATTAATATTAAGAAAATAGGGGCCCAGGTTCAATCCCTAGTTGGGGAACTAAGATCCTGCAAGCCAAGCAGCGCAGCCAAGAAAATAAAATAAAATAAATTCTGTTTTTTCCCTTATCAACAAAAGCAATTTGTTTTCATTGTAGACAATGAGAAGAATAAGTATAAGCGAAATTATTAGATTCTGCCACTCAAAACTATATAACTGTTAACACATTGGTGTGTTCTATTCTAGGCTTGCTCATTTGTGCATGTATCTGTAAGTGTGTGTCTGTGACACTAAATTTTTTACAGCTGTTTTTTTCCCAGTGGTTTACAATTTTTTTGGGTGGTGGGGAGTAGACCCTTTTAAAAAATACAAGTATTAGCAGAGTGATCCAGTATTTAACAGATAAAAGGGCTGCTCTGGTCGAGGACAATGCTATACCCTCCGTGGTCCCCGAGATAATGTCCTCAAATGGCTCGAGCCCTACAAACCGCTAAGAAAGTCCATTCTGTTTTATAACTTGCCTTGAAAAACGTAACAGCTAGAATTTAGTGCTTATTTCCCTCATTATTATGGTATTCTCCACCTGTATCATATTTAGTGACCGCCGGGTTTTCTGTTGTATGGGTAAGTCATTTAACAGTTCCTGTCACTGAATATTTACATTTATATGTAAAGTTTTTTTTTCTGTTTTGGGGAAAAAAATTTAAGAAACCCAAACCAGTGCCATCCTAAAAGTCTTAAAGCTAGATCTTTGGGTAAAACTTCTAGAAAAACAGAATTGCTGAGACAAAGGTTAACTGCTTGCTTGGGCTTTTAATACAAATTGTCATCCTGGGGTTGCTTATCTCCTCAGTTCTTCTCAATACTGGGTGGTTTCTTTATAGTTTTTGCCAATTGTAGGGCTTTAGAGGTAGTAGGGAATTTAAGAAATGTCTGGTGTCGTATAGCCCAGTTTTGCCTGATTGGTTCCCCTCCACCACCCAGTCCCCAGCCCATTTTCCCTTTTCCGAACCCCCAGGCTATCTCCCTGAGGTGCTGGCCAAGTGCAGTCTGCATCACACACCCACGTTGCTGACCCTCACCCTGCCCTTAATGCAGAGCACCATTCACACCTGACGGGAAGTCCCCAGTCGTGCCACTACAGCAAGTTTTCACACCTGCGAAATTGTAACAGTACAGCAAGGGGGGTTTTAGGAAAGTCAGGTTGCTGCAGATACACAGTTTGAAAACAAATCCCATTTGCTCTCTGTTACATGGAATTTAGTGTCTTGGATGTCGGCATTTATTTGTTCTTGAACCATGGTATTTTGTTTTCATGAGGAAGAGATAGCAAGTCTTGCCTCTGTTCATTGTAAATGCCTCAGCAAAGGCAAATAAGCTTCCTTCAGAATGTGTGATTTTTTTTTTTAGGAAATCATCAATGAGTGGGATGAACAGGAACGCAGAGCCCAAGAGAAGGCTGAGCAGGAAAGCAGCCTGTACAGATACCGGGGCAGGAACTCTAGGACAGCCCTGAGCGAGGAGGAGGAGGAAGAGTGGGAGTTCAGGAAACAGTTCCCACTGCATGGAGAGGTTGGAATGAATTCCCTTGATACCACACACCTGCCCTTTGAATTCTTTGTTTTTTCTTCCAATTTTATTGAGATATGATTGACATACAGCACTGTGTGAGTTTAAGGTGTACAGCATAGTGATGTGACTTACATACATCATGAAATGATGACCACGGTAAGCTTAGGGAACATCCGTCATCTCATATAGATACAAAATAAAAGGAAAAAAATTTTTTTCCTTGTGATGAGAACTCTTAGGATTTACTCTATAACTGACCTACAGCACTATGTTAGTTCCTGTTACATCCCTTTGAATGGTTTTGTAATTTTTAAAATATTTCTCAATGCACGTAATTCCCTATTTCATTTTCTTGATCATTCACACTCCATCCTTCCCCCTTCCTTTTAGTCTTATTAGAACTGGATTTTGACTTTAAAAGTTCAATTGCTCTAATATTATTTACAGGACTTCGCAGATATTTTGGTAGAATCAACACTAGAGGCAAATAAGGGACCTTCCGACGGGCAAGAAGAGGAGGCCGCCACAGACCCCGCCCTCCTGTCACAGAGCTCGATGCAGGCTGTGATGCTGATACACCAGCAGCTGTGCCTCGGCTTTGCTCAGTCCCTCTGGTACCAGCAGACGCCGCCGCCACATGGGGCAGAGCACTACCTCAGCCTGTTTCTGTCCTGCTACCAGACTGGGGCATCGCTTGTGACAAACTTCTACCCCCTGATGGGTATGGTAGTTTACTTTTGTTAAGCTCTTGGGAAATCAAAACGAATAGATGTGATTGCTACTTCTGGAACAATTGAAACTATTACGTCCCTGTTTCTGCTAAATTCCTTATTGATGGAGTTTCCTTAGCTTAAAGGACTTAAGCTAATTCCAAAAAATTGATTTAAAATTCTGCAATAAAGATGGGTTTTCACCCTTTGAATACGTGGGGGTAAAGGGATTAAGAGTAAGGATATAGAATTAGTTTAAATGGTCTTGTTTCTCCGCATTATTTCCAATTCCCCTTTCGCAGCTTCAGTGCTTTTCTAATGAAATCATGTATTCCTGGGAGCAACCTGGCAACTCAGAAATTAATCTCACAGGATATGGTTTGATGCAGTTTCCTACGTGACCTCATGAGTTATTCCTTGCAAGTAGGAAGGAGGCTTTAAATTTCATTTCTGCCTACCAAGAAGAGCTACAAAAACTGGGAATTGGAATCCATCAAACCAAACTCTGTACCCTCTTGATTACATGTAGGCAGTATCTGAGTTCCTCTGTATATACCGAAACTTGGGGCAGATTTTGGTGACCACTGTAGTATTGGGGTCACAGTCTTTTAGACCTTTGCTGCCTTGGGGGTGAATGGCATTGCAATATCTACTTCATTTAGTCGCTGTCATTCATTATTTCTGAGCATGTTGCTGACCTCATTGTAACTTGATACCAACTTTACAGTGATCTTGTTAACTTCACAGGAGTTGAGCTGAATGACCAGCTCTTGGGCAGCCAACTTTTGGCCTACACCCTGTCCCGTAACACTCTCTTTGGGGAGGGGACCTTGGACCTGATGGTGAAGCCTGACGGTCCCTATGACTTTTACCATCACCCCAACGTCCCGGAAGCTCGGCACTGCCAGCCTGTGCTTCAAGGCTTCTCAGAGGCCGTCCGCCAGCTGCTGCAGGATTGGCCGGAACATCCGGCGCTTGAGCAGGTAGGGCGGTGGTGGGGAGGCAGCCTCTCACTGTACTGGGGGCAGTGACTTGCACACTGGATACGCAAACAGAGGTTTACAGAACTGCGGTTCAGTGAAGTGCTATTCCCTGTAGGATGAATATACCAGGTTGTAATGCTGTTGTGTAAATGGTGTTTGAGATTCCACTTATTTTATCTGCTGCTCAGGGTTTGCCGTCCATATATTGAAGTGCTGCTATGTTGCTCTCTTTATTCAGACACATCCTTATACTAACAAGGGCCTGGCTTTTTCAAGATTGGCAGTTTTAACTCAGACCTTGCTCTGTGATCTTCAGCTAATTCTGTAATAACTTATAACAGAGAGTAATAAGAGTAATTACTTTATCAAACTCAATCTTATTTCCAGAGTAATGCAGCAGATAAAGTGTTTATCTTGGGCAGTATCTGCAGCCCTGGAAGTTTCACCCGCAGCTTTCCTAAGTGCTCACGAAGCAGGGCCTTTGCATGAAACTTCCAGTCAGGCCCCTCTTCAGTACCCTGTGACTTTGGGTGATTGACAGTCCCACGAGGATGCCCAAATCTTCTTCCCCCCCTTCCCTCCCCTCCCCCCCACAGCTGCTGGTTGTAATGGACAGGATTCGTAGCTTCCCACTTTCCAGCCCCATCTCGAAGTTCCTGAATGGCTTGGAGATCCTTCTGGCAAAGGCACAGGTAAGAGGATTCTCTCCAGTCTTCATTTTAGTTATAGTCAACTGAAGAGAATCTCTTATCGTTAGAGGGACAGGATGTGATAGTTTGGGTTGGAAAAGGATGAGCCTCCTTGGTTTTTCTGACATAGGGTCAGATTATTGCAAGTGAAGCCACTGCCTCCATGGGACACATAGGGGGCCTGCCTCACCTGTTCTCAAGGGTGGGACTCGGCGTCCACCAGTCCTAAGGGCTCAGTCTGCCAGGACTTCTGGGTTGGCCTTCAGACCGGCAGCGTGCCTCCACTCTTCAGCCCTTCAGTCCTCTCACAGCCTCTGAAGTGGCTGGTGCTTCCCTGATTTTCAGATTAGGGCTCTGGACTTTGGAGGGGTCACGTGACTAACAATAGGGATTCAGACTCAGGTCTCCAAACCCTGTGCTATTTGCTCTGCTGGAGGTCTGTCAAGTGACCAGAAAGAACTCAAAGCTGGATAAGCTGGATGTAAACTCATTCTGGTTAGTTATTGGTAAATCAGTATAAAGTTGTTGAAGGTCCCAGGGGTCTTTGCTCAAGAAAAGTCCAGGGTGTTCCTGAGTGAGGAGGTGGTCAGGGGACTGAATAATGGCCATAGTAAATTTTATCTGTGTTTCTTCAGGATTGGGAGGAGAATGCAAGTCGAGCCCTGTCTCTGCGGAAACATCTTGATGTGGTCACTCAGATGGTCATCCATTGGCGTAAACTGGAACTGAAGTAAGTGATACATTTGTCACTTCCCCTCCTGAACTTAGGTTGTAGGGATATAGTCTTTGGGTAGTTTGCTTCTTCAGAGTTTATGTAGTATGTCAGCTGGAGACCAGACAACAGCATGCGTTCGGAGGCAGCAGACTGGGAGCTTCTCCATCTCCATTTGGGAGGAAAGAATAGTGAATATTTAGCTTCTGCTTCTGTGGTTTCAGATGTTTGAATAGGTTTCCTTAAATGCCTCCTTGGCCTCTCCTTCCACGTTTCAGCTGCTGGTCCATGAGTTTGGATAATACCATGAAACGCCATACTGAGAAATCCACCAAGCATTGGTTCTCCATCTATCAGATGCTGGAGAAGCACATGCAAGAACAAACAGAAGAGCAGGAAGGTAACACCCGTCCGTAAATTCCCTGCTTATTTAGAGGGTCCAAGCTAAGCTTGAAGTGCTGCAGAGTGTGGGATTTACCTGCTCCCATGCGTCCTCGCCCCACTACTTTCACATAGGATGTATCGTTTGACTGCGAGGTATTCCTGAGAGGTCAGCCAAGAAAGCTGTGTAGTTTTATTCTTACTAAGAATAATAATGGAAGTCAGAGAGGTTTAAGTGACTTGTCCAGAGTCCAGAGAGCTAGTCATAAGATAAAGTTTCCTTCTTCTCTGTATCCATGAGACAAGTCAAAGAGAAAGTTTCTGTCTTGGTAGGTAGTAGTTAAAATGCTTGAGTTAAAAGGATTTCATCTCATACTTAGAACAAGTGCCTCATAATTCAGTTTCCTAATTTGCTGTGAGTGCATTTCACACATACCCTGAGTGGGGCTGTAGTTTTTAAATCAGCTTGGAATTTAGCTGTGGTCCTTGCTTCAAAGCTTCACCTTAACTGGTTTCTCTACTTGACGGCCATCCCACGGGAATCCCATAGTAGACTGTGTGCGCTTTGTGACAGCAAGTGATGGTTGCAGGCACATATATGTTTTCTTCTTTGAATCTCTAAAGATGACAGACAGATGACCCTGATGTTGCTGGTCAGCACGTTACAAGCATTTATTGAAGGATCTTCACTGGGAGAGTTCCACGTACGACTTCAGATGTTACTGGTTTTCCATTGTCATGTCTTGCTGATGCCACAAGTTGAAGGAAAAGGTAAGGATATACATATGTATGTATAATATTTTTTCTTTAATTTTACCCTTTGAATTCTCCACATGAGACAGGTGTCTTGTTGCATACCAGGTTTTAAACAAGACAGTTTCAGTTGTCTTTTCCTATAATGTGATTCAGGTTAGATATAGAGAAAAACATTAAAGTTGAGTGCAGACTGGTTATAAGGGAAGCCCTGGCTAGCAAACCGTGGCAGAGGTAAATCACCAGATGCAGAGCTCGGGAGCTGGCATGTTGAGGCAGCACATTTTTCTGTCTAGACAGTGCATATGTCCTGCTAAGCTTCTGCTTGATCCAGGCCATTATTAGGTTCTTTGATCTCGGGAGAGCGCTGCCACATGTCAAGTAACTGCACATAAAACTTCTACTGTCGATTCCTATCGCTGACCACAGCAGTTTAGACAAAAGTGTCGCTGTAAAATGAATATAGATTTACGTGAATGAGCAGTCAAGGTGAGCCTCTTAATATGCCACCTTTTAAAACAGGCTTAGTTTCTGCTGACTTTACAATAAGATTCCAAGAAAGGGTTGGAAATTGTGAGTTTGGCGGAACGTCTGAGTACACCATCTTTAAGAACAAAAGTGCAACCAAAAAAATCCAGTACAAACTGAAATGAAAATATAGGGTAGGATTGACAGCTTGCATCTCTGGGAACTGGTCACCCCGGCTTCCCGATGAGCTGTCATACAGTCTGTATGTGCTGCATTGCACTGTGATCTCGTGGCCTAAAGAGTAAGGAGGAAGGGTCATCACAGAGATGTGAACCTCAGGGGGAGCCAGCAGCACATGCAGCGAGTGTGGTGTTTTGTTTCCTTTTTATTTCTTCCAGATTCACTTTGCAGTGTTCTATGGAATTTGTACCATTATTACAAGCAGTTCTTTGACCGGGTCCAGGCCAAAATTGTGGAACTTCGTTCCCCCCTAGAAAAAGAGCTTAAAGTAAGATGAACGGCTGTCATAATCACTCTTGGGAGGACAAAATCAGCAAATTCTTCCTCGGTTCTGTTCTTTAATCCATTTGACCGTGAGGCAGGGGGATCTGGGGAATGGAGGAGAGCATTGCAACTACCAACTAGGATGGTGGGTTTTGCATTTTGCGGCATTGGCTCCATTGCTGGCCTGGCTGCGTGTGTGAGGGTTCCGGGGCGTGGCGCCTTTTCAGAGGCTCCTAAGAGGGATGTTAGTGCCTGCTCCCCTGGTCTCGCCCAGGCTGATCTTCCACCTCAGACGCGCACCATCTGGTGTTGGTCTCTGGGCTGTCGAGGTGCTGGGGGTGTAAGGAGGATCCTCTCTTTTTGACACTTTCAGTGGTCGTGGAATCAACCCTGGTTTAAGCTAGAGTACATAGTGACCTACTGATTGTAGCAGCACTTTTTTCCATTGCTTTGAGACAAACACGTGGTTCCTTTATTAGACTTGTTTTACTTGTTCACTGACACACAGTCCTGTGTTTGAGATGGAGTGGGCTCTGGTCTTCGGCAGACAGATGATCTAGAAAGAACAGAATGACACCAGCATTATAAAGCCGTTTCTTGAGCTTCATTTATCTTACAGGAATTTGTTAAGATATCCAAGTGGAATGATGTCAGCTTCTGGTCTATTAAACAGTCTGTGGAAAAGACACACAGGTAATTGATCTTTTAAAGCTGGGGGTGACCAAACCTCAGAATTTTTGAATGGTAGACAACATGACTGCATTGTTACAGAGGCCTGACTTGTGCTGCCTTGAACTTAACTAAAAAACACTAGACTGTTTTGCTGGCTTCCCAACACCACGCCCTTCCACCCAAAGCAGAGTCTTCCTGCAGGAGGAACGCATGTGTCTGGAGGCAGAGCAGGCTGTGTGCCATGGAAGGTCGAGTCCTCTGCCACCTGCTCACCTTGAGCAAAGTGATCCCACCGTTCCTGGCTTTTTTTTCCTCCTAGAAAAGAGAGACGAGAATACCTGCCGTACTTTTTCCTTTAAAAAAAGATTATGAGTTTCTAAGGAGCTCATTATGTACCAGAGGTACAAGTTATTAAGTGATCTATGTATGTGTTATATGTCATTTACATATTTCCTCACTTTCCATCCTATTTTTTTCTGCCCATCTCTGTCATTACCTGGGGCCAGAACCCTCTTTAAATTCATGAAGAAATTTGAAGCTGTCCTGAGTGAACCCTGCCGGTCATCCCTGATGGAGAGTGACAAGGAGGAAGAGCTGGACTTTTTGCCAAGGCCAACAGACGCAGCCGCAAGTGAGGAGTCGCCCATTCAGAGTCTGAATCGGGCACTGAGAGAGACCCTGTTAGCCCGGCCAGCAGCTGCGCAGGTATTAGCTCGTGGGATAGTGTTTGCTTATTCCTGAGCTAGTTGTGTGGGGTCTTTGCTTTCTGTGGGAGGAGTGTCCTTAGAACTAGGTGAGGGAATGCCTTTGAAATCTTCCTCTTTGGACTAGTGGTATAGCATTTGTTTGCATGACCTGCTGCAGAGTAAGGCAGAAAGCATTAATCCTGGTGCTGGAAGTTTCATGTTAGCCTGTGGAAACGACTGTTGTGCTTACCTGTGAACAGTTCATCTACCTGTGAGGGAAGATTTAAAGCATCAGTTTAGGAATAGGATATTGAAGCTGCCTTTGGGCTCCTGCGTGATGAAGCTGCTGCACAGGGAGTGGCTGTGTGCAGTGATCTGCTGGTTTGAACTGGTTGCTGGTAACCATGGTGTAGAAACATATGTACTCCCATCATGGCCAGTTTCAAGCGCCAAGAGTTAAGAGCTGGCTTGCAAAATTCCTGAAAATTTAAACAGTTATCGAGACCTTGGGTGAGCAGGCCTGTTACAGGAGGATGTCCCTGCTTCATAATCACTGGGTGTAGGGAGCACTCTTCCCCCCACCGCCCCGCCCAGTAACTTTATTTATTTATATATTTTTGGCTGCATTGGGTCTTTGTTGCTGTGCGCAGGCTTTCTCTAGTTGCGGTGAGCGGGGGCTACTCTTCGCTGCAGTGCACGGGCTTCTCATTATGGTAGCTTCTCTTGTTGTGGCTCATGGGCTCTAGAGCGTAGGCTCAGTAGTTATGGCTCATGGGCTCAGTAGTTGTGGCTCTCAGGCTCTAGAGTGCAGGCTCAGTAGTTGTGGCGCACGGGCTTAGTTGCTCCATGGCGTGTGGGATCTTCCCGGACCAGGGCCCGAACCCGTGTCCCCTTCATTGGCAGGCGGATTTTAACCACTGCGCCACCAGGGGAGTCCGGGAGCACTCTTAAGGGAGTACTGACTTTTGTCTTCCTACTGTGCTTTCCACCCTGGGTCTATAGAGTTAGCAATGGGGTTCCTCAAGCGATTTTTAATATTTTAATAGTTCAGAAAGCATAATAGAAATGGAGCATACAGCCATGATATGGCCGCACACATATGATATGGCTGCCAAATTTTCTTTTGATTGTATTCATCAGTTCACCGCTTGTCATGCTGATCCAATTTTTAAACTTACTATTGATGACAGCACAGGAATTTCAGGTCTTTTTTTTTGGCCGTGCTGCATGGCATGTGGGATCTTAATTCCCCTACCAGGAATGGAACCCATGCCCCCTGCAGTGGAAGCATGGAGTCTTAACCACTGGACTGCCAAGGAAGTCCCAGAATTTCAGGGATTCTCAAGGGAAAAAAACTAGTGAAAATAGGCCCCCGATGGTTGCCTAGTATCTGGATCCTGGTATTTGAACTGTTAATCAGGAATTGGAGGCAGGGGAGAGATGGTGGTAGAAGTCGGCTTTGGCGGATCAGGTTAGCCTAGCCTGTGTGTCTGAGAAGCACAGTGCCGTGCAGCACCTTAAAGGCAGCAGTTATGCTGTCGGATCTCCACCTTCATGGAGCAGAAGCGCAGGCCCCTGGTGACGAGCACAGAAGGCGCCGCGGGAGGTGGGGACCAGGGCTTCTGCTGCGGGGACCTCCCACAGCAGCAACACACAATGCTGAATACCCGCGGCACGTGCCTGTTTTAATTTTGGCGATGATACCTTTGTTCTCGTGAGACTTCAGAGACGTGGAGAGGAGAGTTTCCTGTTGCTGAGCCAGGTGTGTGTGGAGCAGCGTAGCATTTAAACTTAGCGCCCGTGCAGGTTCGTGCTAGGACTGTTGTTCTTGGCAGTGAGAATAACCTGTGCTCTGTCTCACAGGCCGTGGTTCCAGAGCAGTGCCAGGGTGCCCTGCCCACCTCGGAGGGGGCGCTTCTGCGTCGCTTGCCAAAGCTCGTGAAACGCATGAGGAAGATGTGCCTGGTGCTCATGAAGGGAAGCCCCCTACCCTGCCTCGTGGAGGGCCTCGACCAGTTCACCGGTGGGTGCGCACCCAGGACAAGGGGGCTTTGCTCTCCGCTATCCTCAGTGGCCTGGGAGGGTTGGAATGAGATACCTGTGTCCTTCTGTGACATCTTAAATAGCGTTGAGCAGGTAATTAAGCAGGTGAGTTAAAAACCATCCGAGCCCAGACACAGGAGCCAGCTGAGACGCCACAGGTGGTCACCTTGTCCTCCTCCCATGCACACCGGTGCAGTGTTAGGCCGTTCTCTACAGCAGCCCTGTCCATGTCAGCTCTTGCTGGCTGGGGACACGAGTAAAGGGTTTCCTAGAGTCTTGAGGCTGTCCCCACCTCTCAAAATGTTGTCTCTCTTGGGTTAAAGGAAGAGGGAGGTTTGTCCACAGTCCACTTCTTTTTTCCTTCACTTCAGAGAGGTGTAGCAGTCTCGTTTCCCTGTTCGTGCTGTACAGCAGTGGCTGGGAAAGGGAATCCCGACCTTAAAAGATCATTTGGGCCCTTGGCAGCCTTTCAGCACTTCCCCCACCTCAACCCACCCCCCAGCCGCAGTGAGCGTGCGGTCAGGGTGAAGCTGGTCCTTCTTCAGTGAGGCTGCAGTCTGATCTCAGGGAGATATTTTTTTTTAAAAAACTTGTTAGAATAATAGCCTATTATCCATTGCTCAGGATGCCCTGCCTGCATTGTTCAGGGGTCAGCTGTACCACATCTTTGGTGGCTTAAACAATAGGAATTTATTTTCTCACAATTCTGGTGCTAAATGTCCAAGATTAAAGTGTCAGCAGGGTTGGTTTTTTCTGAGGCTCTCTCCTTGGCTTGTAGATGCCTTTTCTGTGTCCTCATCTCCTCTTCTGTTAAGGGTGCCAGTCAGATTGGATTAGGACTCACCCATAAAGCCTCATTTTATCTTTTATTTTTTTTTTAACTTTTAAAAAAAATATATTTATCTTTATTTGGTTGCACCAGGTCTTAGTTGCGGCTCGCCGGCTCCTTAGTTGCAGCATGCGGACTTCTTAGTTGCGGCATGCATGTGGGATCTAGTTCCCTGACCAGGGATTGAACCCATGCCCCCTGCATTGGGAGCGTGGAGTCTTAGCCCCTGGACCGCCAGGGAAGTCCCGGCCTCATTTTTATCTTAATTGGCTCTTTAAAGGCCCCATGTCTAAATACAGTCACATTCTGAGGTATTGGGGGTTAGGACTTCAATGTGAGCTTGGGAGGCCACGCAGTCAGATTATAACACTGCCTGTGGCAGGTTGGCAGCACCCTGGTGTTCTAGGTGCCGGTGGGTGCTCAGGAAGTCAGTGCGATGCTGGAGAACGAATTTGGGCTTCGGAGTTGGTTCAGCCAGGGTTCAAATCCTGGCTTCAAGTCTGCTCTTTACCTGAATGGCCTTTAGAAGATGACTAGACTTCTCTGAGCCTCTTTGAGCGGCTACAATTAAGTTCTTCTGGAGCTTTGCAGATTAAAAGAACGTTTTCCAAGTACCAGGTACGGCGTAGGAGCTCAATACATGTTGTATGTATTGGAAATTTACCTCAAGTTTTTAAAATTCTTAGTGTAAATCACTGCACATAATCCATGTTCAATAAGTGCTTTTTGCTTGATTGGTTATGAAACCCCTGAATTTTAAAAAAAATAGAATACCTACTTTATTTGGGTTGTTTGTTGTTAAGAGATAAGAAGCACCATGTGTTTTGATTTTTCCGTTATCATGCATCTTGATCAGTTTAATCATTGAGAATTTACCAAATGCTAGGGACTATGTTAGCTATAAAGATGAATGACAGCTGGTCTTCGTTTTTGACAGGTCCTTGGTCTTGGGTAATTTGAGCACATTAAGAATTCCTGGGGATTTCCATGTTTCCCCCTTGTCTTCCCTGCAGGTGAAGTAATTTCCTCTGTGATTGAGCTGCAGAGGTTAAAGGTGGAGCCCTCCGCAGAGAAGGAGAAGCAGCGCTCAGAAGCCAAGCACATTCTCATGCAGAAGCAGCGAGCTTTAGCAGACCTCTTTAAGCACCTTGCAAAAACTGGTAAGATCCTCGATGGAAACCCAGTGAAGTGTACTCACCTGATTTTAGGAAGACAGATAACATGGGTGACTTGGGGGAAGTTTGTAGAGACAGTTGAGATGGTGGGAAACATAAGGTGGAAGGCAAGGTTTGAAATGTGTGAGTCCCAGTCAACACACACGAAAATCCTATGATGAACCATTTGTGACTCAGGTAGTTTCACAGTTTTGTAATGAGGTTTCTCAGAAACCATGTTTTTTATTTTCATCACCATATGTTGTACAGCACCCGCCCTTCCAACGTGCATAGGGAGCAACACTTTTCAAACTAACTTGTGTATGAATCACCTGGGGAATCTTGCTAAAGTGCACAAGGTTTCTGTTTCAGTAGGTGTGGGGCAGGACCTGAGAGTAAGCTTTCTAGCAAGCTCCTGGGCGATGCTGTTCCTAGGACCTGACTTTGAGTAGCAGTGGCATTGAGGGGTTCCTGGCACATCTGTTCTCTCCTGAGTTTCTTTATTTAACCACCTGCTATTTATTTCCTAGGTTTGTCATATCGCAAAGGTCTTTCCTGGGCCCGTTCAAAAAACCCTCAAGAGATGCTTCATCTTCACCCGTTGGATCTCCAGAGCACATTGTCTATAGTCAGTAGCACTCAGGAGGCTGATTCTAGGTTTGTGTTTTTAATTATAAATGGAGCAAGTCAGCTAAGCCTCCGTGGCCTCATTTGCCAAAGTGGCGAGAGGAGTACTTCTGTCCTAGTGTTGCCATAAAATTAGCATTTAGCAAAGTGCCTGGCTCAGGACTGGCAGGTGGCGAGCACCCAGTGTTAATTTTCTTTTCTTTTTTTTTAACCTTCTTTTCTTTCATTAGAAAAAGGTAAGGGATGAATTCGAAATATTGGGTGGTTTGGGCTCTGTTGGGGATCTGGTGGGGTAAGGAAGACAAGGGGCCACTTTGAGTGTTTAAAGCAAGTGTCAGTGGTTAGTTAGTAATTGTTGATTTTCTTCTTTCCATTCCTCTTTCCTCCTTGTATTCATGTCTCCCATCATTTTTTTTGGTCCTTTGATTTTTCCTGAGGTCTACTCAATTGATTTGAATGTACAGGTGAAAATCTGTGAGAGAAGGGCCATGTTTGTAGCTATTCCGTATACATAAACCTAAGTTCCCATATGTTCTTGAATTTGAGAGCCTATAGACTTTGGAGGCAGATGGAGCTCCCTCTGTGTTAGTAACTGGTTGGAAATGAGCTGAGTACAGCATACATGTGTGTTTTCTTTGCTCAGTGGCCCTCTCAAGTGCTTTAAATTTGAGTTCAACACAACACTGTAAAAAGTAGAAATTTTACATAAACATTCTGGATTTTCAGTTTTTCGGGAAAATTTGGCCAAGTGTGCTTGCCTTCCCGTGTAGTCGAAAGTTGACTAGAGTGCCCTCCTGATAGGACACATGCTCTCAGGTTCACTGTGGTCAGTAGCGGTCCCTGTTGCTTCTCAGCTGTCATCGCCAGGGATCATTTTGTGCTTGGCTGTCCTTAACCATGTATGTTATCTGCGTGGCCCCTGTAGGCATCAGAATTTATGATCCCTAGCCTCCACTGCCAAGATAGTCATAACATTTTTGTTAAGGAAGCCACACTGTCATAGTTTATTTTCCCACTCTACTTCCGGGGCTAAGTATGTAACACGTCCTTTGTATAAAGGACTGATGCGTGCCTGACTGGGTGGGTCCTCACAGAAATAAATCTGTTCGGACTCTTGGCTTCTGGTTGCAGCTAAATGGACCAGTCTCTGACTCCTCGGGATCTAGGGTGGAGATAGTGGTTTTCATTAAGAAAATCATGTTGATTTCTTTCCCAGGCTGCTTACAGAAATCTCGTCTTCGTGGGAGGGGTGCCAGAAGTATTTTTATCGCTCTCTTGCACGGCACGCCAGGCTTAGTGCAGTCCTGGCAGCTCCCGCCAAGGTAGGATGATAGAGCCTTGGGATTGCAGGGGCTCGGGGACTCCAGTTCTGTTCATCCAGGGCAGCGTCCTCAGACCTGGTCCAGTGATCACAGCCCATTACTGGAAGTGACTGAACTTTTTGCAGTCATTAAACTTATAGTATAAATCAACGTAATTTTGTGCTCAGTCAGAGAGCATTTTATAATAAGTTCTGTTATTCAACATTTGCTAGCAGGACCAAATCCTTAAGAAAAATTACGGAGGAAAAACTTCAAATGGAGAATGCCACCCTCAGATCTTTTCCCCCTGTGAACTGAGAAAAGATCACTGATACCCAATTTTGATGTTAAACTAGTTCCTGTTCATGGAACTTCAGTGGAAGCGTAATTTGAGATGCACTGCTCCCAGAGGTGGACACGTCACCTCTAGAGGGCAGCGCACCCAGGCCCCCCCACCCCCCGCACCGCCCCCGCCCAGCAGGGCTACCCTCCAGGAGCGTGGGACCCAGCACTTCCCAGCGGCCCCTCAGCATGCTCTCTCCTCCCCCTGCCAGGAGATGGGCGTGGGCCACATGGAGCGGTGTAAAGGGTTCTCGGCGCATCTGATGAAGGTGCTCATCCGACAGCGGCGCTCCCTGACCACGCTGACCGAGCAGTGGGTCCTCCTCAGGTATCGCTGACCGGCCGCGTTTGCAGTGCGAATCGAGAGTATTGTGTGCAGCTCAGAGTTGCTGCACATGCTGCTCCCAACTATGCAGTGAGGTCTGAGGTCCGAAGGGGCAGGTGGGGTCTGCCTTGGCTTGGCCCCTCGCTTTGGGTGGTAATGCCTCTGCCCCCTGGTTTTGGCAGCACCTGGGGGGGATGGTTCGAGGCCGAGTCAGACGGTAAAAATGTTCACGGCGGAACCACACCTGGGTCTGGAATGAGGGCGTCCGTGGTTGGCAGTCCGTGTGGGCCGAGGGCAGGGTTGCTCTCCTGGCATCGGGTGGCCCAGACTCTGGGCACACAGATCAGGTGTGAGCCGGCTTTTTGGATCCCAGAGTTGCAATCTGCTGAGCCGTGCACTGGTGCTCCTCAGTGGAAATGGGCACTTAACAGATGAGGACGGGAAGCCTGTCATCATCTGCTGAGTGGATCCTTGGCTGACAGGTAGTATTTCTAGACTGTAATGACTTCAGCTCTTTTCTTCTCCGCTCATAGGAGTTTCATCTAGCAAAGTCTACTGCATTTACTAGATTTTTTTTTAGAAAATAGTGGTTGAAATTACTGTGGTGCTGTGACTGTTGGATGTGAGAGGGCTGTAAGGGGCAGGCGATAGGCAGTGAGCACCGATGCTTCTGCTACACTGAAGGATGTGTTTAAGTACTTTGGAAGGCGTTTGAACAGACTTTTTACTTATCTGGGGAATCCTCTCTTCTTGATTATGTGGAAAAGCCCAAGCTTCGTTCAGAAATCAGTGAATTTACCGTTACAGACAGTGCGGTGACACAGTTTAAGGTGCCGTGTGTCATCCCCACGGGTTTGTTTCTCTGCACAGGAACCTCCTCAGTTGTGTGCAGGAGATTGACAGCAGGCTCAGGGGGCCACCCGTCTACCCCGTGGCCTTCCCCCCTCAGGACGGGGTGCAGCAGTGGACAGAGAGGCTGCAGCACCTGGCCATGCAGAGCCAGATCCTGCTTGAGCAGCTCTCCTGGCTCCTCCAGTGCTGCCCCAGTGCAGGGCCAGCTGCAGGCCAAGGTGATGCCCAGGCACAGGGTCAGCCTTCTGCCCCCTCCCTGGAAGGACCAGAGCTCACCAAGGGGCAGCTTTCTGGAGCAGTGCTGGACCTGACCCCGTCAGATCTGAGCTACCCATCCCCAGTTCCTGGAAGGCAGCTGCCCTCTGGTTGCCGGATGCGGAAACAGGACCAGCTTTGGCAACAGTCAACTGTGAGATTAACAGAGATGCTGAAAGCCATTAAAACAGTGAAAGCTGATGTTGACAAAATTAGGCAGCAATCTTGTGAGACACTCTTTCATTCTTGGTGAGTGTGCCTACGTCTTTGCTCTGCCTCTGTGTGTGCGGCGCTTGGTCAGGGTTTAGTAATGGGATGAAATGATGGAAGGGGGTGTCATGCTTCAGTCCTCGGTTTTCCAGTGGACCCTCATAGCGCTTTGTGGCATACGTCTAGCTGTAAATCTTTAGATGCAATGAGTTTTAGTGGTTGGAGGGAGGGAGGGAGGGAGGGAGGGTGCGTGTGTGTGTGTGTGTGTGTTGTGTTAGCACCTTCCTTTCAACATTATGGCATTTCTGTTGTTGCAGGAAAGATTTTGAAGTTTGCTCTTCTGGGCTGAGTTGCCTGTCCCAGGTGTCAGCTCATTTGCAAGGCCTAGAGTCCTTGTTCATTCTTCCAGGGGTAGAGGGTGAGCAAATAGACCCACAAATGGCATTAGTCGAGAGCCTGGAATATGTAAGAAGAGAGATCAATAAAGCCACAGATGACTTCACTACTTGGAAGACACATCTGCTTACCCCAGGCAGCCAAGGAGGTGAGGACTATTGTTCAGTAAGGGAGTAAAAGCCCAGTGTAGGAACGACATCTTATAGATTTAAGTCCAGATTGTCCTAAAGACACATTGTGTTTTGTTCTAGACGTATCTGTCCAGGGTTCCAAGGCAGGGAGGTATGGTTGGAACACATAGCTCTTAACTTTTGTTGCCTCTTTTGTTTGAGAACCTTGCCTCTGGATTGCCATCATGTTGTGTACTTTATAGCACATGAGTAAGTAGACAGCACAGGCTCACTGGCTGTTTCAGAAAGTTCTTCCTTAGACTGGAAAGCTGCTGGCTAATGTTCGGACTAAGTTGGTGTTCATATATTCCGTCTTAGCTATTTTCATATTTTTGGCATTCTTTTAGCAAAATTGTTTTAATACAAGACAATAACCTTATAGGTTTACCTAGGCCGGGAATGTGTCTCTTTCTTCTTTGTACCCAGCACAGCTTGACAGTGGCTCAACCATAGCAGGTGTTTACAAGGTGGCTGTTTGTTAAAATGACAAATGAGGATTGTTAATGATTTCCAGAGGCACTGAAACAAATGACTGAGTTTTTAAAAATTTGTTCTGCACCATGTTACTTTACTAGGAAACCAAATGCTGGATGAAGGGTTTGTGGAGGATTTTTCAGAGCAAATGGAAACTGCCATCCGGGCCATCCTTTGTGCCATCCAGAACTTAGCAGAAAGAAATAGTAAAAAAACAGAGGAGAACACTCACCAAACAAGACCACAAGAAGATGGTATGTCTGAGATCAGGAAAATATTAGTTTCTTATTTGATTTAATTTTTATTTTGATGATCTATTTTTGTGGCTCAATATTTAAGGCCAGATGTTGGAAATGATTATTGGATGAATGGAGATGAAAAGAGTTTGTTTTCTGTTATTTACCATGTCATTCTTTTCCATTAATGAAAGAGGCAGCAGGCTTTGAGAGACTGCAGTCAGGACATCTAACAAAACTCTTAGAGGATGACTTCTGGGCCGATGTGAGCACTTTGCATGTGCAGAAAATAATTTCCGCTGTCTCTGAGCTCTTGGAGAGGCTGAAATCGTCTGGCGAGGATGGCACAGCAGCGAAGCACACGGTAACCAGTGGTTCCTTACAGGCTTCTTGCTGTCCAGGTGGGCTGAGCAGAGGCAGAGGGGGTTTCACCTCGCTCCATGTGGTGGTCCCAAAGCAGGCCTCCTCGGCAAAATCACTAGGTATCTCTTGATGTCTTTATTCATGTAAACCTCACTGACAAACTTTGCAAAGCTTAGGGCTTGCTGGCTAAGGATTACAGTTGTAAGACGCATAGGTGCAAACATGCTGCCAATCCAGAATATCCATTATCTTGGGGTTCTTTCACATCCTGGTCACAGATTCCTGGGTGTTTGGTGTTAATGGTGGACGTTACCGCCATAACTAAGGCTTAATGGCCGAACTATGCAAACACCTGTCCCTTCACAATAAGCCAGAAGAGGATGACGTTATCATCTCCCTAAGTCCAGAGAAGCAACTTATTTTTGAGGACTTGTGTGTTATTCTGTAGTATCGCCTCCAGTGCCAACTTTGAGTCCCAAGAGAATTTGTATGTAAACATATTTTTTAAACACCAGACAACCTTGTTAACTAACTGAGACTTAAGTGACTAAGAATTTAAAGTGTAGTGTTGTGAGGGTTTGTGTAAACAAGGAAGAGATCTCAGTGAGCAGGTGTTATGTACGTGTGTGTAAATAAAATGTACCATTAGTGACCTTTACTACATTCACAAGGTGGTACAACCACCGTCACTGCCTAGTCACCCCAGAGGAGACCTGGTGTGAGCAGCCCTTCTGATCTGTTTTGCCCCCAGTTCTTCGCCCAGTCCTGCCGCTTGTTGGTGCGCCTGGTGCCCATGCTCTCCAGGTACTCTGACCTCGTCCTCTTCTTCCTGACCGTGTCTTTGGCAACTCACCGCAGCACTGCAAAGCTGCTCTCTGTGCTTGCCCAGATCTTTACGGAGCTTGCCCAGAAGGTAAGGACTGTTTACGTGGAGCACCATGGGGAAGCAGGTACCCATGTATTCCATACCCATTAGTGTTTGGTTTGATGGGATTTTATTTTGGGCCTTCACAAATAGCAGGAGGTGATTTGCTCTCTCTGTGGATTTTATATATATATATATATATATATATATATATATATATATATATATATATATATATATATATATATACATTTTTTTTTTTTTTTTTATGTTTTTGTAGGTGGAAAGCATTCTCTCAAAGGTACTAAGACAATTACAAAATACAATTTTTTTTCCCTTGGCTGCACAGCTTGTGGGATCTTAGTTCCCTGACCAGGGGTTGAACCCAGGCCCTCGGCAGTGAAGCGCAGAGTCCTAACCACTGGACCACCAGGGAATTCCCACTCTCCCTGTGGATTTTTTACCGCGTTGTCTGGCCTCCTTTTACTAAGCCTTTTTCCCCTAAAGGTTTGGAACCTGCAGGTCCCTCACTGGGGAGCTCCCTAGACTCCAGAGTCTGTCTAAAAGCTGCTGCTTTCTGTTCACTCCCTTCTTTCCTGGTCTCCAATTTCAAATCTTCTTCTGATAACTCTGAGCTAGACTTGTAGGACGTGAATCCTTAAGGCTGTTAAATTTTCGGTCGTTTATACTGACGCATGCTGAAATGGTAACGGGGCTCTTAATGTTAGGAGGGGCGTCTTTAATAGGGAAGTCATTCATTCATTCAGCCCTGTACCCAGTGCTGTGAAAATCACTGAAGTTATAGAGATTGTAGACCCTACCCTTGGAATTCAGGAGCAGCAGTCAGAACTAACAGGCCCAGCCTGGCGTGGTAAGTCCAGTCACAAGGGTATCCGGTTCTGGGACTCAGAGTGAGTGAGTGACTTAGCCTCAGTTTCCTCATTTTACAAATGAGATTTGCATTTTTGTGAGAATCACCTTAACTGAGTATATAGTTTTTTGTTTTTGTTTTTGTCCCTAGTATTTTAAGATCTTTTCTGAATCTAAGTATAGTATAGGTGAGATGCACTTGAGGAAGATAGGAACTCACAAACTGAAGGTGAGGTCTAGGCTTCTTGTAAACAGTCAAGAGTTTTTAGTTCTGAGTATCTGGAATACTGGAAATGGTTAAAAAAAAAAATGGGAGCAAGCCCGTGCCTTGTATCTAGAGGATAAATACGTACATTTGTTGAGTAATGGATAAATGAACGCCTCTCAGATTTGCCCCCTCTATCTGATGGGCACTGAGCCAGTCTTACATCCCATCACTTCTTGGAGGAAACACTGCCTGTAGAAGACAGTGGCAGGACAGTGTATGTTGAGGGTGCCCTGAGATTTGGGTTAGCTATGTTTGTCCACTTGCACCATTTCTCTTGTCTGACAAGTTCTAGAATGACTGTGGGCTGTCAGACCTGTGTGTGTTTGGGGGTAGCAGTGTAGGGTAGAAGTGGTTTTGATGAAAGCAAAGTGTTGGGAGCTCAGTGGCTGTCCCAGCTGCAGCCACTGCAGTAACGTGACCTGCATACGGACATCCTGAATCTCCTTCCTTTATGGTTGATTCTGCCTGCATCTAAACATATTTCTTTAAAATAGTGTATCTCACTGTCTTAACCAAAATGTATTCTTCAATCGACTTTCTAAGAATACATGTCCTGAAGGTGAGTTTGCCTTTCCATTCATTTAAATGTCCGAATTGTGTTCCTCTCCTCTCTGAGGAGTGCTGAGGGAACTTGAAAGTAGGTTAGACACAGTGCTAAGATAATAGATTTAGGGGAATTCCCTGGTGGTCCAGGACTCCGAGCTTCCACTGCAGTGGGGACACAGGTTCAGTCCCTGGTCGGGGAACTAAGATCCCACATGGTACATGGCGAGGCCAAAAAAAAAAAAAAAAAAAGATAATAGATCTTGGTTGTGATTAAAGATTAAAGCACTTAATCCATAGGAAGCTAATTCTGTGTAACTAAGTCACAATCAGTGTTTGCTGGTCTTGGAACTTGGTCTTGTTAGTTGACAGCTTATTTGTAGTACATTCTCATCCTTAGATTGGCAAATATCTTGATAGCTTGTACTTTCTCTGACAAAATTTCTGATTGAGAGCCATGATTTTCTTCTTTTTCTGTTCACTTTTGTCCCACACACTAGTAGTTGATATTTGGTTTTGGGCTATTTTCTGACATGAAATACAGTTTTATTAACTCTTCACAAATCTTGCTGTGTCTGACCTTGTTCTTAACTCTAGACCCCATGCCATGCTGGGTGCCAGGGTGCCAGGTGCCTTGGCAGCAAACAGCCCAGGCCAGATACAGCACGTTCCCTGAGAGTGACAGATTTACTTCAAGAGCTGAAGGGGAAGGCATGTTTGTTTGTATTGTAGTTAACATAACTTTATGTGAGGAGCATCACACAAAATTTTCTTCAATGAAAGGAAATCTCTCACTTGTAGCATCTGCTTTCAAGTTGCTGTTTCTCCGGGGTTACATGTCTTCTCTCTTCCCTTTCAGGCTTACTAATTTGAGAAGTAAAGAAGGACAAAACCCCTTTGGGATTTAGACACTGAGAGTTTCTGTGCCGCACCCTGCCCCATAACTTGCTCCTTAAATACCGTCCTAATGTATACCTCATTCAAATTTTTGTCTTGGCAAATGACAAGTTACTACATGCCAGAGGCCTCCACAAAGTCTCAAAACCTTGTATATTAAATCTGATGTCAAGCTTTGAAACTGCATAATAACTGTTGTCACCAACAAAAGTCTACTGTACTTCAGATTTAAAATACTGAGCTAGAAAAGAATTAATCATTTATTTACAGTATTTTCTCCTGCAGCAGGACTGGAAATCCCTTCTTTGTTGCCTTTTTTTACCTAACTTTCACTCTTTTTATTTTTGAGGGATTTTGCTTGCCCAAAGAATTTATGGAAGATTCAGCGGGAGAGGGAGCGACTGAGTTCCATGACTACGAGGGAGGTGGGATTGGAGAAGGCGAGGGCGTGAAGGATGTGAGTGACCAGATAGAAAATGAAGAACAGGTACGTTTTCACAGGCATGAAATATGTATATAGTTTACAGAAGCTCACTCCTTTTTCACTATTTAAATTACACATATAAATGGTTTTTCTACTAGGTTAATGGTTTTCAAACTGTGATCTAGGCATCTAAGAATACTGGAGCTTAGGGAGTGGATGTAAGTCAAAAGCTTAAAGACCACAGAAGGGAACTTTTGCAGCATAGTCATTCGTTGTAGCTATAATTTGGGAGGGAAATGATTTAAAAAGTTTTTATTTTAAATGGGAAAACTTTTGCTGATGACTTTTAAGAGAGCATTTTTGGTAGTGGTTCATTTAGGGATAAAAAGCTTGGCTATTTTAAGTGATAATTGCATTAAACAACAATGCCAGTGTTTTGCTGTTAATAGGTTTTATTGTTATATGTCTTTAAGACATGGTGAAATTTTTAAAATCTATATCCTTTTTTATTTGGAATCAAGAATGCTTTTGAAATATTTAGATGCTTTGGACTAAGATTGTTGTGTTGCTTTTTTAAATTCCAATCTCATTTGGGAGTGTTTTTTTAAACACACTACTTTTATTTGGATTAATCAACCGTGACTTGAAGAAAGAAGAGGTAGTGGAATTACTTTTTATCACTTACATTCTAAATTTAGAGCACTGTATAAATTTCCATTTAAGGTATGGTTATATTTATTAAAAATAAAGGAACAAACCAATCCAAGCTTCCTCTCTTCCTTTGAAGGGAAAATTGGAAAGAAATTAAAAAAAACAAAAGAGTAATGCTAGCATTTATGTGGCGTAGCTCTCATGTACATTATGTGTGTGGATATATATACACAGATAACATACACATTATTGTTATTTTGGCCTTTTTCCGTATTTCTCAAATTTAACTTAATTAGCACACAGTACTTTGTTAATGGAAAAATAAAGGAAAAAGTAAACCTAACAGAAAAGTACAAATCCAATGTAAAAAACATTAAGTGGGATAGAAAGCTATCAGAACAATTTGGCAGTAGCTAATAAATTTTAAATTGTGTGTGTTCTTTGACCTAGGAATTCCATGTTTTCTTGTACAAATGCTAATAAGGGTCCAAGATAATAAATATGTGTATAAGGGAGTGTGTTTATACAAGGATGCTCACTACAGCATTATTTATACTGGTGAAAATTGTGAATTATTTAAATTATGATACTATTCATGCAGAGCAATACTATAATTAAACACAATGAGATAGGTTTATAAGTATCAACATGGAAATATATCTAGGAGACATTTTTTAACATAAATAAAAAAGCAGATGGCAAAACAGTTTGTCAAGCATAATCCCTTTTTGTTGAAAAAGATGCAGGAGGCCGGTATTGGTATACCCCATCTATATTTCTGAGTATCTGTTGGTGTACTTACGGATAAAAGTATGTGCCAGAACATCACCAGTGGTAATTTCTTTGGGAGTTTTGGAGGATGGTGGTGCCAGAGGAACTTACTCTTTCTGTTTTGCTTAGAAATTTTAAAATGAGATTTTATTACTTTTTTTTTCTTTTTTTTTTTAATGTTTACTTTTTAAAAAATTAATTAATTAATTAATTTATTTATTTATTTATTTATTGGCTGTGTTGGGTCTTCATTTCTGTGCAAAGGCCTTCTCTAGTTGCGGCGAGTGGGGGCCACTCTTCATCGCAATGCGCAGGTCTCTCACTGTTGCGGCCTCTCTTTTTGCAGAGCACAGGCTCCAGAAGCGCAGGCTCAGTAGCTGTGGCTCACGGGCCCAGTTGCTCCGCGGCATGTGGGATCTTCCCAGACCAGGGCTCGAACCCGTGTCCCCTGCATTGGCAGGCAGATTCTCAACCACTGCGCCACCAGGGAAGCCCCAGAGATTTTATTACTTTTGTATCTCAAAAAAAGAACTTTAAAAATTCAGCTATAATGAAACAGATAACAATGTGAATCTTTTGCCCCAAATATAGTGTAGATTATGTAGGAATATACAGTTTAAGGAAAAGTGAAGAAAATCACATTCACTGGCGAGGGATAAATTAGGAGTTTGGGATTAACAGACACACTACTGCCTATAAAATAGGTAAACAACAAGGACCGACTGTATACCACAGGGAACTATATTAAATATCTTGTAATAACCTATAATGGAAAAGAATCTGAAAAAGTGTGTGTGTATGTCTATATATAACTGAATCACTTTGCTGTACACCCGAAACTAACACAAAATTGTAAATCAACTATACTTCAATAAAAAAATAAAAAGGAAAGTAGTAGGGGGAAAAATTATAGTCACAGTTGGGTATGAGAGATCAAAGTGACAAAACAGATATTAAATTTATGGGCAGTATAATAAGACTGATGAATTTTCTTTTACCCTACAGAGAATGCATAGTCTTTTTTAATGCATATGGATTAAAAAAAAAATTCAGGGAAATTCCCTGGCAGTCCAGTGGTTAGGACTCTGTGCTGCCACTGCAGGTGGCCCAGGTTCAATCCCTGATCAGGAGACTAAGATCCCACAAGCTGCACGTCTTGGCAAAAAAACAAACAAACAATTCTCATGGAGAAAACCTCAACAAAATTCTATATTCTCTAACAAAAAATGTAATAAAACTGGAAATTAATTACAGAAATGTTAAAGCAAGTCACAAATTATGTGTATTTTCTCTCCCCAGAGATAATTTTATACCATTAATCTTGGCATTTATATATTCTATTTAGAGCTGAATAAACATTAGTAATGTTAGTGTGCATTTATGTTTCTATAATGCTTTTTGATATAGGCAGAAGATACATTTCAGAAGGGTCAAGAAAAGGATAAAGAGGATCCCGACTCAAAACCAGACATTAAGGGCGAGGATAATGCCATTGAGATGTCAGAAGACTTTGATGGGAAAATGCATGACGGGGAGCTTGAAGAACAAGGTTTGAGATGATCTGTCACTTCATTCTTATTCTTGAAAAATAAATATTTTATACAGGAAATTACATATTTCCAATAAGGAGCCTATTATACTCTTTTGGAACAAGTTGGCTACTCTGCATAACTGCAGGTGGAAACATCAGTATATGCCTGTGCCATCCCCGCCTCCAGTCAGAAGTCTCTAGTCCATGTTGGAGATTCTGCTCTGAGTAAGCGGAGATGCTGACTCTGGTGCTCTGGCTGCCTCGTGTGCCGGATCAGTGACTGCGTAGTGTCCTTCAGGGAAATCCAGAAGAGCAAGGAGATGATCCCTAGCAGAGCTTGGCTCTCAGCTCAAGTTAAATTGTTCTGGGAGGTTTTTTTTTAATATATATTTTTTTCTAATTACAAAATTAGTAGACATTTGTTGTAGATGTTTTGGAACAAAAATGCAGAAACCAAATCGATACTCTTTAGGCCTGCCACCCAAATCACTTAAGCAATTTTGGGTTATTTCCATTTCTTGCATGTATATATATAGACGCAGAGACCGTAAGTGGTTCCATAGTCTGCTTTTTTCATTTAACTTATGAACATTACATGTCATTGAAAATAATTTGATAATAAGATTTCTTACAGCACATTATCATCTGTCGTGTTTGAACCACAATTCAACTATTGCCCTCAATTTCTGTCCAAAGCTTAATTTGAAATACAGTGTCTTACTTTAAGTGAATGCCTTGCAGATATGATACCTGACCTCAGAGTAGAAGAATGTATGCATGCCTAAGTAGCGTTTAAGGCTATAACCTTTGTCAAAGTACACCTTGAACGAAGACAAAGGCAAGAAAATTCTGGTTAATTGAGCTAGACACATGATTTGACATGTTGGGTAAAATCATTGACATAGAGTATGTTGGAGATGGGGAGGAACCTTGGAAATTTCGTAGTCCAGCCTCATCATTTCCCAGGTCAGAAACCAAAACCCAGTGAGGTTGCTGAAGTCCCATAATGAACATTCTCCCAGCACCAGAAGTAGACATCCTGACAGCTGTTCCACCACCCTCCTTACAGTCCGTCGACATAACACATCACAGACCTCCTTCCTCCTCCAAACAGTCTGCAAAACACAGTAGGACTGCTTCAGGAGATCTAAAGCATCTCCTCTAGGGTGTTCTGTAGAAACAGGCAGTAAATCCCAGGTAGGACCCTTGCCCGGCCCTTGCCTCTCCTACATACACAGGAACAGATCAATTTGGGGATCTGCCGAACTAAGCTCAGCGCCTTCTTCCCTTTCAGAAGAGGATGATGAGAAATCAGATAGTGAGGGTGGAGACCTGGATAAACAGATGGGCGATCTGAATGGTGAGGAAGCTGACAAACTAGATGAGAGGCTTTGGGGTGATGACGACGGTGAGGAAGATGAGGAGGAAGAAGACAGTAAGACTGAAGAAACAGGACCAGGAATGGATGAGGTAATTAAAAGATTCCCTCCATCACATAGTCCCTAGGTTGAGAGGAGGCAGTCTTCCTCCCAAATACCAGTCCCTGCTGTTCACTGCTCGTCCTTTTCTGTCTTGGTTTTTCTTCTTCTGTTTCTTCCATCTCTGTTTCTTCTTTTTCCTCTGCTATCTAGGTTATCGATTGTCTTCACGGCTAAAAGAGTAGCCTGACCAGCACGTTCATGACAACTCCCCACCCCCGCTATTCACACACCTGCCCCCACTGCTGCCATCCGGGCAGACCTGCACGTTCCCTCCAGGATGACATATGCCCTCTCGGCTGGATGTTTCCGTGGGGTTGGCCCAATATGTGTCTAAGAGCTGCGTTAGGTAGGGTCAACTTATGTGAAAGCAGTTTTTCAGATTGAGAGCGAGGATTTTTGTGTTTTTTCTTCCTCTGATATTTAGGAAGATCCTGAACTTGTTGCTAAAGATGACAACTTGGATGCTGGGAAGTCAAACAGAGATAAAACCCAGCAAGATAAGAAGGGAGAAAAGGAAGAAGCAGAAGCTGATGATGGGCAAGGCCAAGATAAAATTAATGAACAAATAGACGAGGTAATGAGGATTCAAAACCAACCTGCTCTCCTGACTCAAGGCCAGGCCACTGCAGCGCACAGCTCCTGGGGTGTCTCAGGACATTTTTTTCCTGCTTATCATTTGTTTTCACATTGCCTCATAAGGGAATGTGTAACAGAGCCTCTTACCCGGACATAAAATATCTAACTATTGGTTACCGATGAGGTGGTCTTCATGCTGTTTGGACTCACGCTGTAGTTTGGAAACTAAAACCTGTGGTCCTTTTCTATATTTCTTCCCATAAACTTCCATGTCCTCTTTGAGATGAAGTAACGCAGCACCTCTTATCAGTGGAGAATGTGCACTGAAAGTGAAACTTGAAATTCCAACATGAAAATTCAAAAAATATTGGTAAAATTCTAATGTGTGCTGGTAATTTTGGGGAAGAGACACTGTATTCTCTCAGCATAACTACAGTTGACCCTTGAGCAATGTAGGCGTTGGGGGCACTGACCATCTGCAGGGTTGGAAATCTGTGTGTAACTTTACAGCTGGCCCTCTACATCCGCGGGTCCCACCAGCCACGGATCTGTGTGGCACTGTAGCACGTATTTATTGAAAAAAAACGTGCATAAGTGGTCCATGTAAGTGGACCCACACAGTTCAGACCTGTGTTGTTCAAGAGTCAACTGTGCTTTGAGCTGATTATATGTGAATGCTACACTTTTTAAAAGTTCATTTTTATTTTTTTTTCCTGTTCTCTCCGTTGTCCAAAGAGGGAATATGATGAGAACGAGGTGGACCCTTACCATGGCAATCAGGAAAAGCTGCCCGAACCTGAGGCCTTGGACCTTCCAGATGACTTGAACCTAGACAGTGAAGACAAGGATGGTGATGGGGACACAGACCACGAAGACGGAGAAGGTGCGTCTTTCGAAACCTAAAGAGCCCGTTGGAAGTCATTGAAACTGAGCAGTAACCGATTTCTCTTCAGGCCAGTGTCATGGCCAGGTCATTATCGTGTCTGGTCAGCACAATTCCAGTTTGATAAAATTCCTCGCTTTTTCTTTGTTGTGTTTCTCCTCTAGGTAGACCTAAAGCTTGTAAACCAGCAGGTCTCTGTCACTCCTGTCATCTCCTATCCTGTGTTTCAGTGCTGCTGTCCCAGGTGGTGCTGTCACACACAGCTCCATCGCCCCACAGTGTCACCATGTGCCCCGTCTCATGGGTTGATGTAAACACCGTGCAGTCCGGGTAGAGCCAGGCCTCGCATGGAGCCCAGTCACAGCTTTCCTGGGAAAGTTGTTGATTGTTGTGCATATGTTGTGTGTTTAGTCTGAAATATGAAATCATCATGGGGAATGAAATGGAATAATCCCAAAAGAAATCACTTGGCATGGCAGTATTCTAGCGCCTCTGTCACCCACTCTTCAATCCGAGTGTGACTCCTTAGGGGTGCTGTCTAGTATCAGAAGCTTGTGTACGCGGTGCCCCTGAAATAGAGAGCCCCCATTGTGGTGGGTAACCAGATGAAAGGTGGCGCCAGCCAAGCTCTGCTTCTTAGTGAATCAGTTATATATGTAGAAAGCTATTAAAAACACTGTATTGGAAAAAAAAGAGCAAGTTACAAAAGAATTAATGAGAGGTACCATTTAGGTGAAAATTTAATATAAGAACCAGTACTATATATTGTGTATGGATACATCAAATGTACGAACACATAGAAAGGAATAATATACAATAACTTCAGGTTATGAGCTCTGAGGAAGTAGGAAGGGCAAAGGCATCCAGAATCCAGACAGCTGTGTCCAGAACCATTTATTTATTAAAAACAAGTGACAAGTTTGATACATTTGTGTCAACACGTTAACATCTGTTAAATCTAGGAGGTGAGTATATGGCTCATAAATTTAAATGCATTTCTCACGTTTAAGGTATTTGGTAATTTGTGCTTAGAACAGTCTTCGCTCTGTGAATATCTAGTTTACTTTTTTTTTAATAAATATTTTTATTTTTTGGCTGTGTTGGGCCTTTGTTGCTGTGCGCGGGCTTTCTCTGGTTGCGGTGAGCGGGGGCTACTCTTTGTTGCGCTGCACAGGCTTCTCATTGCGGTGGCTTCTCTTGTTGCGGAGCACGGGCTCTAGGCACGTGGACTTCAGGAGTTGTGGCACGTGGGCTCAGTAGTTGTGGCTCGCGGGCTCTAGAGTGCAGGCTCAGTAGTTGTGGTGCACGGGCTTAGTTGCTCTGCGGCATGTGGGATCTTCCCGGACCAGGGCTCGAACCCGTGTCCCCTGCATTGGCAGGCGGATTCTTAACCACTGCGCCACCCGGGAAGCCCTCTAGTTTACTTTTTAAATGTAGTATAAGCTGCTGCTTCTAAGGCAGTTACATTAACTTACAATTTTGGAATTTTACTTCAACCTTAAATTCAACAACCAAGCATAAAATTAAAATCCACTGAGAATCTAATAAGCCATTTGCCCTAGAAAACTATCCAGGCTTGTTTTAAGCTACTGTGTACATAAACTAAGAAGCAATTACTATTAAAAAATTTTTTTTAAAGTTTTATACAGTTCTTTCCATTTACAGTTACTACAAAACATTGGCTCTATTCCCCATGTTGTGTAATACATCCTTGAGCCTGTCTTACACCTGATAGTTTGTACCTCCCACTCTCCCACCCCCAACACACACACAGACACACACACACACACACACACACACACACACTGGTAACCACTAGTTCTCTCTGTGAGTCTGAAGAAGCAATTATTTCAAAGAATTATTTGCTAACAAAATAACTGATTTCTGAAGTGCCCAAGGTATAGAAAAGCTCTTTCAAATAAACAAAATGTTTAAATAAGATTGTTCCCGTTTGAATATATGTTGTATTTTCTGTATATGGTAAAGAATGATGTCTACCAATTATTCCCAGTGATAATTGAAAATTAGACTGGCATTTCCTATCTGTTCTAAAATATTCCTATTGTTGTGGTGGCTTTTAGGATTTTTCAGTGGATTACTTATTCTTTAATGAAATGCACCATCTAAACAGTTGTATGCAATATGTAAGTACGGTTAAGAGCAGACGTAGGCAAAATTTTTCTGTGAAGGGTTGGTCAGATAATAAACACAGTCTTTGCAGGTCATAAGCTGCAACAGAGTCGCAAATACTCAGTTCTGCTCTTATAGTGTGAAAGTAGCCGTAGGTAATACAGAATGGATGGGGTGAAGACATAGGTAAACGGTTGGTGCAGCTGTGTTCCTATAAAACTTTTGGAGAAATTTGCAGAAATATATGGATGGCCAGATTTGGCCCAAGGACCATAGTTTGCCAACTCCTGGTTCGAGAATAATAATAAGACGCTTGTGTAACTACATCCCATCTTAAGAAATCACATTGTTTGGTTTTTAAATTCTGTGTTCCTTCTTTTGGTTTCATCTGTCCAGAAGAGAATCCTTTGGAAATTAAAGAGAAACCAATGGATACTGTAGAAGCAGGTCATGAAGCCGAAGACATAAACGAAGAGACTGAGGCTGACCAGAATGAAGGTCAGGGTCAGCACGAGCCTGAGGGAGGCTCCAGTGAAGAGGACCAGGAGGAGGGGGAGGAAGAGATGGACACAGGAGCTGACGACCAAGACAAGGATGTTGCCCAGCATCCTGAAGAGAACGCAGAGGAGGAGCAGCAGTCTTTGGAGGACGAGGACACCAGTGAGGAAAGTGCAGAGAAGGACGTCCCTGTTGACCAAGGTCTCCAGCCTCAGGTATCATGGCGGGTCTGGCTTGTCTTTGATTAAAAATAATGATGATGAGAAAAAATTAACCTTCTTCCCACTGGACTCTCTCTTAGGCTACTTTGCCAAGCAGCTTTATGTTTCTGTTTAAGACCCGCTTTGGCTGATCCCCTCCCTGCAGACTCCCCTTGGTGAGGGGGGCCCCCCACCTCATCTTCTTCCTCCAGAGCAGTTAATGCTGTGTTTGATTTCCCTGCAGATGCAGGAAAAAGAAGAAGAAGGGGAGAGCTCTGACACGGAGCAGCAGGTGCCAGAGGCTACGGAGAGGAAAGAGCACGACCCCTGCGGGCAGACGGGCTCGGAGAGCGTGCAGAGCGAGCAGGCCGTGGAGCTGGCGGGGGCTGCGCCCGAGAAGGAGCAGGGGAAGGAGGTGACGGGCCCTCTCTGCCTCGCCAGCTGCCCCTTGGGAGGGCCTCTTCTCCCTGTCCGAAACCATGTTCTATTGAGCAGTAGTTGGTTCGTGTGTGATGTTTTTTTGTGGTTGACATCTAAAATATCATCTCCTGTTCATTAAGAAAGTGGTCGTACACCTATTTTTATATGCCTCCTGGAACAAATCCCAGAATACTTTTACACACTTTAGTTAAGTGATGTGCATAATGAGAAAAAGTTATTAGAGTGTAGTTTTCTGTGGGAGAATCAAGTTCAAATTATATTTTAGAAAGCTCCTAAGGAAAGAAGGGTTGCATTGAGACTTCATGCAGTGGTATGGCTCTAGTAGTATCTAGTAGTGCTTCCCTTTTCCTTGCTGTTCACCAGGCTTCTAAACATTTTAATTTCAGATGGAAAGTACCTCTTCATTCCTTGACATAGGGTGATGTGTCTTTTGTGGCCCAGTTGGGGCACTGGCAGCCTGGAAGGAGCCCTGGAAGTTGGAGGGCCTGCTACTCAGAGGTTTCTCTGGGCAACTCCCTTGGCCTCTCTGCACCCCTGCTTTCTCAGCAATAATTACAACGGTTTATATTTCTCATCCCCCTTCCAAGCCATTTACTGAGCACCCGTTAGGCGCTGAGCATTTCGTTACTTTAGCAGGTCTTCATAGTGGCCCTATAAGATAGGTATTACTGTTCTTTGTATGTTCTCCATTTTAGTGTTTATTTTTTAAGAAGAACATTTTTCTTTTATTTATTTTTGGCTGCGTTGGGTCTTCGTTGCTGTGCACAGGCTTTCTCTAGTTGCGGCGAGCAGGGGCTACTCTTCACTGTGTGTGTGCTTCTCATTGCAGTGGCTTCTCTTGTTGTGGCGCACAGGCCTCAGTAGTTGCGGCTGTTGGGCTCTAGAGCGCAGGCTCAGTAGTTGTGGCGCGCGGGCTTAGTTGCTCTGTGGCATGTGGGATCTTCCCGGACCAGGGCTTGAACCCGTGTCCCCTGCATTGGCAGGTGGGTTCTTAACCACTGAGCCACCAGGGAAGTCCTATGTTCTCCATTTTATATCTGAGTTAAATAAGCCCCAGTAAAGTTAAATGACAATCTCCAGAGTACCCAGCTGGTTGGTGATGAAGCCTGGTTTCAAATCGAGGTCTGTCCCGCCTTCAAAGTAAGCCATTACCTCCCGTAGACAAGGAACTAATGAAGTCCTGCAAGAGGGTAACAGACTCAGGTCTAGATGCTCTCGTTTCTGCCCACAGGCCAAGCCTTAGTCATGGGTGAGTTCCAGAGCAGACAGGCAGGTATGGTCACAGTTGTCCCTTGGGGTCCAAGAAGGATTTATTCCAAGACCCCCCTGGATACCCAAATCCGAGGCTGCTGAAGTCCCTTATGTAAACTGGCGCAGTGCAGTGGGCCCTCCGTGTCCCCGGATATGGAGTGCCAACTGCATGTGACTGTGAGATGAGAATGGTGAGAGGAGTTGTGCACAGTGCAGTCGATAACCAGATGCTTGCACAGCTTCCTCCACCTCATTCTTTGTGGCTTGGATTTCACAGGAACACGGCAATGGAGCTGCGGATGCAAACCAGGCAGAAGGCCATGAATCCAACTTCATCGCCCGGTTGGCCTCTAAGAAAAACACCAGGAAAAACACACAGGTCTCTATCACTCTTCACCTAAACTTAGGTGAAGGCTGCATGTAAAATGATGTGCTAAATGTAATGGTTTAAAAAAAAAAACACCAAATTCCCAGCCTTTGCTGTCTCACCATGATGTCAGCCTTGGCGAGCAGACCAGGACTGTGGGGCTTTCCCAGCTGGGGCTTGTTCCCTGTGTGGGGACAGACAGACACACACACGCGCGCACGCACGCACCCTTATCCTGTTCAGTTCTCATGGAGCCTAAAAACCAGCTGTTGTGTTGTTGGCCGAGGACTAACCAGTCTCATTCTGTTCACTGTCCATTCTGTGTTGTGTTTTATTTTTAAATTTTTTAAAATTTAATTTAATTTGTTTATTTATTTCGGCTGCACTGCATGGCTTGCGGGATCTTATTTCCCCAACCAGGGGCTGAACCCGGGCCCCAGCAGTGAAAGCGACGAGTCCTAACCACTGGACTGGCAAGGAATTCCCTCTTTTGTGTTTTAAAAATAAGGTTTTTTAAAAAGGGGTATTATTCATGCACGTGATACAAAATTAGTAGATAGAAACCAATCCCCTAAAAAGCTTCCATTCTGTTCCTGTCTTCAAGCCACCCAGGGGACTATCCTCAGAGCATATGGGTGCTGCCAGTCTTGTCTTCCTTCTAAGAGACTTTCTGCATATGTGGTGCATATGTATGGGTGTTTGTGTGCACCTCCCTGTGTGAGAGTGTTCCTCGGCCTCTTTGCCTTTATTTCAGGCATAGAAGTATATCATAGAGATTGCTCCGTATGTGTATTTAGAGATCTTCCTGTTAACAGCTTCACTGAAACCCACTCGTGTATGGTACACCTAATTAACTTAATCAGCCCCCTGAGGATAAACATTATGATTATTTTTACTCTTTTTGCCATTACAGACAAGGTTCTGATGAATTTCCTCATATTTCCCGCAGAGTTTTAAGAGGAAACCTGGGCAGGCCGACAACGAACGCTCCATGGGTGACCACAACGAGCGTGTGCACAAGAGGCTGAGGACTGTGGACACGGACAGCCACACCGAGCAGGGCCCGGCCCAGGCCCAGGCAGACGACGCGGAAGCATTTGAGCACATTAAACAGGGTACCGAGCCCTATGATGTACAGACCTACGGTACGACGCAGGGAAGGCTTCCCCTTTGCTCACTGAGCTCTGTGAGCGCTTATGCTGTGTGCCCGCCAGGTGTTCTTAAAAGTCATCTTAGGAGGGAGGGGAAATGGCTTTTTAAACTAGTTTTCTTCTAATAAGAACTGTGCAGAAATACAATTTGTTTTTGATATAAAGGTGTCTGTAGCCAAGTGCAGGGTTTCAGTGCTCAGGGTTCTGGGTCTAGTGTAAGCCTTTTAAATATCTTTGGTAATGGTTGGCCGTATCCAAACCCAGCACTGATCTCAGGGATTCTGAGTAGTGGACATTTCTTCATAATCACCAGGCAGTGGTAGGAGCTGTGAACTTGAAATATGTGTTTCAAGAAAGGAGAGAGGACTTCCCTGGTTGGCACAGTACTTCCCTGGTTGGCACAGTGGTTGAGAATCTGCCTGCCAACGCAGGGGCACGGGTTCGAGGCCTGGTCCGGGAAGATCCCACATGCCACGGAGCAACTAACCCCGTGCGCCACAGCTACTGAGCCTGTGCTCTAGAGCCCGCGAGCCACAACTACTGAAGCCCGCGCGCCTAGAGCCTGTGCTCCACAATAAGGGAAGCCACCACAATGAGAAGCACATGCACCGTTACAAAGAGTAGTCCCCGCTCACCACAACTAGAGAAAGCCCGCATGCAGCAATGAAGACCCAACACAGCCATAAATAAATAAACAAACAAACAAGGAGAAAAAAGATCTCAGCATAGAAAGGGAGTAGTCAGTCGTCACTCAGTCTCCGCTTCAAGTTCTCTTGGTAACTTTTCACTGTTTCGTTCCTAATATGTAAGCTGGTGTAAATAATATGTACTGTGAGGATGGTACAAAAAGACTGCTCTGCTGTGGATTACTCTTTCCTCTCCCTGTCCCCACTTTTAAGAAAAATGAAGCAATACCAGTGATGGCTGCCATGCATGGAGCTTTTACCTTGTGCCCAGCACCGTTCTGAGCCTTTGCGGCATGATATGGAGTTCCTCTAACAGTCTTTACGAGCTAGGATTTCTCCATTTTATAGATCAGCACACTGAGGCCGAAGATGTTTAAGAACTTGTCCAAGATCACGATGCTGGGATTCCCATGCTGATCTTTCTGTGCCCCGTGTTGTTATACTTTATCACTACAGTTTTTCCACCCGTAACTTGGCAATGAGGATAATTCCATTAGCTGCTCTGAGTCATGTGCCTGGCATGTTTATTCTGGTTCAATCTCTGGTCATAGCAATAAAAACCCAGCTAAACATTCAACTGTATGGTCACATGTATAGCTACACTATATCCTTGAAGCTTCTGGCCGGGGGGCGGGAGGGGGGAGTGTTAAGTACTTACATCAGTAGGTCACAGACAAGCCAAGTACTGTGTCCAAGCCACATAACCAGTCAGTGGCAGGATCTTGGAAACTACGAATGACCAAAAGCACACCCACTCGTGATGACTTTGTTCTGCAAAGAGCTAACCTTTTCATGTGTGTTCACTTTGTTGGCAGATGTCGCTAGCACGGAGCAGCAGCAATCTGCAAAGGACTCCAACAAGGCTCCGGAGGAGGAGGAGATCGAGGATACCTCCATGGATGCGGAGGAGCCCGAGGAGCTCAGAGCAGTAGACACAGAGCAGCTGAAGCCAGAGGAGGTCACGTCGGGAAGCACAGCCAGGCCAGGTGAGTCCTGCAGTGAACACACCCTCCTGCCTGAGCTCTCGGACTCAGAGAAGCCATTTCTCTGGTACTGTAGTCGCGTCTGGTCAGTTCTTTCCCCATCCTAACCCATGGCTTAGATATTCATTTGCCCATAATAATTCCCCTATACATATTTCATTTGGGAGTAGGAAGGTGGAAGGTGTTACAGGACGCTGTCCTTCACGGAGACCCTTGAAACTTGAGTTTCAGACAAAATCCCAGCAGTCTTTTTTATTTTATTTTATTTATTTTTAAAATGTATGTATGTATGTATGTATGTATGTATGTATTTATGTCTGCGTTGGGTCTTCATTGCTGTGCGTGGGCTTTCTCTAGTTGCAGCGAGTGGGGGCTACTCTTTTGTTGTGGTGCATGGGCTTCTCTTGTTGCGGAGCACAGGCTTTAGAGCGCGGCTCAGTAGTTGTGGCACACAGGCTTAGTTGCTCCGTGGCATGTGGGGTCTTCCCAGACCAGGGCTCGAACCCGTGTCCCCTGCATTGGCAGGCGGATTCTTAACCACTGCACCACCAGCGAAGCCCAACCCAGCAGTCTTTTTTAAATATGTAGAAGAAAACAGAATAGTACACATACTCCAGTATGACCAGAAGATACATTCTTTTTTTTTCTTTTTTTATTATTTATTTATTTGGTTGCACCGGGTCTTAGTTGTGGCAGGTGGCCTCCTTAGTTGTGGCACGCATCTGGGATCGAGTTCCCTGACCAGGGATCGAACCCGGGCCCCCTGCATTGGGAACGCGGAGTATTATCCACTGTGCCACCAAGGAAGTCCCCCAGAAGATATATTCTTGATTATTAGAGAAACAATATTTTAAATTATATGAAAATATACTATATTTAAACATTTTATTTAAAGAAATGTTTAAAGAAATAGAATAGGGGAAATGCATGTGAGAAGGTAACAAAACTTCTTACATACAGTTCCATTTCATAGCTGACCAAGTGCTATTACAAGGCTGTTTTGTTTTTTTTTTTTAAATTCATTCAACACATGAAAAAATAGCTTTATCAGCAATGGTATAAGTGCTAATTCAAAAGAACTTGCTAAATTCAAAAACTTTTCCTTCTGCGTTCGTCTTCTCAGGCGTGTTAGAACTGCTGACTGCCCGGCTGTTACAGGACAGTGGGAACGGCGCAGCTCTGTGATTAGACCTTCCTAGATCCAAATCCAGACTTTCTCTTACTTACTTACTTTATAGGTTGAGGCAAATTATTTGTCTTCTTTGTCTCAGCTTCCTCATTTATAAAATGGAGCTATGATGTTATTTTAGTTTTTGGTTCTGTCAGAGTTCTGCATGCACATAGTTTATTTATTTATTTGCATGAACACAGTCTAATGGATCACACGGTTCTATGAGGCTTGTCAGGGTAGAACAGTCTCCCCCCACTTCCGCCTCCCAGAACAGCCGCCTTCCATATCAGGGTGGGGAGAGGGGGAGGTTAAGGGAGTGAGAATTGGCAGACTGTCTCAGAGAGAAAGGACACGTGGAACCGAGGTGTTAATGTGCCAGGGAGTGAATGAGTGAAGTCTGAGTAATTGTTAGGATTGACACGTGACTGTGAAGGCTGAGTCTTCATGTTGACATTATGGTGTGAGAACAGGCTTTGAAGAGATGGAGATGGAGACCCAAACTGTTAACACAGAGGAAGACCAAGACCCCAGGACAGACACATCCCACAGGGAGACAGAGAATGAGAAACCAGAGAGAAGCCGAGATTCGACCATTCATACAGCCCATCAGTACCTTGTGGACACGATTTTCCAGGTACTAAAACTTTCACAAATTACTACTTCAATAAGTTGACAAAACATAATTATAAGTTGCTTTTAAACAACTTAAGACATGTTTGTCTTAAGAACTTTATATAGCATCTGGTTGTTTTGGGGTATCATATCCGTCTTTTAAGGAGTACTGTTGGTACGACATGTGTTCTCTGAGCAGATAACACACTTCTAACGGTTAATCCCAGGGTCACCGTGGATGGTCTGTGTCCTGACCTCGCCACGATGGTGGGTCTTGTCCTCGGACCTCTGGCTCTCACATCTACTCCTCTCACATCCACCAGCCTTGTGTGAGGAGCCTGCAGGACAGTTAAGTTTATGTTGGCTAAGTAGTAAGAATCGTTGACTTAATGCCTGCATTTAGGAAGAGCCAATTAACTGAGTTGTTTTCCCTAATTCTTTGACTTAATGATAGTCTAGATTAATTAAAGAATATTTCCATTATTGATATCTTCCTGGGTATTTTGTTTGTTTTACTGGGATGGATTTATTAAATGTTAAAATTTCCTTTATCCATTTTGCCTCTACATAATGGGAAGGAGAAGAATGGTTGTCTGGCGTCTTAATTGTGCCATTAAATTTGCTCAAGTTTTGCATCTCAGGGGGAGTTCATACTGCAGGGAAGAAGGCAACCAGGTATAGTGAGTTGGTGATTCCAACCTGGGTCTCCTCTATCCGTGGCTTTTCCCTCTTAGCCCTTCTTAAAAGATGTCAATGAACTAAGACAGGAGCTGGAGAGACAGCTGGAAACATGGCAGCCACACGAATCTGGAACCCCAGAAGAAGTAAGTCGCTGGTCTTTTTATAAAATATCTTGACTTTTGTTTTTTAAGATACAGGAAACTTAATAGGTTCTTAACTCCAATTACCTTGGTCAAAGCGACCGAGTATATGGAGAATATAATTATAATTCTGAAGCCTACATCTATCCATTGTTTTCTGCCTGCTTTGCCACTAGATCTGTAGCTTAATTAAAACAGAGAGAAACTGGTGTGTTTAATTCTTTAACTTCCATTGCTCAATCTGTAATGGATGTAATAGATGTGACAGTGGTTGAAACATGGGGCAAAAGTCTATACTGTGTCACTCTCTGAATAGGCCACCTGGAACATTGCCAGCTGATACAATATGGCAGTGTAGATTAACCAGATGTTTCCTTTTCAATGACCTTGCATCCTAAATTTACTAAATACACATATTTTAATTTTGTTTCTCTTATCATTATTCTCACCACATGTATGTATTGACTGCTCTGCCATAATTGGCAAAAAAAACTAACCATGGAGCTTTGTATTCAGGAAATAAGCACACTGCTGAGTGTTACTTGAGAGGTTTGCGCTCGTCACTTTTGTTTTTGAAACATGAGCCTGAGAGACCATGATTAAGTGGCTGGATCTCCTGGCACCAAAATTACCCATCACAGCTCCCTCTCCACGTGAAGGGTACACATTATATACTCCTCATAGGTGATGTGAATAAGGGTTTGATTTGGTCATGAATTCCAATATTACCTTACTTTCTCATTGGAACTGCGAGTTGTGGCTTTGGCGGAAGAGGAGACTTTTTTTTAATTTTTAATTAATTTATTTATTATTTTTAATTATTTTATTATTTTTATTTTTTAAAAATTTTATTTATTTAATTTTGGCTGCATTGGGTCTCCATTGCTGGGCGCGGGCTTTCTCTAGTTGCAGCGAGCAGGGGCTACTCTTTGTTGCAGTGCGCGGGCTTCTCATCGTGGTGGCTTCTCTTGTTGTGGAGCACGGGCTCTAGGTGCGTGGGCTTCAGTAGTTGTGGCTCTCGGGCTCAGTAGTTGTGGCTCACGGGCTCTAGAGCACAGGCTCAGTAGTTGTGGCTCACGGGCTTAGTTGCTCCGTGGCATGTGGGATCTTCCCGGACCAGGGTTTGAACCCGTGTCCCCAGCACTGGCAGGCAGACTCTTAACCACCGCACCACCAGGGAAGCCCAGGAGGAGACATTTTAAACCAGGTGAATCAGAGAGCAGCTTGACAAGAGAAGCAGGTTGTTTTCTACTGCTTTGCTTCAGGCCTTCATCTTGCTGTAATGACTTTGGTTGGCTCCAGCCTTCTAAGGGTAACTTACATGTTGTTGCTGTTGTCACAGGAGAAGGCAGCAGTGGAGATGTGGCAGAGTTACCTGCTCTTAACTGCACCTCTTTCACAACAGCTGTGTGAACAGCTTCGTCTCATATTAGAGCCTACCCAGGCCGCCAAGCTGAAGTAAGTCTTCTCCATTGGATGCACTCATGGTGCCCTGGAAAGATGGCAGTGTCATCTTTTCTGCTGAGCTTAGCACGTAACAGCTATGGTGCTGGCGTCTAGGTTGCCACTTCTGCTGCACAGGCTCTAGTATGGCGTTCCTTACCTCGTTGCCATTTTATCATCTCTACCACAGAAGTTCCTGTGAAGTTCAGTATGAATGCACTTTCTGTGACTAGTTAATTAATACCTGATGGGAAAATTGGCTGAGCCTTGGGTGTGTGTGCTGCTCACCTTCTACATGTAGGGTCACTCACTTGCTGCATGCATCACTCACCTAGATCTTTCCAAAGATGTGTCCAGAAGCATAGTTTCAGAACACAAAAGAGAATCCAAGACTTAATATTCAATGCAAACATGTTTTTTCTTTTCAAAAAGTGTTTTAAATTTTCTAAAAGGACCTAATTATTCTTGCCACATACATATCCAGTTTTTCTGGCTGCTGATCTAGAAGATCCCAGCCCTTAATAATCTCAATGGACAGTAACACTTCATTGTGCCAGGTTACTGGTTATTTGGTATAACTGGTTATAAGTTATTATTACTGTGATTTTATCCTTAATCTTGCTCCTGTTTGGTTAAATTTAACAGAGGAGACTATCGAACTGGGAAGCGACTGAACATGCGGAAGGTCATTCCATACATTGCCAGTCAGTTTCGGAAAGACAAGATTTGGCTTCGAAGGACCAAGCCCAGTAAACGCCAGTATCAGATTTGTTTGGCTGTCGATGACTCTTCTAGCATGGTAGACAACCATACCAAACAGGTAAGGAGGAGAAGTGTAGTGGCAGTTTGATGGGCCACCTGAATGTTTTAAATATATTCTGGCTAAAAAACACTTTGAAATACCAGTTAGTTTGTTCTGAGAATATGAGACCATATTTGAGAAGATCTAAGATTTAAAAAGAGTTCAAAGGGGCAATTTCAGGACGTCTCAAAAAATTTTGGTGTCCTACTGCTGTAGGTCGTTTAGATTGTTGTGTTTCTTAGCCTTGCCGTGCTATTGTCTAGTTGCAGAGTAAGTAAATTTGTCAGTGTTTACTTTCCACAGAATGAATGTACTATATTCTTTAAGACCATGCACAACGTAATATCTGAATATCCCTGATTTTTTAAGAAGATGTCTTCAGTACACGTTTCTTTACGTCTGTGTAGAGTTAGTGTTCTATCATTAGTAACAAGGCTTAGGAGCCTGGGTGGAGTTACAACCCACCCCTCCCCGTCAGGGATGTGGAGAGTCGGGGGGTCTTTGCAGTGATGCTGTTGCCCAGCACAAGTCAGCGAGCAGCCTCAAGTCTGTGCACAGGCTCTGCTGGAAAAAGTGTAACCTCTGCACCTGTGTTCAGGTCTCACCTCCCCACTTAGTACCGCATGACTTTGGGCAGTTCATTTTATGTCTGTCAGTTTTACCTTCTGAAAAAATGATTATAACAATACTTACCTCAAACTCAGAGTTGTTATGAAGACTAAGTGAAATCATGTATGCAGAGCACTCAGTTTAGCAGGCACTTGATACATGTTCAGTAGATGTTAGTTGCTGCAAGTATCGTCGTCTTTTTAACTGAATTTAAATTCTAAAACTATACTGTCATTTATGCATAGATTAGAATAAATTGGTTTTTAAGATCTTTTACCCATGAGAGATTACTTTATATAGTCAAAAAAGGGGAAAGAAACCTTTAAAATTTATGGACCAAATTTCTCAAGATCGCTTTTATTGGATGATGTCTAGAGCAGACCTTTCCTACTAGTATAAAGGATATTGGGTTTCGGCGCTTGTGCTATTAGCCAGGGCCTAAGGCTACCAAAGCCACCAAAGCCTCTGAGTTGGTTGTGAATAGCCATATTCATGTTGTTCCCCTGTGTGCCATACCAAAAAAGTAGTGTTTTCTGTGGGAATCTTGGTATAAAAAAGGTTGAAAGGCATTAGTGTAGAGGATATTCCGATTTCTTCAACCCTTCACTTTGTTTCACAGCTTGCCTTTGAATCTCTGGCTGTGATTGGAAATGCTCTAACCTTTCTGGAAGTGGGTCAGATTGCGGTGTGCAGGTAAGAGTGCCTTTTAATCCCATTGGGAAAACCAGCCTCTTTTTTTGCATGACAAAAAATAACTCCCATTGTATTTGGTTTTTCTCCCCCAAGTTTTGGAGAGTCCGTAAAGCTGTTACACCCATTCCATGAACAGTTCAGTGATTACTCAGGGTCCCAGATTCTGCGGCTCTGCAAATTCCAACAAAAGAAAACCAAGATTGCTCAGGTATGCTGATGACTTCAGATGTCTTCTGAAGTTATTTTATGGTATAGGAGAGACATAATTTTTAGAACTCCCTCCTCCCCAGTGTGGTAAAATTTACAATAGAGAATAGTCCTAAGCCTCAGCCGGTGTACCACTGGAAGAGAATCTCCCTTGGCATCCATTATTAAATAGGATGTGATCTCTTTTTCTCAGTTTTTCAAAGATCATTTGACTTTGCATCATTGATTTTCTGGCTCCCTATTTTGAGAGGTTTGGAACATTTTGGAAAAATGAACCACCTCCCAGTACCCTTATCAAGTGGGTCAAGGCCAATTTCTCTCTACCATTTAGCCTAGAGAAGAAACGATGTGAAATAAAGCCAGTGACTTGCTCAGGATGGCATACGTTCTAAACACAGCATGGGATAACAATTTTGTCCTCCTGATTCCTGCCGTAATTTAGCCTCCTTCACGTTACACTGGACATTTTTTCTTGCCTTCTTTTTTTTGCTCAGCTATTTTCCTTTCTTGGAAGAAGACAGCTCTTTGGTTCATTTGGGGGAGTTACTGACTTATTGTCCCCCAGAGGAAGTGTTTCTTTTCCTTTGGGGTGTCTCGTAGAACACTAGTGGGGTATATGCCATGGACACAGGTCTTGTCTGTGCTTGAGAATGCCAGCACCCAATGTAAATGCCAAGTGCAAGGATTGTCAGTCCTTTACGGATGGATGGAAGGGACAGTTTGATTGCTATAGATTTGAGATGGTTATCTGATAATCACTTAAGTGCCAGAAGTAATTTCAGTCTCTGTGATAGTGGGAAGAGAGCTTAAATAGTTTTCTAATTGTCTATTTCTGGTTTAGTTTCTAGAGTCTGTAGCCAACATGTTTGCAGCTGCTCAACAGCTCTCACAAAACATCAGTCCAGGTGAGCTGCGTTCTTTGGTCCTCGCTAATAAAATGCTTTTCTGTTCTTTTGTACTATTTGCAAGTTGCTTGTTTTCATCTCATTGTACCCATCACCATCTTTTAAAGTGTATGCTCTATAGGAAAACACATAAACAGAGGATGATGCAGAGGTATTAAACATTCATGGAATTTTTTACTCACCCGTTCGTTCATTCAAAAATTTTTATTGAACCCATACTCGAGAGGCTTATAATCAAAGGAGAAGGTAGACACCAACTAGTTTGTAATTAACTAGTATATACTCATTTGATAGATTTGAGTTCAATTGTGAATGAAAGGAGTAAGGGTGTGTGGAATTCAATATAATGAGTATTCTTCAATATTTTAATAACAAAGGAAAGAGGAGAAGGACATGATTCAGAAACCAGCTAATCCATCCATGATTGATTTGGGGCTTTTGCAGCACACCAGTTCTTTAGCCTTTCCCTAAATCCTCAATTCTGATTGTACCATGGGAAGACTTCCTTTTGAAGGTCATTCACGCCTCTCAACACTTGCTAACCTTCCTTGACAGAAGACAGCCTGCCCTTAAGCACAACAGTCTTTCACTGGAAACATTATATAATATGCTAAAATTTTTAATACATTTTTTATTCACTGTTCATTTTAGTGGTCCCTTCTATTTAAGTTTTTGTTTAAATTTCTATTTGTTTTTTTCAAGAAAAAGACAGAATTTAGGTACAAGAAATTGACAGAAATATGAAACTAATAGACAATGACTGAAATTTGGAAGATACAGTTCCAGCTTTCTGATTTGGGCACTTTCCTCTAATGGTCTACTCAGGACTGCTCTTTTTATACTTTATATACATAAACATGTTTTAATTCTCACATGTTGCTGTACAACAAAGTTGATCTAAATGTGACATTCCCCAAAGCACTACTGGGAAATTGTTTTATTGACAGAAGTTTTGTATGTTTTTGTGCAGCCTTGTCTGTGACTCACGTGTTCAAAGTAATAGATCTAATTGGAGGCCCCCTTTATTTGTGCCCAGAATTCACCAGTTTCAGAGAACTGCTTGGTTTTAATAGCACAGAGAAAGTCTGCACTAATTTTTCTTACTGTCCGTAGTTTATTTATTTTTGGCTGCGTTGGTCTTCGTTGCTACGCACAGGCTTTCTCTAGTTGTGGCGAGCAGGGGCTACTCTTCCTTGTGGTGCGCAGGCTTCTCATTGCAATGGCTTCTCTTGTTGCAGAGCACGGGCTCTAGGCACGTGGGCTTCAGTAGTTGTGGCTCGTGGGCTCTAGGGTACAGGCTCAGTAGTTGCGGCGCACGGGCTTAGTTTCTCCGCGGCATGTGGGATCTTCCCAGACCAGGGCTCAAACCCGCGTCCCCTGCATTGGCAGGCGGATTCTGAACCACTGCGCCACCAGGGGAGTCCCCGTATGTAGTCTTTGAGTTGCCGTTTGAGTTGAGTTCCTCTCCTGCTGTATGTTCTACTACAGAAACTGCACAGCTCCTCCTGGTGGTCTCTGACGGACGCGGCCTTTTCTTTGAGGGCAAAGACAGAGTCCTAGCAGCAGTTCAGGCCGCCCGGAATGCTAACATCTTTGTCATTTTTGTTGTGTTGGACAATCCCAGTTCACGGGTGAGTGATTACTAAAAGCCACTTTTCTGGGGATTCCCTTCAAGCTGTTCTATCTGAAAAATGGCCTGGGTCTCACTGTCATACCAAGAACTCCTATAACATTCATGGCATCCTGAAGGGCACTGTTCTAGGCATTTTATAATTATTTTCTCATGTAACCGAGCAGTAACTCAGTGATGTAGGGATGGTTATTCCCACTCTACAGTGAAGGACAGAAACACAGAGGTTGTAGGTAATGACAAGGAAGCCAGTATTCAGACTGACTCAGAGTCTGTCCTCTTAACCACTTTCTGTGCTGACTAGTACTCCGGTGGGTCATCTCCCTCTGCACAGCGTCGCTGCAGGTATCGCAGCCTTGATGATGGGCCCTGTCCGTTGGAAACATAGGCCAGCCTTTCCAGGTACTTGGATCTCAGCAGTGCCCTCCTCAAAGGAGGAAGCATCAGTTGCTACATGAAGGATGTCCACGGGGTGGTTCTGTTCCAGGGGAAGTACTGTCTCTGCAGGTCACATTAAGGCCTGGATAGCAAGTTGAAGATTTAATGTGAATCATTCCAAGTAGAGAATAGGAAAAACCATTGTAGGGAAATCAGGTTTGCTTATCTACCCCTTTCCTTCCCTTTTAGTGGCCATTCTCCTGGAAGGGCTGCTCAGAAAGAGATTTGCCTCCTCCTTATTAAGAGTTCTGTTTTACTTAGTAATTAATAAGAGCTATTTTTATAAGCAGGAATTAGACATGTGAGACCTAAAAATTGTCTGCAGAGGAGATCATAAAAGAGCTAGCTATGGACACTGATTTAATTTTTCTTTTTATTTCTAAATGTTTTTTCTTGCCAGGATTCTATCTTGGACATCAAGGTACCAATATTTAAAGGGCCTGGAGAGATGCCTGAAATCCGATCCTACATGGAAGAGTTCCCATTCCCGTTCTATATAATCCTACGCGATGTGAACGCACTTCCCGAGACGCTCAGCGATGCTCTCAGGCAGTGGTTTGAGCTGGTGACGGCCTCTGACCACCCGTAGAACAGAAGGAACACAGTCCTAAGTGAGACTTTGCGGTCAGAATGTCACACTGCTTGCCAGGTGCTCCCTTTTGGACAACTGTTTCTGAACTCCCAGCTCGAAAATGGTATTTAATTTTGACTTGATTTATAAACATTCACCCAACAGCTACAAAAAATTTTATTGCAACATACATTTTATTTTATAATACGATTTCAGAGCCTAGAGGAAACTCTTCATGCTCCCTGCTGTGCCTGGGCTCCAGTTCTTGTAATAAACTTGGGGCCATAAAGGAACAGCAGCAGCAGGTGTCTGGTCTCGTACCTGGGGGGTGGCGCTGCCCTTCAGGCTCGTCTCGGAAGTCCTGGCCCAAGAGGAGGCTGCACCCCACCCTTGGGGCCCAGCTGCCTGCCTTCCCTCCCAGGGACCCTGGACACCTCCATGAGGAGATGCTGCTGGAAGCATGGGACTGTGCCAGGCCTCTGGGCAAAGGACTAAAGGGAACTTCCCTTTTGACCCTGCGCTAATAAGGCTTGGCCTTGCGAAGCCCACAGTGTGTACCCGAAAGCTGTCAAGTGGCTAAGGCAGCTGCGGTTTTTTTAGAGAGTCTTTTTTTTTTACTGTGCTTCTTATGAAAGGAACTAACTTCTGTACGAGGGTAGGAGGCTTGTGGTATGTGTGTTTTTTTATAAAACCACCAGACATCATGGGAGCCCAAATCATCAGAAAATGACCCTTGGGCCATAGATGAGTGAAATGGCTTTTCAGTGTCCTCCTTCACCTTTGCTGCTTCGGGAGACTATGCAATGATGGAAAGATGATTTTTCCTTTATTTCATCCTCTCTGTGCCATGGTTCGTGCTGTTGTAGTAATTTATTTCTTTAGTTCATTTTTTAACAGTTAAGAGGAAGAATCATTCCTCACACTGATTTCACGTTGAACCAAGCCTGTCTTATGCTGGAAGAGAAGTGCTTCAAGAGAAGTAGCAGAAGAACTAAGCAGCCACATCTTTTTTTCCAGTCAAAAATCCATCAGCGGTTTTTAGGCAGTTTTTACTTAGCCAAAAAGCAGTGCTTGAATACTTAACTGTGTGCTGTGTTCTATTTAAGTTCTGACTGTCAGATGTTCTTTCGCAGACAACATGCCATGACGTAATCGTCTATCTCCATGTCTGTTATCAAGTTACACTGTGAAGTGTGCCACCCTTTTGAGGTGGTCCTCAAAGACGCAGTTTGCTTGTTGTTTAACCAAGTGTCCTAAAGCATGTACCTGCGGTTATATCATTTTTTATTCTAAAAAGCTATGCAGCTTATATTCTGAAAACTATTAAAAAATATACCACTGTTGATGTAACTTGTGACCATTCTTAATGGAACATGACAGGAGTGTAAAAGGTGCGCTGGGGGTCTTGTCTGCTGGATCAGTCAGCTGTCAGTCACTAGTTTATGCTGTGTATCACGACTCCGCAACTTCAGTGGCTTATTTCAAGTCAGGGTCTGTTTCTTGTGGTTATGTCTGTGGGGGGTGAGCCTCAGCATGCTGGCCTCATGGCAGAAGAAGGGCAAGCTGGTGGACACACACAATGGCTTGTAAAGATGCTGCTCCAAGATGAAATCTGAGTGTAAGAGATGTATCACTGGCCAAAGGCCTCTGTGGGGCAGGAAGTTTAATCTTCCAGCAGGGAGGGAAGACACTAACATTATGACTGTGATGCAGTCCATCATATCTACCTTTAATTGACAGGACAAGCTAAGCTGAAGCATCCCAACTGATGTACCAGCATAAGTGATTCCCTTGACCCTGGGATAGCTAATAGGGTCTGGAACAGAAGAATTTCAGTAAGCAGGTTACCCAAGAGTGCTATCTTCAGTTTGTGCTGTGAGAGGAAAAGGGTTGGGAAGCACAGGAGCAGACACAGGAGACCCATCAGGAACTGAGAGCGTTGGTTAGGAAGAGTGACACACCTGAAGTCACTTAGAAGAAGCTACTGCGGATAGGCTTGCTCTCTCACACTCTCACTTGGAGCTCAACCTTTACATTTGCCTTACCTTCCTCTCCACCTCCATCCAAACCCCAAACGTGTCCGGTCTAACTTCTGGATATTTACCTTATTCTGTCTTCCCTTTTGCTTTCCTCTGACTGCAGTGCAGCTGGAGCTCTCTTAAAATGTAGCTTGAGGGGGACTTCCCTGGGGGTAAAGAATCCACCTTCCAATGCAGGGGACACAGGTTCGATCCCTGGTCAGGGAACTAAGATCCCACACGCCACAGGGCAGTGAAGCCTGCGCACCTCAACTAGAGAGCCTGTGTGCCGCAAACTACGAGCCCACGCACCACAACTAGAGAGAAGCCCGCACACCGCAACAAAAGATCCCGCGTGCCGCAAATAAGACCCGACGCAGCCAAACATTTTTTTAAAATAAATATTAAAGTAAATAAAATATAGCTTGAACTGCTAATCACTTTGCTAGCTTCACTTCGTCATACTCACAACATCCAAGGAGATCTTTCTGAATTCCTGTGAAGAAGGTACCATTTGTTGCTTCTAAGCACTACCTGCCTCCCCTGTCCCTTCTCTCCCAGCATCCCCACCACACTATTTGATCTGATCACAGCAAACCACAGGGGCCTTGGAATCTGCCAGTGTTCCATGCATTCTTTGTCTAGAATTCTCTTATCCACTTTGCCTTTCTGACTTTGCCTAGCTCAGATAAGCCCTCCAAGAAGAATAAGCTCCCACAGTATGAGCCTTGACAACATCTATAAATACTACGTTGGACTTACGTCTTCCTACCCAAAGTGTGATTCTAAGGACAGGGCATATATGACTCGTGACAGCATTACCAGTGTCTAGCATAAGTGAATCTTACTGGATGGGAAGAAGAAATAGTATAAAAATGTCAGTTCTCACTTTATAGATTCAACGTGATCAAAATTTCAGTAACGATTCTAAGATGATTTAGAGGAAAATAATACAAAACATTTCTAAAGGTCATACAGACCATTAATAGAAGACTCATAAGATACTACAGGGGAGTATTCCTGCCTAATAATAAAACATACAACAACAACAAAGTAAAAACGACCTGGATGAAATTATCCTGAGGATTATTCAAACCCTAAAAGAATTTACCAGGAGTATCACAAAGCCCAGGAATATGAATGAATTAGTTAATAAATGGTGCTGAAATTATAGTTTACAACTGGAAAAGAACTTATATCCCCATTATGCTATAAACCAAAATCCTAGATAGAGTAAACATTTTAAATGTTAACAATGAAAATTTTTTAAAGTTCTGAAGAGGAGAAGATGAAATTGAAAAGGCTCAAAAAATGGAAAATACACGTGACTATATAGAGACTTAAAGCTATAAAAGGAAAAGGATCAAAATTTTTAAAAATATGGCAAACAGCCCATATATAATAAGAATAAAAGTCTGGATCATCATAAAGGGACCAAAGTCATAACAATTCACAAAATAAGTGTAACTAAAAGTGGCAAGGGATATTTAACTTCACTACTATTTAAAAGAGAAGAAAATCAATGAATTGCTAATTAGTAGACAAATTTTGAAATATGTGGTTATGGTATTAGCATCATTCACACAATGCCTGGTGATGTTCAAAATCTTGAGAGTGCTTATATGCGCCAGGTTCTGTTCTCAGTGCACTACATACAGTACGGTACAACAACAGCTCTGGGGTAGATGCTGTTATTTCACTTTACAGACGAGGAAACACACATACAAAAGTAGCCAGAAGTACACAGCTGGAAAAAGGGAGCTCCAAGGATTCCAAGCAAGGCAATCAAGTAAATGCTCAGTGAACGAACGGGTAATTGAACACTTTGGGCTGTATTTTAATTCAGAACAATCCCATTTTTTAAAAGTAGGAGGAATCCACCTAACCCCTTACAATTAATACAACCTAAGAGCATAAGGAGTGTGTTGAGGGGAGGATAAAACGATTATAGGGGAAAAAAGCTTAAGGCGTCAGGATGTTTGGTTCCTCGTTACTAGTGACACAGAATTCTCAAAACTGCTATGGGACAACCATTTAAAGCCTTGTAACTAAGGATCATGAAGACTACAACGCCAGGAAAAATGCTCACAGTAGAAAAGAACAGGGAGAAGAACGAGAAAAGGAGGCGAGCAGAACACAAACTTTAAGAGAAATTAACATTTAAATTTTTAGTATTTTTCACTATACACACTAAATCTCAAAAAGAATATACTAAAATAGTTTTCTTCCCTCACCCCCCAAATCCTTTACGTTTAATGAAAGTTAACCACGTGTCAGGAACTGGGCTAAATGCCTCACCACTATCTCATTCTTACAACAACCTGTGAAGCAGGAACTGTTATCCTGTTTCACGGATGAGCAAACTTAGGCTAAGACAAAGCGAAACTGCCTTGAGCTTCAGTTCCGACTGTCCGACTGCCGGGCTCCCCGAGCCAGCGCAACTGCCGCCGGCTGCCTCCCGGGAAACCGAGCTCGCCCCGCCCCGTCACCGCCCCACTTCCGCTCCTGCGCGCTGGGGCTCTGGCGGACCGCGCTGTCTGGACGTCATGGTCGTTTCCCGCTTACCCCCAGCGACGCTAACGCTAAAGCAGGTACCAACTATCCTCGCCGGCCTCTTAGGGCAGCTTTACCGGGTCTGAGCTCGATTCTCTACCGCTCCCTGCACCCATTCTATAGAGCGGTCTCGGGGACTACTGGAGCCGACGACCCTGCGCGCGCCCCACTCTGATTGGCTCGTGCTGGGGGGGCGGGGCTTCGCGCCGCGGGGGTTGGGGGGGCCGACGGCAAGCGCAAGGGGGCGAGGCTACCCTCCAGTCCTGGTGCAAGAGGCGGGCCGGGCCCTTGATCTTGAGCCCGGATCCCTCACTGCCTTGTGACTGCGGGAAAGACTGGTCTGCTGCTTGTACTCTTGATTTTAAGTTTGACAAAGGAGTAAGGAGACAACGCAAACAAACTTCTTGCCGTTTTCTTAAAAGAAAAAAGGTGGTTTTCTTTCCCCTTTTCAAAGTTGAGAACCAAAGAGAAAAGAGCCTACCGGGCTGACGATTGTGCAGCTGTAATTGCCATTTCTCCTCCTCTCTACAGTTCGTGAGAAGGCAACAAGTTCTCCTCCTCTACAGAAGGACTTTGCAGGCAATTCGGCAAGTTCCAAATGATTCTGACCGCAAATACCTGAAGGACTGGGCAAGGGAAGAATTCAAAAGAAACAAAAGTGCCACCGAAGAGGTGAGGCCAAGATCATGGTGAGGGAAGGTCCTGGCCCTTTTGTACTGATTAGTGAGTTTTTTAAAAAAGTCTGATAGATATCTTGGGATATGTCACTGAGATGGTATATCTTGATCATTGCTCTTGATGTTACTGATTTTTCACTTAACTGATATTTTAAATTTAACAATGTTTGCTATATCTACACTCTGTAGTAGCACCACCCAACTTGTCTGTTAAACCACACACACACACAAAGATAATAAATATTACAGCATGATGGTTTGGGAAGTATGTTTGGGGTGTATGAAAGCATGCCAGACATTGTGCACCCCTAATTGTTAACTTTTGGCTTTCCTAAAGTGCATCAGTGCCAATTCTCAGCATTAGTTCCTAATTTTAACAAATAAAATGGTAGAGCTGTACCTTGTTTAACCAGTTAAAACAGTGACCAGATTTCACTTTCTTCTACAGGATACAATCCGGATGATGATTACTCAAGGCAATATGCAGCTCAAAGAGTTAGAAAAAACACTTGCTTTAGCCAGATCTTAACTACAGCATTATCCTGAAAGGTTTGCAAAGTCTCCATGTGTTTAGTTGAGCTTAGGCTCAACAGTGGGTAGCCCAAAGCCAAGTGAAACTATCTGTACATAGAGCCCTTGAGCAAAATGTCAGAACATGGAGCATGGCATATCTGAGAGAGCCAAGAAAAGGGCATAAGAGCAATTGTCTTAGCACTGAAAACATACCTTTTATTTTGAAAATGTTCTTGGATATGTCAGTTTTTGGAAGAAGCAAAAATCAGTACAATAGATAGCACATAAAAAGATGTTCAACACCATTAATCATTAGGAAAATGCAAATCAGAACCACCAAGAGATACTATTTACATCCACTAGAATGGGCTATAATTAAAAAGGGAGATAATTGCAAATGTTGGTGAGGATGTGGAGAAACTGGAACCCTTAAACACTGCTGGTGGGACTATAAAATTGTGCAGCCACCGTGGAAAAAAGACTGTCAGTTGCCCAAAAGGTTAAACAACATTATTCATAATAGCCAAAAAGTAAGACAATCCAAATGCCCATCAGCTGATTAATGGATAAGTAAAACGTGGTGTACCCATACAATAAAATATTTAGCAAACAAAAAGGGATGAAGTACTGATACATGCTACACCTGGATGAACCTTGAAAACATTAAAGTGGCCAGTCACAAAAGATCATGTATTGTATGATTCTATTTATATGAATGCACAACCCTGAATATACTAAAATCTACTGAACTGTACATTTTACAGGTATATGTGAATTATATCTGAATAAAGCCATTTTCCCCCAATTTTTTTGAAATGTAATTGATATATAATATTGTATAAGTCAATTAAGCTGTTTTAAAACAGTGTGAGGTATAGGGCTGGAGGTGTACTGACCTCAAGAGACAGCATGGAGCTTCCTTGGAAAGTCCTTCTGCATTAACCCTCAGGGTTGTTGAGGTATGTTCTTCAGATGTGTTGCATCTGATACTCAAGAGGACTTTCCAAAAAGATCACCACTGGGAATCTAGAACTTTGTAGAAAAAAGAAGAAAGAGAAGTTTAATAAATGCACTGAAGCACCTACCAAAAAGAAGAGGCAACTCCTGGTCAAAACTAATGTGGTTACCTTAATATCCACATGGAAAGTAAAATAAATCATTAATTAAGGAAGCTCCTCAGTGCATTAGTTTCTCCTCCAGTGACGGGAAAAAACAGAGTTTGCAGAATACATTGGAGACAGAAGTTGACTTCAGGACACTTTTGAAAGAGACCAAATGTGTTTAACAGTTAATTTAGTGAAAGTGAAAGCTCGTGGAAGAGGCTGGGGTTGGCAGTTCACCTACAGAACAAATCTAAAAGGTTAATCCAAGAATCAGAGCAGCATCTGAAAGATGTAGAAAAACTTTTGCAGGATAAACAGTGTCTAGTGTTGGACTGTGTGCCATTGGAGAGGTGTAAACCAGTGGTGTGTCACTAACCTGCATTCCGAGCCACCCTTGCTCTTCCACAGCTCCAGAACCCACAAGACAAAATAATTCTGAATACTCTGCCACAGGGGGATGTGCTAATCTAAAATGCTTGCATAAGCCAATTTTCAGGTTTTTATATAGGTGTACGTTAGTCAAGCCATCTGATGAACAGAGGGAAAAGCATGTGTGAAGAGTTTCTGAACAGAGAACCTTAGAAAGACTTGCTCTTTTGTGTGGCATGATTGGCAAATACTCAAGTACAGGCTATCTCTAGTAAATCTAAAATCTTGAAGCTAAAAACCATCCTTTTATGAAGTGTGACAAGCAGTGACTTTGATGTTCTTCCTAGCAGCACTGTATGTGGAAGACGTAAGAGCATTTGTGGTTTGTATTTGCAAGAATCAAATACCACAGACTCCCCAAGAAAACCTAATGTGGGGTTTTGTTTTGATTTTGTTTTTTTAAGTGGATAAAACATGAAAAATTGAATTTTCATCTTCCAGAGGCTAAGACTATTCTCATGGACAAGCTTTTCCCTTCCTCTCTAAAGAACAGTTTAATTTTATTTGTTCACTTACATCTTTGCGTATCTCCTGAATTATAGGCCAAGTCCGTTGTTTAGCCCAAGAGAAGATTTATTTAGCAGTTTCTTCTCACATGTGGAACCATGGTCATTAAGATGTTGGCCAGAATAGAACTGCTGGTGAAACACATTCATCATCTTCATCAGTATTTTGGATTAGGCAAATTAACTGTTCTGGGTGTTCCCTGTAAACTATACTGTTGTTTGAATGTTGAAGTTTTGTTCCTAAAGTTTAATTTTAAGATGTCTGAATGTTCAACTAATGTATATTAACTACAATAAATCCATCTTCAAACCCCTTTATTATTATAATATCTATTATATTATCTAAATTATTAGAATTTTTTTAAATACAAAAGCTTTCTAGCATGAGAAGTGGCTGAGGCTATTATTTAACATACTGACCGCCCGTGTCATTTTTTTTCCCCTTTAACGTGTGCCACTGAAGTTTTAAATTCGACAAGACGAGCTTACAAACCTGAAAATAAACTTGAGAGAACATCAAATAAATTCCCTGTCCAGGTTTTGTAATGATGACATACATCTACATTTATTAGGAACGCCTAGATCCACAGATGGTCAGTATTTAAAAGAACAAACCAAAAACAACTGAGCTTGATGGGCAGAACACACAGGGACTAAATGCATACTTTTGTTTTTCTGGGGGTTCCCATGTCAAGCAGTCATATTTTCTCTTTGGCTCAATGAGCAAAAGTTCATTCAAAATTACAACAGTTACTTGGTTCCTCTGTTTATAGAAATAGAATGGAGGTTTCTATGCATATATGGAATTTTGAGGAGATGAATATAATGCCACAAGGGACAAGAAGCTTGGAAGATAATTAAATCCAAAGTTTCAACATACCGTTACTTTTGCAACTTTGTATACTCCATAGAGCAGAGTAACATCCACAGGGCTCCCTGAAGCTGGGGAATCGAAGTCAATTTATTGCGTTTTTTACCTTGACATAGTCGCTACAAAGCAGTGGAAAGGTTTTGAGGTTCTTCAATGACAGAACTCAGTTCAAAATGAAATACTTTCAAGAAACAGCCTTATTTCTTTATAAAATGTAGACCAATAAGCTCACATTCAGAAAGGTACTCTAAGATAACTGGCTGTGAATTAGGTTATAGAAATTTCAGGTAATTGCTACGTAAATGTTTTTTCCATTAATCCACTTTAAAATCACTATGATTAATTGTACTATTTCTTTCTTTTGGCTGAAAGATACAGAAACCATGATCCAATGATTTGAACCTTTCTCGTTTGAGTTCATTGACATTCCCAGTGCTATTAGCCAATTAACCCATTATTTAAATACACTCTGACTTTTCAAAACATTTTGCGATATACTGGATCTTGTGACATCATGAAAATCCTTCTCAAAATTTGTTTGGTGAGTTTTCCCCTGGTTAAGATGTCAGCATTTTGGGAACTATGAACTTGAGGGAGGGAGTTCAGCGTGTCTGTTACAGCTCTTACAGAAAGACACTCCAGGCACAGCAGGCATGTTGATATGAATGACTGCTTGATTTGAGTGCACAGGGATTAATATTTTTTCTTGCTTTTCATTTACATTATTTCATATCCTGAATATTAGGGTTTAGGCTTACACATCCTTCAGTTTCTTAGCACGGCTCGCTTAATCTGAGCTTCTGAACTTCAGATGAACTTGAGCTGAGGTTTCAAGTCTGTAATGAAACCTGAAACTAAGCAAGCGTCCCCTAGTGTCAGTCTAATTGTTGAAGTCTTCATAACTTCAGGGCACAGGAAGCATGTGTCTGGCACGTTTTAGAAATTAGTGATTTTTTTAAAAGGCAAGTTCTGCTATGTGTACAATAACTGACACCTCGGACATAGCTCTTCTGCAGCTGCAGGACTGGAAATCCTCAGGAATCCTTCCCCCCACCCCTGCCCTCCCCGCGGCATGCGGGATCCTAGTTCCCAGACCAGGGATCGAACCCCCGCCCCCTGCATTGGAAGCACAGAGTCTGAACCACTGGACCACCAGGGAAGTCCCAGGAATCCTTTCTTGTCCCACTTCCCAGGCCCTAGTTTTCCTTCTGTACCTTAGTCCTTAGTTTAGCAAGTTCCTCCTCTAAACTTTTAATGTGTTCCTCCAGCGTGGCCTTGTCTTGCTGGGCTTTCTGACTGGCTTGGCTTCGTGCTTCTTCAATCTTCCTTTCATACCACTTTTCCATCTGGGTGGAAACAGCCTCAAAGAAGTACTGGGTGAGCTCCAGCGCTTGGGAGGTGTCTCGAGCGTGAGCGGCAGTCTGCTCGCCACCTGCTGCTGGTGGCGGCCGCCCGCAGGCGGTGCTGGGTGCTGGCTGCTGGCCGCGGTGCCTCGTCTGCCCACCTTTCCCAGACTTCTTGGTTTGGGTGCCTCTGTCAACACAGGGCCCGGCCTGCGGGTCGCACTTGGCTGCCTCTTTCAAGGGTAACGAGGCTGTCTGGACCTTGACATTCCTCAGTTGGGAGCCTGTACAGTCCAAGGAAGACAGCTCCTGCTGGAGTCTGTGGGTGGCTGTGGAGCTGAGGGCCTTTTCCTTGGGCCTGACCACCTGAGGGGGGCTGTCAGAGGCTGCTACTGGACCTGCGGTCACCAGTGACTGATCCACACCTGGTTTCGGAAGGAAAACAGAAGTCAGAGCGAATCCGTGTTCATACAGTCACATGGGCTGGCATTTGAGAGTCCCGGGAATCCTGTAAACCAGCCTTCTCAACCATCACCCGCCGTGTGCAACTTCTCCTGCCCTTCCCCTCCACTTCTCCCCTGATTATCATCTGGGCTTTCAGGGCTTTCAGGGATGTTGCGTTAGACACACTGGTGGCATCTAAGCCAAAAACGTTACTGGCCTTTCCTTTGGCCTGTCTCAGTCTACACTAAAGGGCTCTGGGTACCATTTCCTGATTGCTAAGGATGACACACCTCACTACTTGTCCTAAAACAGAATTGGGCATTTACTGATGAGAATAATTACCCCCATTCTCTAACTTCCGGGCCCTTTACAGACCATAGCCCCGGTTACTAGTTCCTTGATCCAAGCTCCCACTTGGAGAGGCGGTCCTATTACCCATACCCAGAGCTCCATGACAAGTTCTGTAACTAGTCCTAGCATGAAAAGTTTGCCCAGGATTTTCCCCACTGTTATGGGCACAAAGAAGATAAAACCACAAATACAGAGATGGCCTATGGTAACATGAAACACGTGACATATCAGAATCCCCCCCGTGGAGGTCTAATTACTAAGGCTATGAATGTCCTCAACTGATCATCATCGAGTGTAGCCACTGTAGCTAATGTAAAGATGCTCTGGCTCAAAGCATCTCTTATCCAGCCCCTGGGGCAGCTTTGATATATGAACTGTTGTTTAATGAGGCTGTACAGAGTTGGCCAAAGGTAGAAGGCTGATCAAGGACGAGAAAGGGAAAGAGTCACAAGGGCAGGGGCGAGTGCCCTTCTGAGACGACACATCCTTTCCTCATCCTCATCTTTGGGGTCCACTCTGACACCATCAAGGTTGCACTGCTATCACGGATCAACAATTCTTTTATTCCTTCATTCAGATATTTCTGAACACTTAAATAGGAGTGCTTTATTACTGTATAGGAACTGTGTATACAGTAGTGAGCAAAGCATGGTCCTTGCCCCTACAGAGTTCACATTACAATCCAGTGTTTCCCGCAGCCCTGTCACACAGCCTGCCTTCAGATGCAGAAGAGAACGCGACCGGGGGGTTTCATCACCTTTGGATGGAAGGGCTCTCTCTGCATGTTGGTGTCGGTTACCTGTGGAGGACTCGCAAGTGGATGGTGTGGATTTAGTCCTGGAGGCCCTAGAATCTCCAGAAAGCTTCAGCTCCAGATTCTGAATCTTTAACATGCACCAAGTTTTTAATTCATCCACCAAGGACATCTAAAAAAACCCCACAAGTTAGTACACAAATCATCAGGAGACTTTGATACATGGCTTATGAATTAAAAACCTCAAGAATGTGGACTTTACGACTGTGATAGGCTCTTTTCTGGACAAGCCCCAAAGTTTTGGATTACCCGCCTCCCACAGGCCACACGGCCTTCTCTGTTGGCCCTCTGAAGCCCAGGATTCACCCAGCGCCCAAGCCAATAGCTAACTATGATCTTCATTAAGTGACTTAGAGACACCTTAGACGCCAACAGCCAAAGCTTCCCACGGCTTCCACACCAAGCACATCTGGCTGCTAGGAGCATGAACTCACTCACACGCTCACAAGTATACTCATTTCATGTCTGCTGTCCAGGGTGGACCACAAACTGCCTGAGGGCAGGAACCCAATCTTGTGCAGGCCCAGCAGGGGCACGATACATAGCACTGATCCAGGGCGGAGCTCGGCTTTCCCAGCACGTTCTACAAACTGCACGGCCTCCACCTCCTGCCAGCACATTCAGCCGCAAACAGGAACCAAACTCCAGGCTCCTTCCTACTGACTTCATTTCAGGTTATAAAAATGGCACGCTCTTTGACGCAAACGCTTTTAGGGGATCTCGGCCTGGGAGTTTTCAATGATGGGCCCGAGTCCCTTGACTCGGGGGGAAAAGAGTGGCAAATCGCAGGGTCAGCACGGACAGATCCGGGTTTTCACCTGCCGTTTCTCTCCCTCATGCTTCTCTGAGTCCGAGTGCTGCTGCAGGCGGTTCAGGCACTCCGTCCTCTCTGCTGAGAGTCGCTCAACCATCAGCTTGTCCAGAACCCGCATCTAGGATTCAATGGGCAAAGGGTGAGTGACTGAGATGATCTAAGGATGGGACCTGGCATCCTGACTCCCGAGGCGGGCTCAGGAGTACCAAAGCAAGGGCCAGACAGAAGGTAAGCACACCTCCACTCCTCAGCCGAGTCTTTTCCCGAGGCATTCATGGAACTCTGATTTTCCAGAATTCCTGAGCATGTTTTTGTGTAGGCCAAAGCTTCTTTCTTTTTCTCATTTAAAAGTCCTGAGGGGTTTAAGAGACTATATATACACAGTAAATATACAACTTGAGCCAACACAGTCCTGGTAGGTAAAAGAGAATCTGTATGGGTCTTAGAACATTATTGCCAAGACTAATACTGCAAGGAAAAACTATGTCAAGGAGTATGGAGCTACCCCAACTCCCCCTTTTAAAAAATTGTTTTTTTAATCCCCCTTCCCCTTTTTAAATGTCAGTGGCTGCCCAAGAGGAAATGAAAGAAGCTGAATAGTCAGGGCTTTCATCCAGCTTTCCCAGTGAACAAATCCTCTTGGCCCTTCACTGAAAGTAGTCAAAGCACATGTGAAGAAGGTTGTGGACGGAGTTCAAAGGGATTGCTTCAAGGGACTTCCCTGGCGGTCCAATGGTTAGGACTCTTCGCTTTCACTGCCAAGGGTGCGGGTTCGATCCCTGGTCAGGCACCACAAGCCGCATGACCGAAACAAGCAAACAAACAAACAAAAAAAGGGACTGTTTCAGGGAGTAAATGACTGTCACCTTCCAATCATGTGCCCCTCTGTGCTCCCCTAGCTGGACACTTCCTGTAGGGCTCTAACACCCAATGGGGCCACACTCCCACTGCCTGACAAGGGCCAAAGCAGAGAAGGGAACCGTTGTGAGCGGGAGCCAGCCATGGAGGGCTCAGCGGCAGCGTCCTCTCCTGTCGGGGACGCAGCTGACGCTCCACACTCAGATGTTCATAATAAAAAAGCAGCAGGGCTTCCCTGGTGGCGCAGTGGTTGAGAATCTGCCTGCCAATGCAGGGGACACGGGTTCGAGCCCTGGTCTGGGAAGATCCCACATGCTGCGGAGTACCTGGGTCCATGAGCCACAATTACTGAGCCTGCGCGTCTGGAGCCTGTGCTCCGCAACAAGAGAGGCCGCGATAGTGAGAGGCCTGCGCACCGCGATGAAGAGAGGCCCCCGCTCGCCGCAACTAGAGAAAGCCCTCGCAGAGAAACAAAGACCCAGCACAGCCATAAAATAAATAAATAAATTAATTAATTAAATAAAAAAATCTTAAAAAAAAAAAAAAAGCAGCAGGAGTTCTGCAGATGCAGTGAGCACCTCCTGCTTGGTCTCTTCAGCCCTCACGTTCTTCTGTGAACTGCTCTTTGCCTGTTTTCTAGGACTGGCCTGCTCCGCCACCTCCTGCCCCCTGCACGGACGGATGGCTCGGCCGAGAGCACCCAAGTGGATACGCGGATGTGTTCCTGGGGCACGGCTGACTGGTCCGGGCATGCGCGCCTGACTCAGGCTGGACCAGAGTCCTTCCCCTGAGATCTGGAATTAGGACTAAGATTCTACATCCCAATCTGTCACCTTCTTTGAACCAAAGAGAGGTCCTTGAGACATCCCAGCACTCACCTAATGCATTCCTCTCTGGGCTTGAGCTGGCTGAAGTGACGTTTTATTTACAAAACGGTCGTATCTATTATGGCTCAAAGATTTTTTAAATGGGCTTTCTATGAAATGCAAATAACAAACCTTAAAAATGTTCAATTTCACCAGTAAACAAGGAAGTAAAAATTACACAGTCAAATGTCCTTAATCAATTGGGAAAAACTTAAAAAAAAATGCTAACATTAAATGATGGCAGAAGTTGGAGGCTCAGATACTGCTGGTAGGATATAAATTGGTACAACCTTTCAATTAAGTAGCTTGCCAAAATTTATCAAGAGCCTTAAACATACTCTTAACTTTGGACCCAATTATCCTAATTCTGAGCAAATAACCTCAGAAGCAATCAAAAGTTTATGCACATAAATGTTCACAGCATTTATTTGAGTGAAAAACTATAGGCAACTTCAGTGTCTAACAAAAGGAATGTTTAAATACATTATGTTGTATTAATATGCCGGAATACTATGAAGCCAAGGACATGGGAAAGTGCTCATGATATAAAATTCAGTGAAAAAAGCAGGAAGCAAAAGTATGTGTATACTAATCATTAGAGAAGTACACATCAAAACTACAATGAGGTATCACCTCACACCAGTCAGAATGACCATCATTAAAAAAATCTACAAACAATAAATGCTGGAGAGGGTGTGGAGAAAAGGGGACCCTCTTGCACTGCTGGTGGGAATGTAAATTGATACAGCCACTATGGAGAACAGTATGGAGGCTCCTTAAAAAACTAAAAATAGAACTACCATACGACCCAGCAATCCCACTACTGGGCATATACCCTGAGAAAACCATAATTCAAAATGAGTCACATACCACAATGTTCACTGCAGCTCTATTTACAATAGCCAGGACATGGAAACAACCTAAGTGTCCATCAACAGATGAATGGATAAAGAAGATGTGGCACATATATACAATGGAATATTACTCAGCCATAAAAAGAAACGACATTGAGTTATTTGTAGTGAGGTGGATGGACCTAGAGACTGTCATACAGAGTGAAGTAAGTCAGAAAGAGAAAACCAAATACTGTATGCTAACACATATATATGGAATCTAAAGGGAAAAAAAAGTGGTTCTGAAGAACCTAGGGGCAGGACAGGAATAAAGATGCAGACGTAGAGAATGGACTTGAGGACATAGGGAGGGGGAAGGGTAAGCTGGGACGAAGTGAGAGGGGGCAAGGACATATATACACTACCAAACGTAAAATACATAGCTAGTGGGAGGCAGCCGCATGGCACAGGGAGGCAGCTCAGTGCTTTGCGACCGACCACCTAGAGGCGTGGGATAGGGAGGGTGGGAGGAAGACACAACAGGGAGGAGATATGGGGATATATGTATATGTATAACTGATTCACTTTGTTATAAAGCAGAAACTAACACACCATTGTAAAGCAATTATACTCCAATAAAGATGTTAAAAAAAAGTATGTGTATATCTCCTCGCACAGAAACAGTACACTGCCATTAAAAAGCACACCGTAGCTCTACAAGTCTAAGATGTACTACTAAATTAAAAAGCTGCAAAAAAAAAAAAAAAAAAAGCACAGTATAGTTCCATTTTTGTTTAAAAGGGAAAATTAGTAAGGTTATATCTGTAAAAGAAAAAACCTATGGGAAAATTCACAGTAATGGAAGGGATCTCTGGGGAGTGTCACTATGAAAATAGTTCTGTAGGTGGAATGTGGAATGTTTTTCCCAATGAACATGTGTTATTTTATAAGCTCTTAAAAGTTTTTCCCATGTAAAAACCTGTTATCTGTCACACATTTCTTATTAATTACAAAGGGAAAGTGTACCTTTACAATGGAAAGAGATGGTGGTTACCAGGTTAGCCAAATAAGACATCCTGACATTTGTCTCTTCTGATGTGATGTAATTTGAAGTTTACACAGTTAAATATGATGTATTCTTGCCGAAAATATTTAACCATTGGTCTCAAACTTTAGGTTTTTACCAGCATCACCTGGAGGTCCTGTTAAAACAGGTGGCTAGACCCCGCCCCCCGAGTTTTATTCACAGTTAAATTCAGTAGATTTGGAATGAGGCCCAAGAATTTGCATTTCTTCCCCACAAGTCCCCAAATGATGTTGCTGCTGCTGCTTCAGGGATGACGCTTTGAGGATTACTGCTCTAGACCTAACTTTCAGAAATACAGGGATAGAGAAAGAAGTTAAATAACACCATGAAGAAACTGTCAGACAAATCCAGAATATAAAACATCTTATAGAACAAATGGCCTGGACTCTTTAAAAAGTTAATATTATGGAAGAAAACAGAAACTGCAAGAAGGAACCAGGGACTGCTCTAGATGAAACGAGACCACAGGGACCTAACACATAACATAAAAGCACAGAATATTCACTGGATGCTGGGCTGGGATTAAAAACAAAAACCAGCTATTAAAAAAAACATTTTGAGACGTCCCTGGTGGCACAGTGGTTAAGAATCTGCCTGCCGAGTCTGGAGAAGATGGTGGAAGAGTGAGACGTGGAGATCACCTTCCTCCCCACAAATACATCAGAAATACATCTACACGTGGAACAACTCCTACAGAACACCTACTGAACGCTGGCAAAAGACCTCAGACCTCCCAAAAGGCAAGAAACTCCCCACGAACCTGGGTAGGGCAAAACAGAAAAAACAGAGACAGAAGAATAGGGACGGGACCTGCACCAGTGGGAGGGAGCTGTGAAGGAGGAAAGGTTTCCACACACTAGGAGCCCCTTCGCGGGCGGAGACTGCGGGTGGCAGAGGGGGGAGCATCGGAGCCACGGAGGAGAGCGCAGCCACAGGGGTGCGGAGGGCAAAGCGGAGAGATTCCCGCACAGAGGCTCGGTGCCGAGCAACACTCACCAGCCCGAGAGGCTTGTCTGCTCACCCGCCGGGGTGGGCGGGGGCTGGGAGCTGAGGCTCGGGCTTCGGTCGGATCCCAGGGAGAGGACTGGGGTTGGCGGCGTGAACACAGCCTGAAGGGGCTAGTGCACCACAGCTGGCCGGGAGGGAGTCCGCGAAAAAGTCTGGAGCTGCCGAAGAGGCAAGAGACATTTTCTTGCCTCTTTGTTTCCTGGTGCGCGAGGAGAGGGGATTCAGAGCGCCGCTTAAAGGAGCTCCAGAGACGGGCGCGAACTGCAGCTATCAGCGCGGACCCCAGAGATGGGCATGAGACGCTAAGGCTGCTGCTGCCGCCACCAAGAAGCCTGTGTGCAAGCACAGGTCACTATGCACATCTCCCCTCCCGGGAGCCTGTGCAGCCCGCCACTGCCAGGGTCCCGTGATCCGGGGACAAGTTCTCCGGAAGAACGCACAGCACGCCTCAGGCTGGTGCAACGTCACGCCGGCCTCTGCCACCGCAGGCTCACCCCGCATCCGTACCCCTCCCTACCCGCGGCCAGAGTGAGCCAGAGCCCCCGAAGCAGTTGCTCCTTTAACCCCGTCCTGTCTGAGCAAAGAACAGACGCCCTCAGGCGACCTACACGCAGAGGCGCGGCCAAATCCAAAGCTGAACCCTGGGAGCTGTGCGAACAAAGAAGAGAAAGGGAAATCTCTCCCAGCAGCCTCAGGAGCAGCGGATTAAATCTCCACAATCAACTTGATGTACCTGCATCTGTGGAATACCTGAATAGACAGCGAATCATCCTGAGTTGAGGAGGTGGACTTTGGGAGCAAAATATATTATTTTTTCCCCTTTTCCTCTTTTTGTGAGTGTATATGTGTATGCTTCTGTGTGAGATTTTGTCTGTATAGCTTTGCTTTCACCATTTGTCCTAGGATTCTGTTTTTTTTTTCTTTTTTAAATTTTTTTCATAATAATTATTTTTTATTTTAATAACTTTATTTTATCCTACTTTATTTTATTTTATCCTCTTTCTTTCTATTTTTTCTCCCTTTTATTCTGAGCCATGTGGGTGAAAGGCTCTTGGTGCTCCAGCCAGGCATCAGGGCTGTGCCTCTGAGGTGGGAGAGCCACCTTCAGGACACTGGTCCACAAGAGACCTCCCAGCTCCACGTAATACCAAACGGCAAAAATCTCCCAGAGATCTCCATCTCAACACCAAGACCCAGCTTCACTCAATGACCAGCAAGCTACAGTGCTGGACACCCTATGCCAAACAACTAGCAAGACAGGAACACAGCCCCATCCATTAGAAGAGAGGCTGCCTAAAATCGTAATAAGGCCACAGACGCCCCAAAACACACCACCAGACGTGGACTTGCCCACCAGAAAGACAAGATCCAGCCTCATCCACCAGAACACAGGCACTAGTCTCCTCCACCAGGAAGCCTACACAACCCACTGAACCAACCTTAGCCACTGGGACAGACACCAAAAACAACGGGAACTACGAACCTGCAGCCTGCGAAAAGGAGACCCCAATCACAGTAAGATAAGCAAAATGAGAAGACAGAAAAACACACAGCAGATGAAGGAGCAAGGTAAAACCCCACCAGACCTAACAAATGAAGAGGAAATAGGCAGTCTACCTGAAAAAGAACTCAGAATAATGATAGTAAAGATGATCCAAAATCCTGGAAATAGAACAGAGAAAATGCAAGAAACATTTAACAAGGACCTACAAGAACTAAAGAGGAAACAAGCAATGATGAACAACACAATAAATGAAATTAAAAATACTCTAAAAGGGATCAATAGCAGAATAACTGAGGCAGAAGAACGGATAAGTGACCTGGAAGATAAAATAGTGGAAATAACTACTGCAGAGCAGAATAAAGAATGAAAAGAATTGAGGACAGTCGCAGAGACCTCTGGGACAACATTAAACGCACCAACATTCGGATTATAGGGGTCCCAGAAGAAGAGGAGAAAAAGAAAGGGACTGAGAAAATATTTGAAGAGATTCTAGTTGAAAACTTCCTTAATATGGGACAGGAAATAGTCAATCAAGTCCAGGAAGCGCAGAGAGTCCCATACAGGATAAATCCAAGGAGAAACACGCCAAGACACACATTAATCAAACTATCAAAAATTAAATACAAAGAAAAATATTAAAAGCATCAAGGGAAAAACAAATAACATAGAAGGGAATCCCCATAAGGTTAACAGCAGATATTTCAGCAGAAACTCTGAAAGCCAGAAGGGAGTGGCAGGACATATTTAAAGTGATGAAGGAGAAAAACCTACAACCAAGATTACTCTACCCAGCAAGGATCTCATTTAGATTTGATGGAGAAATTAAAAACTTTACAGACAAGCAAAAGCTGAGAGAGTTCAGCACCACCAAACCAGCTTTAAAACAAATGCTAAAGGAACTTCTCTAGGCAAGAAACACAAGAGAAGGAAAACACCTACAATAACAAACCCAAAACAATTAAGAAAATGGGAATAGGAACATACATACTGATAATTACCTTAAATGTAAATGGATTAAATGATCCCACCAAAAGACACAGACTGGCTGAATGGATACAAAAACAAGACCCGTATATATGCTATCTACAAGAGACCCACTTCAGACCTAGGGACACATACAGACTAAAAGTGAGGGGATGGAAAAAGATATTCCATGCAAATGGAAATCAAAAGAAAGCTGGAGTAGCAATTCTCATATTAGACAAAATAGACTTTAAAATAAAGACTATTACAAGAGACAAAGAAGGACACTACATAATGATCAAGGGATCAATCCAAGAAGAAGATATAACAATTGTAAATATTTATGCACCCAACATAGGAGCACCTCAATACATAAGGCAAATAATAACAGCCATAAAAGGGGAAATTGACAGTAACACAATAAGAGTAGGGAACTTTAACACCCCACTTTCACCAATGGACAGATCATCAAAAATGAAAATAAATAAGGAAACACAAGCTTTAAATGATACATTAAACAAGATGGACTTCATTGATATTTATAAGACATTCCATCCCAAAACAACAGAATACACATTTTTCTCAAGTGCTCATGGAATATTCTCCAGGATAGAGCATACCTTGGGTCACAAATCAAGCCTTGGTAAATTTAGAAAACTGAAATCGTAGCAAGTATCTTTTCTGACCACAACGCTATAAGACTAGATATCAATTACAGGAAAAGATATGTAAAAAATACAAACACATGGAGGCTAAACAATACACTACTTAATAACCAAGAGATCACTGAAGAAATCAAAAAACACCTAGAAACAAATGACAATGAAAACACGACGACCCGAAACCTATGGGATGCAGCAAAAGCAGTTCTAAGAGGGAAGTTTATAGCAATACAATCCTACCTTAAGAAACAGGAAACATCTAAAATAAACAACCTAACCTTGCACCTAAAGCAATTAGAGAAAGAAGAACAAAAAAACCCCATAGTTAGCAGAAGGAAAGAAATCTTAAAGATCAGATCACAAATAAATGAAAAAGAAATGAAGGAGATGATAGCAAAGATGAGTAAAACTAAAAGCTGGTTCTTTGAGAAGATAAATAAAATTGATAAACCATTAGCCAGACTCATCAAGAAAAAAAGGGAGAAGACTCAAATCAATAGAATTAGAAATGAAAAAGGAGAAATAATAACTGACACTGCAGAAATACAAAGGATCATGAGAGATTACTACAAGCAACTCTATGCCAATAAAATGGACAACCTGGAAGAAATGGACAAATTCTTAGAAATGCACAACCTGCCGAGGCTGAACCAGGAAGAAATAGAAAATAGGAACAGACCAATCACAAGCACTGAAATTGAAACTGTGATTAAAAATCTTCCAACAAACAAAAGCCCAGGACAAGATGGCTTCACAGGCGAATTCTATCAAACATTTAGAGAAGAGCTAACACCTATCCTTCTCAAACTCTTCCAAAATATAGCAGAGGGAGGAACACTCCCAAACTCATTCTACGAGGCCACCATCACCCTGATACCAAAACCAGACAAAGATGTCACAAAGAAAGAAAACTACAGGCCAACGTCACTGATGAACATAGATGCAAAAATCCTCAACAAAATACTAGCAAACAGAATCCAACAGCACATTAAAAGGATCATACACCATGATCAAGTGGGGTTGATCCCAGGAATGCAAGGATTCTTCAATATACGCAAATCAATCAACATGATACACCATATTAAATTGAAGGATAAAAACCATATGCTCATCTCAATGGATGCAGAGAAAGCTTTCGACAAAATTCAACACCCATTATGATAAAAACCCTGCAGAAAGTAGGCATAGAGGGAACTCTCCTCAACATAATAAAGGCCATATATGACAAACCCACAGCTAACATCGTCCTCAATGGTGAAAAACTGAAACCATTTTCACTAAGACCAGTAACAAGACAAGGTTGCCCACTCTCACCACATTATTCAACATAGTTTTGGAAGTCCTAGCCATGGCAATCAGAGAAGAAAAAGAAAGAAAAGGAATCCAAATCGGAAAAGAAGAAGTAAAGCTGTCACTGTTTGCAGATGACATGATACTATACATACAGAATCCTAAAGATGCTACCAGAAAACTACTAGAGCTAATCAATGAATTTGGTAAAGTAGCAGGATACAAAATTAATGCACAGAAATCTCTTGCATTCCTATACACTGATGATGAAAAATCTGAAAGTGAAATTAAGAAAACACTCCCATTTACCATTGCAAGAAAAAGAATAAAATATCTAGGAATAAACCTACCTAAGGAGACAACACACCTGTATGCAGAAAATTATAAGACACTGATGAAAGAAATTAAAGATGATACAAATAGATGGAGAGATATACCATGTTCTTGGATTGGAAGAATCAACATTGTGAAAATGACTATACTACCCAAAGCAATCTACAGATTCAATGGAATCCCTATCAAACTACCACTGGCATTTTTCACAGAACTAGAACAAAAAATTTCACAATTTGTATGGAAACACAAAAGACCCCGAATAACCAAAGCAATCTTGAGAACGAAAAATGGAGCTGGAGGAATCAGGCTCCCTGACTTCAGACTATACTACAAAGCTACAGTAATCAAGACAGTATGGTACTGGCACAAAAACAGAAATATAGATCAATGGAACAGGATAGAAAGCCCAGAGATAAACTCACACACATATGGACACCTTATCTTTGATAAAGGAGGCAAGAATATACAGTGGAGAAAAGACAGCCTCTTCAATAAGTGGTGCTGGGAAAACTCGACAGCTACATGTAAAAGAATGAAATTAGAACACTCCCTAACACCATACACAAAAATAAACTCAAAATGGATTCGAGACCTAAGTGTAAGGCCAGACACTATCAAACTCTTAGAGGAAAACATAGGCAGAACACTGTATGACATAAATCACAGCAAGATCCTTTTTGACCCACCTCCTAGAGAAATGGAAATAAAAACAAAAATAAACAAATAGGACCTAATGAAACTTCAAAGCTTTTGCACAGCAAAGGAAACCATAAACAAGACCAAAGACAACCCTCAGAATGGGAGAAAATATTTGCAAATGCAGCAACTGACAAAGGATTAATCTCCAAAATTTACAAGTAGCTCATGCAGCTCAGTAACAAAAAAACAAACAACCCGATCCAAAAATGGGCAGAAGACCTAAATAGACATTTCTCCAAAGAAGATATACAGATTGCCAACAAACACATGAAAGAATGCTCAACATCATTAATTATTAGAGAAATGCAAATCAAAACTACAATGAGATATCATCTCACACTGGTCAGAATGGCCATCCTCAAAAAATCTAGAAACAATAAATGCTGGAGAGGGTGTGGAGAAAAGGGAACCCTCTTGCACTGTTGGTGGGAATGCAAATTGATACAGCCACTATGGAGAACAGTATGGATGTTCCTTAAAAAACAAAAATTAGAATTACCATATGACCCAGCAATACCACTACTGGGCATATACCCTGAGAAAACCATAATTCAAAAAGAGTCATGTACCACAATGTTAATTGTAGCTCTATTTACAATAGCCAGGACATGGAAGCAACCTAAGTGTCCATCAACAGATGAATGGATAAAGAAGATGTGGCACATATATACAATGGAATATTACTCAGCCATAAAAAGAAACGAAACTGAGTTATTTGTAGTGAGGTGGATGGACCTAGAGACCGTCATACAGAGTGAAGTAAGTCACAAAAAGAAAAACAAATACTGTATGCCAACACATATATATGGAATTTAAGAAAGAAAAAAAAAAAAGGTCATGAAGAACCTAGGGGTAAGACGGGAATAAAGACACAGACCTACTAGAGAATGGACTTGAGGATATGGGGAGGGGGAAGGGTAAACTGTGACAAAGTGAGAGAGTGGCATGGACATATATACACTACCAAACGTAAAATAGATAGCTAGTGGGAAGCAGCCGCATAGCACAGGGAGATCAGCTCGGTGGTTTGTGATCACCTAGAGGGTTGGGATAGGGAGGGTGGGAGGGAGGGAGGGAGACGCAAGAGGGAAGAGATATGGGAACATATGTATAACTGATTCACTTTGTTATAAAGCAGAAACTAACACACCATTGTAAAGCAATTACACTCCAATAAAGATGTTAAAAAAAAAATAAAGAATCTGCCGGCCAATGCAGGGGACACGGGTTCGAGCCCTGGTCTGGGAAGATCCCACATGCCCTGGAGCAACAAAGCCTGTGCACCACAACTACTGAGCCTGCGCTCTAGAGCCCATGCTCCGCAACAAGAGAAGCCACCATGATGAGAAGCCTGCACACCGCAACAAAGAGTAGCACCTGCTCGCCACAACTAGAGAAAGCCTGTGCGCAGCACTGAAGACACAGCCAAAAATAAAAAATAGTAAAACAAAACAAAACAAAACAAAAATTTTGGGAGAATTGAGAAAATCTGAATATGGATGGATATTATGCAATTAGTGTTAATTTTCTCAGATGTGAAAATGGTACTGTGTTAGGAAGGACAAAATCCTCATTCTTAGTCGATGTGCTCTGGAGTACTTAGAGGTGAGGGGTCAGGACAGTCTACAGCTAAATCTCAAACAGTTCAGCAAGAGAACAAAAAGTGTGTGTGAGAGAGACAAAGCAAACGTGGCAACATAGTATCGACTGGTTGAACTTAGGTGAAGAGTGAACAAGCATTCATTAAGCTATCATTTCACCTTTTCTGTATGTATGCCAACTTTCAAAATAAAGTTGGAAAAATAAAACCAGACAGACACGGTTATATTACTTTAGTGTACAGTGGGAAAGGGGTGTAAAGCACACAGAGTTAAAGACTGGAAGGAAATAAACCCAAACATTAATAGTGCTTTCTCATCATAGTGGGCTTATAGGTGATTTATTTTCCTTCCTAGTTTTCATATTTTTAAAAAATGCTCCATAATGAGTATATGTTATTTTTATAATCAGAAGCAATTTGAACATGCTCCTAAAAAATGTTAAGTTAATGCCTTTAAAGGAATCACACATCATCTGGAAGATGGCGGAGTAGAAGGATGTGCTCTCACTCCCTCTTGCAAGAGCACCAGAATCACAACTAACTGCTGAACGATCATCGACAGGAAGACACTGGAACTCACCAAAACAGATATCCCACATCCAAAGACAAAGGAGAAGCCACAATGAGAGAGTCGGAGGGGCGCAACCACAATACAATCAAACCCCATAACTGCTAGGTGGGTGACTCACAAACTGGAGAACACTTATACCACAGAAATCCACCCACTGGAGTGAAGGTTCTGAGCCCCACGTCAGGCTTCCCAACCTGGGGGTCCGGCAAAGGAAGGAGGAATTCCTAGAGAATCAGACTTTGAAACCTAGCAGGATTTGATTGCAGGACTTCGACAAGACTCGGGGGAAACAGAGACTCCACTCTTGGAGGGCACACACCAAGTATTGTGTGCATCAGGACCCAGGGGAAGGAGCAGTGACCCCATAGGAGACTGAACCAGACCTACCTGGCAGTGTTGGAGGGTCTCCTGCAGAGGCAGGGGGTGGCTGTGGCTCACCACGTGGACAAGGACACTGGCAGCAGAAGTTCTGGGAAGTACTCCTTGGCATGAGCCCTCCCAGAGTCCACCATTAGCCCCACCAAAGAGCTCAGGTAGGCTCCAGTGTTGGGTCGCCTCAGGCCAAACAACCAAGAGGGAGGGAACCCAGCCCCACCCATCAGCAGACAAGCAGATTAAAGTTTTACTGAGCTCTGCCCACAAGAGCAACACCCAGCTCTACCCACCACCAGTCCCTCCCCATCAGGAAACTTGCACAAGCCTCTTAGATACCCTCACCCACCAGAGGGCAGACAGCAGAAGCAAGAAGAACTACAATCCTGCAGCCTGTGGAACAAAAACCACATTCATAGAAAGACAGACAAGATGAAAAGGTAGAGGGCTATGTATCAGATGAAAGAACAAGATAAAACCCCAGAAAAACACCTAAATGAAGTAGAGATAGGCAACCTTCCAGAAAAAGAATTCAGAATAATGATAGTGAAGATGATCCAGGACCTCGGAAAAAGAATGGAGGCAAAGATTGAGAAGATGCAAGAAGTGTTTAACCAAGACCTAGAAGAATTAAAGAACAAACAAACAGAGATGAACAATACAATAACTGAAATGAAAACGACACTAGAAGGAATCAATAGCAGAATAACTGAGGCAGAAGAACGGATAAGTGACCTGGAAGACAGAATGGTGGAATTCACTACTGTGGAACAGACTAAAGAAAAAAGAATGAAAAGAAATGAAGACAGCCTAAGAGACCTCTGGGACAACATTAAACACAACAACATTCACATTATAGGGGCCCCAGAAGGAGAAGAGAGAGAGAGAAAGGACCCGAGAAAACATTTGAAAACATTATAGTCAAAAACTTCCCTAACATGGCAAAGGAAATAGCCACTCAAGTCCAGGAAGTGCAGAGAGTCCCATACAGGATAAACCCAAGGAGAAACATGCCGAGACACACAGTAATCAAACTGGCAAAAATTAAAGACAAAGAAAAATTATTGAAAGCAGCAAGGGAAAAATGACAACATACAAGGGAACTCCCATAAGGTTAACAGCTGATTTCCCAGCAGAAACTCTACAAGCCTGAAGGCAGTGGCATGACATATTCAAAGTGATGAAAGGGAAGAACCTACAACCAAGATTACTCTACCCAGCAAGGATCCATTCAGATTCAACGGAGAAATCAAAAGCGTTACACACAAGCAAAAGCTAAGAGGATTCAGCACCACCAAACCAGCTCTACAACAAATGCTAAAGGAACTTCTCTAAGTGGGAAACACAAGAGAAGAAAAGGACCTACAAAAACAAACCCCAAACAATTAAGAAAATGGTCATAGGAACATACATATCAATAATTACCTTAAACGTGAATGGATTAAATGCTCCAACCAAAAGACACAGGCTTGCTGGATGGATACAAAAACAAGACCCATATATATGCTGTCTACAAGAGACCCACTTCACACCTAGGGACACATACGGACTGAAAGTGAGGGGATGGAAAAAGATATTCCATGCAAATGGAAATCAAAAGAAAGCTGGAGTAGCAATACTCATATCAGCTAAAATAGACTTTAAAATAAAGAATGTTACAAGAGACAAGGAAGGACACTACATAATGATCAAGGGATCAATCCAAGAAGAAGATCTAACAATTATAAATATATATGCACCCAACATAGGAGCACCACCTCAATACATAAGGCAACTGCTAACGGCTATAAAAGAGGAAATCGACAGTAACACAGTAATAGTGGGGGACTTTAACACTTTACTTACACCAATGGACAGATCATCCAAACAGAAAATTAATAAGGAAACACAAGTTTTAAATGACACAACAGACCAGATAGATTTAATTGATATTTATAGGACATTCCATCCAAAGACAGCAGATTACACTTTCTTCTCAAGTGCGCACGGAACATTCTCCAGGACAGATCGCATCTTGGGTCACAAATCAAGCCTCAGTAAATTTAAGAAAATTGAAATCATATCAAGCATCTTATCTGACCACAACGCTGTGAGATTAGTATCAATTACAGGGACAAAAACATAAACAACACAAATACATGGACGCTAAACAATATGTTACTAAATAACCAACGGATCACTGAAGAAATCAAAGAGCAAATCAAAAAATACCTAGAGACAAATGACAATGAAACCACGATGATCCAAAACCTATGGGATGCAGCAAAAGCAGTTCTAAGAGGGAAGTTTATAGCAATACAAGCCTACCTCAAGAAACAAGAAAAATCTCTAATAAACAATCTAACCTTACACCTAATGGAACTAGAGAAAGAACAACAAACAAAACCCAAAGTTAGCAGAAGGAAAGAAATCATAAAGATCAGATCAGAAATAAATGAAATAGAAACAAAGAAAACAATAGCAAAGATCAATAAAACTAAAAGCTGGTTCTTTGAGAAGATAAACAAAATTGATAAGCCATTAACCAGACTCATCAAGAAAAAGGAGGACTCAAATCAATAAAATTAGAAATGAAAAAGGAGAAGTTACAACAGACACCGCAGAAATACAAAGCATCCTAAGAGACTACTACAAGCAACTCTATGCCAATAAAATGGACAACCTGGAAGAAACGGACAAATTCTTAGAAAGGTATAACCTTCCAAGACTGAACCAGGAAGAAACAGAAAATATGAACAGACCAATTACAAGTAATGAAATTGAAACTGTGATTAAAAATCTTCCAACAAACAAAAGTCCAGGACCAGATGGCTTCACAGGTGAATTCTATCAAACATTTAGAGAAGAGCTAATAACACCACCCATCCTTCTCAAACTCTTCCAAAAATTTGCAGAGGAAGGAACACTCCCAAACTCATTCTATGAGGCCACCATCATGCTGATACCAAAACCAGACAAAGATATTACAGACCAATATCATTCATGAATACAGATGCAAAAATCCTCAACAAAATACTAGCAAACAGAATCCAACAACACAGTAAAAGGATCATACACCACGATCAAGTGGGATTTATCCCAGGGATGCAAGGATTCTTCACTATACGCAAATCAATCAATGTGATACACCATATTAACAAACTGAAGAATAAAAACCATATGATCATCTCAATAGATGCAGAAAAAGCTTCTGACAAAATTCAACACCAATTTATGAAAAAAACTCTCCAGAAAGTGGGTATAGAGGGAACCTACCTCAACATAATACAGGCCATATACAACAAACCCACAGCAAACATCATTCTCAATGGTGGAAAACTGAAAGCATTTCCTCTAAGATCAGGAACAAGACAAGGATGTCCACTCTCACCACTATTATTCAACATAGTTTTGGAAGTCCTAGCCATGGCAATCAGAAAAGAAAAAGAAATAAAAGGAATCCAAATTGGAAAAGAAGAAGTAAAACTGTCACTGTTTGCAGATGACATGATACTATACATAGAAAATCCTAAAGATGCCACCAGAAAACTACTAGAGCTAATCAATGAATTTGGTAAAGTTGCAGGATACAAAATTCATGCACAGAAATCTCTTGCATTCCTATACACTAATGATGAAAAATCTGAAAAAGAAATTAAGGAAGCGTTCCCATTTACCACTGCAACAACAAGAATAAAATACCTAGGAATAAACCTATCTAGGGAGACAAAAGACCTGTATGCAGAAAACTATAAGACACTGATGAAAGGGATTAAAGATGATACAAACAGATGGAGAGATATACCATGTTCTTGGATTGGAAGAATCAGTACTGTGAAAATGACTATATTACCCAAAGCAATCTACAGATTCAGTGCAATCCCTATCAAATTACCAATGGCATTTTTTACAGAACTAGAACAAAAAATCTTAAAATTTGTATGGAGACACAAAACACCCCGAATAGCCAAAGCGTTCTCGAGGGAAAAAAATGGAGCTGGAGGAATGACTCTCTGACTTCAGACTATACTACAAAGATACAGTAATCTAGACAATATGGTACTGGCACAAAAACAGAAATATAGATCAATGGAACAGGGTAGAAAGCCCAGAGATAAACCCACACACCTGTGGTCAACTAATCTATGACAAGGGAGGCAAGGATATAAAATGGAGAAAAGACAGTCTCTTCAATAAGTGGTACTGGGAAAACTGGACAGCTACACGTAAAAGAATTAAATTAGAACACTTCCTAACACCATACACAAAAATAAACTCAAAATGGATTAAAGACCTAAATGTAAGATCAGATACTATCAAACTCTTAGAGGAAAACATAGGCAGAACACTCTATGACATAAATCACTGCAAGATCCTTTTTGACCCACCTCCTAGAGTAATGGAAATAAAAACAAAAATAAACAAATGGGACCTAATAAAACTTAAAAGCTTTCGCAAAGCAAAGCAAACTACAAACAAGATGAAAAGACAACCCTCAGAATGGGAGAAAATATTTGCAAACGAAACAACTGACAATGGATTAATCTCCAAAATATACAAGCAGCTCATGCAGCTCAATATCAAAAAAACAAACAACCCGATCCAAAAATGGGCAGAAGACCTAAATAGATATTTCTCCAAAGAAGATATACAGATTGCCAACAAACACATGAAAGGATGCTCAACATCACTAATCATTAGAGAAATGCAAATCAAAACTACAATGAGGTATCTCCTCACACCGGTCAGAATGGCCATCCTCAAAAAATCTACAAACAATAAATGCTGGAGAGGGTGTGGAGAAAAGGGAACCCTCTTGCACTGTTGGTGGGAATGTAAATGGATATAGCCACTATGGAGAACAGTATGGAGGTTCCTTAAAAAACTAAAAATAGGGGGCTTCCCTGGTGGTGCAGTGGTTGAGAATCTGCCTGCCAATGCAGGGTACACGGGTTCGAGCCCTGGTCTGGGAAGATCCCACATGCCGCGGAGCAACTAGGCCCGTGAGCCACAACTACTGAGCCTGCACGCCTGGAGCCTGTGCTCCGCAACAAGAGAGGCCGCGATAGTGAGAGGCCCGCGCCCCACAATGAAGAGTGGCCCCCACTTGCCGCAACTAGAGAAAGCCCTTGCACAGAAACGAAGACCCAACACAGCCATAAATAAATAAATAAATTTAAAAAAAACAAAAAACTAAAAATAGAATTAACATATGACACAGCAATCCCACTACTGGGCATATACCCTGAGAAAACCATAATTCAAAAAGACACATGCACCCCAATGTTCACTGCAGCACTATTTATAACAGCCAGGACATGGAAGCAACCTAAATGCCCATCGACAGACGAATGGATAAAGATGTGGTACATGTATACAATGCAATAGCACTCAGCCAAAAAAAGCAATGAAATTGGGTCATTTGTAGATACGTGGATGGATCTAGAGACTGTCATACAGAGTGAAGTAAATCAGAAAGAGAAAAACAAATATCGTATATTAACGCATATATGTGCAACCTAGAAAAATGGTACAGATGAACCAGTTTGCAGGGCAGAAATAGAGACACAGATGTAGAGAACAAATGTGTGGACACCAAGGGGGGAAAGTGGCGGGAGGGTGGGGTGGTGGTGGGATGAATTGGGAGATTGGGATTGACATGTATACACTAATATGTATAAAATAGGTAACTAGTAAGAACCTACTGTATAAAGAAATAAAATTAGAAAAAAAAAAGAAATCACAGGTCTCCTCCCTGACAGCCAGCCCGACATGCTCAGGGCAGAGTCTGCAGAACAGAAAGGTGTGCTGAGGTCTGATTTCATTTTCTGCCAGGACACCACGCCATGAGGAGGACGGCGACCGCTTACCTGGTGCTGGGCCTTATTCTCCATGTGCCCCAGCTTCGTGTTCATCTTATCCTGAACCGACACCAGCTCTGCTTTGATCTCCTCCACAGTTGCCTCCAACTGATTCTCCAGCTTGTTGATCAGGGGTTCACATCGACAGCCATTTATTGGCGCCTAAGAGGGAAGCCAAAAAGGAATCAGTCCAAGTCGTTCGTTCCTTCTGAAAGTATGTGCCAGTATACCAGGGGACCACACGTGATGGAGGAGACTCATCCCTGTGGTAACTTTGGACTGACAGGCCAAGCCTTGGCTCCGTAGGCGCTAAGAAGATTCAGAGAGGGTAACATACGGTCCCAGTCCTCAAGCTGCTTTTATCCACTATCCGGCCTCAAGATTATCTATGCAGTCACCTAAGGACGGTGCAGAGCTTTGTAACATCCCTCTGCTCTCCGGGCCTAAGTGGCAGGAGGGTACTACACAGTTTAGGTGGGGAGGGCCAGCTGGCTTATCTTCAAAGCTCATGCCTTCTATAGTCACCACCGAAAGTGGACATTAGCCCCCAGCAACATGGTTACACAGACACCTCGCTTATGGCCCACAGTCCTGCCCTGACAGGGCCCGGCAGGTACCTGCATCACTTTGCCGTCCTTGCCCCGGTACAGCGTGTAGAGCTGGTACGCTCTGAACTCGTGGGGGGCGGCTGGGGGCGAAGAGCGATGCCTGGGCCTCTTTTTAGGGTGACTGTGAGTGTGCGAGCTCTTCTGCTGTCCAGGCTGCTGGTCTGCTGGTGGGGTGGGGTCAGAAAACGCTGACGCCTGTGGGAGAGAAGGCGACAGCCACCCTGAGCGCCGTGACATCTGCGAGCCTGACGCCCAGCCGGCGGCTCCCGTCTGGCCCGCCTTGCTAGTCTCTCGGCGTTCTACACCAGGTACGTGTCAAAAGAGATGTACCAGCACGCTTACCTTGTGTCCACAGCCAGCCAGGGCCGATTTCTATGCTCTGGCTCCAAACCAGCAAGCAAGCCAAATGCAGTGGCTTTTTAGCTGCTGGGCATGATGCTATCCCCAGGGCCCTCCGCCAGCCCACCTCCCAGCCCTCTCGGCAGCTCTCACGTGCTTCCTGACCTTGGGTCTTGACTTTTTCTGCCTGTTGTCCTTTGCTCTGGGCTCCGGGGAGGCGGACGGGAAATCTTCTCTCGACTCTTCTTTTCCGGGTACAGCCTGTTCACTGCTATGGGTGTCTCCTGCTGAGACACTTCCCTACAGAGAAAAAAAAAGCCCAGAAACCTCTTCTACTTGATCCCCCAGCCTTTTTCAATAATGGCATAAAATTTCCCAGCCTCCATCCACTAAAGGACCCCTGGGAATCTTTGCCAATGACAAATTTCAGACATAGGAAGCACTGCCTGGTGGTTTTAACTGAACACCTGTGCTTTTCCTGGGGAGTTGAATGTTTGGTTTTTCATTTATTAGGTGCCAAACTAGATATCGCCTTGGATCTAACTCTATGTTCTGCAACTTCAGGAACGTAGTACACACAAAACACCTCAGCATTAGAGACTTTTTGGTCTTTTACATTTCAACAAAAAGACAATGCCACTCATTCTTTGACCTTGGACCCTCACAATTCAGAGGAGAGTGAGAACCTTCTGAAATGGAAAAAAAAAATCACATTTCTGGTCCTTGTGAGAACTTTTACAAGTTAATATGTACAATTCACACACAGGAACCTAATGCGAGTTACAATGCCTTAACCCTGGAAATTGGTAAGATTTTCAGACAGACAGAAAAACAAGTAGTTGGTATAAAATTTTATGTGCCAGAAGTTGTCTCTATATCCTCGTCTTCTTCCTCCTGGGAGAGCTGAATGGCGTGGTTCATTCCAGGGCTGCTGTGCAGCTATGCAAGCTGTTCACTGCACAAAGGCACCTAGCCGAGGGCGTGAGTGGGGCTGAGGGAGCTGAAGTCCATCTTGGCCTCTAGTCACCACACGTGCCCTGTGCTAGGCTGGTCTGCCCAGAAGGCATCTTTTTCTAATTTGCACAGCCTCTGCTCACTCCCTAAGCGGAAGGAGAGGCAACAAGCTACGCCACTGGTCCTCCAACTGTAGTCCACACTGGAATCACCTGGAGGGCTTGTTCAAACACAGATTGCTGGGCCCTAGCCCAGAGTTTCTGATCCAGTGGGTCTGGGGTGAGGCCCCCAGATTTGCATCTCTACCAAGGTTCCAGGTGGTAAGTGGATCCACATTTTGAAAACCTCTGCGCTACATGACGAAGGGTGTGGTGTCAGAGAGGCTGTGCTGTCCACATGGAAGCGACAAGGCCACGGATGCACGGGGCTCGCAAATACAGCCACACAGGGTGCTGGAAAAGACGGGCGGCATGAGAGTACACAGCCTGAAATCGTGGAGAGGAGAAGACAAGAGGCCAGAAGGAAAGACGGACAAGATCTGAAGGACCCAGAGGAAAGGAGAGACAGAGGAGGGCCCGGCAGCCGCCAGACGGGCCCGGAGGAGGCAGGGAGACAGTTTCCCACCCTGGAAGTGGGCGGGAGGGCTACCCCCCCACCTTGCTTTGTGCCACATCATCTCTCGGCACAGACTGAGCTCTCCTCTCTTCCTTGAGCCTCTCTCTCTTTTTCCTCAGGCTTCGCCCACGACTGAAGCGCAAGACCTGAAGGAGGCAAGAGGCATCGTTACAAACCACTGGTGTGCGCGGACCTAATGGAGCCTCCAGCTGAGCGGGGGGAGACCAGGCGTTCACATCAAACAAGCGCCTCTAGACCACCCACTATGCCTCCTACATCCTGTGCTGGGCGCTTAGGGTCCCAGAGACGGGAGGACATCATTCCTGACCTTGAGGAGCTCACAGTCTAGGACAGCAATACTAACAGGCATTTAGTGATGGGCCAGGGCGCCCACGTAGGTGTGAGAAGGCCGTGCACGGCTCAACTCCAGGGAGCACGGCTCACATAGACTAGGATATGAACGGTGTCCCCTGGAGTTGTGTGACACAGCAGCCCTATGCCAGGCACGGTCTATCCTGGGACACTGGACCTGATCTAGCCCATCAGATTTTCTCTTGGCCAAACTGTATCCAAATCATATTCAAACATAACTTAATTCAAGCCTAACTGAGATGTACCTGTGAGCCATGGTACCAACCACGGGGCAGGAGTCTCTTCCCCCAAAAGAAGGCTGTGGTCTGCCCCTTCGAGGGCAGAGAGGTGGAATGGACACAGGCAAGTACATGTGGGACCCCACAGGCCCAGAGGAGCCCAGCAGCAGCTAGCTGGGGATCTTCAGGCAAGTGATTTGACCTCTCTGTGCTCTGTCTTCTCGACGTGAGAATGGGGAGCTGCCGGAATTAACCGAGACAACGTAGGTGGCCAGCACGCCTTGGACCAGTGGTCACTGGGGGTGTCTCCACCTGCCTAGGGGCCTTAGAATGCTCAGCTGGCGGAGATGTTTAATCACAGAGTACAGACCTGTGCACTGGCGGAAACCTTCAATCCCTGGCTCAGGTCCACACCCTTCTCCTCCAGATTCCCTACTCCTAGTTCCAGGGTTCACCCCCCTTAAAAAACCCAAGGGGGTCCAGACGGTGAAAGCACTTTCAAGGCCACACTATCTTTCTGCAATAAAACAATATTCTACTGTCTTCTTATACAGATAGATAAGGGCTCTCTGAAGTTCAGCCTAGTGTTTTTCATCTCAGTGTCAGACTTTCTTCTTCTTGTGTTCATTAAATTCAAGTGACACATTATAGGACAAAAAAATCCTCCACGGGCAGTGGGTACATCCTAAATGGAGAATTCCTGACAGTATCTGCCTGCAGCTGAACCGGATTTTTAAATTATATTCTCATCCCCTAAAGCCAGTAGTTCTGAAAGTGTCCAGGGACCCCTGAGTCCATGAGGTTAAGATTATTTTCATAGTATTACAACAACATTGGCATTTTTCATGCTCATTCTCTCATGAGTGTACTGTGGTGTTTGCCAGAAGCTACATCAGTGACATTACAATAGACTGCATGCAGCAATAAAAGAAGATGCCAGAATTCTAAGTAAGACAGTAAGGAGATGAGCAAAAAATGTAAAGCAATGCTACTCTTCTCATTTTTGTTTTGAAGAATAGTTCTTTTTCACAAAATGATGCTATTTATGTTACTACAAAATGGACTTATTTTTAAATGAATATCTTTAATATTTCTAAACTTTATTTTCAAATACGGTAATTATTGATAGATATAAACTCACATAACCAGGGCTCTTTATGGGCCTCTGTAATATTTAAGAAAGTAAAAGGGTCCTTAGACCAAAAAGGTCTGAGAACCAGTGTCCTCAGCTAAATTTTAGACTCAGTAAGAAGTCGAGTCTGATGAAGGGAAGCAAGTAAGGCCCGTTGCTCATCTGCTTTATGGACACTTAGAACAGGTCACAGCTCCAGAATCAGCCTGAAATTCACTTTCCAAAGCATTTGTGAACCACGTCGATCAAAAATAAGAAGTAACACTCACTTCACCCAAACACAAAATAATCAGAAAAACTCCCTCCACAGACCATGTTCTTAGCCAGTGAAAACAACTCTGCAAGGCTCACAGCCGTTCTCAGAGAGCTGTGCCATCCACCAAAGGGGTCATCATCAACCTTTCCCACTTCGCAGAAATCAGGGAATATTGATCGTAAGGCCTCGGAAAGAAGTATCCTCTTAGTACTGCTGTGAACCATCGAAATCCATGGTCAACTAAGGTGCCAAGGCAAGGGGATTTCTCGTTTCAGACAAGGCTATTTCTGTAACTACAGATCAACAGAACAGTATGCATGCAATTTTATGCATATTCCAAAGCTTTTTCTTTGCACTGAAAATAAGGGTTAGTAGGTACAATCATGTTAAAAAAAAAAAAAAAACTTTAAAAATATCCTATTTATCTGCTATTCAATATGGGTGTGGAAAAACTAGCTTAAGTCATTTTTTTAATGGAAATGCTAAAGCAGAACCGCACAGGAAAACAGTCCACAAGAGAGCTTTATCCCTGGGAATCGAGACTCTTGGGCTCTGGAAGATAAATGACAGGCCGGTTAAAGGCACATCAATCCTCGTGTGCCGGGGGGTCCTCCAATCCCACAAGACTTGATGATCCTCATGCGGCTGAGCGCAGAGCTAGCTGTCCATCAAACTGCCAGACACCGAAATGCCAGGTAACTAACGGCTCCTGACACTTACATAGCACCCTGTCCTTTTTGGTCCGCAAGAGACTAGCATTTTTTTTTTTTTTTAATCAGGATTCCCAGAGGTGATTCTGCTGAGAATTTGTTTGCAAACAGCTAGACAGAGGTGGAGCCTTTTTCCAAAGGAGCACTCGACTCGCACCTGTCATGGGCTCTGTGGATTTTCAGAGCCCACTGAGAAGGACCTTCTCCACGGGCAAGAGGGTGATTGATTTTGCAAGAGACAAAAATCTTAACCATTTCCAGAAACTGCTAGTTATTATCAGGCATGTTTTTAAAACTTAAATGGAATCAAGGCCATGCAGAACCGCAGACTGGCTGGGATTGGGCCATGGTGCAGCAGGCTGGGGTCCGGACTCTCCCTCTGGCTCCCTAAGACTTTGTCTTCTTGCAGCATTAGCCAGAATAAGGTGGAAAACCAATCAGTGTTTGCTGTAAGGTAACAGACTAGCTCTAACTGGGAAATAACCTAAATGCCTAACATTAAGGAAATGGTTTAACAAGATACTGAACAGCAACCAAAAAAAGAATATTATGCTTCCACTGTAATAAATAACTGTGACGCCTACAGAACAGTTTCCTATTACAGTTAGGATAAAGGGCATAATACCAAAGAGTATATACATTGTGGGCACAACTATATAAAAATTCCGTGTCTGTGGAAGGTACTATAAACAAAGTTATTTCAGGGTGCTAAAATTATAAATAGCTTATAAATTATCACTATTAAATTTCTTTGTGACTTAGATCGTTTCAACCTCAACTAAGATACCAGTCATCTTCTTAAATTGAATGATGGCCAATATACCATTATTTAATAAAAAAGGAGAAAACTATACTGTACTCAACTGCCTCTAGTGGGCGTTTATGGCTTTGTCTGCCCAGACAGATGCCTCATCCCACCTCTGTCTGGGAAATACCCCTTCTAACCACGCGGTCAAACGGATGCCACCATCTTCCTAAAGCACCTCTGTCCTACCTGTTCCGGGCATTTGCCCCAAGCTCGCCAATCATGATCTTCTCCTACGATGTTTTACCATTTTAATTTATTTTTTGGCCGTGCTGCACTCCATGTGGGATCTTAGTTCCCCGACCAGGGATCAAACCCGCGCCCCCTGCATTGGAAGCACGGAGTTTTAAACCACTGGACCACCAGGGAAGTCCCTCCTATGACATTTTAAACTGGAACTTCTCCCTGACTGGGAAATGATTCAGGAAACTAGCTGTGACCATGATCCAGCCGCAGAGAGGAAATGATGCTCATGTATGAGAACAGCCTGCTGGGCCTGAGGTCTCTGGTTCCAGGTATCCTGGAGGCTCACGTGGATCCCTACACTTCCTGCTGCCTGGACAGTAAGCCCATCCGTCCCCTCCTTAAGTTGGTCTGAACTGGCTTCAGTAGATGGCAACCCGAGGAATCCCAACGACTCTGCAGCCCCCGCATAATCAACACAACGGAAAATGCAACAAATCGTACCTGGGGCGCTTTAGTGAGGAGGAGAGCAACTTCCGGATTATTGTGGTAGCGGGCAGTCTCCAGTGGAGTCCGGCCTGCCTAAGGAAAGGCACAGGGAGGACCAGTGAGTACGGAACACCGGCCCCGCGCACGCACAGCCCAGCGGGGACAGCTCCCCCAGGAGCTGGGGACTCCGCTCCCGGTCACAGCAGCACCTACACACGTGTTCCGCGAAACACAACCGTGCGTGCGACATGGTCCTGCTCGAGCCTCATGCATCCAACGGGGAGCCCAGTCACACCTGAGGACACAGGCACGCGGGGTAAGTGCTGACCAGGTGAGCAGCAGGTGCTCTAAGAGACAAGGGTCAGGGGCACTGCTCACCCAGGAAGGCTTCCTGGAAAAGGGGTGAGGGAGGTAAACAAAGCAAAGCAAAACAAAACAGATGGGGTCAAGGTGGAACATGTCACTTGAGAAAACACAAAGGATCATAAAAACCCAGCCAAGCGATACAATTTTCCGGGAGTACAATGGAGAAAACACCTGGAAGGGCAGATCAGGGCCCAGCCACAGAGCCTCAGGAACTGGACTGTGAAAAACATTTAGGAAGTTATGGCCATAACAGAGGCTCTAGGGAGATTAAAGCCCAGACCAGGAGTTGAAAACAGTGGGATTCAAAGGAAGGGAAAGGTGCTCACGGCATCATGGGGGAGGTACCACCAATCCAGGTACTAGAGCTGGGAGGGGGGACAACCAGCCTCGACACCCCCAGCTCCCCAGACAACTGTTCCGCCCCCAGTGCCCCCCGAGTCTGTGCGATTTCAGGAGCACAGAGATCACAGGCCCACCTCGAGGAAGAGAGGGTGCCTGAGCTGGTGCCTGCTATAGAAGAGGGGAGAGGAGAGAGGGGAAGGAGGGAGACACTGAGAGAGAGGGCGTGAGAGAAGACGATTTTGGAGAGAAAGCAGTTGGAGTTTTGAGGAAGATTAGTCTGATGGCCATTTTTCTGAGGACCACATCCGTTTAAAAGGCCTGGAACTCACTTTCGGTAACATCCACTTGCCAGTTTGCTTACACACCCCTGACCCTTTTTCATGCCAGAACATGCTCGCTAAGCAAAAATCATACAAATACCATATGATTTCACGTCTATGTGGACTCTGAAAAAAAGATGGACTCGTAGATACAGAGTAGAAAAGCGGCTGCCAGAAGCTAGGGTGTGGGGAAATACACAGAGGTTGGTAAAAAGGTATAAAAACTTTCAGCTATAAGATGAACAAGGCCTGAGGATCTAATGCATAACGTGGTGACTACAGCTGATAACACTGTCTTCTATAATTGAAACTTACTAATTGGAGAACTTAAATGTTCTCACACACACACACACACACAAAAGGCAACCCTGAGGGCTCTGAAGATGAGCCCTCAGGGTTTGTAACTCGTGGGGCTGCTGAGAGCAAGGGTCCCCTCAAGTCCACCCCGGCGGGCCCCGGGATCCTGGGGTCAGTGCCGCTGCACGCTCTTCCGGAGCGAGCCTGGGTGAGGCTGTGCTCTGGAGTCCCGCAGGAGGCGAGGCAGCGACAACACGCCCCGATCCGGAAAGGGGTGGGAACGCCTTTAGAAACCACTGTTGCAACTCCACTTACGTTGTTGACAATGGTCCCATCTGCTCCGGCTTCCAGTAGGATTTTAACCACCTTCTTGTGATTTAGGGCAGCAGCAATATGAAGTGCTGTGTCTCCAGCCTGAAATTAATCAGAAGAAAGCCCGCTAAACCCCATCGGATCGTGGCCCACAGGCCTCTGGCTTTTTATTCCATGGCCTGGCGGTGGCTTTTCAAAGTCAAACTAAAATCTGTCTTAGACTGACTGACCTTGGCTAAAGTGTTATGTGGTTCTTTTATTATTTTTAACTCATACTTCATTTTTTATTTTTAAAATATATTTTATTGAAGTATAGCTGATGTATAATTCTGTGTTAATTTCTACTGTACGGCAAAATGATTCAGTTTTATAAATATATATATATTCTTTTTCATGTTCCTTTCCATTATGGTTTATCACAGGATATTGAATATAGTTCCCTGTGCTATACAGGAGGACCTTGTTGTTTAAATGTGGTTGTTTTGAAAGAGATCTTGGAACTGAATGAACTTATGCACGAATACCACATTCCTTTCTGAGTGGAGATGCCAGAAATCACAGGACAGGATTAAATGCAGGGGGCAAAGTCATGCTGGGCCTGGGTTGTTGGGAATGCTGGGACCTGACCTGAAGGCAGGATCACAGGCAGGTAGCCAGGAGCTCTGGACCCTGTCCCTCTGCCCAGGCAAGGGGTGGGCAGAGAACCCCTTGGTTTCTGAGTTAGAATGAGCAGAAGCTTCGAAGATGGCTACTTCCACAGGCCCTGGAGTAATATCCCAGCCCTGCAGCCATCCTCAGGGATGTGAAAGGGCCACCTGGAATCATCCTGCAGGCCAGGGTGTTTTCTGTTTGGGTGGAGTCACTGAGAATCAGTGTTCGCTTAACACCAGATGTTTTCAAACTCTTACCAAATAGTCTATAAGTTTGTTGTTGTTGTTGTTTTTAACAAAAAAAATATTTCAATCAACTGTGAAAGAAGGCTATGTCAAATGCAGCTTGGTGGGCCAGTTCCAAATGCAAACTGTTTTTAATTCCCAAACAGAATGACATGAATAAGTCAAACCAATATAGAAGTGAAATCATTCATTCGTTCCTGGCAGGTGAACAAGTAAAGCATGAAAATCCCGCCATCCCAAGGCCCTCCTTCCCTGGTAAGTAGCCGAAGAAAGTGTTCGTTTCATTCCTGAGTCACCTAGTTGTGTGTTTTGAGGGACGCTCTGGAGCAGTGGTTCCCAGTCTCGCCTGCTCATTGGAATCAGCTGGGAAGCCTTAAAAGCTACCCAGGATGCCTGGGTCCCACACAGACACTGATTTAATTGGCCTGCAGTGTGGCTTGGGCATGATGAGTTCCCAAAGCTCGCAGGTGACTGAAATATACCACCCAGGTTGAGAAGCTGCACTGGTTGGTGAGGGCTGTTTGGGGGTAACCTGACGAACGCAGAATCCATGGGGAGGCTGTAGAATGATAGAATTTAGCTATTTTATTAGGTCAGTGGTTCTCAATCCTGTCTGCACACTCAGGCCAGGAGTTTTTTAAAAATACCATTGCCTGGACCTCACCCCAAGATGTTCTGATCATTTACATTGGGGTGGGACTCAGGAATGGTATTTTTAAATCCTCTGTTGATTCTAATATGCGGCCAGGGTCAGTAACCACCATTATAGGGTATTTTTAATCTGAATCACAATCTAATTTTTTTTTTTAATTTCAGATTTACGTACCCAAACTCAGAAAAGTCAAACAATGCATCACTTAGGTATAGGTATCAATAAATAACAAGACAACTTTAAAAAAAATCCAAGTAACTATGAAAATCACATTTCCACAGAACACTAATAATCACAGATTTCAAAACCCCAGTATATGGCGTAGATACTGATCAGGTGCCAAACTTTACAGGAAAGAGAGACTCTCTCAGCTCACATAAAGGTGGCAGTTCAGGTAAGAGAACTCACGAGTCCTGAGACACCTAATGCCCTTGCTTACTTACTAAGCCACTCTTCCTTGTGGGTTTCCTTTTTAAAAATCACACTAAAAACAAAACCCACCCCAGGATCTCCAGAAAATGTTCACTACGCAAATGTGGCGATATGAACTGGAATGCTAAGGGCATGCTTTCTCCAGGAGGCCAGATAAACCAGGGCCACAGGAACTCCATGGCTCCTGCAAAGGCCAGCACTGGCCAAGTCCCAGGCTGGGAAAGGACACCGCCCGCCAGCAGCCTCTGCTCCCGTCTGTGCTAACACACCTGCAGGTTAACCATGGGGAGGACACATGCACTGACCTGGTTCTTTTCATGGACAGAACAGAAAGCACTGAGGAGGAGCTTAATGATGGACAAGTGATTATAGCGCGCAGCAACGTGCAAACAGGTGTCGCCTGCCTGCGGACAGAAATCAAACTCTAAACACAGTCTGAGCAGTTACAAAACAGAGAAGATAAAAAGAAAATATCACTTAAAAGCTGGCAGACTAGCATATATTCTTTAGAAGGTAACAGCCTGAATTATAAGCAACTCCTTTATCACAGACGCTCACTCCGTAACTCACAGCCCTTTTCTGTCTGCAGCCCTGCTTTTTCCCCACCATGCAGGCTGCTTCGGGTTTCATACACTGGATGCCTGCTCCCCATGAGAACTTCGCAAGAGCTAAGGGAGGCTCTGCTTAGCTGGCGTTTACTAAGACTCCGCTGACCCCAGCCTCTCCTACAACCCGAAGGCTCTGGAGTATCCTGATTAAGACCAACAGCACTGCTTTGGAAATGAGACTTTCCCATCACAGATCCATCATGGCTGAAAGGACCAGGAGAGCAGGGTGAGCCGTTGGACTTTAAGATCGTGTACTCTAAAAAATTCAAGTGCATCCCATTTTAGTAGGACCCCAGTATCCCATGGGGAGCAATGCAGTCTAGGGAGCTGATGAGGAAGCAATCGCTGAGCATAAAACAGGGCATTCAGAAAAACTCGGGATCAGGACCTTCCTTAGTCCTGCCCCCAGAGAGAAAACAACAGAACTGGAGACAACGTGGTGACCTTCTGCAGTGCTCCCCTGGCGTTTCCATTCAAGCTCTAGTTCTGTCTAGAGATGCTGGCCGTCAGCACAACCTTCTCCCCCCGGATTAAGAAGGAACCAAGCTCAAAGCTGAAGTTCAGAGCATTCTCAGAACCACTTTAGATGAGCCTGCCCCCAATCAGGGGGGCCCCAGCTAAAGCCATTTTTGAGAGAAGCCTCAGATTGTCTTGTCACGTGGCTGAGACACGGGCTTCATGAAGGAAACGCAGCTCCGTGGAGGGAGGAGGGATACCCACGGCACCTTTTAGGTCAGGCACCTCTAAGAACTACTGGCCCATCAGCTCATCCCAAGGATGCCTCAGTAATGGATTTGTAGACGCCGGGCGTGGAGCATCAGAAGGCCTCCCGGGCACAGCATCAACCAATATTTGCTAAGAGTTTTCAGGAAGCCTCTGCCCGCAGAGGCTTCCTGAAAACAATTAGCTTCATTCCTAGACACCTGCTGTACGCAATAAAACAGACTGCGAGGCTGAGGAGCGAGCGAGCAAGGATGGGAGAAAAACAGGGTTTCCGAGTGTTGATTCCTCTTCCCATCCCCCTAAAGGACCCCTTAGCAATTAGCAAAAAATGAATACTTTCTCGGCAGTCCCCGAACCCTTTTTCCTGTCTACATGTGAATACTCTAGCATGCTTGCAGGGTTATTTTCCGAGGCGACATGAGAGAGCGCGAGGGAGGCCGGTTTTGTCCACCCACGTTATTTTTGAGGTCGGCGCGGGAGCCGCCCAGCAGGAGGACGCGCGTGCTCTGGGCGTGGCTATTCTGGCAGGCCAGGTGCAGAGCCGTGTTCCCCGCCTGGGAAGGAAGCAGACAGAAGGGAGCACACGTTAGCAACCCCTCCTCCGCGGGCCTGCACCGGGCAGGCCTTGCCGGGGGCCGAGACTTACCCACAGAAGACTCAAGGCTCACGTTCTCTGCTTCCTGATCGGTGGTCCCAGGGCTTCAGTGGCAAGAACACTTAATTGGGAATCCAAACGGGCAGAAGAGTCACATCGCTCATAGAAACCTTGGTTCCAAGTCCTGGCTCTGCCACTTAACTCGTTGCAAGCTACTGGGCAAGGCTCTTAATTGAATTCCTTACCTGTAAAATGGAGCGTGACTCCTACATGCCGAGGCTGTGAGGATTGATTCGGAGAGCCTAGGAGAGCACCTTCTTAGTGGCAGAGTGCTGTGCAGGTGCACGAGGTTGTTCCTCTTAGCGACAAGAGGAACACGGAGGAGAGCTGTGTTAGGGTAGCTGTTGGTTGGCTACCCTACCAACAGACTCAGGAAGGCAAACAGGCCACAACTAACACTGCAGGCTAAAGGTTAACAGAATTTGCGAGCCTTTTTCAAATCTTGGGTTTTTCTTGAAACATCAAAATTTGAACTACGGACAAGGTCTCTACCCAACAGCCTATAATACAACTGCATCTGTCACTTCCCACACAGATAGAGACCCTCTTGCTTTTGGACTCTACCTTCAAGGTCAAAATGGCAACCAAAGGTCAGAATCATGTCCACAGTAACGTTGCAGAAAGAATTCGTGACAAGAAGAGAACTCTTTGAAACTACGGGAATAAGGCCTGCAAGGCTGCTGCTAACCCCTAGAAAAGCAACAAGAGAAACAGGCAACGTGATTTGGTGTCAGCCTGCAAGGACTCAGGAGATTAAATACATAAGCTCAATGTTTGTTCTGCTGAGCTTAAGAGCCGCGTCAGGCCTGCAGCTGCGGGCTCAGAGCTGTCAGCCTGCCTGTTTAGGGCTTTTCCCTGGCCTGCTTTACTCCTCTCTGGATCACACAGCACTGTTCTGCCCATACTCAAGGATGGTTTATATTCCTTCCCCTTGAAAAGACGAACGAGTTTTTAAAAATAGAGGAAAACTGTGTGCTGCTGGGTCACTCACTCTCCTCTCACCACCTTAGCTCTAACCAGCCTGGGCAGAGTCTTCCTTCCTCGCTGTTACCTCCAGGAACCTGGTGAGTTCTAAAGCCCGAGAACTGCGGGAGCTCGTTGGTCATCAACCCGCGTCTGCAAGCTGGAATCACCTGGGGGGCTCTTTAAACAGACCGGTGCGCAGGCGCAACTCTAATGGCCCCGCCCCAGGGGGTGGGGCCAGGCCGCTCGGATGTAGGCGCTGAAAGGCCGGCATGCTGGGAAACCCCACCCCCCGACTCAGGGCAAAACGGTACAGCTGGTCACCCCAGGCCTGGTCATCAGGTGGGTTTGGTTTTCTCCCCTCTCCCCGTGTTTTTAAAGTTTCCTAGGAGCTTTTAAAGGGCAGCCGGGTAGAGAACCACTGCTAGCTTAGTCCTCCAAAATGAAGGCTCTGCCCGTGTTTTAAACACTCCGCTCCCTGTGGCAAGGCTCAGGGCTCGGCTTGGTATGATTCTCGGTGCACACAGAGAAGGCTGTCTCAAAGCTGCTGGCTTCGTGGGAGTCATTAAATGTGTTGAATAAATGACTGCAATAAAAGAAATCTGATGGCTGTAGAAATATGCCAAAATTTACTTCGCCAATTAAAAAAATCAATTATGCTGAAAAGCATTTGGATGAAGAAAATGAAAAGACATGGGTTAGAATACAGGTGGTGGTACATCTATACAATGGAACGTTACTCAGCAATAAAAAGGAATGAACTAATCATACACGAAACAATATAAAAGACTCTCAAAACCACTGTGCAAAGTGAAAGAAGTCAGGCGCAAAAGGCTGCAATGTCAAAACCTGAAATTAAAAAAAACTGTGACCTAGGTAGATATACATAGCAGGCATTTTCCCCACCCTGAGTAGTGAGTACTGCTCTCCCAGACGAGGGCTGCTATACTTTGCCGAGTAAGCACCTTTCTTATACAATGGAACATTATTCAGCCTTTAAAAAGAAAGAAATCCTGTCATTTGCGACAACATGGGTGAACCTAGGGCAATACACCAAGTGAAATAAGTTAGAGAAAGACAAATACCGTATGATTTCACGTCTATGTGGAATCTGAAAAAAAGATGGACTCGTAGAAACAGAGAGTAGAAAAAACAGCTTCTGGCTGCCAGAAGCTGGGGTGTGGGGAAATACACAGAGGTTGGTAAAAAGGTATAAACTTTCAGCTATAAGATGAACAAGGCCTGAGGATCTAATGCATCATGTGGTGACTGCAGCTGATAACACTGTCTTCTATAATTGAAACTTGCTAATTGGAGAACTTAAATGTTCTCACACACACACAAAAGGTAAATATGTGAGGTAATCAATGTGTTCATTAACCCCTGGGAATTATCAAATCATCACGTTGTACACTTTGAATATCTTACCATTTTATGTGTCGATTATACCTCAGTAAAGCTGGGGGAAAAAAAAAAGAGAAGGACCTCTAGAGGCTTCCCCAAAGGCTGTGGCTGGTGCAGAATGGAAGTCCCTCTTATGGGATGGCACCTCACCTGTGCTTCCAACAGCCCCTGCTGCTTTATCTAGAGAGAGGACGCACGGCTTCCCACACGATACTTTTGGGGCCCTGCAGGGGACAGGAGGGAGTGTGGTGGAGACCCACCAGGGCTGGTTTACAGCCCTAATTGTGTCACAGACAAATCACGTATCTTGCAAAAGACTACTGGCTCCCCGCTTAGGCCTCCCTATGCATTAATTGGAAACCACCTACTTCGAGTTGGTATAATGTTCCAGAACATGTACCACCTGGAAGAAATGGAGAGCCACCAGCGTGCCGGGCAGTGAGCCAGGCATTACCGGAGGTGTTACGATGCAGGGCTTGCTGCTTTCCTCAAGCTTTCAGCCCCTGAGGGAACCATGAGAAACATTTCACCAGTCAACACAGCACAGAGCTGTGTGCAGTCCAAGAGAGCCCTCTAAAAACCGCCCCATGGGTCTGCGGGGACTGGGCTGGAGGTCAGCGGGCGGAAAGGAACAGGGTACCCCTGAGGGCGGGGGCAGCGGGAGGGGACGGTGAGCCCACACCGCCGTGCAGGAGGTGCACGCCAAGCTCTCCCAGAGAGACAACAGCAACAGAGGCTGAGGCCACTCTGGGGAGGCCCCAGACAGCGCCGGGCTGAGGAGCTTTCCTGGGAAGTTTCTGAGCGGAGGGGCAGCAGGATGCAAAGGGATCAGGCAGATGGGTCAGTCTGCCGTGAGGCTTCCGAACTAGTCCGGGGACACACTGATAACGAGCACGGCAGGAGAGAGAGGGAGGAGAGGGGGGTGACAGAGGACAACGAAAGAGAGGAGAGGCTGCTGTCCTTTCCTGTCCCCGCAGGACAGGGCTGGCCCCCTAAACCGCACTCTCATAGACCAACGGGAAAGCAGGGAGAGCCGCAGCGCTCACAGGAGGCCCGAGCCCCAGGTAGGTCCTCCTGCTCCCCACGTGGACCCCGTGCATCACGCCCGCCGAGGAGCTGCAAGCTTTCAATTCCCACCAGGTTCCGCGGCCCTGAGCCCTCGCTCTGCTCAGCGAGAGGAGGCGCCCTCCGGGAAGGCAGGCCGGGCTGTCCTCACCTGTGGCCGAGGGGACCTAGCACCTGCCGGGCCTCACCTTGTTCTTGGCAAGCACGTTGGCTCCCGCTTTAACGAGCAGCTTGGCAGACTGGCTGAAACCGTGCCAGGACGCTTCGTGCAGTGCCGTGTTCCCGTCCTGGAGAGCACACACAGGAGAAAGCACGTCAGCCGAGCCTGGTCCATCTCACTGTCGTCAACAGAGCACAGGGTACTTTAGGGCACAAGCAGGGGCCTTTCCCCGCCGGGGCTTCTCACCTGAACCACAGGACCCAGGCAGTGATTTGAGTGGTCAGTTTCTCCACTCTCCTAGAAATGGTATCTAACAAGTGCCATTCCAGATGCGTTCGAGATTTAGGATGTATTACAATGCATGACTTCAGGCATTAGGGCTTGAGTCTCTCCAGGAACCCAGGGTGAGAAAGGCTCCAGGGCCCATGCACAGCTCATGTGTAACAGAAAGTAGCATCAGGAGGTACGATGCCCCTTCCTCCCCACCTCTACCGCCCCTGAGGGCTCCTCTGCTCTGCTCCGGCCCCAGAGAGAACCCTGCAAAGGTCAGGCAAATGAAGAGTCCAGCTTCACAAGTTCCAGGGCCCCAAGGGCAGACAGGTAGATTCCACAGCTCCTTTTTCTTCCCCCAAATCTAATCTCTCCCAGTTTAATCCAAAAGCCTCAGGGCCCCAAACAAATGAGCAGACACTGAGGACAGTGATCTGTAAATAAGGTAAACGAGTGTCCTCAATAGATGGTTTTTCAATAGAAATCAACCCATTAAACATAGCTTGCATTTGCTTAACTTACTATTAAAAAAAGACACATTAAGTGCAATGAACTGCGTGGGGTGGGACCTGGGATTAGGGGTGAGGGGACGGGGGCACAGAGAGGAGAGATGGAAACGCCCTCCCGGCTGTTCCAGGCCAGGCGCAGGGCCGTCAGCTGGGGGCAGTGCAGGGACAGTGTCCAGCTGCGTCCAGGCTCCGGCTTAGACATTCATTCAACACAGTAAGCCACGGGCCTGATATTGCTGACACCCACAGGGGAAGTCTAGGGTCTCGAGGGCTGTACCAAAGGCCAGGATATGTGGCCTGGAAGCAGGAAGCAGAAGGAAAAGTGAAGGGGGTCCCGGGTGGGAGCACTTCTGGGTGCTGGTAATGACCTCCTTCTTGATCTGGGGGCTCACACAGATGTGCTCAGGCAGTGCAAACTCACTGAGCTGCACACGTATTAGTTGTGCACCTTTCTGTATATGTATGTTACACTGTAATAAAAGGTTGTTTAAAAAAAGTGGACAGAGGCCAGATTGCACTTAATTGCAAAGTCCCATGTTTTAAGACGGTTTGACAATTTAAAAACACTGGATTAATATGTCATTGGGATTTTTTAAAGACTTGATTTTTCTTATTTTTTCTTCCAGTGTAGTTTAAATAAATTAACTCACTCCATTATCTTAAAAAAAAAAAAAAAAGGAAACAGAGAGAGGCTGGGGCACATCCCTTCCCCCACCCAGGCCTCCAAAGGTCACTAATTCTAGACTTGTTTTCTTCACCATTTATATTTACGTGGTTGCCCACTGCTGCCACAGAACAGAGGGATGAGCTTTTTAAAAATTCAATATCAGATACTCTTTCGGAGGAACCCTGGGCCGATTTCCTCACGTTAAGGCATGAGCGCCGACTTGGGAATGACAGCATCTCACGAGCTCGGCAGGTCCCAGAGCGGGTCCTCAGGCTGACCCATCCCACCTCCCTCCTCACCTTGTCCTGTCGGTCCAGAGCACAGCCCTCCTGGATGAGCGCCGCGATGACCTCGGTGTTCCCCACCACCGTGGCCCGGTGCAAGGCGGTCTGATCGCCCTGCGGGTGGCGGGGAGACAGGGACAGCAGTCAGCTCTCTCCGGCCCCTCCCCACTCGCTCCCTCGCTCCTCCGCTCGACACAGGGACATCCCCGTCACCGCGCGCCAGCCGGGCTTGGTGGGCTAGTTAGTAGACAGTGCATGCCGGCAAGAGTCATTCTGTTCACAAACTCAGAGGTAACCCTAAGCCAACTGCAGAACAGCCCTGGGCCACAGAGCCGACCTCCGGATGAGGGTCACCCCAGGGGACGGCGGTGTGACTGTCACATCTGTGAAGAGTGGGTCTGAGAGCTGGGCTGTGTGCTGTGCAATGGAACCAGCAATGCCTGCAATCTTTACTCCCTGCTGAGTCCTCCCGTTCCCCAGGGTCAGAGGACTCACTAGCCTGCTCTGTCAGCTAGCGGCACTCATGACCGGAGGGCGGGTGTACTTGTTGATTGACTGGCTCTGGCCTGGAGCAATGCAGGGGTTACGCTAGGACATCTGAGGACGCCAGGGACTCAAGCTGTCACTGCACAGCTCTAAGAAGCCTCTTCTGATGTTTCATGACAGCATCCTCGCTGATTTATGCTGCATTTGACCCCTTTCTCTGTGATCAGATTCCTGGGATTGCCGACCTTTTTTCTCTGTCAGGGCGCCAAAGGGAACTTGACTCTTCCCCTAATTGCAGTTGAGAGAAGGACTAAAATCCCAGAGGTAAGACAGTCAAGTCTGTAACAAGAGAGAGTTCTGAAGTCTCTGAGGGCACATCTTATCTCTGACAGGCACTCAGGAAATCAAGTCCAGCCTGGGGCGCAGGCTTGAATGGGGAGATGGGTGAACAGTGTGGAAAACTCCTGGTGGGACGGAAGGGGCGCAAGACAAGGGGGTCAGGAGATGTGCGTCGTGCACAGCCTTGGGAGACACCTGTCACCTCGCTGGACTTCAGGTTCTTCACCTGTGAAAGGAGGCAAGGTCCCTCCCTAACAATGTGAGTGTATTTAATGCCAATGAACGGTACACTTAAAAATGGTTAAAATGGTCAATTTTATGTTATGTATAGTTTATGACAATAAAAAAGCACTTAATCCTATTTAAAAACCAAATTCACATTCTTAAAATTTTTTAAAATCTCCCTTTAAAAATCCATGAGGGGAGGGACTTCCCTAGTGGCGCAGTGGTTAAGAATCCACCTGCCAATGCAGGGGACATGGGTTCAGTCCCTGGTCCGGGAACATCCCACATGCCACGGAACAATTAAGCCCGTGCACCACAACTACTGAGCCTGCGCTCTAGAGCCCGCGAGCCACAACTACTGAGCCCGCGTGCCACAACTACTGAGCCCGCGTGCCACAACTACTGAGCCCACATGCCACAACTACTGAAGCCCACGCACCTAGAGCCCATGCTCCGCAATAAGAGAAGCTACCGCAATGAGAAGCCCGCACACCGCAACTAGAGAAAGCCAGCACACAACAACGAAGACCCAAAGCAGCCAAAACAAAAACAAAAAACAAAAAAAAACCATGAGGAGAAATGATTTTTATTTTCTTCCTTATACTTTTTAATACTTTCCAACATTTTACACGTATAATTTCTAGCATCAGGAAAAACTGCTATTTATTAAAAGTCTAAGCTGTACCAATATACCAGGAAAGGGACTGTCCATGTCTCAGAAGCTTTTCTCACTGTTCATTCTGCAGTGATGGATCCGGACCTCCACTCTCCCATTACCATGATTCCATCCACTCTCCACTGCATTCTGTCACCAAACCCTCCCCTTGGCATCCTAAGCTATTATTCCCATTACAAATTAGCTTTAGCCTTGGTTTTCTTCTCACCCACCTTTCCAAGACCCCTTACTCAAAGAGGACCCTTTCTTTCTGTGTGCCATGCAGTCAAAAGCAGGACGTGGCCACTGGGTCAGTGTTTGCACAAGGTGTGCGAAGCCATTACACATCGTCTTCAACAACTTAGGAAGTGTTTCCAGGTGAGGTGTACTTAGTAATCATGAAAAATTGCCCAGTCTTAACTTTTTAAAACTTTTATAAGAATCTCCAAGACTGCCTGTTTCCCTACCAGCATGGTGATGGGTTTTCCCAAAACGGACCCCAAGTGCAATTTATTGTTACTGACCTGATAAGAAATGTGGTGCCCTGTTCTCAGCAACAAAAGTGAGGCTGCAGCCCCCTCCTTCAGGGTAAACACCGACTCAGTCAGATTTCTAATCATTAGAGGCCTTTTACTATTCCCACAAGCTGCCGGCATTCTAACTAGCACTCCTTGGCCCAATCAGAACAACGCTTTTACGTAACCAGATGTAACCATTCTGTGCGTGTTGTGCATAAAGTGTGGGTCGTGTCGGCCACTCTTGCTGCTAAGTCACGGCACAGTCTAACCTCAGCCTGGCTTCAAGTCAAATGCTTTATTGTGTTTCACGGGCTGCCACTAAATCATGAGTTGAGGCAGTTTGGAGCCAGAATGTCACCAGTATTTATTACTTGCTTTTAGCATGAATCTCCTGTACTTGCTTCCCTGGGGGTAGCATTCCTTTGTGAAACTCTAGCTCAATGCAAGAAGCTGAATCTCACTTCTAGTTCAGCCCTTAAAAGTCAATTTCCGGAGGGACGAGCAAAACGCGCAAGGAGACCTGACGACCTGGGTGAGGCTATGGTGGGAACAAAGGGTCCTCAGGCACCTGGCACAGGTGTCTCCTGCGTGTCCCCTTTCCTGGCCCTGCCTGTCTCCAGGCCACAGCCTCCCCTCCATCTTCACACCCCTCAGTCACAGACCCGCTCAAAGCCAGGGTCCTTGCCTCAGGTGTCGGATATACATGGCTGTGAAGGCCAAAGCCAGCCTTTCCCCACCCTGAGTGGTCCTTGAGCAGGACCGTTAGCTTTGCTCACACCAGGTGGGGTGGGTTTGGAGGACTGGGTGAGACGCTTTCTCTGGTACATAAAAACCAGCCACCCTGAAGTTACCAAGGTGAGCATCACAGGCTGAGAGACACGAAATACATAAGCCAAAGACCACCTCGGGCTCAGAGCTACTCTCTCCCAGAACACAACACAAGCAAACACCTGAGACCCTTGATTGAAACAGGGTCAATTACCTGTGAATCAACTCTTGCTCCTATAAAACTAAAACTTACTTTTGAAATATTTCCTCTTTGAAATATGACACAGAAAAGAACAAGATGTATCCTCACTACATACTTATAACAGACCCGAGCAGCAACTTTGACATAATCTTTATTTCTATATGATCTAAATATCAACCATGAAATTCTGAAACTTTGGAGGAAAAAAAAATAAAAGCTAGGAAAAGTGTGGCACTCTCAACAAAATTTACTCATTATTTATTCAGCGAATATTTATTAATCCTCTACTATGCTCCAAGCACTGTGGCATACTAATTCTCTCATTTTATTGATTAAAAAAACCAAGGCCCAGTGCAGTTCAGTGGATAACCAGCTAATTTGGGGTAGCATGGCTGGGGCAGAACTCAAATTGACAAGGCTTTTTGCACTCACCCTGAGCTGTTTACAACCTATGAAGTCAATTAACCTTAAGACAGGCCTTAAAAAAGATCAGGTGCTTCTGTGGGATGGGCTGCCTCTATATGGCATCATCAAGCTAAGTGATTGAGCCCAGTGCCTTGGCAAGTATAGGCACCTGAGAAGTATTTGTTGAATGATTAACTACAAAGAAGCAGAAGGAAAACGCTGAAGCTGGAAACTTGAAGACCCAGCAATCTTGCAGTTTGGCACTTTGGTTTGGAACAGGCAAATCGTGTTCCAATGTGACTGCAACTGTCTGCAAAGTGCATGAACTGCCAGCTCTCCATTTTTCTAAGATGTCAGTGTTCCTTACTTTGGGATTTCAAAAGGTTTGCAACCACTGAGGTCTAGAACTTTGTTCTGAAATACTTTTAGTGTTCTCTCCTACACGGTGAGAAACAGTGAGCACAATGTGGGCAGATTCCAAAGCCAAGCTCATGGGAGAAACCCCAGTCATGCAAGGGTGAACCATGCCCCTTCTTCAGGAGGAATCCCTCCCAGGTGCCACAGGCAGACATGTTGCAAGGAAGCTCAAGACAGGGTAGGTGCACAAAATAATTGCTGACCTCTTTTTCTCCCTCTGATCTTCCAGGGTTCTTCCTAGCCTTGCTTCTCTGGTTTTTCTTATTTTTCTCTTCCTTCATGCCTTTTACCGTGGCCACGGGGTCCTGGACTATTTCTGAGGTGGGGGCCGTGTGATTGCTCATTGACCAATCAGAGATGGCCTTAGAGCTCCAATGAGAGTTGACAGGGTTGGCAGGAGGCAAGAGGGAACTTGCCCCTGGAGTTGCATATTCTAAAGAACTGGTTTCCACAGGTTCAAATTCATAATAATCCCACTCCAGGGCACTGGAGGTCATTCTTCAACTAATTCTCAGTCTTTACCATGACATAAAGCACAGTATCTGTAGAACACGAAGTTAGGAGTAAATTCTTCATAACATTAACCTTCTCTATTGCTACCCATCACCCAAGACAGGTAACTTCTGAAATGATTTTTTTCCAATACTTAATCTCCCACCAGCTTCTTTAAAGAACACTCATAAAGAGTTTTCTTCCTTGAATTCCTACATGAGTTTCAAGGCTGATCAACAAGCACAGTAAATGTATAGAAGACACACATGAACCATATTCTGGCAAATGCATTACTTCAGAACTAGTAAAGATCAATTCTACCTGCTCCATTCCCAGCTGTTTCTACACTGTTTTGTTGTTGTTGTTGGTTTTGTTTTGTTTTAAGCTACCTGGGAGAAGCAATGTATGCATCGTCTAGAGCAAGGGAAAGATGCAAAAAAAAAAAGATTTCAATAAGTGAAAGAGTTCCTCTCTAAAAGTAGAGCTGGCTTTCCTTCTGCTGCCATGTCCCCCTTTGGCTGCCCTGGCTCCTGACTATTTTACTTCCTATCTTGCCTGATATAAACAGCAGTAGTTCTAGAAAGTCAGCATGGCTTTTGCTTCAGGAGAACACAGTGATACTTGCAGCTCAGGACCTGAGACAGGAGTGTTGGGTCAGGATGGGTTAGCATGCCTGGTACTGCAGCCTTGCCACCGTGGCAAGCAAGGGCTTCAATTATGCAGAGAAAACCAGATGCAGTCTGACATATTTGCACCAAGCACTGAATGCCCTGTGTTTCCTGTGGTCAGAATCTCTTCTCTCTCCCTGTATTTTTGCTCCTGTCATGTAAGGATAAGATATAATCAGGTATGTTATGATGGCTACAGTGCAAGGAAAGAAAAAAGTATTGTGACCCAAGGTAGAAATCAACAGCTTAAAGCTAGATCAGCATCTTTTGAAAATAATATCCTTGATGACTCAATAGGTTCCAAATATAACCAGAAATTTATGAATGACACTGACAGACTTCTGCCCGTGTATATGACATATTTGGTTATTTCTTTGTGAATGCTGTCCTTTTCAACTTGTGTGTTTGCCAAGTTTTAGGACATTACACAGAGACTCAAAGAAAACTCGAAGCACTTTGGTAACCCACACCCTAGCCCACCTGAGGGTCTGAAATCTGATAATGTTCTGTAACCACAGAGATTACAGGTGAATCTGGAAGCGGTTTATAAATACTAACTCTCCAAGATTCTGTGTTCCTCACAAAAGTCCGTACTCCTTTTGAGTCCTACTATACAAATTAGAGTTAGAAACAGAATTGAAAGTTTCTGAAAATAGCTTCCAATCAGATTATCATTAGGATATTTTCCTAATAGCTCACTGGACGGCAATTTACATAATCTTTTCTACATCCCCTTCTTAGAGAGTTCACCCCCTTCAAAGACCCAACAGGGCCACCCTATGCACTAGGTGAGCCCATGCCAGCCACTGCTGATTTACTCAGGAATGGATTCTTGACTCCAAAAGAGCCAACTGGAATCTCTTTCTAGATCATTTGACTAAAGAAACTCAGAGACTGAGTTTCAATTATGGCAGAGCACCAGAGTGAACTCTTTCTGGAGGCCTCCTTTTTCCTCAGATTCCGTGAGATCAGTGTGCTGTTGTTTCTTTAAATAGGTCCTTTTTAACTGAATGTATACAGAGTAAGAGAAACCAAGGCGAGAAAATAAAAAAATTAAGTTTTTAAGCCTCACCTTTTCTCCAGTTATAAGTTTGGTCAATGACTCATTTCCAGCAAGCCTTGCCCATAACTCGTGCGTGCGTGTCTGTGTGTGTGGTGTGCTCCTTCACACGAGAAAGGACACAGACAAAATGCTCTTCGAGGCTCTGCACTTGAGTAATACTAGACAGGAAATACTACTACTAGATAGGAACCATGATGGGAAAACCAGCTCACACTCCCAAACTCAACCTTGCTACTGAGAATGGGTCCCACAGCAGACCTTCAAGAGGAAGTTCTTCCCACCAAGATGAAGCTACAAAGTGCTGGAGAGCATCTCCTACTGCCCCCCTCCCTCCCCTCATAGCTAGTTACATGTTGTGGGATTCTAGGCAGACAAGCCCCCTCGACAACCACGCCCCGATAGAATGACGGCGTCTACTCACATCGTCCTGGACATCGAGGTCGCAGCCAGCCTTCAGCAAGATCTGGACCACAGAAAGGTGGCCCTTATTGGCAGCAAGATGCAGGGGCGTCCGGCCATGCTGTTAATGCAGAGCAAACACTGATTTCAGAACAAGACGTCACGCGCTCTCCCCTGGGGGCGGGGAGCCTAGAGCAAGGTGTGCACAGTGGCGCTCCCCGCCACCCCCGCCCCACCCCGTTCAGTTTGGCAGGAGATCCTTACGGATTCATCCGGAATTCAAGTTTGTCTTGGTTAACCTTGGCTATTGGCACTGTGATCAAGGAACAAAATATGCTCAAAATGTGAAGATTTCCCTTAGTGCATAATTTCTACTCCCCGCTCATCCAATCAGCAAGTAGGAAAGTGAGGGCTTTCAAGTTCTCTCTTATTTCCCCACTGGTTTGATAGTCAGGGATGGTGAAGTGGCCACAGTGAATCTGATGGGGTAAGAGATGGGAGAGCAGCAAAGAGTCAAGCTAATCAGCCCTGGAGAAGTCTAGTTAGTAATTCCTCAAAACTGAAACTGATGGACAAACCATTAGAACACATTCTCCCCTCTTTAGAAACAAATTTTAAAATTACAAAGTATTTCAGCCATTCAAAAATATGAATATTTTAAAATGTACACACCCACCAATCACTTTAAGAAAAAATTAGAGAAACCGTAGCCATTCCTCGTGAACCCCTCCCAGATCTCATTTCCCCTCAACCCCGAGGTAACCGCTCAATTTGGGATTCGTCATTCCTGTGCCTTTTATTACACTTTACTACATGTTTGTAGCCATACACAATAGATGAACATCGTTTTGCTTGTCTTCAAACCTTACATAAATGGTATTAAACTGTACAATGTCGTTTGGCAATTTGGGGGGTCCAACATTATATTCTTGAGTTTTTAAAAAATATTGTCACATCATTCACTCATTCTCCCACTGATGGGTTCCAGGTTGTTCCCAGTGGCTGGCAGAACACACGTGTGTGCACATCTCCGGTGCACCTGAGCGGGCTTCTCAGCCCTGCTGGTGGGTCATAGAGATGATCGTTCCCTGCAAGCGGGCTCCTGAGCTGTAACACTGAGGGTCACACTCAGAATAATCCTCTTCAGTGTAAATCAGTTTCCATCTAGAGAACTGACCTTGCCAAACGCCTAATTCTCCAACTTTTGAAGGAGCCATTATGTTGCCTTTGCCTTCTCCCTCAAGTTCACGGTGAAGAAACGTTCCCACCCCAGCTCCAAACAGCATTTAACCATGCACGGCCCCCACCTGTGCTGAAACACTCCCAGAGGAATAAGGGTCTCACACAGCCTGAGTCCTTTCTCGCATCTTGATAAAACTTCCCAAAGGCCTTTATTGATATCCTAGCAGGATAAACCCATTTATGATCTCGATCAAGTGCCAGTTTGCCGTGGGTAACTAGCCTTGCAGGAAAACAGAGAGAGCAGACAATAAAGGATCTTAATTTCAACCCGTGAAATGCAATCAAAGCATCAGAATGATTCTGGAAAGAAAGAGGTCAGAGCTCACTTTAAAATTAGAATTCTTAAGAACAAAGTTTGCCCTAAGAAAGTGGGCTATAAAAAGCCTTCAAAAAAAGGCAACGTCTGAGATGAGATGAAAGCGTGACCTGCCTTGGCCAGCAACTGTGCTCAGTGCGGGCCGCTTAACCTCGACTCCTCCGACGAAATGTCCACAGCTGATGAGATGGAGACAATAGCCTGGTTCCCCTCGCTGGGCCTGGCCCCGGGCTCCACCTGTCCTGCGTCCTTGTCCAGGTCATTGGATCAGTGACCTTCACAAGGCTTCTAGAGCATCCTGAAACAAGGGGAAGCCCACTGCATCTGTGAGGAGAAAGATGTGTGTGCCGTGAGGAAGGCCGACGGGATGGCGGGACACAAGAGCTTCTGAGCGTCTGGAAAGTGCAGACCGTGAGGGGAGGAGCTGCCCCGAGAGAGGCTGGGAAGGAGGCCACAGGCCGAGGAGTAGCTGGTGCCACAGGTCAGGGGAGCCCCAAGGAACATCCCTGTCGGCAACCAGATATTACAGTGTGGAAGCTGAGGCCCAGGGAGGCAAAAGGGTCTGCCCAAGTGAACACCAAAAAATCAGAAGATCCAGAGAAGGAAACACCGAAGTGGTTCAAACCAGGTCACGTGTGGAGGGCACTTCAGAAACTATAGATTACTAACAAGGTGGCCCGGGACTGGAGGTGCCTTCCTCATCCAAGGTCAGCAGAGTGCCCTCTGTGGAGAGGAGAGAGACCAGAGGCACCGGAGCCCGGCAAGCCCAGCTCAAATCCCGGCTCTGACTAGTAACACCTGTGTGATTTTGTGCAGGCCACTCTCCTAAGCCCCTTTCCTCATCTGTGAAAGAGGCACGTCTCCGCTACCCACCCCGGAGGCTTCACACAGGATAAGTGAGGTAACGCCCACCATCCATCATGGGTTTCCTTCCCTCCAACTGTCCCCAGCCTCGCCCCTGAAGACACCCCAACTGCTGCCTCTCCTCCCTGACACCCCTGCACCGTTGCCTCGGAGACAAGTGAGATCCTTTCAATGGCACAGACCTGGGAGAAGACTTGGATCTCGGGTCACCTGGACAGCCAGGGGGGCCCTCGCTGGAGGGTCCCTACCAGCCAGCTCTGCTCCACTCACCCACTGCCATTTTTGAAATACAAGGTCCCAAAGTCTCCACGTCTCTCTGGAAGGGGCTTCTTTACTGAGAACATCCTTCTCCAGTTCTGCGAGAAGAAACGTTCCCAGCTGCCTTCTCCACACCCACAGCACTTCGGCTCCCCTCAGGGAACCACCAGTCCTGTTCTGAGGGCCCTTCCCACTAGGCCGTGATCTCCCCGAGGGCGGGACTGCCCCTTCCGTGAATGAGGCGGCAAGCGGACTCGGCGGTGTTGCAGGGTCAAACCAATCCCGGCGCTCCTCAACCACAGGGCAGGCCGGGCCTCCCAAGGTCACTGGAGCAAGTTCCACAGTTCCACGCTTGACCAGAGACAAGGTGGGCCCGGCGGGCTGCAGCCTCCAGGTTCGGGGATGTCTGAACCCCTCAGAGGAGGTGTAGGCATCCTGGGGGCTTCACGAGCATCTGAGCAGCTGCAACAGTGACACAGGGGCTCCTCTGAGCAGGGTCAGTGTCCCCCTTGTATGTCTGGCTCCTTTTCTGGCATCTGGTACAACTATAGCAAGTAGCAAAGGCGGTAGTAACTGGTTTCCCATTGACCCTGAAGCTGTCCACTCCTGTCCCCTGGGCTCTCCTAACACAACCCCTCACACACAACACACACCACCCACCCAGAAATGTGGTTGTTTTTCCAGAACATTCTGTAGTGAAAAGCAACAAAAGTAGAGCCATTCAGGGGAGTAGCTGCTCCCACCCAGCACACAGGGGTACCCCAAGGTCATGCCTGACAAATGGAGAAGGCTGGAACCACCCTAAGTGTGAGGGGGCAAATAAAAACTGATCCTTAGAGGGGCCTCTGAATGACCTGAACTCAAGGGTACAACCGGTCTCACCTCCACGCCCCTAGGAACGGCCAGGGGAAGACATGGGAACAGGAGAAAAGACTGTGGACCATGAATGATAAGAGGAAGAAGTTTCTGAAGCACTGGTTTGTCCTAGGCCCTGCCCCAGTTCAAAGACCAGTTCAACCCAACTCAACCCAGGCCCTGGTGAGCCCAGCAAGACCAATAGCAACAAGGATGAGAGCAAGGGCCAGCAGCAGCTAACATTTATGGGACGCTTACGGCATGGTAGGCACATCTTAAGAGTTTTACATGTATTAGCTCATTCAGTCCTCCCAACGACCCTAGGAGGTAGGCAGCGTTATTAAGCCCATTTTACAGATGAGAAAACTGCAGCATAGAGAGACAGTCACTTGTTCTATGTCACGCAGCAGGTAACTCGAGTCTGGATTCACCCCTAAGCCACCTGACCCCAGCCCATATGCTCTGGCCCACCACACTCCCTGCTGCCTGCTTCCTGTCGGCGGAGGCACTCCCCTGGCAGAGGGCTCCACTCTCAGGACGCTCCCACGGCTCCCAGATGATCACCCCTGAGGGTGCTTGCAAATTACCTGGTTTCCTCAGAATCTCCAGATGAGGAGAGAGGCTGTCCATTCTCACTGTACATCTGAATCGCCTGGGGAGGTTGGTCTGTTTGTATGTCTGTCCACCCATCCTGATGCCTGAGGCCTTCCTCCAGAGTTGCTGACTCAGTGCTCTATAGGGCGCAGGCAGCAGGGGTTTTATACATCCTCCCCAGGTGATTCCGATGAGAGATGAGGAGGGGCCGGAATAATCCTCCCCAGAGCAGCTACAGGCCCTCAGGTGAAACCTGCTCAGTGGGGACCGTCCCAGCAGGAGTCATTCCTCTCGGTACATTCCTCATGATGCTTTTGTCCCCAGCTGTCAGTACAAAACACTAAAAGACTGCATCTCCTCAACCCAGAACTTCCTGTATCTTAAAAGAGTATATAAACAATCCAATGACATTACTAAAAATTCGGAAAATGAAAGCAAATCATCTGTGATTCTACCACCCCATACAAGGATTATCGTTTTTACCCCGTCTTTTCCACTGCATCTTTTCTACTGGTGCTTTTGCAGTTACATTCACAGGTCACATGAAACTGGCTTGCTTGTGCATTAACACTATGCCTTAAACCAGTGGTCCTCAAGCTTTATTGGGCAGCAGAGGCTTGTTAAAGACAGCTATCTGGGCCCCCTTCCAGGGTTTCTGATTTTGTAGGTCTGGGGTGGAGGCTGAGAATTTGCATTTCTAACAAGTTCGCAGGAGAAGCAGATGCTGCTAGTATAGAATCACATTTTGAGAGCCACTAACATAAACCACCGGTTTTCAACGCTGTTCCACATTAGAGTCACCTGAAAATATTTTTAAGATCTCAAATTTCACCCCCAGATTCCATCAGCCTAGGGTGGGGTCTTGGCGTGGGTGTTTTTTAAGTTCCAGGTGATTCTAATGTGCAGCCGGAGGTTATGAATCCCTCGTTGCATGCTTTAAAGGTGCTGGTCCCTCCAACCTGCCCTGGGGTCAGGACGGGCCATCTGAGAACCGCCAGGGGAGAGAGGGTGCAGGACCCTGCAGGGGGCACATTTCCCTGATCCAACCAGGGAGAGGAAGAGGCTTAGAGCCCACTCACTTCCAGGGAACTGAATGGCAAAGGGCCTTGAGACGTAGCCAGGCAACAACCACAAAAGAGTGGCCTCACTGTCAACAGCTCTGGGCTCCGGTCTGGGTGCTGCTTTGTTCTGGCATGTTGAGCCCTGCGGGTCCCGATTTCCAGCAGAACTGCTGCATGGTAACATCAGAGTGACTCCCGTTCCAGCAGGTGACCCGTAAATTACACTCTCAGGTGATCATAAAGGGCGTTCAGAACGAAAAGTCCCTGCTACTCGTTTGGAAGAGCCTAACTCCCAGCTGGAGGGGGTGGGGCTCGGTCAGGGAATATTCCTGGAGAAGAATTCCTGTTCAGATAAAGATCTCCCACCAACAAGGGAGCCCAGTCAAAGGTAACCAGCTTAAAATACACCTTGAAAGGAAGTGGAGGTGTTTTGTTCCTCCCTGTGTTCAGATGTGGTACTTAATCCTTCTCACCAGACACTCCAGGCCTACCGAGGCATTTACACTGGAGACACCTCCCTCGGGAGGGGCGGAGCCCCAGGGAGGCGGAACAGGGGTAATTTGAGAACCACAAGCCACAAAACAAGCCTGGAAAGACTCTCTCTTCATGCAGACTCCATGGTACCCGGGAGTCCTGGCCCGTGACCCTGGTCACTCATTACTCCAGTCAGGACCTGGAAGTTGGGTCACAGCTCCTTTCTCCTGCTTAGGTATCTCAGATCCTCCTTACTAAAGGGCAGGCCTTTCACACTGACAACACTTGCCCCATGAACACCTGCCCCATGGGTGCTGAGGCCTGACTCCTCGAGGAAGCTGCCTGGTCTGACAGAGTGGACCTGAGAAGTGAGAAGAAAGGGTACTTAGCCATTCCTGGAACAAAATGATATGCTTTTGCTCAAGCTCACACAGACACATGGGGCAAAAGGAGGCTAAAGGAATTGAGACTCGTTAGCTCAAAGAAATAAAACAAAGGAACCATCTTAACTGGGTGTTGTTACAAGGAGGGCAGTTGCAGAGATGTGACCCACATGAAGGGAAACAGTTTAACAAGAATTATTTAGGTATAACCTAAATTAGTGTAATAATTTCAAAATGACAACACTTCCTTTCCTCAGATCATGAGAAATACAATAGGTCAGGGTCATGTAGTCTTTTTTGAGGCGAGTAAAGTCTGTCTGTATTACCTGCAGCATTAAGGAAATAGGAAAGAGAGAGATAGGATGCAAGAAAGTTGTAACATTAGTAAAGTGGGAGTGGCACATATTTTAGAAACAATATAATATTCGGATTGAAAAGGGTCTTTGAGAATTTAATTTGGAGAGGATAAGTAAGGCTAGCAGAGGGTCAGTGATTTTCAAGAGCTCAAGTTTTATTTGTGGCAGAATAAATAACAGCTGGAATCCTGGCCACTTGGCCCCTTGTTCCGGTTTTAAATTGTATTACAAGGCTCCCCACAAACTTTCTTAGGTGTCCCCAAGGTCCCCTTATCATAAACAGTATTCCCAGAGCTCCAACTGCCTGGAATGGTGTAGATTTGGGTCCAAAACTTCAAAGTCCTTCTCAGGCTTATGATTCAATGAAAACAAAGTTATCAAGATATTCAGGGGAGAAAATGGACAAAGAAAAAGTGCCATGGATAAAAGGAAAGTGAGAAAATAAAACTTTACATTTAAAAAAAATGTATAGTTTAAAGAGACTTCAGAACTTTCTTTCCTTTTTGGAAATGTGATTTGTCTACCTGCCTACTTGGATGAGTGACACATCACATCTTAATCAGACTGTAGGTGACAAGAAACAGCGAGGGAATAAAGTCCTTCGATGACAAAAATCAGGATCCAATACAATCTCAGATTGGAAGGACAGGCTAATTTTACCAAGACAAAATGTAATGGGGGCAGATGTAAAATTCCTGCACTGGCAGGGGTCAACGGTCCAATCATACTCGGGCAGGGCTACTGGGATTGTCCTCTAAAATAACAGTCCTTCCTTTTAAAATGGTCAGTGCCAAAAAGCTTCATAATGTTTCTCTAAGTCTTACTTTGGGGAGGGCCTAATAATCATAAATAATTGGGAGAGATGATTTTAAATGTGTATGGTTAGGAATCAATTATTCAAACATAATGGCTTCATTAATAAGAGAATTACTTTTGAGGTGATGCAGAAACTGTTAGGGTTGGGCTTGCTTCTAGAAAGGTCCACCAACCAGAAGGACCAAAATATTTCAAGCAACTTAATTGGCTGTAAAGAATCCCATTGGTTCGGGATTTCCCTGGTGGTCCAGTGGCTAAGACTCTGCACTCCCAATGCAGGGGGCCTGGGTCTGGTGCCTGGTCGGGGAACTAGATCCCGCATGCCACAACTAAAGACCCCACATGCCGCAACTAAAAGATCCCATGTGCCGCAACTAAGACCTGGTGCAGCTGAATAAATAAATAAATTAATTAATTTGAAAAAAAAGAATCCCATTGGTTCCTATAGTACATCTGTTCCTAAGTTAGAAGGTATCAGTTAATGGCCTCCATGTTCCTTGTACATAGCTACTTAGACTACATTTTCAATACATTGAAACATTGACAGAGCAAAGCATGCTGGTCCAATGCCTGATGAACTATGGTTGGGAGATAAGAACTGTCCTCTCTTATTTCCTGATTTTTATTGGAATCATTGCCTTTTCAGCAATTGTTAATATAATCATGTGGGGTTTTTTTCCCTTTTAATCTGTTGGTGTAATGAATTATGGAACCATCCTTGCATTCCTGGATCAAACTCTACCTGGTCACACTGTACTATTCTGATATGTGCTGTATTTTATTAAGTAAGGTTATTAAGAATTTTTGTTTCTAATTCATAATTGGGATTGCTCTATAGTTCTCGTGTTATTTCTCTCACTCTCATTTATATTTACCTGGTTTTGGTATTAAGGTTGCACTGGTTTCATAACACAAATCCAGCTTTCCATTTTGCTCTATGCTTTACAATAGTTTAAACAACATTGGAATTGGATTTTTGTTAAAATACAGAACAGGGCTGTGAAACCATCTGGCTCTAGCGCTTTTTTAAAGGTTGAATCTTTAATCACATTTCTAATCTTTTCTATGGTAATTAGACTATTTAAGTTTTCTGCTTCTTGGGTGAACTAAAAAAATTTTTTTATTATGGTTAGATATACATAATATAAAATTTACCATTTTAACCATTTTTTAGTTTATAATTCAGTGGCATCAAGTATATTTCCAATGTTGCGCAACCATCACCATTATTCAATTCCAGAACTTTTAATTATCCCCAACGGAAACTCTGTAGCCATTAAACAAAAATTCCCCTCTCCCCCAGCCCCTGCTAACTTCTATCCTACTTTTCTTTTCTTTCTTTTTTATTACTTTGGCCTCACCACACAGCATGTGGGATCTTAGTTCCCCGACCAGGGATCAAACCTGGGCCCTCGGCAGTGAAAGCGCAGAGTCCTAACCACTGGACTGCCAGGGAATTCCCCCCTACCCTACTTTTCATCTCTATTAATTTGCCTATGCTAGGTGCCTTATATAAGTGGAATCATACAATATTTGTCCTTTTGTGTCTCTCTTATTTCACTTAGCATAATGTTTTCAAGGTTCATCCATGTCACAGCATGTATCACAATTCTATTCCTTTTTATTTATTTATTTATTTTTAAATCAATTAATTTATTTATTTATTTATTTTTGGCTGTGTTGGGTCTTCGTTTCTGTGCGAGGGCTTTCTCTAGTTGCGGCAAGCGGGGGCCACTCTTCATCGCGGTGCGCGGGCCTCTCACTATCGCGGCCTCCATTGTTGCGGAGCACAGGCTCCAGACGCGCAGGCTCAGTAGTTGTGGCTCACGGGCCTAGTTGCTCCGCGGCATGTGGGATCTTCCCAGACCAGGGCTCAAACCCGTGTACCCTGCATTAGCAGGCAGATTCTCAACCACTGCGCCACCAGGGAAGCCCTCTATTCCTTTTTGAGGCTGACTAATATTCCACAGCAATAAGGCAGCTGTCTGTAAGCCAGGAAGAGGGCCCTCACCAGGAACCGAATCTGCCAGCACCTTTATCTTGGACTTCCCAGCCTCTAGAACTGTGAGAAATAAATGTTTGCTGTTTACCCACCTAGTCTGTGGTATTATGTTACAGCAGCCTAAGCAGACTAAGACAGCTATTGATATGGGGATTACACTGATTGATGTAGAATCAGCCTTGCGTTTTCACTTGCTCATGGTGTAGAATTCTTTATATGTTGCTCTATTTGATGCAAACACAGGCTGAAAGAAGACCAGGCATAGTCACCACCTACTCACCCATCTTGGTTTATATCCTTGGTTTATAACAACTTAAACATGCAACAGACAGTTCTTACTGGAAACAAACCAACAGGCCTGCTGAGAAAGAATTTTCAGTCTCCAAACAAGTTCCTGGCTTCATTTATTTTCTGAAACCGAAGTCATTACAGCTTAAGAGTAAGAAAAGAGAAAGAAGAAAACTAATAGAGAATCCACCAACAGACCATCTGCACTGGCATCTGAGCAGAGGCCCAAGTGGGCAACTCAGCAGCTTCTAAAGCTTCTTTCCTCTCTGGCTTCCTTATTTTATAGCAACCCTAGAGCGTGGATTAGGTGATGACACTTCGTGGAAGTCTTACAACAGGACGATTACTGGCCTGGAAACCAGTGATCCTCCAATGCATTTCGTTCAGGAAAGACACAGGTACTTAGGGAGGATTTAGAAATGCTGACACCCGGCTATGCCACGATGTTGTAATCTCCCCTCTCGCGCGGTTAGGACCTATCAAATATGTGGCTTTAGAGGGTGTTACCAGCACATTAATCTGGGCTATAAAAGTCAGCTGTGCAGCTTGAGGCTTCCATTTTCAGCGCAGACTGCTAAGGCAACAGAGCGCACACTGCACAGACAGACCCAGGGATGGGACATGCAGCTGACATGCTGTGTGAACACCCCGGTGCGGACTGGGCCTCTGGGCCACCGCACCCAGCAGGCCTGCCCGGAGCTGGGGAAAGAGGGCCTGCCTTCACCCCCGCTGAACACCACTGCAGACACAGCAAGAGGGCAACAGAAGAGGCCCCGCAGAGCAAGGCACCCCTCCCAGGACTTCCCCAGAGGCCGTGAGCAAGCAGCCGAGAGACTCAGGGCTGACCCCGGACTCCCGTTCCAACAGCAGCGACGTCTGCCTCTCCTGAGATGCCTGAGTCAGTGTTAAGGGTCCATCCCTGACGTTTCGAGGCTTGTTCTCCTCAGTCGCAGCACGTCTCCCCTCAGGCCCAGGCAGGGACTTAAGTCTGACACATGACACCAATTCTTACACCGCCCTCTCCCTCCCCCAAAGGAGCATCTCCGGGGGGGGGTGCCCCCTACCTTTGCGGGAAACACTAGTCACCGGGCCGCCTGCTTAACTAACACCTTCATCATCCTAAGTGAACCCTCACTGAGACTTTCCTAGTATTGACCCGGTAACGTGCCACGCACGCCTCACAGGTGGGCCACACAACAATTCACAGCATGCATTTGCCTTCCCACACTCAAGACGTGGATCTCCTGCAGGTGAACTTGTTTCTAGCTTGCATTACGGCACCGAGACTATCAGTACTCCGTGGTGTTCCACAAAGAGCGCCAAGCATTCCAGGCATCTAACCACCGACTTGGCAGCGCTCTGCAGAGAGCATTGCCCCGTCCCACACACGGGGCTCCAGGCTCCCGGGAGGAAGGCCCGGAGCAGTGAGTGGGTTCCCAGCTGGCTGCCCGTTAGAGTCACACCCCACATCAATTAAATCAGAACCTGGGCGTCAGTATCTTTTTAAGGCCCTCCGGGTGATCACACATGTGGTCAATACTGAAAACTGCTGACCTAGGGGAACTTCTGTGCCTCTGGGGACCACGGACGCAAGTGAGAAAACAGTAATTATGATAAAAACTACCATCCGCTGAGCTCGTTCTACATCCTTATTACACTGTACAAGCACTCTGCATGGATCACCTCATTTGATCCTGACAACAAGTCCCCGAGGTAGGGGTTAGGCTGATTTTACAGCCAGGACACCAAGGTTCAAGGAGGCCAGGGTCACAGAGATGGTGAAGTGATTCTCTGCCTCTACTCTTGGGAAGGAAAAATTGGGAGATTTTTAAACGGGTGACAAAGTCATAGAGACGGGAAGTGGAGCTGTGGTTGCCAGGGCAAGGGGGGCATGGGGTGGAAGTCTTTAAGGGGTACTGAGTTTCCGTCTGGAAGATGAATTCTGGAGATAGATGGGGCTGATGGCTGCACGAAAATGTGAATGGACTTAATTCCATTGAACACTTAAACACAGTTAAAGTAGTAAGTTTTGTGCTATGTATATTTTACTGTAATTTTTTTAAATGAAAAAATTTTAAACAAAGTAAAAATATAAAGTGGCTGAAAGCGAGAGAGATGACTAGGTGTCCCATTTCAGGCGCAGTGCAATTCCAGGTCATCTCCTGGTTATCTTTGAGCTATTTCACAAGTCTGTAAGTCTTACAACCCTGAGGGTGATGCCAACAAATTGTGTCTGGCAGATTCAGTGTATACTGGCCAGTTTTATACCTAATAAGCAAATTTATTTCCGCTTTCCCGAGACCTGCATATTTGTAATTTTCTACATTCTCTTTTGAAGCAGTTGCAACATCTTACTGGTTCCCTCACCAATTGATTAAATAAAATCTGAACACGTGTTCGTTTTATAAGAGTTGCTCAGGATTACCACCGTATGTCAAGTTTCCCTGATTTCTGACAATAAACTACAAAGGCCTGAGTTTTCCCGGTGGAGATTTTCTTCCCACAGGGTGACGCTTCCAGCTACTGGAGAACAAAAAGCAGATTTTCTGTGTGACCTGACATGTAACTCTGCACCCTCAGGGCCCGCACGGAGCGTGTGGACCCAAGAGCAGGACCGGGGCTGCATCAGCCCTGTGCAGGCTCAGCCCTCACTCAGGAGGTGAGAACACACTGGCTACTGCGTGTGAGATGTGAAGTCCTAGGCCGCCTTGGGAGGGGGAGGAAGGGGAGGAGATGGGTGGAGACTCCCGCCACTGGCCTCCCATCAGCCACCCCTTGCTTTTCCCCCTGACTCCCGGGAAACTGGCACTAGACACAAGCCAGAGCTGGTGAAAAAGAGAAAATTCTATGAACCCATGCCGAAGGGGAGAGGAACAAAGGCCAAATAGAGCCACTGCCTGGGAGCTCCTGGCGAGGAAGTGAGAAAGGCAGGATAAACTCAGAAGAAGGGCCAGGAGAAGAGGGAGGAGGGAGGGGCTGGTATAGCACTGGCCACAGCATGCTTAAAGGGCAGTGCTCCCAGGCCCCCCTCTCTCTGCCGGGAGAGTGTACACCAGCACAAGCTCCATGCAGAGCAGTTCTGCTCCAGCTCTGAAAATTACAAGGGCACATATGCCCTGCCCCATCAGTGCCACTTACAGAAACCTGCCCCACAGACAGAACCACGCTGTGCAATAAGACCTCAGGACAAGGTCAGTAGCTGCCACATAATTTCTAAGAGCAGAAGATTAACAGAATCTAAATGCCCATCAATAGGGGATGGGTGAAGCCAATTACAGTTCACTGAAGAAAGCAAAGGGATGAAGGGTATGTACAGTGTCCTACAGTTTGTACAGAAGCAATTTGTGGGGATACACAGAGATACATCCATTTGCACATATATGCATGAACTATCTCAGGAAAAAAACGCAAGAAACAGGTAACACAGGTTGCCTTCAGAAAAGGAGACACTGAGCCGCTGGGAGAGAGTGTGAAAGACTTATCAACTTTTTGTGCCTTCTGTTTTAGAACCATGTGAATGTAAATATTACCTGTTCAAAATATTTAATTGGTTATATCTTTTTTTTTTTTTTAATTTTTGGCTGTGCCGTGCATTATGTGGGATCTTAGTTCCCGGACCAGGGATCAAACTCGTGCCCCCTGCAGTGGGAGCATGGATTCTTAACCACTGGACCGCCAGGGAAGTCCCCTTTATATCTTTTTAAACAAGTGTATGGAGTCTTCTGGAAGAAGCATGCGACAGACAACACATTCTCTCAGGTGGACACTTCACCTGACCAACAGCCTTGTAAGCATCTATTTCTCCCGCCGCCCTCCTCTTGGGGACTGGGGATTGGCAGCTTTCAGGAAAGGGCTACAAACCAACAGGCTGGCAAACAAGTTCAGACCCGCCCCACTCCAGTAAGTCCTAATATTAAACACACTCCCACAGAATCAAAACCAAAGCAAATGAACATCAACAAAAAAGATCCTTGGTTTCCACTGTTCTGGCTGCGTTTCTTGAGGCCGTGAATGTACAGCATTTATCTACCTCCAGCCTTTCCTTGGGAGTGGCTGCTGAAAATATCTACCAGCCCTGCATGCTCTTCATTCCTGCAGACACGATCAGAAGTCATGCTTGGGAAAGTGACGTTACTACAATCAAACCATTTGCAGTTCTCTTTTTAAAAGTTTAAAGTTTATATTTATTGGAGCATAGTCATTCACTAGTAATGGGATACCTAATATGAAAACTCCACAGGAGCCACAGACAACCTATAAATGTGTCGGGGCCCAGGTTAGGCCACCCAAAATAGGCCTCAATAGCACACTGATTATTTTGAATTAAAGTTACTTGAGAAATAGCCGGTGAGAAAAAATACTTTAAAAAAACACTCTGACCACCCCACCTCTTTCCCCCTGAAAGCAGGAAATAAATCTCCCATGTGAAGATATCCTCCCTATAAATCAGGGGCATAGAAAGCATCCTTACTACCAAAGCTAGAGAATTCAAGGCTAAGAAAGCTGTATAAGCAAACTTCTTCATGAATCTGCTTCCCCAAGCACAAGCCCCTTTGTTTTGTTAAATCTTCACAAATAATTGTTCCTTTGTCTAAAAATGATATATAAACAGACTGCTTTGGTCTCTTTGGGACAGGGGTGGGCAGGGATCCCATTTCCATGAGACCTCTGTGTGTATGAATTAAATTTTTTTCTCCTGTTGATTGGTCTTGTGTCAATTTAATTATTAGACCAACCAAAAGAACTTTCGGCGGGGGGTGAGGGGAAATTTCCCCCTCCCCAACAAATGACTAGAACAAAGTTACTAAACCCCCTTAAGTTTCCTAAAGGTTTCCTTTAAGTTTCCTTAAACTTCCCCATAAGTTATTTCCTTATATAACAATTACTATATTTAGAACCGCTATTTTTTTAAAAATCAAGGTATAATTTATATTCAATAAAATTCACCGTTTTTAAGTATTCAGTTTGATGCGTTTGGATCAATGTATAGAATCATAGAAAACCACCAGTGCAAGCAAAACAGAGATTTTCATTTCCTCCCCCAAATTTCCATCTGCTTCCCACCCCCCCCCACCCCCCCCCGTTGTCCCTTTCCACCATCCCTGGTCCCTGGCAATCACTTATCTATTTTCTGTTCCTATAGTTTTGACTCTTCTAAAAAGTCATACAAAGGGAATCACATTGTGTGTGGCCTTTTGTGTCTGGCTTCAAATGCATAAGGCTTTGAGAGTCATTCATATTCTTTCCTCTATCGGTAGCTCAGTCCTTTCTGTTGCTGAATAGCATTCCCCAGTATGTTCATCAATTCAGCAGCATGGATGAGGGGACGTTTACTTTAAGGAATTGGCTCTGGCCAATTGTGGAGGCTTGGCAAGTCCTAGCCGCAGGTAGACAGGCAGGCTGGAAGCAGAATTCTCTCTTCATTCAGTGCTGGGCACCGCTACACAGTTGTCATCTCGTTTAATCCTCACAGCAACCCCGCAAGGTGGGGATTAGCCTCATTTTTCAGATGAGGGCACTGACTGGCCTCTGTCCTCCCCTCAGGATTCCCTGCCTGGTACTCAGACCACAACTCTCGGACCATAAGATATGCTGGTTGTTGCATCATCAGGACCGCCTGGTAACGGCTGCCACATCCAGCGCTTACCATGTGCCAAGTACTGTTCTAAGTACCTTGCATAATTGATTCCTCTGGTGCTGAAACAACCTCATGAGGTAGCCAGTATCACTTAATCCTCATTTCAGAGGTGACGATATGAATGACAAAGGGAACAAGTGACTTCCCCAAGATCACAGAGCTAGTAAATACGCTGGCGTTTGAACCCAGGCGAGTCTGGCTCCTGGGTCCAGGTTCATACCCTCTGCACTACACTTCCTTGGTCGGGAATTCCTGAAGTTGCTTGAAAACTCTGGGAATGGTGTGTATGTGGTGTTGGAGGTGGGGGGAGGAGACGGCCCTTTGGCCTAAGCCCCTGCCACAGGACGGCCTCTTTCTCTGTGCGCATGGATGGGGAGAAGGAGCTGGGGAGCAGTGGCTGGCGTGGTGCTGGAAGGAACGGGGACTGCGCAGGTGCCGTCCTAGCGTGGGCCTCACAGCCAGACAGGGCTGGTTCCCCCCGAGGTTACTGACCCCTTAACTGGGAAGTTACTCAACTGCTCCAGTTGCTTCCTGCTCAGCGCCTCCCTTTCCCCTTTGGTATCACACAGACAGGAGCACAGGCTTTTTGAGCGGTGAGATGCTAAATATACAGCACTGGGCCAGTGCTGGCACAGACACTCAACACACATTTCTAAACTTGATTTCATGTTTCACAAATTACTCAAGTAATATATGCTTGTATTAATAAGTGGAACAATACAATGGAAAAATCTATAAAAGCAAAGCTAATCATCTTCGCTGCCAGGCAACTGGCGTCAGCAGTCTCTCGTGTTCCCCGCAGTTCTCTGTGCTCACACAAATAGAGGCAGGTTGGCAGACAGAAGTGGATTTGCGCTTTAACCAAAATGCATCAGACTGTACCCATCACTTGCTACTTTCCTATTTGCCGTTTTCAATTATCAATGGATATAACTGGTCAATAGAAATGTAACTCTTTTCCAAGTTCTTTGTGCACGAACATGTATGCAAATGTAACATTTTACATAAATTACATAAATTAGATACACATGACATTGTGTAAGTTTGCATATGGTCTTTAGTTCTTTTTTTTCCTTGCCTTCCTCCCTTCCTTCCCTTGCTCCATGTTTTACCCCCCGCCCCATGTTGCCACCTGCTGAGTTTTCTGCCCATCCACTCAGCAGTGAACTCTGGGGGGCTCACTTTCTATGCCTTTAGGCCCTGCGGTCTGTACTTCCTAATCATCTAAAATCCTATGTCATTACTCAGGGGTGGTGGTAGGTATCAAATAGAAATTTGATAAACATGAATTTTATGAATGAAACTACATTTTTCTTAACTAAAGCTGCATCAAATAACCTCTGTCTGGTTACTTTCAGAGAAAACGAAAGCTGTGGTGAAACATCCCAAGGACCAGCTTCCTAAAAGTTCTATAAAAAGATACTGGAGCAGGACTTCCCTGGTGGCGCAGTGGTTAAGAATCCGCCTGCCACTGCAGGGGACACGGGTTCGAGCCCTGGTCCGGGAAGATCCCACATGCCGCGGAACAACTAAGCGGTGCGCCACAATTACTGAGCCTGTGCTCTAGAGCCCACTGAGCTCGTGTGCTACAACTACTGAAGCCCGTGCGCCTAGAGCCCGTGCTCCGCAATAAGAGAAACCACCACTCAATGCAACTAGAGAAAGCCCGTGTGCAGCAACGAAGACCCAACACAGCCAAAAAAACAAACAAACAAATAAATAAATTTACTAAAAAAAAAGTTGCTAAGAAAAAAAAAGAACGAAATAATGCCATTAGCAACAACACGGGTAGACCTAGAGATTCTCATACTGAGTGGAGAAGTCAGACAGAGAAAAACAAATATATGATATCGCTTATATGTGGAATCTAAAAAAAAGAGTACAAATGAACTCATCTACAAAACAGATACAGAGTTACAGATGTAGAAAACAAACTTATGGTTACCAGGGGGTAAGGGGGGGAGGGATAAATTGGGAGATTGGAATTGACATGTACACACTATTATATATATGAGATAACTAATAAGGGCCTACTGAATAGCACAGGGAACTGTACTCAATACTCTGTAATGACCTATAGGGGAAAAGAATCTTAAAAAGAGTGGATATATGTATATGTATAACTGATTCACTTTGCTCTACAGCAGAAACTAACACAACATTGTAAATCAACTATACTCCAATAAAATTTTTTTTAAAAAATGAATTTAATATGTTTAAGTGTAGTTTCTACATGAATTCCCAGCTCCCAAGCCCACTGCCTCTGATGACTTGTCCTGTGCATGGCAACTCCACTCGTGCTTGGTGGATAAGGTAACATACCCACACACTATTAGCTACTAGGTAAAATCCCCATGAGGACAGAAGAGGCTGCCCTTATCTGAGGCCCCTGGTGTAACAGAGATGACATCAGCATGGGAGCCAGGAGATCCCGGTTCTGGTGCCACCTCTGGCATGCCCTAGCTTGTATGTCACTTCCCTTTTGGGGCCTCCATTTCCTTACAAGTCCAAAAGAAAAAGCTCATGGAGTTCTGGGGATGAGCAGCACATATACGAAAATAACTTGCAAAGTATAAAATGTTACACACATGTACAATACAACTATTGGGAAAGTGCTTTATTAAAGTACCTGGGCACATGAGTTACTAGTCAGCAAAACATTTGCAGATTATATCTCCTATGTGTAAGATGCCAGGGAAGATGCTCTAGTAACAAGCAGCCCACAGGATGTTCCCAACCCAAAGTCATAAACACACAGGGAAAACATGGTGTTTAAGAGCAAAAACTCTGGAGCCAGATGGCCAGGGTTCAAATCCCAGTCTTGAAACTTTCTCAAACTTTGGGAAGGTTACCTCACCTCTCCTTGCCTCAGTTTCCTCATCTGTATAATGAGAACAGAGTTGTGGTGAGGTTTAGAGGACTTAATCATTGTAGACTCTTACAAGATTAGCTGACACCTAGTGAGCACTGAGTGTGCAACTTACACTAAACAACATTATTCCCCTCACTGGACACACATGGGGCCTAAGGAGTGAGTACTGTGCTAGGCACTGGAGGGGTTAAAAAAACAGACCCAATATTTTGTGCCCACTTAGATTTTATAACTGCAGCCACATGTGTTATCACATTTAGGCCCTGTGGAAATCCTCTAAGTTTTGGGAGGAAAATGAGACCTGCAAAGTCAAGAAATTTGCCTACATCTGTGCTTCTCAGCGAGGGGCAATTTTGCCCCCCTCCCAGGGGATATTTGGCAAGGTCTGGAGACATTTTTGATCGTCACAGCTAGGGAGAAGGGAGTACCATGCATCTAATGAACAGAGGCCAGAGATGCTGCAAGGCAGTCTACAGTGCACAGGACAACCTCCCACAACAAAGAATTATCTGGCCCAAAACATCAATAGTGCAGAAGCTGAGAAGCTCTGGCCAACATTAACAAGCAGTTAATAAGCAGTAGAGCAGGCGCCTGTATCAAGGTCTTTGGATTCCAAATCCAGAGCTTTCCTTCTGTGTCAAACACAGAAATACAAAAGAGAAACTGGCCCAGGTCAGAGTGATAGTCTGCTGGGGAGTTCTGAGCACCCACAGAGCGGTACGCAATTACGAGGGACACAGAGCCAACGCACAGCAAGTGCTGCACCAGTGCAGAGGAAGTGAGTTCCACGTAGGGCACCTGAACAGAACCATTCTCGGTGGACTTCCTGGTGGTGGAGGCTCATGAGCTGGGTTCTGAGTGGGCAGGCCTTCGGGGGGCACAGTGGATACAAAAGGCCTTTGAGGAGGCAGCTGCAAGTTAGAATCTATGAGCTGATTTTCCCGACAGCAACACTGTAAGCTCAAAAACAATAAAACATTGCCTTCAAAGTTCTAGGTTTCATACCAAATTGTCAATTAAATGAGAGGGTAGAATAAAGATTTTGTTTTCAGATATGCAGACTCTCAAAACATTTGTCTCCCATGTTCACTCTCTTAGGAAACTGCCAGAGGATATGCACCACCAAAATGAGGGTGACATGGGTTTTGGCAAACAGGGGGTCTAACACAGGGGAGAGGTGAAAGGAATTCTCAGGATGACTCCATGCATCAGAACTAGAGAGTAGCCCAGATCAAACTGGAACAGAAGGATGGATGACTCCAGAAGGGATATCTCCAGGAAAAGAATAAAACTGGTAAATACATGATAGGCTTAACCATGGAAATTACACTAAGAACTGGTTTGGTTTTGTTTTTTCCCGGCCGTGCTGCACGGCTTGCAGGATCTCAGTTCCCTGACCAGGGATTGAACCTGGACCATGGCAGTGAAAGCCCGGAATCCTAACCACTAGGCCACCAGGGAACTCCCCCTAAGAACTGTTCTACAGAGTTGAAAAGTAGAGGAAACATCTAACTATAAGTTTGAATAAAACTAAACAAATTTAAAAATCAAGGCAATGATCAAGTTCAGGAAAAGCAGCAAGTTATACAAACAATGGAAATGTAATGATAGCACAATTATTTGCTCACCAGTGAAGAGCATTTATATAATCACACTAATTATGGATCTGCTCCAAAATTGTGATATAACTAGATAGGGAGAATTGTGGGAGAGAAAGGGGCAATAGATTGTGTCTAAAATTGATTAGTCTCTCCTGTGCGCTCATTCTCAGGAAGGCATTCGAGCTGTGCTATTCAATATGGTAGCCAATAAATGACATATGGTAGATTATTGATAAGATAACAAAATAAGTTTTTTTTTGTTTGTTTTTTTTTGTTTTCTTTTGTTTTTGCCACACCACGTGGCATGTGGGATCTTAGTTCCCTGAGCAGGGATCGAACCTGCACCCCCTGCATTGGAAGTGCATTGTCTTAACCACTGGACCACCAGGGAAGTCCCCAAAATAAGTTTTATAAGATTTTTTCATAAAGAAGATATTTTATTATGTTTGGTTTGACAGTATACTATATAAAAAAATCCAAGGTATCTATGAAATTTTTTTTTTAACATCTTTACTGGAGTATAACTGCTTTACAATGGTGTGTTAGTTTCTGCTTTATAACAAAGTGAATCAGCTATACATATACATATATCCCCATATCCCCTCCCTCTTGCGTCTCCCTCCCACCCTCCCTATCCCACCCCTCTAGGTGGTCACAAAGCACTGAGGTGATCTCCCTGTGCTATGCGGCTGCTTCCCACTAGCTATCTATTTTACATTTGGTAGTGTATATATGTCCATGCCACTCTCTCACTTTGTCCCAACTTACCCTTCTCCATCCCCGTGTCCCCAAGTCCATTCTCTACATCTGCATCTTTATTCCTGTCCTGCCCCTAGGTTCTTTAGAACCATTTTTTTTTTTTTTTTTTAGATTCCATATATATGTGTTAACATACGGTATTTGTTTTTCTCTTTCTGACTTACTTCACTCTGTATGACAGACTCTAGGTCCATCCACCTCACTACAAATAACTCAATTTCGTTTCTTTTTATGGCTAATATTCCATTGTATATATGTGCCACATCCTCTTTATCCATTCATCTGTCGATGGACACTTAGGTTGCTTCCATGACCTGGCTATTGTAAACAGTGCTGCAGTGAACATTGTGGTACATGACTCTTTTTGAATTATGGTTTTCTCTGGGTATATGCCCAGTAGTGGGATTGCTGGGTCATATGGTAGTTCTGTTTTTAGTTTTTTAAGGAACCTCCATACTGTTCTCCATAGTGGCTGTATCAATTTACATCCCCACCAACAGAGCAAGAGGGTTCCCTTTTCTCCACACCCTCTCCAGCATTTATTGTTTGTAGATTTTTTGCGGATGGCCATTCTGACCGGTGTGAGGAGATACCTCATTGTAGTTTTGATTTGCATTTCTCTAATGATTAGTGATGTTGAGCATCCTTTCATGTGTTTGTTGGCAATCTGTATATCTTCTTTGGAGAAATGTCTATTTAGGTCTTCTGCCCATTTTTGGGTTCAGTTGTTTGTTTGTTTGATATTGAGCTGCATGAGCAGCTTGTAAATTGAAATTATTAACCAATTAAAAAATGTAATAAATTTGAAAGTTCACATGATGCAAGTGAATATTAAATACCTAAAATTAAGCTTGGTATTATGTTTATAAATGTGTTTTAATATAATTAAACAAATTAAATGTAACTTCAACTTGTGGAGCCTTAAAAAAAAACAAACAATATGGTAGTCCAGCCACACATGGCATTTAAACTTAATTAATTAAAATTAAATTTAAAATTCAGTTCCTCAGTCATCCTAGCCACATTTCAAGTACAGCCATCCCTTGAACAACATGAGGGTTAATGGTGCCAACCATTTTTTCCACGCTGTCAAAAATCTGAGTATAACTGATATTCATATTCCCAGGTCCTCCATACCCATGGTTCCTCAGTATCTGCGGCTGCAAATCCGCAGATTCAACAAACCACCGACCACATGGTACTATAGTATTCACCATTGAAAAAAATCTACGTATAAGTGGACCCGTGCAGTTCAAACTCTTATTGTTCAACTGTACTCAACAGCCATGTGTTGCTACTCTGTTTAGACAGCACAGATATTGAACATTTCACCATCACAGAAAGTTCTCTCAGACAGCACTGTACTAGAGGGTGTACCACAACAAAACAAAGAAGGAGAAAGACACTGGGGCCCAGAAAATACGAAGTCAACATATATAAAAGCGGCAAGGGGAATCCCTAGGGTAAGAGTAAAGGCAGATCCTCAAGGACAGCCGCCAGAGGCTGAGAGCCTCCAGTGCAGACTGAAGCAGGGGAAGGGGCTCCAGGGGACAGCTCTTCAAGGAGAATCAATGGAGAGACTACCGAACATTCTGCACATCCAGAGATTACACAGCTGGGGACGACTAGTGACAGTAAGAGAAAAAACTAAAGAAACAAATATAAGACGATGATTAACATCAGGGTAAACAAATTATTGCAAAAAAGTTAATGTTATGATAGTACATACCACAGGGCTCAGCTATAACTGGCATAAATTGGTTAAAATACGTAAAAACAAAATGCTGAGGTCATTGTTATGAAAGTATGTTGAGAGGGCAGGAGAGGGAAAGAAAGCTAAATCTTAAATCATCGGTTTTCATATTGTTAAACAGATAATGCCAAAAATGGAAAAAATCAAGATTTAGCTGTATCAGGATATCGTTATGGATATAAGCACTAAAAGAATCTACCAAAAGAGTTGAAAGTAGTTCCCTATGGAGAATCAAAAATGGAAGGCAAACAAAGCAAAAATATTTGATGCTTTAACTTATGGGTATGTGCAACATAAAAATTAAAGTAATACCTAAATTGTTTTTAAATTACAAATTAAACTGATTAATCAAATTAGTAGTATTTGCATATTCATTAGAAATATGAAAATAAATGCCAGGAAATTAAAAAATCTGAAAAATTTAAAAGTTTTTTCTTCAGGGGAGCAGATTGGAGTTTTCGTTAAAAGCCTTCTTTTTTTTGTTTTTTTAAATAAATGTATCTATTTATTTATTTATTTTTATTTTTGGCTGTGTTGGGTCTTCATTGCTGTGTGCGGGCTTTCTCTAGTTGTGGTGAGCGGGGGCTACTCTTCGTTGCGGTGCGTGGGCTTCTCATTGCGGTGGCTTCTCTTGTTGTGGAGCACGGGCTCTAGGCACACGGGCTTCAGTAGTTGTGGCACATGGGCTCAGTAGTTGTGGCTTGCGGGCTCTAGAGCACAGGCTCAGTAGTTGTGGCACATGGGCTTAGTTGCTCCACGGCATGTGGGATCTTCCCGGACCAGGGCTCGAACCCGTGTCCCCTGCATTGGCAGGCAGATTCTTAAACACTGTGCCACCAGGGAAGCCCTAAAAGCCTTCTTAACAGTATCTGAACTTATACTTTTAAAGCTTCTATGTGCATGCTTTACTTTGACAATTATTAAAAAGCAAGTGATGTAAAAAAAAAAAAAGACAGTAACAAGCATTGGTGAGGACGTAGAGAAACTGGACGCTTCATACATTGCTGTTGGGAATGTAAAATGGTAGATACTCTGGAATATAGCTTGGCAGTTCCTTAAAATGTTAAACATAGATTTACCATGTGACCCAGCAATTCCACTCCAAGGTGTCTACCCAAGAGAAATGAGAACATATGTCCACACAAAAACTGTGCAAACATGTTCACAGCAGCATTATTCATAATAGTTCTAAACCAGAAACAACCCAAAATGTCCATCAACTGATGACTGGATAAACAAAATGTGGTGTATGTATATAGTGGGATAATATTCTGCAATAAAAGAAAATGCATGCTACAACACAGATGAAGCTTGAAAACAGTAGGCTAAATGAAAATACCCAGACACAAAAGACCACATAATGTATGATTCCATTTATATAAAATGTCCATAAAAGGGAAATTTGTAGAAACAGAAAGTAGATCAATGGTTGCCAGGAGCTAGGGATGGGAATGGGGAATGAGAGCTAAGGAGTATGGAGTTTCTTACTGGGATTCTAAAATTAGAAATGTGCTAAAACTAGATGTGCTAGAACATGGTGTTGGTTGCACAACTCTGTAAATACATTAAAAATCATCAAATTTCAGGGACTTCCCTGGTGTTTCAGTGGTTAAGACTCCACGCTCCCAATGCAGGGGGCCTGGGTTCGATCCCTGGTCAGGGAACTAGATGCCGCACGCCGCAACTAAGACCTGGCGGAGCCAAATAAATAAATAAATACTTAAAAAAAAATTATCAAATTTCACACTTAAAATGGGTAAACTTTTTTGTCATGTAAGTTATACCTCAATAAAGCTGTTTTTTAAAAAGCAAATGATACTGTTTAAAAAAGAGAACTTGCAGACTATGAGCTAAGTGCTTTAATAAGTTATTATTATAACAATTCTGAAAGGTTGGTATTATTATCCCCATTTTACAGATAAGGCAACTGAGGCTCAAAGAAGTTAAGCAACTTGCATAATTAGCAAACATAGCAAAGTTAAAATGTGTGCACATGTGGCCTAACTACAGAGTTCCTGTACTTTCTCCCATGTGTGACTGTCTGGGTCCTGAGGAGCTGTGGGTAGATCATGCCGAGGCCTGAGTCAAGGTTCCCTTCACCCTGGATTCCATACAACCTAGTCACCACCTAGGTCAGAGTGCTGTTAGGCTAATGGGTGAACTTTGAGTAGCCAAAGACTTTCAGTCTCTCTAGAGACCAGCATTGTGATACTGTGACTTATAATAAGAAATATAGGGCTTCCCTGGTGGCGCAGTGGTTAAGAATCCGCCTGCCAATACAGGAGACACGGGGTCGAGCCCTGGTCCAGGAAGATCCCGCATGCTGTGGAGCAACTAAGCCCGTGCGCTACAACTACTGAGCCTGCGCTCTAGAGCCCACGTGCCACAACTACTGACGCCCGTGCGCCTAGAGCCCGTGCTCTGAAACAAGAGAAGCCACCGCAATGAGAAGCCCGCGCACCACAATGAAGAGTAGCCCCTGCTCGCCGCAACTAGAGAAAGCCCGCGGGCTGCAACCGAGACCCAACACGGCCAAAAATAAAATAAATAAAAAATAAATTAATTTTTTAAAAAAAGAAATATAGATTTGCTCTTAATCTCCATTCCTGGCTCACAGCTCCTTACAGCTCCTTGGAATTTCCTGAGTGATAAGAACAATGGAAGCATCTTTTGTTATAATAGTTGGTCTTCTGTCATCAGTTCCTGAAATAGCTCCAGAGCCATAAAGGTGAAAGGAGTGTGTTATTCATAATAAACTCCTTTCAACCACACCTGAGGTTATATTAATAAGATAACTTATGGAAAGCCCTAAGGATGGAGGGCTGGTTGCCAGGGGAACCAACAGTGATTACAGGTTGGAACTTTCAGTCACACTTCCCTGACCTCCGGGGAGGGGAGAGAGGCTGGAGGTTGAATCAATCACCAATGGCCAATGATTTAGTCAATAATGTCTATGTAATGAAGCCTCCATAAAAACCCAGAGGACAGGGTTCAGGGAACTTCTGGGTTGGTGAACACACAGAGGTGCTGGGAGGGTGGTGCACTCAGAGGCATGGAAGCTCAACCTCCTCTCCCCATACCTTGCCCTCTGCATCTCTTCCATCTGCCTGTTCCTAAGTTATATCCTTTTATAATAAACTGGTAATCTGGTACGTAAAATGTTTTCCTGAGTTCTGTGAGCTGCTTTAGCCAATTAATTCAACCCAAGGAGTGAGTTGTGGGAACCTCTGATTTATAGCCAGTCAGTCAGAAGCACAGGTGACAATCTGGACTTGTGACTGGTGTCTGAAGCAGTCTTATGGGACTGAGCCCTTAGCCTGTGAGATCTGATGCTATCTCCAGACAGATACTGCCAGAATTGAGTTAACTGCTTGGTGGTGCTGGAAAAAGCACACATCAGAAGCAGGAAATACAGAGACTGCACGTGACTAACTAAAAATGTGAGCTGGCCAATCTTTGCCATAGGAGATCAGAGGTCAACAGACGTTACTATTTGAAAATGAAACTTTGCCTCTCCCCATGGCTCTCTCTGGGGTGACCTGGAGTGGCGGGCTCTGGAGTCATAACTGGGTCCAAGTTGCAGTTTTGCCACTCAGCAGCTGGGGGCCCCTTGAGCAAATTACTTCAATCTTTCTGTGCCTCAGTTTCCTCATCTCTAAAGTGAGGATGAAAAGAGAACCTCTTCTAGAGGCCTATAAAGTGCTTAGAGCAATACTTAGTGTTTGCCATCAGCATTACTTCGTCTGTGTATTTGCACTTGTCACCTAACTGGGCAGAGCCTGCCTTACCCCAGTTTTGCTATAAAACTGCCCTTGGGCCTGTGCATTCTCTCGTCTACCATGGTGTCATCTGTTGGTGAGGGGACAGCAATGCCCTCCAAAGCTTGCCACACATTCTCACTGACCCATGTGAAATCAGCATAAAGCGGTCATGGGGAGGCATCTGGTCCAAGCCCATCGCTGTCCAGATGGGAGCAGTGAGGTCTGCATGGCGGCTGGGCTGCCCCGTCCACAGGCCTCCCACGGGAGCCTAACGTGATTCACACTCTACCCAGTAAGTTTTTGTGCCCCAACTTCTCCAGAGAGATCTCTTGTCCATCTGGCTAAAGAAGTAGGTGAGAAAAATCCACACTGCGATTTTAAAGAGGGTCAAATGCTAATTACGAGTGACTCCATTTGAAAGATAGCAACGAAAGCGTTTTTAATCCTTCTTCTTTCTCCCCAAACCTCCAGCACTGGAAAAAAAAAACACAAAACAAAACCAAACAGTTCTTTGAAAACTGAACCAAACACAACAGTTTTACGGACAATGCTTAAGAGGTAGGCTTTTCCCCAGGGAATGGCTGAAGTGTTTATTCTCTTGTTACCTTGGTAACCGCTACCTTGGCACCCTTGTTGATGAGCTGAACCACATTCTCCGCCTGGCCTTTGTATGCAGCTATGAGCAGGCGTTCTGAAAGCGCAGCGACCGCATCCTGCTGGCTCATGAATTAGGAGAGAAAGACGTTTTCTGGGAAGTGGTAGACAAGTTCCTTTGGCTAAACGCGATGCCACGGGCCCAGGCAGGCACCCTCAGGTAAACACGTTCCGATCATTGGAAGGTGCCTTCATCACTATGCCATCTCTGGGACCTAGGGGTTACAGAACAAAGCTGCCATCAGCACCACTCAGCACCCAGGACAGGCCACACCTCTCTCCCTGGTTTTAGGGCATCTGCTGATTGCTCACTGCAGGGGAGGGGAGCTGGGGGAGACAGGATAGGCGGGAAGCACCCTCTGCAGAGCAAACCCTGAACTTGCACGTGGAAGGGGGAGAGTATACAGAACCACCCCGCTCCCATCCCCACCCCCGCAGACTCCAGACCACAGCGAGGTCTGCTCTGCATCTCCCACCCAGGTAGCAGCGGCCTGACACAACCCCCTGAATGTAGCCTGGTTTCCAGGCCCACCCTCGGCAGGAAACTACACTGTGTAGGACCACAGAGAGCCCTCTGGACTGCGTTTTGTGGGCCCACCACGGCTAACATGCCTACTCCCCTGGCCGGTTAGGTGCCTGTGGACCACACCCCACAGAGACCCTGAGGAGGGGACCACATCCATGGGGCTTTCTCCCAGCATTTCTCTTCCTTCATCCTTTTCCCATTGTAAATGGTGCAGGTTCCAGAATTCTGCAACAGATGGAGAGCTGGGAGCAGGCCCGGACCATCTCCTAGCCAATAACTGCTGGAACAACCCATCTTGGGAACAAAACTGATGCTACAAACAGTTACTCTAGGCAGGGGCTTAACAAGAGGGAAGTAAGTGGGCAATTCAAACCGGCGACAGGATGCTAAGCCCTGGCTCGGAGCAGTGGTCTGGGGGTAGTAGCTAGCAGTAAACTCAAGCCCTCTTTCCACCAAATGGCCAAATGGATAGAATTTTAAAAACTGACTCTTCCCAGCAGCCCTGGACCACCATTAGAGCAAACCAAAGCCACTGGTATTATGCCAAAGGTGAAGGGTTTTGGGGGCCAAAGAAGGAAAGCTTAAGAACCTGACCTATTCCTACTAGGACAGCAAGGCAACGTGGGCCTCTTTTTGTTTTAAAATGTACTTACGGGCTTCCCTGGTGGCGCAGTGGTTGAGAATCTGCCTTCCAATGCAGGGGACACGGGTTCGAGCCCTGGTCTGGGAAGATCCCACATGCCACGGAGCAACTGGGCCCGTGAGCCACAACTACTGAGCCTGTGCGTCTGGAGCTTGTGCTCCGCAACGAGAGGCCGCTATAGTGAGAGGCCCATGCACCGCGATGAAGAGTTGCCCCCGCTTGCCGCAACTGGAGAAAGCCCTCGCACAGAAACGAAGACCCAACACAGCCAAAAAAAAAAAAAAAAAAAAAAAAAAGTACTTACTAAAAATATCAATATATGCAGATGGAAAGAAAATGCTGTACCACAAGGAATCCCAGGCCCTACCACACATTCTAATTATGAAGGACCAGAAGATACAGACGTCCTTTACAGCGGTTTCCAGGCAAACCCTATGCTCCTTTCAATCTGTAAAGAGTAAGGCACTGGCTGTGATGTGACTGAGAAAGGGCTGGTCGGTACCTGCTCTGACTCTGCATCACCGTGACATCCAGGTGGCTCGTGTCACCAGCAGGTCCGGGCAGCTGGGGTTAAACATTCATGTATAAAACAGACAGAACAACAGGACTGTGGTAGAGACTAAAGATGGTATTTTATTAGGTGAAAGTATTGGCCAAATGTGAGTAGTGTAACTTCTGAAAGGTCATTCTTATCCCTGCTCAGCTTGCAAATGATCAGATTTTCTCACTGTCGTCCATCTGTTGCCCAAAATGTGGATAAAGAAGAGCAAGGAAAGGGACTTCCCTGGCGGTCCAGTGGTTAGGACTCCGCGCTTTCACTGTCGAGGGCACAGGTTCAATCCCTGGTCGGGGAACTAAGATCCCACAAGCCACACAGCACGGCCAAAAAAAAAAAGATAGCAAGGAAAGAGACACGAGGAACCCTCACAAACCCACCCTGCTCTGATCACCAGCCTCCTCAGAAGCGCAACAAACCTGGAGAAGGTACAAGCAGGGGACCCCTCCCGCAGCCACGGTCAGAGATTGCTGGGATGCGCCCCAAATCTTTGTTGAACGAATGCGCCAATGAAAGAATAAAGCTGAGACTCAAAACAGAGAGAAATGGAGCTGGAAAAGCCTTTGTAAATTCCCAGGGTCGCACTGAAAGAATGTAGTTTGGGCTTTATGTTTCCCAGAATGTTCCACTGTTTGGGAGTGGTTTGTTTTCGTAAACACAGGATACACCGTCTCTATTCAGGTAATCTGCGGCACCTTCAAACCAATTACCCTGAGCTTCTGATCTGTCTGCCCCAATCCTGCGAAAGCACTCCAGGCCCAAATGGCAGGAAAACGCAGAAAATTAGCCCTGGCTTCCTAAATGCTCTCCCTCCCTCAGCCACATTCTTCTGCACTCACTCATTTGTTATTTGTTACTTCCCAAACCTTTCCTGCAACAGGCATTTGACTGTCTCAAGTACAATGGCCCGGTTCATACAAACATTATCATCATGGCTAAAATTTCACGATTTCACTCCACAGCTTAACTCCTGGGGATAGAGATCTGCTTGCTGTAACCCCAGGGCAGCCCATCAGCCGAGGTCATGAACTCCGGACCAGCAGTGCTGTCCGGCCTCCCCAGCAATGGAAGGACGGGTTCACCGGTCTGTCTACACTGACAGTTGCTCCCCTCCCTCCCTCCCATCCCATGCTGTAAATTCAGCCTCGGGGACACTGAGACAAAAGCCAAGGTGCACTGATTGCCGTGGTTGCCAGCTACTGAGATAGCCCATAATTACCATTGGTAAACAGCCCTTTACAAGCCCAGCACACATTACTATTCCTTTTTTTTTTTTTTAAAGAGACAGAAACACTACATTTGTGAGAAAATGATGGCCAAGCAGAAATGTCAGCGTTTTGGTTTTTCTTTTTTTTAAATTTCAATGGCAGCTACTTAAGAATAAAATGCTCCCCACCCCCAATCCATCCCACCCCCTCCACTACAGCCAGTGCACAGCCCGCCTGAGGCAGAGAGCGGCCTGCAGGATAGGTCCCCCCCGTGAGATTCTGGATACCTCACCACCACCAGAGTTGCCCAGAAAACTGCCTGCAAAATCAGGAACAGAATCCCAGGTTTCCAGTTCCTAGTCTGCTGCTAGCACCATCGCTGTGTGCTTGGGTATCTCGAGTTCATGCTCAATTTAAATCCAGTAGCCTCACTAGTAGGACCTCCAGTATTCACCTTCATTTTCATTTACACATGGCAGAGGGGGGCGGAGGGAGGGATCAGAGTGGCTGAGTCTTCTTTTCTGCCTCCTTTCTTTCTTTCTTTTTTTTTTGGCCCTGCCTTGCAGCATGTGGGATCTTAGTTCCCCAACCCGGGATCAAACCAAAACTGAGATCAAACCCATGCCGCCTGCAATGGAAGCACGGAGTCTTAACCACTGGACCGCCAGGGAAGTCCCTCTGCCTCCTTTCTGACTTCCACCTTGGGTTGGGGTGCAGGGTCCAGCTCACGTTCCTTTCCACCTCTCTCATGATCACTGCCCTAAATCTTTGTATCCTTACCTCCCACCTAGAACAATGATCCCCATCCTTTTGCAGTGAGGGGATACATGGCTTCTCATCTGATACCTCTGAACTGACAAATCAAACCAGGTGGAAGGAAGTGGGCTGGGGAGAGGAATAAAGAGGATGTTGGACCCCCAACAGTGAGTGGGGAGGGGAGAGGAATAGAGAGGGATGGTCACCAGTCTGCAATCAAGGAGTTAAACTTCACTGCCAACCTGTTGGGTACCCAGGCTGCAAGCAGCTCCGTTCCCTCATTAAATCTGAGCTTCCGCTTCCAAATAGATCACCTATCATTCAAGACACTTCCCCTTGCTGGCGGTGAGGAATTTCTGCCCCAAGTCTATCAATCACATCCCTCTTTGTCACTTTCACAGCATTTTTCACAGGAGAAGAACCTTAAAATGCAAACAAGCTGCCAGTTCTTTAGGCAGAAATGAAATAAACGCATGATCATAAATACGCAATGAGCATCATGAATCTAGAAAGGGATTTAGCTTCCTAAGAAAGATTTCCCTCCTTCCTCCCAGCCCACTGCCCCATTTTCATTGCTCTCCAATTCGCCAGTGCTTTTGTCTCTCATCACAAATGCCAGAGGACCAAACAGCTGCTTGGTCTGTGATGCGATCGGTTTTCTTTTTATAGTGAAAGGTCTATGAGGTTTTCTTGAAGATTTACAACAAAGTCCCCTGGTACCGGTATCCCAAAGCCACTGCATTCAGTCTCCTAACAGGCAAAATATTCTAGAAGAAACCTGCAAACAAAAGTCCCAGCCAGGCATTATGCACAGCCCACCCAGAGACGGTTCACAGGCACCCAGGAACCAGTGGTTAGGGAGGACCATCAGTTACGATAACTCGCTTTGCTCCTGCTGGTCCAAACCCTGTGTTGAGAGATTGTACTCACATCCGGGGGTCTGTCCTCCCCGTTCTACATCGTGTTCTGTTGCTGGAAAACCGCGGTCAGTTCTTTCCTGGAGAGATCGTTAGCTTCCTAGGGCTGTTACGCCCAAGGGTCTGCAGTGATTTACGTTACAGTGCTTGCTGCCTTTTCCCCTTGAGCTTCCTCTGCCAGTACTGGCCAGATCACATCTAAAAGCTTAGTAAGACATCCATTCAGCTCGCAATGTTTGGTGGCTTCCTAGTCTGCCTGGCACAGAAGTCTTGGGTCTTCAGACTTTGTTGGACTGCTCCCTCCTGCCAGCAGAGGACCTGTAACACTGCTCTGATCAGAGTCAGGGAATGATTCACAGATGGGCGGAGTGCTTTCCAATGATGCTCAGACAACAGAGAAACGAAGTTTGTATTCTTTCAGCGGTAACACGGGGAGACGAATGCACGTGTTGTAAGGGACGGAGGATGCAGGAAGGGTCAAAATCTGTAATGAACTGCCTTTGTGACAACAGTTATGGAAACGCCCGTTTTGTGGAAACAGCGGAGACCCAGACACTCCCCGCCCTCCTTGGGCAGAGAGTTCTAGCACAGTGACCGCAGCAGCAAGGAGACTAGGGCCTGGTTGAGAAGCCATTCCCCGTGTTTGTGAACCCATAGTTTTCCTCAAAAATCCTCCTCTGAACAGAGTCTCTGCAGGAAAGGGGGAAGGGAGGAAACAGGGAGCTTTTTCAAGTGCTGTCAATGGCCCTCCACATTGCAGGTGTGTCCTCCAGACCACTTGTTGAAGCAACAGAAAACCAACCTCCCAACTGGAGTAATCATAGAAAGGAAGACGGTTTTGGTTTTGACTTGAACCGATATTACTATTTTCCCCCTCATTTCTAAAGCAAGAATTGTTGGTCCTGGAGAGGGGAAAAGAACACTGTTAACATGAACCCTCCAAGTGCCATCCCTGCCCAAAACCTTGCTTCCATTACCCTAAGGGTAGCAGCTCCTATGGGCAAGGGGCTGGGATTCTGCTTTGGCCAGTGTTCGCCTTACACCAAGGGCAGGAGAATAGCCAGGGACCGGGGCTGGTGCGCTGCAGAGAGAATGAATTCCCCTGGGGAGACAAAATGCCAGTAGAATGATAATCCTATTTTTGATGCACGACCCTCATACTAGTTTATTCAGAAGTGATCACTGCTGGGATACTGCAACCACCACTGGAGGACCAGTGAGGTTAGAACATAGATGAATGTGACCCGCTCCCTACTTTGAAGAAACTCATCATCTGGCCCTGATCAGCCTTGACCAGGGCCCAAAAGGCCAGATGCCAGATGAGAACTGTACACCAAATGCGACAGAAGTATAAAGCAAGGAGTGGTTAATTTTCTCAGAGCTTCTGAGACATTTCCTTCTTCTGAGAAAATGGACTCCCCAGATAGGGACCCTCAACACAATACTATCCATGAGGATAGAACAACACTGGTTGCTCGCAGAGTCTGGTGTTCACAAGTGCTATCTGCAAAAGACAGGGGCAGAGAGGCACCTCTTGAGCAAGCCCACCATGGCAAAGGAACATGTATGCTTATTTCTTGAGGATGTCTCAAGCACAGTAACTATTCTCTTCTGAGTCTGACACTTAGAGGATCTTTGAAACAATCACCTCTGCAGGAGGTGGAGAGGCTGTTGCAGTGAAAGTTGAGTGACGTCTGGATACTATTCAGTAAACCTATGACATACCCTATCATCAAGAAAAGTTGCTAACAAATGTAAAAATAATATATCGGAGGTATAAGGACACATCACTGAATACAGATATGACTGACAGGAGGCTTGTGATGTAGAAACCTTCCCTTTTTACATGGGGCAATAATTACTTTTCAGTTGTCTGGCACTGCTAGATCACCAGAGCCTCCAAGTTGGGGGCCAGGCACTCACATCACATAGCAAATGACCTGAAATCCAGACCAAGAGTCATCCATTGCTGAGCCCTCTGCTGCCCCATCTCTCCCTAGACAAGATGAGGCTGAATTGTGTCCCCCAAAATTCATGTATTGAAGCCCTAACCCTTAGTGTGACTGTATTTGGAAACAGGGCCTTTAGGAGGTAATTAAGGTAAAACGAGGTTCTAAGGGTGGGGCCCTGATCTGATAGGGTTAGTGGTCCTTACAAGGAGAGACACCAAAGAGCCACCCTGCTCACTGTCTTCCCCAGCCCCCTCTTTTCACACCTGCACCCTCACCTCCGAGCCACGTTCACAGGAAAGGCCATGTGAGGACATAGCGAGAAAGTGGTCATCTGCAAGCCAAGAAGAGAATCCTTATCAGAAACCAAACTCTGCTGGACCTTGATCCGGGGCTTCCAGCCTTCAGAACTGTGAGAAAATAAATTCCTGTCATTGAAACCACCCAGTCTACAGTATCTTGTTATGGCAGCCCTGGTGACTAAGACCCGAGCTTCCCTCACAGTGTAATTTGCTGGCATGAGCTCAAGGTTGGTCTTCCTGGTTAGACTGAACTCCTTGAGGGCAGGAACCCTATTTTGTTTATCTTGTATCTCCAGTGCCTGGCATAGTTCCCAGAACATACTTAGCCTTTAACGTCTGTTCAGTGGATGCTAGAAAATCTAATAATCAATTGCTTTTTCTAATCATTAATTGATCTTCAGGAGTCTGTAGATCCCATAAGAAATAGAGACGATACGAACCCAGTCAACTAGGCTTTTTCCTTTCCTCAAAGTTAAAGCAGGCTATGGCTGCAGAACCTTCAAGAGATAACAAACGGGGGATTTTTTCATTCTTCCCTTTCACTTCCTCCCCAAAATTGAGGACGATCCCAGCTCCTGGGATCAGAAGAATTACTGATCTCAAGTCCATCAGCACCCAAGCACTGGACAGCACCACAGTCGCCCCTGGAATTTTCCTTCCACTATCCTTAACTTCTGTTGGGTAAAACCACAAATGCTAAATATAAACCTAAACAAGCAATACCAAATGACAATAAAACCAATCCCCAGAGAGTAGCCCACCTGCCATGTATCCATATCTCATCTCCCACCCACTCCTTCAATCAGCTTTGATCTGGCTTCTTTCTGCCCCTAATTTTCCTACTAAACCGTTGCTGATGCTGTGGTTGTTGATTCTGTGGTGTATTAAGCATTTATTGAAGACATGGGCACAAAGAACTATGGAAATTGGGTGAGAGAGCTTTCTTGCTTGGTGTGCTGGGGTGAAAGCAGGTCAGGAATGTTCTTACAGAGAAGGTCACATTTGAGCTGGGTCTTGGAGGACTGGAGGATTTTGCTAGATAGAGAAGTGGGGGAGGACATAGGCAGAGGAAACAGCAAGAGTAAAGGCAAAGTAGTCTGGAAGGGTAGGAAAGAGGAGCAAAGAGACTTTTGCAGCTGGAGCTTATAATACGTGGGCAAAGACCAGAGATGATGTTGCAAAGTCAGGCTGCGAAAAAATTTTCACATCATGCCAAAGACATTGGACTATATCTTGCACTTGTGATGGGGAATCCTAAATGTTGGTAAGAAGACAGACTAGTCAGATTTGTGTACTACTTGGAACTCAAACACACAGAATTGGATTAGTCATAATTATGGGTTCATGCTACACTTTCAAGATTGTATGTACACAGCTTTCTCTTCCTTCCTTCCTTTACTTCTTCTTTTATTCCTTCCTTTCTTCTATCCTTTTTTCTTTTTATTTTAATTAATAGACTTTTTTTTTTATAAATTTATTTATTTTTAAAATTTTTTAAAATTTATTTTTGGCTGCGCTGGGTCTTCGTTGCTGTGCGCGGGCTTTCTCTAGTTGCAGCGAGCAGGGGCTATTCTTCGTGGCAGTGTGTGGGCTTCTCATTGTGGTTGCTTCTCTTCTTGCAGATCACGGGCTCTACATGTGCGGGCTTCAGTAGTTGTGGCTTGTGGGCTCTAGAGCGCAGGCTCAGTAGTTGGGGTGCATGGGCTTAGTTGCTCTGCCGCATGTGGGATCTTCCCGGACCCGGGCTTGAACCCGTGTCCTCTGCATTGGCAGGCAGATTCTTAACCACTGTGCCACCAAGGAAGCCCTAGACTTTATTTTTTAGAGCAGTTTTAGGTTTACAGAAAAATTGAGCAGAAAATATAAAGAGGTTCCTTATACCTCTTCACCCATACTCCTGCCCTCACACCCAACGTAGTGTCCCCTATTATTAACATCTTGTTTTAGTGCGATACATTTGCTGTAACTGATGAGTCAATATAGATACATTACCATTAACTAGAGCCCATGGTCTGCATACGGTTCACTCTGTGTTGTACAGTTCCTTGGCTCTGCACAAATGTATAATGGCATGTATCTATCACTATAGTATCATACGCAATAGCTTCACTGGCCTAATGCTCCACCCATTCATCCCTCCCTCTCCCCCAACCCCTGACAACCACTGATTGTTTTACTGTCTCTAAAGTTTTGCCTTTTCCAGAATGTTATATAGTTGGAATCATACAATATGTTGCTTTTCCAGGCTGGCTTTTTTCACTTAGTAAAATGCATTTAAGATTCCTCCATGTCTTTTCATGGCTAGATAGCTCATTTTTTTTTTAGTGCTGAATAACATTCCATTGTATGGACGTACCAGGGTTTATCTATTCACCTATTAAAAGACATGTTGGAGATTGGTTCAAGATGGCGGAGTAGAAGAACGTGCTCTCACTCCCTCTTGCGAGAGCACCGGAATCACAACTAACTGCTTAACAATCATTGACAGGAAGACACTGGAATTCACCAAAAAAGATACCCCACATCCACAGACAAAGGAGAAGCCACAATGAGACGGTAGGAGGGGCGCAATCACAATAATATCAAATCCCATAACTGCTGGGTGGGTGACTCACAAACTGGAGAACACTTATACCACAGTGTCCACCCACTGGAGTGAAGGTTCTGAGCCCTACGTCAGGCTTCCCAACCTGGGCGTCTGGCAACGGGAGGAGGAATTCCTAGAAAAATCAGACTTTGAAGGCTAGCAGGATTTGATTGCAGGACGTTGACAGGACTGGAGGCAACAGAGACTCCACTCTTGGAGGGCACACACAAAGCAGTGTGCACATCAGGACCCAGGGGGAAGGAGAGTGACCCCATAGGAGACTGAACCAGACCTACCTGCCAGTGTTGGAGGGTCTCCTGCAGAGGCGGGAGGTGGCTGTGTCTCACCGTGAGGACAAGGACACTGGCAGCAGAAGTTCTGGGAAGTACTCCTTGGCGTGAGCCCTCCCAGAGTCCGCCATTAGCCCCACCAAAGAGCCCGGGTAGGCTCCAATGTTGGGTCACCTCAGGCCAAACAACCAACAGGGAGGGAACCCAGCCCCACCCATCAGCAGACAAGCGGATTAAAGTTTTACTGAGCTCTGCCCACAAGAGCAACACCCAGCTCTACCCACCACCAGTCCCTCCCATCAGGAAACTGGCACAAGCCGCTTAGATAGCCTCATCCACCAGAGGGCAGACAGCAGAAGCAAGAAGAACTACAATTCTGCAGCCTGTGGAATGAAAACCACATTCATAGAAAGATAGACAAGATGAAAAGGCAGAGGGCTATGTACCAGATGAAGGAACAAGATAAAACCCCAGAAAAACACCTAAATGAAGTGGAGATAGGCAACCTTCCAGAAAAAGAATTCAGAATAGTGATAGTGAAGATGATCCAGGACCTCGGAAAAAGAATGGAGGCAAAGATCGAGAAGATGCAAGAAATGTTTAACAAAGACCTAGAAGAATTTAAGAACAAACAAACAGATGAACAATACAATAACTGAAATGAAAAATACACTAGAATGAATCAACAGCAGAATAACTGAGGCAGAAGAACGGATAAGTGACCTGGAAGACAGAATGGTGGAATTCACTGCTGCAGAACAGAATAAAGAAAAAAGAATGAAAAGAAATGAAGACAGCCTAAGAGACCTCTGGGACAACATTAAACGCAACAACATTCGCATTATAGGGGTCCCAGAAGGAGAAGAGAGAGAGAAAGGACACGAGAAAATATTTGAAGAGATTATAGTCAAAAACTTCCCTAACATGGGAAAGGAAATAGCCACTCAAGTCCAGGAAGTGCAGAGAGTACCATACAGGATAAACCCAAGGAGAAACATGCCGAGACATATAGTAATGAAATTGGCAGAAATTAAAGACAAAAAAAATTATTGAAAGCAGCAAGGGAAAAATGACAAATAACATACAAGGGAACTCCCATAAGGTTAACAGCTGATTTCTCAGCAGAAACTCTACAAGCCTGAAGGGAGTGGCATGACATATTTAAAGTGATGAAAGGGAAGAACCTACAACCAAGATTACTCTACCCGGCAAGGATCTCATTCAGATTCAATGGAGAAATCAAAAGCTTTACACACAAGCAAAAGCTAAGAGAATTCAGCACCACCAAACCAGCTCTACAACAAATGCTAAAGGAACTTCTCTAAGTGGGAAACACAAGAGAAGAAAAGGACCTAAGAAAACAAACCGAAAACAATTAAGAAAATGGTAATAGGAACATACATATCAATAATTACCTTAAACGTGAATGGATTAAATGTTCCAACCAAAAGACACAGGCTCGCTGAATGGATACAAAAACAAGACCCATATATATGCTGTCTGCAAGAGACCCACTTCAGACCTAGGGACACATACAGACTGAAAGTGAGGGGATAAAAAAGATATTCCGTGCAAATGGAAATCAAAAGAAAGCTGGAGTAGTAATACTCATATCAGATAAAATAGACTTTAAAATAAAGAATGTTACAAGAGACAAGGAAGGACACTACATAATGATCAAGGGAGCAATCCAAGAAGAAGATATAACAATTATAAATATATACGCACCCAACATAGGAGCACCTCAATACATAAGGCAACTGCTAACAGGTATAAAAGAGAAAATCAACAGTAACACAGTAATAGTGGGGGACTTCACTTCACTTACACCAATGGACAGATCATCCAAACAGAAAATTAATAAGAAAACACAAGCTTTAAATGACACAATAGACCAGATAGATTTAATTGATATTTATAGGACATTCCATCCAAAGACAGCAGATTACACTTTCTTCTCAAGTGCACACGGAACATTCTCCAGGATAGATTGCATCTTGGGTCACAAATCAAGCCTCAGTAAATTTAAGAAAACTGAAATCATATCAAGCATCTTTTCTGACCACAACGCTATGAGATTAGAAATGAATTACAGGGAAAAAAACGTACAAAACACAAACACATGGAGGCAAAACAATACGTTACTAAATAACCAAAGATCACTGAAGAAATCAAAGAGGAAATCAAAAAATACCTAGAGACAAATGACAATGAAAACATGATGATCCAAAACTTATGGGATGCAGCAAAAGCAGTTCTAAGAGGGAAGTTTATAGCAATACAAGCCTACCTCGAGAAACAAGAAAAATCTCAAATAAACAATCTAACCTTACACCTAAAGAAACTAGAGAAAGAACAACAAACAAAACCCAAAGTTAGAAGAAGGAAAGCAATCATAAAGATCAGATCAGAAATAAATGAAATAGAAACAAAGAAGACAATAGCAAAGATCAATAAATCTAAAAGCTGGTTCTTTGAGAAGATGAACAAAATTGATAAACCATCAGCCAGCTTTATCAAGCAAAAGAGGGAGAGGACTCAAATCAATAAAATTAGAAATGAAAAAGAAGTTACAACAGACACCGCAGAAATACAAAGCATCCTAAGAGACTACTACAAGCAACTCTATGCCAATAAAATGGACAACCTGGAAGAAATGGACAAATTCTTAGAAAGCTATAACCTTCCAAGACTGAACCAGGAAGAAATAGAAAATATGAACAGACCAATCACAAGTAATGAAATTGAAACTGTGATTAAAAATCTTCCAACAAACAAAAGTCCAGGACCAGACAGCTTCACAGGCGAACGCTATCAAACATTTAGAGAAGAGCTAACACCCATCCTTCTCAAACTCTTCCAAAAAATTGCAGAGGAAGGAACACTCCCATACTCATTCTATGAGGCCACCATCACCCTGATACCAAAACCAGCAAAGACACTACCAAAAAAGAAAATTACAGACCAATATCACTCATGAATATAGATGCAAAAATCCTCAACAAAATACTAGCAAACAGAATCCAACAACACATAAAAGGATCATACACCATGATCAAGTGGGATTTACCCCAGGGTTGCAAGGATTCTCCAATATATGCAAATCAATCAATGTGATACACCATATTAACAAACTGAAGAAGAAAAACCATATGATCATCTCAATAGATGCAGAAAAAGTTTTTGACAAAATTCAACACCTATTTATGATAAAAACTCTCCAGAAAGTGGGCATAGAGGGAACCTACGTCAACATAACAAAGGCCATATATGACAAACCCACAGCAAACATCATTCTCAATGGTGAAAAACTGAAAGCATTTCCTCTAAGACCAGAAACAAGACAAGGATGTCCACTCTCACCACTATTATTCAACATAGTTTTGGAAGTCCTAGCCATGGCAATCAGAGAAGAAAAGGAAATAAAAGGAATCCAAATTGGATTGGATTCAGTGAAGTAAAACTGTCACTGTTTGTGGATGACATGATACTATACATAGAGAATCTTAAAGATGCCACCAGAAAACTACTAGAGCTAATCAATGAATTTGGTAAAGTTGCAGGATACAAAATTCATGCACAGAAACCTCTTGCATTCCTATACACTAATGATGAAAAATCTGAAAGAGAAACTAAGGAAACACTCCCATTTACCATTGCAACAAAAAGAATAAAATACCTAGGAATAAACCTATCTAGGGAGACAAAAGACCTGTATGCAGAAAACTCTAAGACACTGATGAAAGGAATTAAAGATGATACAAACGGAGAGATATACCACATTCTTGGATTGGAAGAATCAATATTGTGAAAATGACTATATTACCCAAAGCAATCTACAGATTCAGTGCAATCCCTATCAAATTACCAATGGCATTTTTTACAGAACTAGAACAAAAAAATCTTAAAATTTGTATGGAGACACAAAACACCCCGATTAGCCAAAGTGTTCTCGAGGGGAAAAAATGGAGCTGGAGGAATCAGACTCCCTGACTTCAGACTATACTACAAAGCTACGGTAATCAATACAATATGGTACTGGCACAAAAATAGAAATATAGATCAATGGAACAGGACAGAAAGCCCAGAGATAAACCCACGCACCTATGGTCAACTAATCTATGACAAAGGAGGCAAGGATATACAATGGAGAAAAGACAGCCTCTTAAATAGGTGGTGCTGGGAAAACTGGACAGCTACATGTAAAAGAATGAAATTAGAACACTCCCTAACACCATACACAAAAATAAACTCAAAATGGGTTAGAGACCTAAATGTAAGACCGGACACTATTAAACTCTTAGAGGAAAACATAGGAAGAACACTCTTTGACATAAATCACAGCAAGATCGTTTTTGATCCACCTCCTAGAGTAATGGAAATAAAAACAAAAATAAACAAATGGGACCTAATGAAACTTAAAAGCTTTTGCAAAGCAAAGGAAACTACAAACAAAACGAAAAGACAACCCTCTGAATGGGAGAAAATATTTGCAAATTAATCAATGGACAAAGGATTAATCTCCAAAATATGTAAACAGCTCATGAAGCTCAATATTAAAAAAACAAACAACCCAATCCAAAAGTGGGCAGAAGACCTAAATAGACATTTCTCCAATGAAGACATACAGATGGCCAAGAAGCACATGAAAAGCTGCTCAACATCACTAATTATTAGAGAAATGCAAATCAAAACTACAATGAGGTATCACCTCACACCAGTTAGAATGGGCATCATCAGAAAATCTACAAACAACAAATGCTGGAGAGGGTGTGGAGAAAAGGGAACCCTCTTGCACTGTTGGTGGGAATGTAAACTGATACAGCCACTATGGAGAACAATATGGAGATTACTTTAAAAAATGAAAATAGAACTACCATATGACCCAGCAATCCCACTACTGGGCATATACCCAGAGAAAACCATAATTCAAAAAGACACATGCACCCCAATGTTCATTGCAGCACTATTTACAATAGCCAGGTCATGGAAGCAACCTAAATGTCCATCAACAGACGAATGGATAAAGAAGATGTGGTACATATATAGAATGGAATATTACTCAGCCATAAAAAGGAACGAAATTGGGTCATTTGTAGAGACATGGATGGATCTAGAGACTGTCAGAAAGAGAAAAACAAATATCGTATATTAACGCATATATGTGGAACCTAGAAAAATGGTACAGATGAACCGGTGTGCAGGGCAGATACTGAGACACAGATGTGGAGAACAAATGTATGGTACCAAGGGGGGAAAGTGGCGGGGGGGCTGGTGGTGTGATGAATTGGGAGATTGGGATAGACATATATACCCTAATATGCATAACATGGATAACTCATAAGTACCTGCTGTATAAAAAAATAAATAAAATAAAATTCAAAATTTCAAATAAATAAATAAAAGACATGTTGGTTGCTTGCAAGTTTTGGCAATTATGAATAAAGCTGCTATAAACATTCATGTGTAAATAAGTCACAGTGATGTAATATACAGCATAAGGAATATCATCGATAATACTGTAATAACTTTGTATGGGGACAGATGGTTTCTAGACTTATCGTGGTGATCATTTCATAATGTATGTAAACGTTGAATCACTGTGCAGTTCACAAAAGTAACACAATATTGTATGTCAACTAGATTTCAATTAAGAAAACCCCACGTGCAGGGCTTCCCTGGTGGTGTAGTGGTTAAGAATCCGCCTGCCAATGCAGGGGACACAGGTTTGAGCCCTGGTCCAGGAAGATCCCAAATGCTGCGGAGCAACTAAGCCCGTGAGCCACAACTACTGAGTGTGCGTTCTAGAGCCCGCGAGCCACAACTACTGAAACCCGCAGGCCTAAAGCCCGAGCTCCGCAACAAGAGAAGCCACCGCAATGAGAAGCCCGTGCAACGCAACAAAGAGTAGCCCCCGCTCGCCGCAACTAGAGAAAGCCTGGGCGCAGCAACAAAGACCCAATGCTGCCAAAAATAAATAATTTTAAAAATAGTAAAAAATACCTTAAAAAAAACACACCCATGTGCAGGTTTTTGTGTGTACATAAGTTTTATCTCATTTGGGTAAATACCAAGGAATACAATTGCTGAATCATATTGTAGTACAATGTGTAGCTTTGTAAGAAACTGCTTTACTGCCTTCCAAAGTGGCTATAACATTTTGCATTGTAACCAGCTGGTTTTACATTGACCTAGTTGCCAAACACAATGGTAACCTTCAGTTCTTACCATACATGATTTCTCTGTTGCATTAGGCACTGCTACCATCCCTCCCTCATCACACTTCCTCCTCCTCTGGTTTCCGTGACCCACTCTCTCTTTTTTTTTTTAATTAATTAATTAATTTATTTAGTTTTGGCTGTGTTGCGTCTTCGTTTCTGTGCGAGGGCTTTCTCTAGTTGTGGCAAGCGGGGCCACTCTTCATCGCAGTGCGCGGGCCTCTCACTATCGCGGCCTCTCTTGTTGCGGAGCACAGGCTCCAGACGCGTAGGGTCAGTAGTTGTGGCTCACGGGCCTAGTTGCTCCGCGGCATGTGGGATCTTCCCAGACCAGGGCTCGGACCCGTGTCCCCTGCATTGGCAAGCAGATTCTCAACCACTGCGCCACCAGGGAAGCCCCCACTCTCTCTTCATGCTCCTACCATCCCTTGGACTATCTCTTTCTCTCATCCAAGGGCTCTTCTTTCACTGGTCCCTTAAATGTTGCAGGTCCCTGAGATTCTATCCCATGTTGTCGTCTCTGCTCATTTTCTTCCCTAGAAGATCTCAGTACATACATATCCTCCACACCTGCTGCCCACACACTCCTCTGCTGCCTAGATACGAATTGCTCCAAATCTTCTTTAGCCTCAGTCACTCTCTCTAAAACTCCATTTTTTAAACACCCAACCATTTAACAGACATCTTACTCGGATGTCGCCTATCAACATGTTCACAGCCAAGTCACCAACCTTCTTTCTAAACCCGTTCCTTTCCCTGTGTTTCCATCTTGGTGAGGGGCTCCATCTTTCATCTGTCTGCCTCTTTCCCTCATCTGGAACACTCCTCTCCTTCCTCTTATTCTCCTTTCCCCGCCTCCACATTCAATAATTTACCAAATCCTCCTGATTTGAGACAGTAAAACATAGAGATTTAAAATGCAAGCTCTGAGGGGACTTCCCTGGTGGTCCAGTGGTAAAGAATCCGCCTTATAATGCAGGGAATGCGGGTTCGATCCCTGGTCAGAGAACTAAGATCCCACATACCGCAGGGCGACTAAGCCCGCCGGCCACAACTACTGAGCTCACACGCCTCAACTAGAGCCCACATGCCGCAAACTACAGAGCCCACGCACTCTGGATCCTGTGCGCCACAACTAGAAAGAGAAAACCCACATGCCGCAACTAGAGAGAAGCCTGCGCACCACAACGAAGAGCCCACATGCCTCAAAGAAGATCCCCCATGTGCCGCAACTAAGACCCGAGGCAGCCAAAACTAAAAATAAAATAAATAAAAATAATTTTAAAATCTTTAAAAAAATAATAAATAAAATAAAATGCAAGCTCTGAAGTCAGATTGCCCGGGCTCAAATCCCAGCTCTGCCACTTAACATGGGCAAATTTCCTAATGACTCTAAGCCTGCTTCCTCATGTGTAAAACAGAGAGAATAACAACTCCTACCTCACTGGATTGTTGCAAAGATTGAATGAGATAACACACAGGCTATACAAGCCTAGCAGGTAGAAAGTGCTCAGTAAATATTAAACACGTTGTATGGTTACCGCTTAAACGTTCCTTGATCTGTTCTCTCTTCTCTAGCTGCACTGCCACTGCCTTCGTTCAGGCTGTCAGCATTCCTTACCTGAACTGTTGCAGTGGTCTCCAACTGGACACTGACTATGTTTCCTGAAATTCTTCTAAACTTAGAGTTGGGATGAGAGAGGTGACGTAGGTTTCAGCTTGCATCATAGAATCTGCCTCTGCAGATGAGTTTTTGCCTAGGAAACGGTAGAAGCCAAGGCCAGACTAATGTTCAGGATTCAGATGGTGAGTGTACATTGGTCTGAAATGTATCTTCAATAAAAGACAACTTTGTAGAGGTCACCACAACCTGGCCAGACAGAGAGCTGCTGGGATTTCTTAAACTTGACTCTCAGGAAAGACAGCCGTTGAGCCAACAGTGGTTAAATTCTCTCTCTTCTTAGAGACCACTGAGCCAGTACCAGGTAAGTTCCCCCTTCTGATATGTCAGTGTTAGAAGAAAGGGAGTCATGAGAAACAGCCTTCTCCTCCAGCTTGTTTCAAGATGGCAAAGCTGGAGCACAGACAGCCGAGCTACAATGCAGGAGGGGCCATCAACACCGTGCCTATCTGCCAGGTGGTGGTTTGCTGGGGGGGCGGCACCTGGGCCTTTGGTACCGATTATTTTGCCTTTGTCTGTGGGCCTCTCTTCCTCTGCGCTTCTTAACAAAGAGCGTTTCATGTGAATGGACCATCCAGGGGGCTTGGAGGCTCTGTTCATAGGAGTGAAGTTTGCATGTAGAAGCCGTTCTGCCATGTTGGTCTCCACGCCTCAGTTCCCTCCCCTACCTCAGTGTATGTGATCACTGATATCAGAATGCTCTTTGCACAGCACAAATGTGATAGTGTTTTTCCTCTGCCTATAACCCTCAATGACTCACATTCCCCCAGCACAAAGTCCAGCAATACACAAACCCACGCGTGGTCTGGTCGCAGCTCATCCCCACCACCTCTTCTTCTGACGCCCCATCTGCCCACCCATCCTGCACCCTCGCTTGGCCACAAGGGTGCTCAGGACACCTTGGAAGCACCATCCTGTCGTTTTCGCTTAGAATGATCTTTAGATCTTTTCCAAACTCCTTCTATTCCTTCCAACCTGATTCAAGGTGTCCTTCTCCAATGCTGTTCCACCCTCCAGGTACCCAAGGCCAAAATCCCAGGTACCCTGACGTGAAATCCCAGCTCAGCCACTTATTTTGGGCAATGTACTTAATGAATCTAAGCTCCTGTCCTTGTGTATAAAACAGGAAGAACAACAGTTTTTACCCACTGGGTTGCTGCAAAGATTGAATGAAGCCGTAACAAACTGTATTCTTTGAAATCCTTCCTAGTATTTACCAAACCAGACTGCACGTGTGCAATGTCAGTGTTCTTGGCCTCTCTTCCTACCTTCTGATTAAAAGCCTTCTCCATTCACCTCCTCTTGTAAGGGGACTGCCCTAGCCAGAGAAGTTTCTGTATTTTAGGATGCAGAATTAGAGGACAGGCAAGAAAGATGGGAAAGAAGGCCGACTTGTCAAGGGAAGCTAAGCTAATCTATATAACAAAGAGCTGGGAGGGAGAGAAAGAAGCGCCGTGCAGGATGGAAAATGGAACAAGTGTTTCCGGAGGGGTGATGGTAAACAATGGGCTTCTGAACCCTATGGAATGTGAGAGAATTAGAGAGAGAAAAGGGGATATGAAACTTGTTTCTGGGAGTTTACGAGTCGGGTTTCTTTTAAATTTTTTGGTAAGTAAATGGTTACTATTCCTTTAAAAATTACTTCTGGTCTTTGGATTGTGCTGTGACTATCTCCAAACAAACACTGGACTACGAGACTGAGGTTCTTCAGGGTTACCCTCATTTTCAATGTCTTTCTTCTCAGACTCAGCTCCCCAGTAAGGGGTTGTGTCTCATTCCAGCTGTGTAAATCCGATGCAAGAACACAGCCTGGCATATGGCATAGGAACAATAAATGCTTGCTGAATAAATAAATACACCTATGACTATCCAGTGGATTATAGACTCCTACAGAGCAAGTACCTACTCTTATTTTTCCATGCGTCCAAATACATCAATGAATGCTGTAGTGAGCTGAATGGTGGCCCCCAAAAGGATATGTCCACGTCTGAATCCCCAGAACCTGTGAGTATTAATTTATATGACGAAAGATGTAATTATGTTACGGATCCTGAGAGGAGAACCTTATCCTGGATTATCTGGGTGGGTCCTAAATGCAATCCCATGCATCTTTTTTTTTTTTTTCAGGGATGTTCTTTTATTTTTTTTTCTTTTTTTCTTTTTTTCTTTCAGGGATGCTCTTTTATTTTTTTTTTATTTTTAAATTTTTTTAACATCTTTATTGGAGTATAGTTGCTTTACCACATGCATCTTTATAAAAGAAGCAGAGAGAGTTTTAAGACAGAAGAAGAGGAGGCCACGTGACCCCAGAGGCAGAGACAGGAGGGATGTGGCCACGTGCCAAGGAACACCTGGAGCCACCAGAGGATGGAAGAGGCAAGAAAGGATTGTTTTCTACAGCCTCCAGAGGGAGTACAGCCCAGCTGACACCTTGATTTCAGACTTCAGACCTCCAGAACATGGGAGAATAAATTTCTGTCGTTTTAAACCACTTAGTTTGTGGTGATTTGTTACAGTGGCCACAGAAAACGAGTACAAACGCCTTATACGTAATGGATGCTCAATAACTCTTTATCAGTGACCTGTCTGGGTCACTTACAATCACAGGCTGTGCTTCCTTTTTAAAGTCACTCACACATCCCCACACCTTCCTGGCCAAAAGCCAGGACTCCATTATGTCACTTCAACACTTGTAAATGCTGTTGTAACCAAGGGGTCCCTCACTGCTGTCTGAGGGACAGTCAGGTTCCAGGGGCGGAGAGTGTTTTACTGACAACATATTCCTATAAAACATCCTTCACGCATTCCTCCAGGAAGGAGATGGTATGATGCCAGGAGGATCAATGGCTCCTCTGACGGACAATCACCTCACTGGGGTCTCTCCAGCTGGCAGCCGACTCAGGCTGAACACTCGGCAGCCTCCCTACAGGAAACACCGCAGAACTGAGAGGAAGCCACGTCGGGCTGTCCGTTTCCGATTCTGCACACAAGAAAGACAAAACATGAAGTTGCTCTGCTGGCCGGGAATTAAGTGTGTCCGAATGTAACCCCGCAAACACAATCCCAAATAAGGCAAAGGGAAGTCTGGGATTAACAGGAGTGTCATCTACTCAGAAGTAAACACCAACTGTGATTTGCACTATAATTTGTTTTTCAGCGTATTTCCTCCACAATATTCCTCAGAGGACAGAGGCCTTCTCTCATGTCCATGACTTGAGAAACCACTCAAACTCCCCCAGCCACATACTGATTGATTCTGCCTATCAATGTCTGCTACCTGATCCTCCAGAAATGGTTGTTTTTACCTCTGCTGGAGCAGGTTTTCATCACAGGGGTCCCATTTTATTCAGTCGCGCTGCCAATGAAGTATTTCTTACCATAATGTCTGTCTGATACTAGAAACTCCAGATGCTATGATGCATGCCACCCTTCTCTCACCCCCATCTCCCCTAACCCATATGGCTTTCTCCAATAACTTTTATTTTTATTTACTTTTTTTACTGAAGTATAGTTGACTTACAATGTGTTAGTTTCAGGTGTACAGCAGTGATTCAGTTATACACACACACACACACACACACACACACACACACACTGTTTTTCAGATTCTCTTCCCTTATAGGTTTTTACAAAATATTGAGTATAGTTCCCTGTGCTATACAGTAGGTCCTTGTTGGTTATCTACTTTATATACTAGTGTCCAATAACTCTTTTTGATTATTTTTATTTTATAATGGAGTATGGTTAATTAACAATGTTGTGTTAGTTTCAGGTGTACAGCAAAGCGATTCATTTATACATACACACATGCATCTATTCTTTTTCAAATTCTTTTCCCATTTAGGTTATTACAGAATATTGAGCAGAGTTCCCTGTGCTATACAGTAGGTCCTTGTTGGTTATCTATTTTAAATACAGCAGCTTGTACATGTCAATCCCAAACTCCCAATCTATTCCTCCCCCCAATAAATTCGTCCTCTAAGTCTGTAAGTCTGTTTCTGTTTTGTAAATAAGTTCATTTGTATCATTTTTTTTAAAGATTCCACATATAAGTGATATCATATGATATTTGTCTTTGTCTGACCTATTTCGCTTAGTATGATAATCTCCAGGTCCATCCATGTTGCTGCAAATGGCATTATTTCATTCGTTTTAGTGGTTGGGTAATATTCCACTGTATATGTACCACATCTTCTTCATCCATTCATCTGTTGCTTCCATGTTGCTTTTAGGCTGCTTCCATGTCTTGGCTATTGTAAACAGTGTTGCAACGAACATTGGGGTGCACAATAACTCTTTTTAAAAGCTACAGCTTTCAGCAAGCACGTCTAGGTTAGATGTGATTTGATGGTAACACTGCCCATCACCTACAAGAGGAGACACCAGTGGTCCGGCAATGCCGGTATTACGTACACACCACTGCCTGCAGAAGCTACACGCCTGGACCCCTCATCTCAATTCCCTTCCAGTTCCCTTCCAGAGGCAGGACTGGGGAGAAGCAAGAGGAGAAGAGGGTCTATTAAAACCCTCCACCACAGAGCGTGCTCCATGACCCTGGGCAGGTTATATAACTTCCTTGGGCCGTAATGTCCTCGACTGTAAAATGGGGCTAATAATGGTAGCTACTGACTTCATAGGGCAGCTAAAAGGACTCCCTGTGGGAGTGGACAGCAAGTACTTAGCACAGCATTTGCACAGAGTAAACGCTCAGGCAATAGTAGGTGTGCATGTGTGCATGGATGATATCAAGTCTACGGGAGGCTAAACTCTCTAATTAGATTTCTGAATCCTTCCTGCATCTCTTACACCTTCACCTCTCTTTAGAGCTCCTAGGGGCTGCCCCAAGGAGGCTCTGGTCCCTTGACCTTGCTCAGCACGCAGCATGATGCAGCGTTTGGCTCCAGCACAGAGCTTTGCTGGGCGTAAGTGTCCCTCCCTGCAGAGGAAGGGAATTAGGACTTCAAGTAGAGCCGCCAGCCAGGAGGCTCTGCGGTTCTGTCCCTGTCCTTGTGTCCATATATACCAACGGTCACACACGTGCGTGCACAGTCTACGGCTCAGGAAGATGCAGCCCACCTGGCGGACCCCAACCCCCAGGGAGGTGAGGACCTAGGAGGAGACACAGGCTTCCCGGGAAGACCCCGCCGGAACTCAGCTTCCCACACACCAGCCTCTCCCTCGCCCCGGTTATTTCTGGTTATTTCTCAGCTAAGACTTTCTCTCCAATTGGTGATTGTTCATATTTTAAGTTTTAGTCACAGATGAACCATGAGCAAGTTTGGTCCACGACATTCTCTCCCATAATTCTATCACATGATAAACACGCCACAGTGTCAACATCGTCAGTTATGGTGCATTATTCGAAATTAAAATTCTGCCGCCTCTTTACAAGGAGAAGAGGTTCTTACAGTGAAGGCAGTGGGAATGACAGTGACCTTGACTTGTTTATTATACGCCCAGAATTAGCCCCAGAGATACTCACTCCCAAGAGTTTCAAACAATCTTAAAATAGTTATGTCGCAGGATTTTCTCATTATTATTGTCAAATTATTTCCACAATGAAACTATATTGAATTAGTTGAACTTCAGCAGTCTTCAGGAGACGGGTGACCTGAGGAATTACATAGCGTGAGCCCCTCTGCGGAAGGGCCCCAGTGAAGCCTGTGCCCTCCCCCTTCTGATGGTTTCTCAGAGCACGGGGTCGTGCTCTCTCTCCAGCAAAGCCTGAGTCTGGACTCGTTATGGTCAGCGGTGGAGCTTTCGCTCTCGGGCTTAGCTCTTCCTTGCTCTCGGGGAACTGGGAGCCAGTCCCTGGGGAGAATCCACAGACCCTCTCCTGAGTAACTATTCCTTTCCCGACAGCCCTTCTCCAGGGGGCTCTCCCAAAACCCTAGGTGAAGACAGTATGGCGCGGTCTCCAATTTCAGGCAGATCCCCTCTTCGATGATCATTTGTATCCAGTCAATGTCCAAACAAGGAGCATGGTGGGGGGAAGGCAATAGAGAAAAAAAGAAGGGGAAAGGTGGGGAGGCGGGAGCGGGGAACAAAGGAGGAGAGACAATGTGAAAAGACAGTGAACACCCCCTGTGAGGACGCAGTGACTGATGGGGAAGGGGGTGCCTGCCCCATCCCTCTCCACTCCCAGTCCTGCCCAAGCTAGACACCATCCAGCCCGCCCAGTCTCTGCTCATCAGAATTTGTTGAATTAACCCAAGGATTCCTTCTGATAGTCTGTATCATGTTTAACAACTTCTTAAAAAATATTTTTTATTTTTTAAAATGTATTTGTTTTTGGCTCCGTTGGGTCTTCGTTGCTGCGCCCGGGCTTTCTCTAGTTGCGGCGAGCGGGGGCTGCTCTTCGCTGTGGTGCATGGGCTTCTCATTGCGGTGGCTTCTCTTGTTGTGGAGCACAGGCCCTAGAGCACACGGGCTTCAGTAGTTGTGGCACACGGGCTTAGTTGCTCCGCAGCATGTGGGATCTTCCCGGACCAGGGCTCGAACCCGTGTCCCCTGCATTGGCAGGCGGATTCTTAACCACTGCGCCACCAGGGAAGTCCAACAATGTTTTCTTTTAGAATGAAAACTAGAGGTGGGGAAAACCTGAAAATAATTATGTATATGTATATATTAATGTGTAATTATATATGTATATATTACATTTTATATTTTAAAATGTATGATTTACAAAAAAGTGTACAAATCATAGGTGTACAGCATGTTGAACTTCCAAAAACAGAACAGACCTGTGTGACTAGCACCTTAGTCGAGGAAATAAATTGGCAGTATCCCAGAAGTCCCCCTCACGCCCCTTCTGATCACTAAACAGCACCCACGCTCCCACCCCAAGAGTAACCACTGTCCTGATTTTTAACATCACAGATTAGTTTTGCCTATTTTTGAACTTTATATTGTGTTCACAGAAGCAAAGAGGATGTATTCCTTTCCGCCTGGCTTCTTTCACTCCACATTTTATTTGTGAGCTTCCTCCACATTGTTGCTTGTAATTATTATACTCTCTTCATTCTCACTGCAGTATAGTGTTCCATTGTGTGAATGAATATTCCACAGTTCCTTCTTCCATTGATGGGCTTTTGGGTAGTTCTGTATCTTGTGTCTTGAAAACAGTGCTGCTATAAACATTCTTATATGTATGTCTTTGGGAGACTCTCCATATACATATGTTTACCTGGAGTGGAATTGTTGGGTCCTAGCTGTGCATATGTGTGTTCAACTGTAGTGAATGTTCCTATGTATACTGCTCACGATTCAAAGGTATCCTCTGCGTCTATGTGAGGGTCCCAGAGGCAGGAGTGCTGGGTGCTGGGTTTCTATCACTTACCACTGAGAAGCAGTCCATGCCTTCAACAAGTCATGTAAAGAGAATAAACGTTTAACTCTAACGTGTTTCTGTTATTTTTTATAAATATGTTAGAGCAAAAGAACAACCACTGCCCAAATATCATTAACTGAAAAATTACCAGGGGAGGAGGCTGACCCCAGACAGCACAGCCCTCCTCTCTAGGTCAACAGCAAGCAGCCTGGCCCCGTCCACAGAGAAGTAAACTACCCACCCGCAGTGAATACCCAACTGATGGAAAAAAGAGGACACTGAGAACAGCATCTCTAGTCCATGACTTGTTTTTTATCAAATTAGACTTAAAAAGCACTTGAATGCATTGCAGTGATGACAACAGAAATGGAAATGTACGGTTATTACTATGTAAACCACGTGCTCTCCAGCCACACGCTGAGACTCAATGTTTCACGCCTTTACAACAACACTGCGTGCCACTGAACAATGTCATCAAAATAATAATAATGAATCTCCGAGGGACAAGTCGCCTCAGAGAGCCTGCCTCTCCATATTGTGATAGCCTTCTAAACACTGCCTCAGCAACTACTGTATTTTATTTCATATTTTGAGAAGAAGACAAGAGTTTTCAACAAGTAAAAGCCCAGTTAAGTCATACAGGTGCTGTCCGAGCAGCATTATTCATCACCAAAAAGTAGAAACAATTCAAATGTCCATAACTGGTGAATGGACAAACAAAATGTGCTATATCCAAACAATGAAATATTCAGGCATAAAAAGGAATGAACTGCTGATACTTGCTATAACATGGATGGCCTTGAAAACATTAAGCTAAGTAAACAGAAGCCAGACGTAAAAGGTCATATGCTGTATGCCTGCATTTATACAAAACGTCCAGAACAGGAAAATCCATAGAGACAGAAAGTAGACTGCTGGCTGGCAGGAGGAGGGGGGAGAGAGAAGAATGGGGAATGACCACTAGTGGGTTTGGGGTTTCTTTTTGAGGTGATGAAAATGTCCTGAAGTTAGATAGTGATGATAGTTGCACACCTTTCTGAATATAGTAAAAACCACTAAATTGTATACTTTATTTATTTATTGTTGGCTGCGTCGGGTCTTAGTTGCGGCACGTGGGCTCTTCGTCGCGGCACGTGGGCTTCTCTCTAGTTGTGGAGTGTGGGTTTTCTCTCTCTAGCTGTGGTGCGCCGCCTCCAGGGAGCGTGGGCTCTGTAGTTTGAGGCACGAGGGCTCTCTAGTTGAGGCGCGCGGGCTCAGTAGTTGTGGCGCGCAGGCTTAGTTGCCCCGTGGCATGTGGGATCTTAGTTCCCCAACCAGGGATCGAACCCACGTTCCCTGCATTGGAAGGTAGATTCTTTACCACTGGACCCCCAGGGAAGCCCCTAAATTGTGTACTTTAAAAGGGTGAATTTTATGATAATGTGAAATGTATCTCAATTTTAAAGAACATCAAGTTAAGAGCCAGGGCACTGAAACCAGACATGGATTTGACTCCAGTCTGCTGCATGCATGATTCTGTGGGCAAACCACCTAAGCCTTCTAAGCCTCAGTCTCCGCCTCTGTAAAATGGAGATAATAAAAGAATGATCTCAAATTGTTCTTGTGAGACTCAAACTTACAGGTGGAATCTAAAAAATACAACAAAATAGTGAATATAACAAGAAAAGATGCAGACTCACAGATATAGAGAACAAACTAGTGATTACCAGTGGGGAGGGGCAATACAGGGGTAGGGGATTAAGAGGTACAAACTACTGTGTATAAAATAGATAAGCAAAAAGGATATATTGTACAGCACAGGGAACAGAGCCAATATTTTATAATAACTATAAATGGAGTATAACCTTTAAGAATGGTCAATCACTATATTGTACACCTATAACATATAATATTGTACATCAACTATACTTCAATTAAAAAAATAGCATAACCTTAAGAAAACAAGGTAATAAGAGTTTGGTACAGTGATGACACACAGAAAATGTCCAATAAGACATTCTTTGACATAAATTGCAGCAATATCTTTTTGGATCTGTCTCCTACAGTAATGGAAACAAAAACAAAAATAAACAAATGGGACCTAATGAAACTTAAAAGCTTTTGCACAGCAAAGGAAACAGTAAACAAAACAAAAAGGCAACCTACACAATGGGAGAAAATATTTGCAAACAATGCAACCAACAAGGGATTAATCTCCAAAATATATAAACAGTACATTCAGCTCAATATCAAAAAAAAACAACCAACCAATCAAAAATGGGCAGAAGACCTAAATAGACATTTCTCCAAAGAAGACATCAGATGGCCAAGAGGCACACAAAAAGCTGCTCAAAATCACTAATTATTAGAGAAATGACAATCAAAACTACAATGAGGTTTCACCTCACACCGGTTAGAATGGGCATCAGCAGAAAATCTACAAAGAACAAATGCTGGAGAGGGTGTGGAGAAAAGGGAACCCTCTTGCACTGTTGGTGGGAATGTAAATTGATACAGCAACTATGGAGAACAGTATGGAGGTTCCTTAAAAAACTAAAAATAGAATTACCATATGACCCAGCAATCCCACTACTGGGCATATACCCAGAGAAAACCATAATTCAAAAAGACACATGCGGGGCTTCCCTGGTGGCGCAGTGGTTGAGAATCTGCCTGCCAATGCAGGGGACACAGGTTCGAGCCCTGGTCTGGGAAGCTCCCACATGCCGCGGAGCAACTGGGCCCGTGAGCCACAACTACTGAGCCTGAGCGTCTGGAGCCTGTGCTCCGCAACAAGAGAGGCTGCAATAGTGAGAGGCCCGCGCATCGCGATGAAGAGTGGCCCCCACTTGCCGCAACTGGAGAAAGCCCTCGCACAGAAACGAAGACCCAACACAGCCAAAAATAAAAATAATAAATAAATAATAAATAAAAAACTTAAGAAAAAAAAAAAATAGACACATGTACCCCAATGTTCATTGCAGCACTATTTACAACAGCCAGGTCATGGAAGCAACCTAAATGCCCATCGACAAACGAATGGATAAAAAAGATGTGGTACATATATACAATGGAATATTACTCAGCCATAAAAAGGAACAAAATTGGGTCATTTGTAGAGACGTGGATGAATCTAGAGACTGTCATACAGAGTGGAGTAAGTCAGAAAGAGAAAAACAAATATCATATATTAACGCATATATGTGGAACCTAGAAAAATGGTACAGATGAACTAGTTTGCAGGGCAGAAATAGAGACACAGATGTAGAGAACAAATGTATGGACACCAAGGGGGGGAAGTGGTGGGGCGGGGGTGGTGGTGGTGTGATGAATTGGGAGATTGGGATTAACATATATACACTAATATGTATAAAATGGATGACTAATAAGAACCTGCTGTATAAAAAATAAAATTCTAAAATTCAAAAAAAAAATACAATGAGTTATCACCTCACACCAGTCAGAATGGCCATCACCAAAAAGTCTACAAACAATAAATGCTGGACAGAGTGTGGAGAAAGGGAAACCGTCCTACACTGTTGGTGGGAATGTAAATTGGTACAGCCACTATGGAGAACAGTATGGAGGTTCCTTCAAAAACTAAAAATAGAGCTACCACATGATCCAGCAATCCCACTCCTGGCATGTATTTGGAGAAAACCATACTTTGAAAAGATACATGCACCCCTATGTTCATTGCAGCACTACTTACAATAGCCAAGACACAGAAGCAACCTAAATGTCCATCAACAGATGAATGGATAAAGAAGATGTGGTATAAATATACACAATGGAATATTACTCAGTCATAAAAAAGAATGAAATAATGCCATTTGCAGCAACATGGATGGGCATAGAGATTATCATACTAACTGAAGTCAAAGTCAAATATCGTATGATATCGCTTATATGTGGAATCTAAAAAAATGATACAAATGAACTTATTTACAAAACAGAAACAGACTCACAGACTTCGAAAACAAACTTACGGTTACCAAAGGGGAAAGGTGGGGGGGAGGGATAAATTAGGAATTTGGGATTAACATTTACACACTACTATATTATATCTATCTATATATATATTATATCTATAAAATAGATAATCAACAAGGACCTACTGTATAGTGCAGAGAACCATACTCAATATTTTGTAATAAGCTACATGGGAAAAGAATCTGGAAAAGAAAATATATATGTATGTGTGTGTGTATAACTGAATCAGTTTGCTGTACACATGAAACCAACACAACATTGTAAATCAACTATACTTCAATAAAAACATAAAGAAAAGAAAATGCCCAATAAACTACTGTTGACGTTAAAGTGACAGAAATAGTAGAAACTAGCTCTTAGCAAACATATCTTTTGACATTCCCGGGATATACTCATCAACGACATCTATCAGACCACTATATCCAGTAAAGGATATAATTTTCTATATATTATGTAAGTAGTTAAACTGGTGAGGTTTGCTGCTCAGTCAAAACGGGGAAATCCTGTCATAAAGGAAGAAATATCAACAAGCAGAGAAACGGGGTGGGAAGAGCTGTCTCCAGAGTCCCCAAGGATGGGCTGTCAAGCAGATACCGTCGGGAGTGCTTATTGTCTGAGAATCAGCTGGACAGGTGGCCCCCGCTCCAATCCCCCCAAGACACCATGCTCGATGGCTTCCCATCTTCCCCCTTCGTGCTCAAGTACGAGCAAGGATATTAACACCAGGGCTGCAGGTCCAGGAAAAGGCAGGTCCCATCATCACACCTCTGAAACTGCAGGGCATGCTGCTCCTATCAGCGGTGGCAGGAGAAAGGTGTGGTAATGCCGGTTCCCTCTCTCCAAGAGCCAACTCTTGCCAGATCAACCACTGCCCGCCATGTCTGCTGTAACTTGTTGCTGAACTACATTCTATGTAATCCCCCAAAACATGAGTTGTAGTAGGATCTTTCTAGTTATCACACTTAGCAATGCCAACAGTACTCCATAAATCAGAAGTTTCCTTAAAAGTAATATTTCAGGATGGCAGTTCCAAATTTATCCTGTAATTACCAAGGGCTGAAGAAAGACTGACTGCAGCGGGTGTCCTTCTTCATGGTCCTGGGGCCATCTTGGAGCTGCTCGTATGGCACCTGTATGACTTAACTGGGCTTTTACTTGAAAACTCTTGAGTCTTCTTCTCAAAATATGAAATAAAATACAGTAGTTTTTGAGGCAGTGTTTAGAAGACTATCATAATGTGGAGAGGCAGGCTCTCTGAGGGGACTTGTCTCTTGGAGCTTCATTATTATTTTGATGACATTGTCCTTTTTGGCCATCCGTATGTCTTCTTTGGAGAAATGTCTATTTAGATCTTCTGCCCATTTTTGATTGGGTTGTTCATTTTAGTGATATTGAGATGCATGAGCTATTTATATATTCTGGAGATTAAGCCCTCGTCGGCTGCATCATTTGCAAATATTTTCTCCCATTGTGTAGGTTGTCTTTTCATTTTGTTTATGGTTTCCTTTGCTGTGCAAAAGCTTTTAAGTTTAATTAGGTCCCATTTGTTTATTTTTGTTTTTGTTTCCATTACTGTAAGAGACAGATCCAGAAAGATACTGCTGCAATTTATGTCAATGCCAATCACTGTGAGAAGATCCTATGTAACAAGGGCTTCCCTCTATTGTCTTTTTTTCTTTTATTTTTTTCCTAAATGTAGTTTAATGCAATTTTTAAAAGCATCACATTGCTTTCAGCTTTTTTTCTTAATGATGTTTTAGAACATCATTGGCTTGTTGTACTGTTCCTTTTTCAGAAATTATCTACATGTGTATGAAAAATTCTGTTATATACATTTCTTCCCCTAAATTTTCATGGCTTTGTTGGGGTATCAACATAGCTATTAAAAATCAGTTGGTTAACATTTTAGGGTCAGATAAATTTAGATCCACTCCTTACTGGTTATTTTACTGTCGAGAAGCTACTTAACTTCTCTGAGTATCAGCTGCTTCTTTTGTAAATTGGGTATATTATCTACTTGATAAAATGGTTATGAAAATTCAATAAGATCACATATAAGAACATTACCTTAGAGAAATAAGATAATGTATCTAGAATGTATACAGATCCCAGCTTTCAGTAACCACTATTATTATTGCAACTTTGTGGTTAGACAACCATGATTGACTTTAATTCAATATTGCTTTCTTCAAGACTAAATCCACCTTTGGGGGTTGGAGACACTTGAAGACACCTGGCCTCCTGTGAACCCTGTGAATGTATCTGTCACCCAGGAAGTTCTGGGTTTAAATGAAGTATTTCTCTGACCTCATCTTGTAAATAAAGTCCCGCGGAGAACGCTTGTTTCGGACACCTTTTGCGCACTACTTCACAATCCTCTCGTCTCTACCTTGCTAGCTACAGCCAGAACTACAGATCAGGAGAACTACACAGCACCCACCTGGGATGGAGCTTCTCCGACACCACAGGGTGGGACTCCTAGAGGTGTGGGGAGTTTACACAGATGGAGTCACCCTGAGACTTGCCACAGGGACACTAGTGCACAAGTCCCAGAATTCTGAACTCCCAAATTCCCCTGAACTTTCTGGACCAGCAAAGCAGCTCCTTTCAAAAGGAGAGCTGCTCCTTCTTGCCTGGAGACCTGCAAAGACCTCCCCTGAGGCAGCTGCCTCATAAGGCAATGCTCCCCTTCCTCAAAATCCTTCCACCCCAGCTGATAGTTAGGGCCAGGTCTCAGCACAGCCTGCAGCAAAATAGAGTCCCTGCCCTTGCAGGAAAAAGCTTTCTACTGAAGGACTTTCAGGTTTCACGATCATGTATAGATGGAATGGGGAACGCATGGGTGAAGGAGGGTTGATGGGGTTAATGTCAGGCTAGACTGATGAGAACTTATCAACACACGAGCACTCCCTTGTAACTGGTAGCTTAGTATCCTGGCACAGACAGGACCTGAAGCTGCTCCTCAAATGTTCGGATGGCTCCTGGAAGCCTAGGCACAATGACGGCCTACAGTGAATTAAATGGGGATGCTGGAACTGCCTTGGTGTAATACTGAGGGATGAGTTAAAGGTTTGAAGGTTGAAGGGTTAAGACTGGACTTATTATGAGAGAACAAAAGAGCCCACCATCTGACCATGATCCCAAGAAGGCCAAGGGGTCGCTCTCTTCACTAAATGGTAACAGCACTAGTGAGAAATCCAATGGCTCTGGTCTCCGTTGGCTGGAGTTGACATAAGAGATGCTTCCTGGTATTGGGTGCTTTTGAATTAATGGAGGATGACAGGATTCCAAAATAGCAGAGGCCAAGTGGTGACAATTAACCATCAGAGGCTGGACGGATGTAAATACCATAATCGACAGCAAGGCCAGAGTGGCAAACAGGGTGCTTTGACCACTAGGAGTCTGTAGCCATGGCGGATTGGCCACAGGCAAGATGGGTGGACGGACTAGACGTGTTATTTGACTTGTATAAAAAAGAGACAGTGGGCTGGAGAGCCGAAGGCTGGCATCAGCTGCTGTAATTCACAGGTTCACGGGCCACTGGAAGAGAAGAGGCTAGGTCTCCTTGGGGAGGGACCCTGCAACACCACCACACAGTTCATAAGATAAAGAGTTCACTGATCCTTCTACAAGAGGATCCACACCACTGACGAGAATCTTTGGCGCTGAGGAAAACGGGATGCCAGATCTTTCATGTTGGATATGGGTCTGAGCTGACGCTGGACCCGTGGGACCTAAAAGGGTGATTCTCCAGTTGGAGTCCAGGTGACAGATGGAGTTGTGACCATGTCTGTTTCACAAGGGGTCTAGTAGGTCCACAGAAGCATCTGTGGGTATTTTCCCAGCCTCCAACTGTAAAATTCCTATAGATATACTTAGAAACTAGCAGAATCCTCACAACGGTTCCCTAGGAAGAGTCAGGAGATCCTCTCTATAGAAAAGGAAGATCTACAGATGTTATTTTTCTTACATCCCTAAAACAAAACATAGTATTTTGTCCCTGAAATAATAGTTGGCAGTCTAAAAAGGTAAAATAAAAAGTAGTATATTTTCCCTTAGAAGACAGTATGAAGGAACATTCATACTACATCAGCCTTTTGCCATGTCTGACATTCCTTGCATTTCCATGACATTTAGTGACCTAAATTCTGTCCAGTATCAGGCAAGCTGAATGTAAAATACCACAAAAAACCCAAGAACAAATAGACATTTGGCAATTTGAAGTTGAGCAGTTAAAAGTTACTCATTTGGGCAAACGAAATCCCCACTTTCCCCACAGAGTTACCTTCTCTTTAGTGACCAGAAATAGAACTTTTTTTTTTTTTAAAAGGGAACGCTATTTATTTATTTATTTATTTAGGCTATGTTGGGTCTTCGTTTCTGTGCAAGGTCTTTCTCTAGTTGCGGCAAGTGGGGGCCACTCTTCATCGCGGTGCGCGGGCCTCTCACTATCGCGGCCTGTCTTGTTGCGGAGCACAGGCTCCAGACGCGCAGGCTCAGTAGTTGTGGCTCACGGGCCTAGTTGCTCCGCGGCATGTGGGATCTTCCCAGACCAGGGCTCGAACCCGTGTCCCCTGCATTGGCAGGCAGATTCTCAACCACTGCGCCACCAGGGAAGCCCCAGAAATAGAACTTTGTTAGAGAAACAGGAAGGAAAAAAAAAAAAAAATGACACCGGTTTCTGAAATTGAAATGAAAAGGCTATAATTAGGAGCACCTTCAGCTAATTTTTGCCTTCAGAGGAGTATGCTGTGAAATGAAGTGATTTAGCACTGAATTACTTATACTGATGATCTTAAATAATTTCAGGTATCACAGCTGATCCAAACAGTGACACAGAAAAATTCTTAAGGTTAAGGAACCATATCGTACTCTCATTCATCCCTTATTTACCTTCGCAGCGCTTTGCACAGAGTAGATATTCATTACATAGTGGGTGAGAGCCGTTTCTCTATGACAAGAGACCACTAGAAAAGTGGCACCGAGTATGAGGACTTTTGATAAATGTCAACAGGATCTCTGCCTCCTAGGCCTCAAGGGGATCAAGCAGTTGATGAGGTGAAGATTCTCTCTGTAGAAGTATCTCATAGTACAGAAGCATGGAGATAAATGAAGGAGGAATGATAGAATATCACCACAGTGCAGTGTCCAATGAATTAATGGATCTTGGCAATGATCATCAACAGGTAATAACATCACAGAAAGAGAGAACAGCAACCAGACATCTGCAGCTCCTGCCAGACATACATAACACCATTGTCCCTCCTACTCAAAAAAAGAGCTTGACTCTGATCAAGCTTCTAGGAGATCTAACTATCAATTTACAGGAAGTATTCAACATAAGGAAGAGGGGAAAATGATAAATGACACCATGGGGATGTTTCCTTCTAGCTTGATTTTTTATTTCCAACCAGTTTCTGTTTTTTAAATTATATTTGTAAATACAATAAAAATACATTACTAGAAAAAAGAAATGTTTAAAAATAGACAACATACAAGCCCCAATTTTTTATTCATAGATTAAGAAGACATAAAAGTACATTCTTATAAATATAATTAGAAAAAATAAGAAGAAAGAGAAGAATTAGGAAAGCTATACTTATTATTCTTTGAAAATGTGCACATAGGAATTCCCTGGTGGTCCAGTAGTTAAGCCTCCGCACTCCCAATGCAGGGGGCCTGGGTTCAATCCCTGGTCAGGGAACTAGATCCCACATGCTGCAACTAAAGATCCCACATGCCACAACTTAAAAAAAAAAAAAAAAGATCCTGTATGCCACAACTAAGACCCAGTACAGTCAAAATAAATAAAGAAATTAATTAATTTTAAAAATGTAAAAATGTGCATATAGGCAATTAATCAAAAATTGCTACTACACTCACAACTTTGTCACCTTGCAGTTGTAGCTAAATAAAGGTACAGAGGAAGTGGCAATTCCTCTGTGGATATTAAATACTTATATATACACTTTGAATGAACACTATTTATATCACTATTTAAAATTTTAAATGTGAAAAATCATCTTGCTTCAAGCCTGTTAACCAATCTGACCTAAATTGAATTAAGGACAACACTACTTGTTGGGGATATTTAAAGGAACTGTTTCAATGTTTATTTTAATAACAATCATAGTATAGAAAACAGTTTCACAGAGACATGCTTATAGGAATGAAAGAATAGATTTTAAAGTAATTTTAGCAAGCTCAAGATATTTACTTTTTAACTTTTATCCAAAATGAGACAACAGATGTTGTATTTTCAAAATTCACCTTCAATCTACAGTAGCCAACTCTAGTAATTTGTCCTGTAAAGTTAAATTATCTTTCAATGAAAGAAATGGGTTTCTAGGCTCATGAATTTCCTATACATGAATTGTCTTTGATAAACAATTAAATTCAAAATGTTTGATCCAATTCAAAAGATGTTTGGTGATCACTTGTTATTTATGTCCAATATCACACATGGATAGTCTTCATTGATAATGATTATAAATTACAGAATATATCATAACAATCAATTGAAACTCTGTTCTTCCAAGCATTTTGTCTCCTTTTGATCTTATTTGCCACTGAAAAACATGTTGCTTTTCTTGTTTGCATCAAAGTATTAAGATCATTAAAACACCAAAGATATCAGATAAATTTATATTTTTTAAAAGTTGGAACCAAACTGGCTTCTTACCTTGAGGAACACCAGGAGCTCCTACATTTGACGGGACTTTTTCCCTCAATAAACATCATGCTTCAGCACGCCATAATTATTGTTTATGATCAGCTTCCGCTTATACATAATAAAGAGAATAATCTCACATTTCACGGATTAGCCTTTATGTGAATTCATAATTTTACTGTTTAATTCTGCTGGCACATTTCCACAGCAAGACATTCTTGACGAAGGAAGCAATATGTTTATTTACATTCTGACACAAGTTTCTTTATCCTCACAATTACTCTAGAATGTTCTCCTATCGTCCTAGCTGCACTGTTAGAACATCCTCATGCACAAAATTTAAGTCCAAACCACATTTGCTGATAATAACCACGTTCCTCGATGTTACAGAAATATCTAATTGCTATAATAGTTTCTAAACATTTACTCTGTACCTGTCACAAACCAGCACTGGACCACACTTTCAGAAGCAATGTTCTATAAGACAAATGACCTGATTTCTTCAACAACAAAACAACCGAAAAAAAAAATCAAAAGATAAAAAGAAATGGAGGAAAAACCTAGAGATTAAGAAAGACTTAAGAGACATATCAGCCAATTACTATGCATGACCTTCTTTGTATCCCAATTAAAATTTTATGTGACAATCAGAAAAATGTAAATAATTACTGAATATTTTAGGATATTAAGGAGTGATTGTTAATTTTTGAATGTGTGATAAAGATATTGTGGTTATATTTTTTTTCCAGAGAGTGCTTTTAAAGATATGAACTAAAATATTCACAGATGAAATGACATGTTGTCTGGGATTTGCACAAAGTAATCTGGGACTCGGGGAGAGAGGTACAGATGAAGTAAGATTGGCCCTGAAAAAGTGTTAAAGCTGGAGTAATTGGTACAGAAGGTCCACTGTACTATAGTTTCTACTTTTGTATGTATTTGAAATGTTTTATAATAAAAGCTTTTAAAAGATCAAGAAAATACTCAGTGACAAAAGCTACTACTATGAACAATTGGTATTGGTATTTTATTATTGATCTACAGGCATTAAAAAAAAGTAGTAGCACGTATGTACAAATTATCCAGGCCACAGAAAATGGTTAGTGCAGTGGTGGATTCACAGAAGAGCCACACCTCCGAGACACTCATGGTCCTTGGCTTCAAGCTTGTTTTAGGGTAGTTCTCAATCTTTTAAAACCCAGGTTCTTTATGGTATTTTCTAGATATTACAACCAATCTAGAAGATTTTGTTGATTTTTTTTATTCCTTTGTATTACAAATACAGATATCTACAATACGCTTTTTAAAACTCTACAGTTTGCCCCCCCCTTACACACACACACACACACACACACACACACACACACACACACACACTTCAAATACACCCTCTTCCCTATTGAAAACCATCATTCCGGGAGACTCAGGTTCTAACTGCCCACAGTTCACGCCATTTTCAGAAACAGCCCCTCTGGGCTCGGCCTGATGGAGTACAGTTCACCCCTACCTAGTTGCAGCCAACAATCAATAACGCCAGCTTCTCCCGTTCCCTCCCTCCCTCCTCGTGGCCTCTCCCCCATGCCTCCCTCCTCTTGCTGCCCACGAAGTTGGTTTCCCTCCTTCAATTCCCAAGCCCAACATTTATTCCCTTAAGAGCACAACTTTAGTTTTGAAGCCTAATAAATTCAGCTCTCACAGATCAAGTGCCCTCATATCTGAACCACCTGGGTGTTTACAGTACTTTCTTAGTCACACCCCTTTTTACTGACCCAGGTTTAAGTTGTTTGACGAAGGAATCCAGCTTTTTGAGGTCTAGTCAGCCCCTTTGCAGACCAAAGTCTAACTAACTACAGGTACACTGTTCATTTTGCTTAGTCATCTAAACACTTAGAATCTAAATGGAACATGGATTTTAGTTAACAAAGAATTACTGGCTAGTCTATCTGAAAACTACCAAGGTCCTGGAGTGAGAATTTAAAGTGTTATCTTCACAAGTATGTGGCCTTATACTCTTGCAATGGGGCTTTTCAAAACCCTTGCAGGTTGGTGCTATAGACTAAATGTATGTCTCCCCAAATTCATACGTTGAAGCCTAATCCCCGGTGTAATGGCATTAGGAGGCAGGGCCTTTGGGAGGTACTTAGGTTTAGATGAGGTCATAAGGGTGGGGCCCCATGATGAGATTAGTGCCCTTATAAGAACAGGAAGAGGCCAGAGCCCCCTCTCTCTCCGCCATGTTAGGACACAACAAAGAGGTGGCTGTCCACAAGCCAGGAAGAGAGTCCTTGCCAAAACCAGAATCACCCCAGCACCTTGATCTTAGACCTTCCAGCCTCCAGAACTGTGAGAAATAAATGTTTGTTGTTTAAGCCACCCAGTCTATGGTTTTTATTATAGCAGTCTGAACTGAATAAGAGAGTCGGTCACATGCCTATTTCAGAAATTATTTTAAATTTAACTGTACAAGTAATACACACATAATTTCTCATTATAAAATACAACTCAAATATGATAGCTAAAGCAAAATTCCCCCTGACTACAACCTCCTCTCCATCCCAATTCCCTTCCTGTAGGAAACTACATTCCCAGTTTGGTGTCATCCTTTCCAAATCATTTCTATGGGCACACACACATACACACACCCAGAAGCACCAATACACACACTCTCTCAATGGTATACAGTTGTGTGTGTGTGCATTTTAATATAATTATATTGTATGAATTATTTGTAACTTGCTTTTTTCAATAACTGCTGTATAGTATTCTGCGGAATACTAGTTTACTTAGGCATTCCTTTATTGATAATCATTTAGGTCGTTTCCAATTCTTTATTTTTGTCATGAATAACACGGCAATGAACAAATGCCTCTTTGCGTCCATCATACTCATTTTGAGATGGGAAAACGAAGGTAAAAGAAGATACCCATCTTGCCCAGGTTTGCAGTATGGCCTAGAGCAGAAGCAGAAGACTCACCAGTCTACTGGCTTGCTTTCCAAGGTTCTCCCGACATAAGATCATTCATTTTACTTAATCAGTTCTGATGCCTTTAAATATATATATTAAATATATATTTTAAACTTTATAAATATAATACAAAATTATATGTGTGTGCATATATATATGTATATATATACGCACATACATTCAAGTTAGCCTTTGGAGACAACTCCTACTGGATCAGCTACATTCCTTTAAAAATTCCCAGACATGTCTTTTTCTGCACACCAGGGCGACAGAGAGGAGAGTCAGGCAGCATTTCACCAAGAGCGCATTCCACAGCTCTGAGACTGCGAGCAGGGCCACTTGGAGTCAAGTTCATAGCAGCACACACCTTCCTCCCAGGAGCACCTCCATTTCTGGGGATGTAGCTTTTAAGCTGCTTTACAGAGAAAGGGCAGCGGAGTAAACACAATAGGGCAAAAGCAGCCTCACCTGGACACCAGGTGGAACCCAGTAGCGATGATGGCGGGAATGATCAGTGACGGAGCTTTTTACCCTGGGTCATGCATCGTGGTGAGGTCTTCACTTAATCCTCTTGACAGCATAGGGGTGGGCCCTATGATTACCCACATTTCATAGATGAAGAAATAAACCAGAGAGAGGTCAGGCCACTTAATCAGGATTGCACAGCTAGAAAATGGTCGGGTCAGGATGTGGTCCAGATTGCCAAATTCCAGGGCGACTGCTCTCAACTATGGGGTGCTGCCTCCCTAGCTTCAAGAAGACATCGACTTTCTACATTAGGCCAAGTAGAGGCCAAGTTCTATGGCGTTCTTTCAGAATAAATGCATCTTTGACTTACGTTTGCTCTCCATACAGAACTAGGCCCTGAATTATACTGGTCACTGCTGCCAGGGGTTCTCTGGAGAGCATCTTGCTGAACAGAGAAGTGTCCCGGGTACTTTGCGGCGTGGCACAGGGCAGGAATGCAGCCAGACAACCACATGTGCATCACGTTCCATATTTACCAGTGAAACCAGAAGCACAAACTCAGATCTTTGCTTTGCGCTGATCTTTCCGTGTGTGTGTGCGTGTGTGTGTGTGTGTGTTTTAAACTCCTGTCTGTTTTAATTGCCTCAGCTGTCAAAATACGGCAGCTGGGGAAACATGCAAACAGTAGATAGTACAACAGTAGAGCTTTTCAAACCAAATATTTATTTCCCAGGACGGCTAATTCTTAGAAATTTTACCTTATTTATACTGCAGGCATTTGGGGTTTACTACTTACACTTAATGAAAGCCAAAGGTTTACACTGGGGGTACACGACTCCCTGTCTCCTAAATCAAGATGCCTTTCGACCTCATGGAGAAATTCAAGTATTACTACTTATATTATAATAGTTAATCATAAGGAAAGTTTTAAATATACATTCAGTTTTAATGAACTTGATTAAGGCAGTGATTGGGGAACCTTACTCTTGTTTAAGACTTGCAATGCCTTCTTCTCTTTTCCCTAAAGAAGCTCTGTGCTCTACTTAGCTGAACTGGAAGTCCAAAGAGAGTCCTGCTAACAGTTTGCCAGGTTCTCACAAAGGTTTCCATTTCTACCTGCCGGGTGTGTGGTACAACCCTGCAGTGGCGCTGGTAGCAGGGGCGGGAACAGGGAACCTTGCACAGGAACCAGGTCCCTAGGTCTACAATGCTTTGGGCAGGTCGGAATGGACTAGCTGCTTCCTCCCCAAGTGCACACACTTCATCACAGGACTGAATTCTATTTTCCGACAACAGTCAACATCACTGGAAATCATCTTGTTCATTAATTTATTTACTTGCATATTGTCTACCTCCAGTCACCCCCATCCCATGGGAGCTCCAAGAGGGCAGGGGCCTCTTCCATGCTCACCACTTTATCCCCAAGCCTGCAACAGTCCCTGGGCACAGCAGTACTTATAGATATTGAATGAATGAATGACTAAATGAGTTGGATGTGAGATGTGTAGTCAAGAATGTAAAAGTAAGATCTAAAGATTCTTTTAAACAAAGGTCTCATTCACCAAAAAGTACTTTATAAATTCACTGGTTAGGAAAAAGAATAGGCCAGGAATCTTCATTTCTCCCCACTCCCTGCTCTGGAGGAGGAGACACAAGCTTTTTTTTTTTTTTTTTTTTTAACCTATGTTATCTTTCAAGTTCAGAAAAGAACTTTTCCGTAAAACATTTTCAACTTTTCCGTAAAACATTTTCAACTTTTCTTTTTTTTTTTTGGCAAAGGCAACAATCACAGAGTAATTACAGGCTTGACACCTAACAGGATCATAAATTAATTGAAAAGCTTTGTACTTCCCCCAACTCATCTCTCCTTTGACTGAGCAAGAATCCGTTAGGGAGGCAACATGATATCAACCCAGTGGCTGGAGACAAATACTTCAAGTCAGTCATAAAATTGTCTAACTGTCTTTGAAAATTAAACTCTTCCATAGCAGAGCCACATGTGGCTGCATTATTAATACTGCAACTTGATATATAAAGAAAAAGACCTGCCCCATCCTCTAGGGAATTAATTCTCCTAGGGCATCAGTTTGTAATTTCACACAATGAAATAGATGTTTAGCTAACAATCCCCCCATATTCTGGGAGTGCAAATGTATTTTCAAGTCATCTTGAGAAGACACATAGCCTCAAAAAATACATGTATATACTGGATTTCAGAAAACCAAGCCCTACTATTTATTGGCACCAGGTACTATCTGACACCCCTGGACCCACCTTCCCCAGGTCACTCAGAGAATCTGGCTTACCCCATAGCCCCCAACTAGGTCTATGGAAGTGGCAGACAGGGAGAGAGGGCTGCTTTTTGGAGAGTAGAGTTATCATGAAGAGAAGCATTTCTCCTTTTTGTTTATTCAAGACCCATTTATTCTCTAGTTCTCCCCACATGGAAACACCCTCCTTGAAAAGGCATTGAATCCTTCCGTTCACTTTAACACCTTGTGCTGAAACACGTGTTCCAAGGTTTCAACTATGAGATCCACATTCTTAAAGCACTAATTCTTAAACCTCATCTAGATTTCTCCCCTTGGATGGGGGGAGATGACCCAAACACAGCAAAGAACAGCTCAGGACTGTGGGCTCTGCTCGCCCAGGAGACCTTGCAGCTCCCCTGACCACCCGGTTGGAGCCAGGATTAGGGCCCTGAGACGAGGGGCGTCTGCTGGGCTGCTGCCACTGCCACCGGCCCCCAACTCCTGTCCTCTTCCCTAGGCTGGCTGTCACCTTTAGTTTCCCTGGAGTTTGGGGATTCCAGACGGTCTCTGCTCACACTTCTGTGTCACGCCTGCTGCCTCAGCACTGCTTATCCACACCAAGAGGGAAAAGCACACAGAACTGCTTTTCAACACACCAACGTTCCACACAAAAGTTATTTGATAAGCCTGCAGGTTCCTTTTCATCAGAGGACATTCCCAAGGCCGTGACCTCCCCCGGCTCCCCACTGCCCTTGCCGGCACACTGGACGCGCGTGGCCGCAGTGCTGAGTCGGGCGCACCCCCTGGCTCCACTCCGGCGCACTCTCCTGGAGAACTGAGGGCTCAGCAGCAGGATCTGGTCAAGCCTCCTTAGCAGAGCAGCGTGGCTTCTGGAATGCAAGGACACAGCTGCTGAAGCCTCCTCAGCCTCTCCTGCCAGCCACGCCAAGCCCTGCTGCCCTCCTTCTGAACATTCCACCCAGTTTCTAGGGGAATTCCGCCAGCGAGGTTCTGTGCTGAAGCCAGTCCTAGAGTGACAAGAGCCACACCTGCAGGTCTGTTCCACTGACCAGCCGCCCAGGACCGAGCGGGGCCCACGGACCCTGGTCTGGATTGTGTCGGCTGGTCATTCTTGTCTAGCTTCACTGGCCAACAGCCGCTGTCCTTCCTGTACTTTCCTGCTCATCACCGCACCAGCGGCTCACTCCTACCTGCTGCCGTCACACGCCTGGCAACCTCGTGTTCCGGGGCCAGCCGAGAACTGAGACCCCAGCAGACCCCTAGTTCCCAGCAGGCCAACTCCCCATTAAACTACTGCTGCCTGCCTAGCCGTGTTCTGGAGGCTTCAGAGCCGGGAGAGTGCGGGGAGCAGAGCAAGCCGCGGAGCCCCCAGCCCCCGGAGCCGCGATGCTCAGGGTAAGATGCTCCGCGGAGGCGCCGGAACCTCAGCGCACCGCCCCCCCCAACTCAAACAACCTCGGCGCCCGTCTGCCCCGCGGACCCGGGCGCACCTGCGGCCACCGTGACCCAGGACGGAGGAGCGGGGCGCGGGGCACGGCCGGCGGCGGGCGCTGTGGCGGTCGCTGGGGCGGGCGGGGACCCGGGCTCCAGTCCCGAGGCCGCGCGGTCCTGCCAGGCCCACCTCCGCCCGCAAGGGGATTCCTGTACAGACTAGAGGTACCTTCAAGAAGAGGAGAGCGGCGTTCCGTTCCCCAGCTGGACATCTGCTTGGCCAACAGACTTGCTAACTTGGTCCTATTTCCTGGGGCAGAGGAAAAGACAACTGAAGATGGTCCAGAGAAGACCCCAGGGTGAAGAGGGGACCAGCCTCCCTCCCCTGGAATTCTGGATTCCGGGTTCCTGAGACACATGGAAGCGGATCCTCCAGAGTGAATCTGGGAGGAAGGAACACGGCGGGCCATTTACTAGATGCTATCACATTGGGTTGCTGTCGGTTATCAAATACATAGAATAGTACCTGACCCTTATTAAGTGCTGTAAGTGCTAGCGGTTACATTTATTATTATTTTATTTGAAGCCCAGATTCTATATGACAAGTGACATGACTTTGGGCAAGTCCCTAACCTCTGTGGGCCTCTGTAAAAGTGAAGATAATAATATTTACTTCACAGGGCTGCATCTGTGTATGTTAAGAACCTCATAGCTTGTAAGCTTTTAATATAGTGTAAACTTTCAATAAGTAAAAGCCAGGCATATAACAGCAAAACAGATATGCTTCCTGGCTTTCTGCCTTCATGGAGCTTAAAGTCTAGTGGGGAAGGCTGGCACTGAACAAGTGACTCTAAGTGTGATATTAAAGGGAAGTTTAGTGTGCTCTGGCAATATATAGCTGAGGGAATGAACCTAGCCTGGGAGATCAGGAAAGGCCCCTTTAAGGAAGCAGAATTTCAGCTGACACATGATGGGTGAATAAGAATGCGCCAGACGCAAAAGCACTCCAGGTGGAGCAAGCAGCCTGTGCAGAGGCCCAGAGGCCAGAATATAGTGTAGCACATTAGACAAGCTGGAAGAAGTCCAGTGTGGACAGATGACAAAAAGCAGAGAGAAGTGCGACAGTTAATTTTACATGTCAATTTGGCTGGGCCACAGGGTGCACAGATATGTAGTTAAACATTCTGGATGTTTCTGTAAGGTTGTTTTTGGATGAGATTAACATTTTAATCAGTGGACTTTGAGTAAAGCAGATTGCCCTCCATAGCGTGGGTGGGCCTCATCTAATCAGTTGAAAGCCTGACTAGAACGAGAAGACCAGCGTCCTCCAATCAAGAGAGAATTCTCCGGCAGACTGCCTTTGGACCTCATCTGCAACATCAGCTCTTTCTGGTAATCCAGCAGACGGCTTTCAGACTGGAACTGAAACATTGGCTCTCCTGAGTCTCCAGCCTACTGGACCACCCTGCAGCTTCTGGATTTGCCAGCTTCCATAATCACAAGAGCAAATCCTTGTAATACATCTCCTTCTATATATATATATATATATATATATATATATATATATATATATATATATATATATACACACACATATCCCATTGGTCTGTCTCTCTGGAGAACCCTGACTAATACAGGAGTCAGGAGAGAGGTGGTGTTGTGGGTGGAAGCCACTCAAAGGTCCAGTGACCCCAGTGGTTAAGTCACGGGATGAGAGGGCAAGGAAGGTGTATGGGGCAATGGGGAGCCCTGGGAGGGCCTTTGAGAGGAAGCCCCATGGTCAGATCTGTGATTTTGAAATGGTCTGTGTGGTGCAGCATGAAGAGCGGAGGGCGGGGCAGCGGTAGAGCCCGGGGTTACCAGTGGGGCTGTCGCTGCTGCAGCGTCAGCAGATGTAGAGGCTTGGACTGGGGTGAGGACGGAGAGATGCTGAAATAGAAGGATCCATGAAAGAGCGAGGAGTTTTCATCCACGTGGTTGGCTATTAATGTCTTTTCTCTTAGAAAAGTGCGATAAAGCATCCCGTAATTCTCCTTCAAGGACAGTACAATGGATTCACTGGTTCTTCCAATTGGAACATATTTATTTGCCCATATCTTCCATTCTATTGATGCCTCTATCTCCTTTCCTCAGCCTAACAGTGACATAACCGTGAAAACAGGAGCCAAGAGAAAGAACAGATGGGAACGCTGGCTGAATTCCCGGATGGGAGCACGCCTCCCACCCAGTGGGGAGGGGCTGCGTGGTCACAGGCACACTGAGCCACCTCTTGTTTACACAGACACAGCTCCCTGGGGTGCACAGCAGCAAGGATCAGGGCTCCTTCACTTACAACTCCTAAAACGGACTGAGGATGATGAAGCCTCCCGTGAATTCCCATGGCTGCATTTTCAGATCCCGGTATCGCAAACAATCTCAACCATCTTTTTAACCCTTGACATTCAAATACAGTGGCTGAATAAACAGATTTGCTCCTCAAGGCAACCTCTGTGCTTTTTAAATGGTCTGCCACTGCTCAGCACGAAGAAAGGAGGGGCCAGGAGAGCTCGGTGGGGCTGTTGCTGGAACCTCTCCACCCACCGCGAGGTACGACGTTCAGAATCAGGTTATATATTTATCTTGGGAATATTTGCAAAGCAAGTCCTCCTGGCAGAGTGTCCCGCATTCTTTATTTATTCCTCCAACCTGGGCCCTTCCTGCCGGCCTGGACTGGCCCCGAGCTGGAGCGCTGTGAGTAGCCGGCCTGACGCTGTCTGGGCACTGCGCAAAGTGAGGACCGCTGACGCTCTGTCCCTCTGAAAAGGAACTAGGCTCCTTAACTCCCTGCTGCCACTGAAGGGGTGTTATGACTCACTTAAGGTCACCCCAGAATCAGGCCACAAAAAAAGGGATTCCAAACAGCCTTCAGTTCCCCGCCCTGTATGATATTAAGATAGTTTAGGAGGCCTCCCTCCGTGCCCAATGCAGGATATAGTAAATGGGGTGTAAATTCCCCTGCAGACTGTCAACCACTGAGAGCTGGCCAGGCCCCCCGACAGTCCTCTCTCCAGCTGTGGCCACACGGCAGAGCCTGCGCGCGCACAGGCCTCCCGGGGCTCTCTTCCTTGAGGGTTCACAGATGAAGGATGCCGGGGCAAGGCTGAACGGAGGGAATGGGACGCTCAGAACCCCCACTTCTTCGGTTCACGGTTGTTTAACCGTCTTGGCCCTCCAGATGTCAGCGCCAGGGCATCTGGGAAATAAATATAGGACGGGACAGATCACTCAAGGACCTCTCAGAGCCTACGGTAGCCAGACCACGCGCATGCACCACCCCCGCCAACACACACACACAATTAGTCCCTCAGAAGCAAACCAGCAAGCAGCTCATGGCAGCAAGAGGTTACTGCAGGAAATAATAGAAGTACACACAAAAACAACAAGATGAAGATGCTGGCTTCCCAGCGACAGACCAGACAGGAGGACGTACAACCTGCTGCCAGCTGGGAGCCCTCAAGGCTAGGGTGCGAGTCTCTAGGAATGGAGCCCCGGGCATAGGCAACCATGTTTAATTTTCCTAATACAGAGCAGACAGAGGTCCTGTGGATGCCGAAGTTGAGCCGGGGGCACTTCCCTTTCCTACTGAAGGTTATAATTCTACTCCTGCGACTCCGGCTCCCCGTCCATGAGGGTGAAAGGTGTATGAACTGACGTTATTCCCTTTTATCCAATTGCATACGAGCTCATTTCATTATAGAAACATGCTCTGTAGCCAACAAACTGCACCATTATTAGACTCCAGAGGTAAGAGCAGGTAGCATTAGGGCTAGTCTCTGATATTAGACACCGACGCCGCCCAAGAGACTGATTCAAGCAGTGAACTCCTCAAGGGTAGTGACTTCAACAGACCTGCTGCGACATGCTCAGCACCTAACACAGTAGTGTCCTAAGTCGTTGTTGAATGGATAAATGAAAACAGACTCTCCAGCCACTGAGGAAACTGAGCAGAGGTGTGGGGCTGGCGGCCTTGGCACACTGCAGATCCTGCGACAGCAAACCTCTCATAGCATCACTTATGGTGAAAACGGAGAACTCTAGATCCAGAAGGAACTGGAAGCTCTTCGTTGGGCAGGGTAAGAATGGGTTACCGGGCTTCCCTGGTGGCGCAGTGGTTGAGAGTCTGCCTGCCAATGCAGAGGACACGGGTTCGAGCCCTGGTCTGGGAAGATCCCACATGCCGCGGAGCAGCTGGGCCCGTGAGCCACAGTTACTGAGCCTGCGCGTCTGGAGTCTGTGCTCCGCAACAAGAGAGACCGCGATAACGAGAGGCCCGTGCACCGCGATGAAGAGTGGCCCCCGCTTGCCGCAACTAGAGAAAGCCCTCGCACAGAAACGAAGACCCAACACAGCCATAAATAAATAAATAAAGTTTAAAAAAAAGTAAAAAAAAAAAAAAAAAAGAATGGGTTACCAAGATGATTAACATAAAAAGAACTGTCCCCTTGTGGCCACAGAGCAGTATCTCTGAGCTCTTCTTATGGAAGGTTCAGGGCTTGGTTTTGTCACTTTTGGTGACATACCTAAGTATGCATACCCCCCCAAAGACCCTGAAGTCCTCCAACCATAAGCTGGCCCAGTAATAGACAAAGCCTTCCTTAAACAACAAGGTCCTACTGTATAGCACAGGGAACTATATTTAATATCCTGGGACAAACCATAATGGAAAAGAATATAAAAAAGAGTGTCTATATGTGTATAATTGAGTCACTTTGCTGTACAGCAGAAATTAACACAACATTGTAAATCAACTATACTTCAATAAAAAAATAAAGAAAACGCCTTCTTGAAACATCTTCTCTTTAGATCCTTCACATGACAGTCTTTGAAGGCAAGTTCCATTTTTATATTTACTGAGAGCCAGCCCTCCCCAGCCTCTCCCGTGAAGACAGCTGCTCACGGATGCAAAGAAACAAACTGCCTCTCAGAGAGAAAAGGAAGATGCAAATCTCATTCACCGCAAAACTGACTGCCTGGTGTGTCACGGCTCCTTAAACATCACCCTCTCCTGAGGCCTACCCTCCAGCACTTTGGTACACATTAACCCAGTTAACTGCCTGAGAATAAAGCAACGGGCTGAAGAGGCTGCTCCAGCTCTCGGCGGGGAAACCTGCCATCTCCTTCTGACCTAGGCAGACCCAGGGCACAGAAGGTCATCCCTGCTTTGCTGCCTAGGAATGCTTGTGACCTGGAGCAATCCCTAGTCCCCTGCACCTTTGACTCCCCTGATGTGCTGAAGGCTGGATGTCAGGAGGGTTGGGACCAGGCTTTGGGCCACTAAAATTGATCCCTTCCTCCTTATGCAGTGCTGGGGCCAGATACCTAAGACCAGCAGGGTGCAAGTCGAAATGAGTGGAGCTCAAGGCCATGAGACGCTCCCCTCCTAATCTGCTGTGAAGAAAAGGGACAAAAAAATTCTATGAGAACCATCTCTATTTTTTTTTTTTTTTTGGCCATGCAGCAGTTTGCGGGATCTTAGCTCCCAGACCAGGGATTGACCAGGGCTCAATCCCTGGTCGGGGAGCTAAGATCCCACAAGCCATGCGGTGTGGCTTAAAAAATAAAATAAGTAAGTTGGTTTTTTTGTTTTGCTTTTTGTTTTTTTTTAAGTTCAGATTATAAAACAACATATACGGGACTTCCCCGGTGGTGCAGTGGGTAAGAATCTGCCTGCCAATGCAGGGGACACGGGTTCAAGCCCTGGCAGATCCCACATGCTGCGGAGCAACTAAGCCCGCGAGCCACAGCTACTGAGCCCGCGTGCCACAACTACTGAAGCCTGTGCACCGAGAGCCCGTGCTCCGCAACAAGAGAGGCCACTGCAATAAGAAACCCGTGCACCGCAACGAACAATAGTCCCCGCTTGCCGCAGCTAGAGAAAGCCCACGCGCAGCAATGAAGACGCAACGCAGCCAAAAATTAATTAATTAATTAATTAAAAATAAGTATAAAAAACTGAAAAAAAACCCATGCACTATTCTTGTTCACACGAAACAAGAAGAGCTAGGTTTGCTCACCCCTCCCACTCTGCAGCCTAGAATTTTAAGTCCAAGGGAATACTCTTTTTTTTTTGGCCACACCACACAGCTTGCGGGATCTTAGTTCTCCAACCAATGGTCGAACCTGGGCTGTCGGCAGCCAAAGTGCCAAGTCCTAACCACTGGACCACAAGGGAATACCGCAGGGAATACTTCTTAGCTCATCTGGCCATCTGGTGCCACATGGCTCAGCAAAAGCCATTAATAATCCAGGAAATAGTGATGTGAACTGTTGACAGAAGACCAATCTGATATGACCTTGGGCCGCTATCTTTCTCATCCTTTGTGGTTTAGCTGTGGTAACTGCTAAGATACTTTTTGAGTCTTTGCTATTTGTTGTGACGCTGACAGATTTGCAGCCAAGCATATGCAGCACACTACTGTTTCTGCATCTGTGCAGGTGATTGCCTGATGCTTCTGTGAGCTATGCAAAAGATTCGACAGCTGTAAGCTGTGGGACTCAAGAAAATGAGAAGAGGTACCACATTTTCTCTTATTCTCATAGCTTGAGTTCATTTTCCAACCTCTTTCCAAAATTCTAACTAAGAAAGTCAATTGCCCACACGCGAAGTATCACATGATCCAAAGAACCATTTCTGTTTGGTTGGAGATGCTTCTACTATTTTCTTCCTCAATAGATAGCCTTTCTAAGGAAATGATTACATACTATCCTTAAGCCCTAATCCAGCTCATGGTAATGAAACAGTTTAGACCACAATTTATTTATTTTTTTATTCAAAACATTTATCAAGGATTTAAAATATGCCAGGCAGTTCACTAAATACTATTATCATCTGTAGACCCAAGACTTTGAAATTCATATCTCTATTCCAAATCTCTCCTCCAAACTTCTGACCCATATAGCCAACTGCCTACTCATCATTTCCACATGGATGTCTCAAAAGCACCTCAGCTCTACAATCTAAGACCAAACTTATCTTTCTCCAGCTTCATCTCCTCCAGTGTTCCTACCGCAATTCTACAAAGCCTAAAAATTTGGAGTCAATCTTGAAATCTCCCTTTTCCTATTCCCTCTGTTGAATGCTTCAATCCATCATCACTGCATCCTGTTGATATTGCTTCCACAGGCTCTCTCACAACCACCTCTACAACCAAACATTTATTTTCTCAACTTTCTGGGGGCTAGAAGTCCAAGACCAAGGTTCTAGCCAATTTCATTTCTGGTGAGAGCTCTCTTCCTGGCTTGCAGACAGCTGCCTTCTTGTTATGTTGCCACAGGCCTTTCCTTGGTGTGTGGAGCTGGGGTAGAGTTGGGGGTGGAGAGAGAGCTCTCCGGTGTCTCTTCTTATAAGGACACTAATCCTATCAGGTCAGAGGCCCCACCCTCATGACCTCATTTAACCTTAATTACTTCCTTACTTCAAATACAGCCACACTAGAGATTAGGGCTTCAACATGTGAAATTGGGGGGGAAACATACATTCAGTCCATATACTTTATAAGAAGAGACATCAAGGATGCATGCACAGAGAGAAAAGACCATGTAAGACACAGAGAGAAGGCAGCCATCTGCCAGCCAAGAGACGGGGCCTCGGGAGAAACCAACCCAGACGGCACCTGGATCTTGGACTTCCAGCCTCCAGAACTGTGAGAAAATAAATTCTGTTGTTTGAGCCGCCCAGTCTGTGGTATTTTGTTATGGAAGCACAAGTATTGCTCTTAAGATACAGATCTATGTCCCTGACTTGATTTAAAAGGTTCTGCATGAAACCACCCTCCCAGAGTCATCTCTCTCAACACAACTCTTAACTTCCTGAGAACTGGTCACATTGGGCTTTCCTTCAAGTCCTCATTGGTGAGATGCTCTCTTGCATCGTATGACTTTGTGAACCAATTTGTCTGCCCAGAATGTTTGTCAGATATCAGCCCATCATCAGTTTTTCCTGATCCCCCCAGCTTAGAACAAGCTCTGTGTTCCCATGTTCTCACAGACTCACGCTCCTTTCTTTCAGATCATTTATCTCAGTCTATATAACCTACTCATTTTAACGATTCTTTGCTTGTCTGTCTCCAATTCAACTGTGAACACCATGAAAGCAGGAACCGTGTCAGTTTTTGCTGTTCAAAGTATCTTTAGTACCTAGCACAGCACTTGGTACAAGGTAGGAAAGTAATAACAATTTAATGGATGAATCAGTGAAGGTATGAAGACACTGGCTTTGCTTTCAACCGCTTGCAGATAGGCATGTATCCAAAAAAATATATAAATAAAAAAATTTAAAACTCAAGCAATTGACCAGTAAGATCCCAGGATCCAAGGTGGTGTTACCATTGTTTATCCACATCCCACTACATATCCTAACAACCACAGGAAAACAAACAGCTGGGTTTCTACTCTATTTGGCAATTTTTAACTATCAAAAGGACAAGGTCATTTCTCTTTTTAAGTGTTGCCACTGAATGTTTAGGAGTGGTCAGAATAAACAAGTATCAGTTTTTCCTTACAGCAAGTTGTAAAGATGATTATGTTGATTGCACATAATTAATTGAACATAATTCACCTATCTGGACTATCAATCCCAATTTCTTCATCTGTAATGGTTCCACTATAAGTTGATTTTTTTCCACTTGACGTTTTTAATCAGTTTCTCCACAAATTCTTTAACAAATATAATACTATACTGAAGAAAAATAATAGGTGTCAGACTTTCAACCTATCTGAATTTCATCAGATTTGTTGCTTGATTCTATTAATACAATAAAAGAAACCAGCTCTGTAGTAATAATGGAATTTCATCATGCTTCCTTTCACTATGTATTAAAAATTACACACCTGTCATCACTATAATCAAAGAAAGAATTGCATTCCACGAATTTAATCTGAAATAGCAATTAAAATCTAGAAGCTGACGGTAACAAAGTTATTAAACTACTACTCGTTCAAAGAAGTTATGGAAAAGCTGACTTACATCAGATCAACTGTATTAGTTTCTTTTGGCTGCTGTAACAAATTACCACTTAGGGCCCACCATTTAGGGCCCACTCAGATAATCTAGGATAAAAGCCTCCTCTCAAGATCTTTAACTTAATCACATTGGGGCAGCATACAAAATATCAACAGTATTCACTCTTTATCACGTAAAGTAATATTCACAGGTTCTGGGGATTAGGAAGTGAATATATCTTTAGAGGGCCATTTTGTCTGCCAACCACACCACCCCTACTACCGATAACAACCAGAGAAGCCCATCAAAACACTAAAAAATCTGTTTGAAGACATCAGAGAGCTACCAGGGCAGCAAAGACCTACATAGCCACGAACATGAAGAAAAGGTTAGTGTAAAGAGGGTGAGTCAACCGTCTGCAGTCACATTTCCTTTGTGGCATTTGCCGATCTGCAAGTAGCTGCCAAGAGACTTCAGGGAACAGTGCCAGCTAGAAGGGCCTGAGTAAATCCCCTACACTTCAGTGGGGGAACCCTGAAAAGGGCTAATCACCCTAGGAATAAGGATAAAGTGGAAAGAAACTAGCCCTCACGGAGACCGAGCTTGGAATCGATTCTGGTGAAATCAAAGAGTGAGAGAAGAAATGTACAGTTCATACATCCAGTTAACGTCTGATGTCCAGAATACATAAAGAATGGCTCCAAAACCATTAAGAAAAAGACAGGGAATTCCCTCGCAGTCCAGTGGTTAGGACTCTGTGCTTCCACTGCAGGGTACACAGGTTCAACCCCTGGTTGGGGAACTAAGATCCTGCATGCCTCGAAGCACGGCCAAAAGAGAAAAGAGGACAAAAAAGAAAAGAAAAAGATAGACAGGGGTTTCCCTGGTGGCGCAGTGGTTGAGAATCTGCCTGCCAATGCAGGGGACACGGGTTCGAGCCCTGGTCTGGGAAGATCCCACATGCCACGGAGCAACTAGGCCCGTGAGCCACAACTACTGAGCCTGTGCGTCTGGAGCCTGTGCTCCGCAACAAGAGAGGCCGCGATAGTGAGAGGCCCGCGCACCACGATGAAGAGTGGCCCCCGCTTGCCGCAACTAGAGAAAGCCCTCGCACAGAAACGAAGACCCAACACAGCCAAAAATTTTAAAAATTAATTAATTTTTTTAAAAAAAGAAAAAGATAGACAATCCAGTGGGAGAATGGTCCAGACTCCTGAACAGGTAACTTCACAGAAGAGGCTATCTGGATAGCAAAGAAACATATGGAAAAGTGCTCAACTTCAAAAGTCATCAAGGAAAAAGAAAATAACCATTCTGACAAGAATGGTTAAGATTTTAAAAGACTGAAAATACCAAGTGTTGGCACAGATCTGGAGCAATGGGAATTCTCCCACACCTCCGGTTGGGGGTGTACACTGACAACTGTTCGGTAGTGCCAAACATACACATATCCTATGCCCGGACAATTCCAACTCTAGGTATGTAATCCACAGAAAGGCAAACACATATACACCAAAGGACATACGGGGAATGTTCACTGCAGCATCACTCATAATTGTAAAAAAACTGTAAAATAAGTTATTGGTAATCAATCTGAACATAAGGATAATGTAAATTGTCTCTATCTCCAACAAATATGTTATGACAGGCTACTGAGGATGTCTTATGTGCACTGTAATTCCATTTATGATTTGACTACTTAAGTAACTGAAATGTGACAGAATCTGATAATTCCTGTTGTCACAAATTGGAACTTTAGTTTTTCCACCAAGTTATAATTTTCTAAATTTATTTATAGAAGTAACAAATACATTCTGAATCCCTTTACCATGCCATAAATAGGGAGACACTAATTATTTTATAATGAAGTATAAACTTTTCTGTCTCTTCTGTGAAGCTCACTGCCACCTAAGACTGGCATCAATGCCTTTCTATTCCAGAATAAAATTAACCAAAGTATTTGAGTTATGTTCTGAAGGAGTTATCGTTTAGTAATTGTTTAGTGCTTTAGTAGCACACAAAGTTGAAAATAAAGTTTGAAATACAGATAATTTTTTAAAATCCATAGGGCAACAAAAATGTCCATCAAGAGCAGAAGGGATAAATTGTGATGCATTCTGACTATATAGCAATGCAAATCAATAAGTGATAACCGCATGGACAAACCTCACAACACAGAAAGGACACACGGTATAATTCTCCTTATATAAAACTCAGAAACAGGTGAAAGGAACCTATCGTGTTAGAAGTCAGGAGAGTGATTTGGGGAGGAAGGCAGGTATTAACTGGGAGGATGTGAAAGGCTTCTGGGTTGCCGGCCGCATTCAATTTCCTAATCTGGGTGATAGTTATGTTTGCTTTGTGAAAACTCCCCCATCTGTACGTTCATGATTTGTGCACTTTTCAGTTGGTACACTATATTTCAATTCAAAAAAAATGGTTAGGGCTTCCCTGGTGGCGCAGTGGTTGGGAACCTGCCTGCCAATGCAGGCGACACGGGTTCGAGCCCTGGTTCGGGAAGATCCCACATGCCGCGGAGCAACTAAGCCCATGCACCGCAACTACTGAGCCTGTGCTCTAGAGCCTGTGAGCCACAACTACTGAGCCTGCGTGCCCAGAGCCCGTGCTCTGCAACAAGACAAGCCACCGCAATGAGAAGCCTGTGCACCGTAACAAAGAGTAGCCCCCGCTTGCTGCAACTAGAGAAAGCCCGTGCACAGCAACAAAGACCCAATGCAGCCAAAAATAAATAAATAAATAAATTTATTTTTTTAAAAAAAAAGGTTAACGCTCTAAACCTCTGGATCTGAATTTTCTGAGAGGAAACCACTCACTCGTCTAAGAAAAGAAAAGCAACAGAATGATTCCTTTCCAGATTAGCTGAGAAATCTCCCCCTACCCCAATCAGGATCTTTGGTTAAAATTGACACTGATGTACAAAGTGCTGCAGCAGCCATTCGCTAAGCTTAGTGGCATTTCTGACACTGCCAAGTAATTAGTTCACTAATTTGGCAAAAGCACTGAAAATACCTCCTTCAGGTCAAAATCCAAGTGCACAGCCGCAGAGGAGCTCCTGCTACTCCCTGAGCAGCCCTGGCCTGCAGCTTCACACTGCACAGCAGCTCCCGGTGACGTTCGGGGGTCCTGCAAACCCGGGACTGCACCTCCGCCCGCCCCCCCCAAGTGTAGGCAGAGACACTCCATGGTTGTTTTCAAAAACAAAACCAACAGGTGGCTCAGATTTGCCTCATGGCAGTTCCTGAGGGAGGGGAGAGAGTAGGGTACAAAGGGCGATATATCTGAAAGAGAAAAATTTAACATTGTTCCTTTGTTTTGTTGATCCCGAGATCCGGCCTCTCTCCGGGCTATGCTTGGAGTTTAGCGAATATAGAATTTACTGTTTTTTAAAAATATTGCTGCAAGTTTACGTTGGGGGTAACAATTATCGTCAAATTCTAGAACATTTGTATGTTGAGGTTTAAGTGGTTCACACAGGCTGACAACATGTCCCTGCACCTGCTCTCAACTTGGATTCCCCAGGACTCAAACAATAGTCAGGGTAACCCTACGATCAGAACCATTCTCAAGACCAAACCACGGGTCAGTGTGTCTCTGCCATTGTGGCCACCCATCTCCTCTCTCTCCATTTCCCTCCACTTCCCTTTCAGGAGATAACACAGAGGTATTCAGTGACTTGCCATAAAAATCATCTAGCAAATCTTAGGGCAATTTAGAAAAAAAAGTAATTTAAATTTAGTTCTTTTCTTTTCTAGGAAATAGTAACATCAACAGTATCATGACCAAATTACTGATAATATCAAAAACAATAGCAAAACATTTTATTGGTCCAGGTACTACACTAAGAACTATACATGCATCATTCTAACAACCTCACAAGTCTATTCATATTATTATACTATTCTTATCCCCATTTTACAGATAGGAAATAAAGGCTAAAAAAGGTTAAGTAACTTGCCCATAGCCTCTTAGCTAAAGAATGTCAGATCTGGGCCTCAAACTTAGACTTAATCACTGTACTATTCTGCCTCCTGGTGTTTTGAATAATGTGAGCTGAGTACTTAGGGAAAGGCAGACAGGCTGCCCAGGTTTGGTTTTGCAGGTGGGAGTAGGAATTCCACAGGCCGGCAAGCCAGCAGTGCCTGGTGTACTACTCAGAGCACTAAGAACCTCCCAAGGCCTCAGTGTGTGCCTCTGGGAAGTGGGTCTCATCCCCAGCCAAGTATCTAGGGAAGGGGAGCCAGGGACAGCAGGTTTCCCTGGAGAGGAGGGAATTCACTGAGGTCCTGAGAAAAGTGTGGATTTGGGAAGAGTCTATGGAGGAACAGGAATCTAGGGTGTGGTGACCCTGTAACCTCCTCCTCCACCTCAGCCCTAAAGGGGGCATTTTATTTAGGACTCACCCCACATCAAGTGCATGGCTTTCACTGGGCCTACCTCTCAACCTTCATAATAAGCCCTGAGACAGAAGTTTCTGGATCAACAGGAGACCAAGATTGCTAGCAGGTTATTCTCTTGCCCCCTTACCCTCCATCCAGGGCAATGCTGGAGCTACCAGCTGCCCAGCTACTGCCACGCTGCTCTCAGCCCCTGACATTGGAGCCATCCACTTATCCAGCAGGTAGCTACTGAGTACCTACTATGTGCCAGGCACTGTGCTGGGTACTGGAGTCACAGCACAGAACAAAGCAGACAGAGATCCCTGCCCTCATGGAACTTACATTCCATATGATTCCATTTATATGAAATGTGCAGAAAAGGCAAATCTACGGAGACGGAAAGTAGCTTTGTAGTTGCCTAGGGTTGGGGGGAGGGGCTGGAGTGACTGCTAAGGGGTAAGGGTTGCGGGGAGGTTCTTTTCAGAGTGATAATAATGTTCTAAAATTGATTATGGTGATGGTTGCGCAATTCTTACTATATTAAAAACCACTTAATTGCACACTTTAAATAGGTGAACTGTCTGGTATGTGAATTATATCTCAATAGAACTGTTGTATTAAAAATATAATAAGAACCCAAACCCAGAACTTTCAACCTCAAGCTCCATGCTATTTCTATAGTACTAGCCTGCCTTCTATATATATGGAAGAAAGTGAATGCTATCCAATGAGGTATTGGAAAGAGAAATAATAGTCTGGGTAAATAATAACGTGGATAAGTAAAATAATTCAATAAATTGGAGAGACCTTTGTGTCCAGATTACTAATGTACTCCTTAAAATATTAGGCACATCAATACATCAGTCAGGATGGGCTTAGTAACAAACAAACCCCAAATCTCAGTGGCTCAATGGGAGTTTATTTCACACTCCAGCTCTGTCCACCTAGGGTTGGCTGGGGCTCTGTTTCCTCTCTGATTTGCCCAGGCTGACAGAGAAACCACCAGTCTCCAGGGCACAGGTAAAGACAGATCTGGAGGGTCACACAATAGTGATCACACGATCTAGCCAACAAGTGACACAACACACTTTTCACAACTTGGTGGCCAGAAGTAGTCACATGGCTCCACAAACACAAGGAGGTGGGAAGCACGAGCCCATCACATGCCTAGAAAACAGAAAGCTTTGAAGATTCAGTCAGTAGCACTGATGTTTGCGCAGGGAATCAGGGCGTAGTGTGGTTAAGAGCATGGGTTGTACAGCCAGCATGCAGTCACTCTCTAGCTAGACATCACCACCTCACCTCAGAGAAGTCAATGGGATCTCTTCATGCCTCAGTTTCCTCATCCAGAAAATGGGGATAGTAATAGTATGTACCTCCTAGTTTTGTTAGAAGATTAAGTGAGTATTTCTATCTGTAAGGAATTTAGAACAGTTCCTGGCAAGTGCTAATATCATAAGTACTACATAACTTGTATTATTTTGGGGAAAAAATTTTTAAGGCAATGTTTTTATTTATTTTTGTAACATAATTAATGGATGGGCACTGTGTGAAGTATCAGCACAGAAGCCAACACATACAAAGTAGGTACAAAATAAATGGCAGCCTTTATTAGCAGAATACCAGGAGGCCCAGGCCCCGCTTGGCCAGGGCTTGAACCAGCTGCCCGGTCCTTTGGCTTCCAGGTTTCTGTCTTATCTTTAAAAGAGGAGCTGTACAAGGTGATTGCCAAGGTTCTCCAGCACTAAACACTTGGAATTTTTTGATTCATGGGTCACTGACTTGGCCTGATAAGGTATTTTTCATTGTTTACTCTTCATTCTTTGACCATAAAGGATGATCTTCCCCTCCGAATCAAGAGGACACTAATACGTTCTCTACCTGGTTCAGGAAGGCCAACCTCCCCTGGATTCTGCCCCCTGGGCAGGCCTACCCTTGCTGCCACTGCAGCCCGACTACCAGGAAGCTGTCAGGAGAGGACCAGGTCCTGGGTGCAGTTCCAAGAAAGAGCCTCACCTCCCAGGAGAGCAGAGAGGGTGGATAACAGTCATCTAGAGGGCAGCTGGCCTCCCCCGGAGCAGGCGGAGCTCACCTCCGCCCACCACTGGGTGAGGACCTCAACACCGCACGCACCCACTCAGAAGCCCCCTGCCCACCTTCACCCTCCCACCCATGTCCCGGGTGGCGGCTGCACCTGTGTTAAAGGGGCAGCAGCTGTCACCCTCTTGGTTTAAGGGGAGTCAGACATTCCCAGAGGGCTTCCCTGGTGGCGCAGTGGTTGAGAATCTGCCTGCCAATGCAGGGGACACGGGTTCGAGCCCTGGTCTGGGAAGATCCCATATGCCGCGGAGCAACTAGGCCCGTGAGCCACAACTACTGAGCCTGCGCGTCTGGAGCCTGTGCTCCGCAACAACAGAGGCCGCGATAATGAGAGGCCCGCGCACTGCGATGAGGAGTGGACCCCACTTGCCGCAACTAGAGAAAGCCCTCACACAGAAACGAAGACCCAACACAGCCATAAATAAAAAAATAAATAAAATTAAAAAAAAAAAAAAAAAAAAACATTCCCAGAGACCTTTCTGTTGTCCATCTGGCCCTGTTCCGGGGTCAGGAACAGGATAAACAAATTTTTAACACATTTAAAAATAAGGAAGATGTGCTGCGAGGAAAAACAAAAAAAGCTCTCAGTAGAGCGAAGCTTTAAACAGTAGGGAGCCGTCCACAATAGTTCAACCTCAGAGGAACACACTGAGTGTGTGAATAAAATGTGTGTGTACCTAGGAAAAGATATCTCTGGGTGCTGCTATTTTTCAAACGTTAAGGACCCCATCTGATGATTTCAGTCTCGGGAGCTGAGGCCCCTCCTTTTAGGAGCCATTAAAGCCTTCCCCCATGGAATCTATCACCTGAAACCCTTTCTGCCCCGCAGGATGTGTCTGGGAGCAGGCTCTCATTCTGCTTTCCACTCCATGCGAGTTTCTCTCTCTGCACTGGTGTTAGCATCTCCCCTGGCTGGAATGCCATGCCCACGGGTAGAGGATCCAGGCAAGTCCCACCTTCAGGGCAGAGCTTTCCCTGAATTCTCCAACCTTCCCCCCATCATTTCTGGGTCACTGTCATCAGCACCCATTTTTTAATAAGGAAAAATATTAAATATTTAACTTGTCTAAAATTTCCATACAAAACGTTCTCACTTTTTTAATGATAAGCTTGAGTGTGCATCTGTGGTTGTAACTTTTTTTTTTCTTTGGCTGTGCCTCTCGGCTTGCGGGCATCTTAGTTCCCCAACCAGGGATTGAACCGGCAACCTTGGCAGTGAAAGCTCGGAGTCCTAACCACTGGGCCGCCAGGGAATCCCCTGTGGTCGTAACTTTTTATATTAGGTTGTATATTTGTGATTGTTACATGTAATTTTTCATTGAAGTATAGTTGATTTACAACGTGTTAATTACTGCTGGACAGCAAAGTAATTCAGTTATTCATATATATACATTCTTCTTTATATTCTTTTCCATTATGGTTTATCTCAGGATATTGAATATAGTTCCCTGTGCTATACAGTACGACCTTGTTGTTTATCCATTCTCTGTATAAAAGCTTATACCTACTAACCCCAACCTCCCACTCCATCCCTCCCCCAATCCCCTCCCCCTTGGCAACCATCAGTCTCAATAGCACCCATTTGAAACTGCCTTGTTCCATCTTTGAAGGTTCAAGCCATCAGCCATGTGACTGAGCCCTCTTGGGAATGGACTGTCCAGCCCGTCAAGTTGCAGATGACTGTAACCCCTTGCCAGTGTCTGGACTACAGCCTCACAGGGGACCCCGAGCCGGTACCACTCAGAGAAGCCACTTCCCAACTCCTGACTCGCAAGAGCTAAATGAGATAATAAATGCTTACTGTTTTAAATAAGCCCCAGGAATTCCCTGGTGGTCCAGTGGTTAAGACTCCACGCTTCCTCTGCCATGGGCCTGGGTTCAATCCCTGGCTGGGGAACTAAGATCCCACAAACCACAAGGAGCAGCCCAAAAAAATAAAAACAAAAACAAAGCCCTTAAGTTTGGGGTAATCTGTTATGCAGCAATACCTAACTGACTGTAGGTGATAAAGGACCTATAATGATAAGTAATGAAGCAATTTTAATTAGGTGGTGGTGGGTATACAGGTGTTCACTGTAAAATTCTTTCAGCTTTGCTGCATGCAGGAAAATTTTCATAATCAAATGTTGGAGAAGAAAGTACAGGCTACACAACAAAAAACTGGCAGCTGGATCAGTCCACGACGCAGCTGCAGTAACGGTTCCTGAACGACAGAAGAGTGATTTGAAAGGGTTACCAAGGAATATAGTATGTTTTGGAAACAGATGTCTTTAGAGTGTTATTTATTATATATATTTTAAAGTATCCATTTGTGTATATAAAGTAGTATTAGATGTATTTTACTCATTTTTTTATCCCAACCTCCAATTTTCAAAAAGACACCGATCTGCCAATTTCAGTTTTTATCATCCAGGGCACTTTTCAAGAACCCTATGACTGGGCTTCCCTGGTGGCGCAGCGGTTGAGAATCTGCCTGCCAATGCAGGGGACACGGGTTCGAGCCCTAGTCTGGGAAGATCCCACATGCCACGGAGCAACTAGGCCCGTGAGCCGCAACTACTGAGCCTGCGCGTCTGGAGCCTGTGCTCCGCAACAAGAGAGGCCGTGATAGAGAGAGGCCCGCGCACCGCGATGAAGAGTGGCCCCCACTCGCTGCAACTAGAGAAAGCCCTCGCACAGAAACGAAGACCCAACACAGCCAAAAATATAAATAAATAAATAAATAAATAAATAAATAAATAAATAAATAAATAAATAAGAACCCTAGGATTGACAGGACTTAGTATTATGTCAAAAGTAACTTATCCTTCAGATGAGGCCACCAGAATCCATTTATCCTACTCTGTGTTTTGCTTTGTTTGTTCTGTCTGATTTAGTTCCCAAACTAATTAGGCTAGCTTAATTCCCTGTTGCTTTGTCAGGTAATGGTTAGAGGAATTTGATTAACTTTTACAAAATGTACTTGACACAAAGCTGCAAGAAATGGCTATTTCTGGGCTCCAGAGAAATCGGAATGGTCAGAGCAGTGTCGATGCCAGTTCATGTTTTCCTTAACCTTTACCTGGACCTGACACCCACTCCTGCATATTTTTACAGTGAAAACAGTCTGCTAGAATTGCTGTTCACACCAAATGTTGATAATGTAATTTTAGATAAATAGTGTGACTAGCCTAGTCTTTTTATGTAATGACATGAACCATAAAAACATTTTGTGATAAACAGAAATCCAGACTCATTACTTTCTCCAAATATAAATAAACCGAAATCTGCCTGTCAGTGATGAGGCCCACTTTGTTTATTTTATAGACATCAGAGGGTCATCACAATGTAATTAATTATGAGCTCCTCCATTACAAAGTACACAGCACTGTACTAAAGATAAGCTTGGGAAATATTGACAGTTGGATTTGGTGTTTAACGAAGAGTTTTATGTTGTGGGTGGTATCTTCTCAACACCAGCCAAGCTAACAAAACCAGAAGGAGGGGCCCTGCCATACTCACCGCAGACAAGTGGGAGGTCACGGGGACTGGAAGTCTGCTTGTCTAACCTCACCTCATCCTCCTCCTGGTTGGAGGGCAGAAAGCTAAAAACTACACTTTGCAGATCCCACACCTGCAGCTAGAGATTGGGATGTGATCCAACTAGAGGCATCTCTGCCAAATTAGGAAGCCAAGAGGAGGCCTGGCCTGTACAGCGGTGACTGGGAAGCAAGGCGCGGAGACGGCAGGTTTTTCTGTAGCCGCTTTCCAGGACCATTCTCCTGCCTGGTGGTGGCAGGCCTCTCTCCACTCAGGCTGCCTGATCCCTGAAACACAGGCAGGGAGTGGGTTCTTTTTTTTTTTTTAATTAATTTATATTTTATTGAAGTATAACTGATTTACAATGTTGTGTTAGTTTCAGGTGTACAGCAAAGTGATTCGGTTATACACACACATGTGTGTGTATATACATATATACACACGCATACATATATATTCTTTTTCAGGTTCTTTTCCCATATAGGTTATTACAAAATATTGAGTATAGTTCCCTGTGCTATACAGTAGGTCCTTGTTGGTTATCTATTTTATATATAGTAGTGTGTATCTGCTAATCCCAAATTCCTAATTTATCCCTCCCCCATACCTTTCCCCTTTGGTAACCATAAGTTTGTTTTTGAAGTCTGTGAGTCTGTTTCTGTTTGTAAATAAGTTTATTTGTATCATTTTTTTAGATTCCTCCTATAAGTGATATCATATGGTATTTGTCTTTGACTTACTTCACTTAGTATGATAATCTCTAGGTCCATCCATGTTGCTGCAAATGGCATTATTTCATTCTTTTTTTATGGCTGAGTAATATTCCACTGTGTGTGTGTGTGTGTGTGTGTGTGTGTGTGTGTGTGTGTATACATATATATATATATATATATATATATATATATATATATGACATCATTTAAGTTGCTTCCATGTCTTGGCTATTGTAAATAGTGCTGCAATGAACATTGGGGTGCATGTATCTTTTCAAATTATGGTTTTCTCTGGATATACACCCAGGAGTAGGATTGCCAGATCATATGGTAGCTCTATTTTTAGCTATTTAAGGAACCTCCATCCTGTTCTCCACAGAGGTTGCACCAATTTACATTCCCATCAACAGTGCAGGAGGGTTTCCTTTTCAGGGAGTGGGTTCTTGAATCCACAGCCCCAGTTAACATCCTCCGAGATGGGAGCCTGCTGGTAGGCCCGTCCTTCAAACTTCTGGGCATCACCCCAGGGCCCAGCCTACGGCTCCTCAGGGCTCTCTCCCTTCCAGTAAGCCTGTGACCACTTAATCTCCATCTCTTCCTGCTTAAAGTATCAATACTTAGAGTGGTTTCTGTTTCCTGCACTGAACCCTTACTTAGTCACAACAGAAATCCTATGTCTTTTTTTTTTTTTCCTATGTCTTTTAAATTATTAAAAAATGCTAATGCAATTAACCAACCCTCCTCCGTTTACTTTCCAAAGCTCAATCTCTCCACATGGGTGAAGGGCAGCAAAGGCCTGGAGTGAACAAGAATACAGAGGCCTGGTAAGGAGTGGAGAACCACATAGTGCCGGGGTAGGGTCAGGCCCACTGCCTGCAGGGGTGGAGGATGCCCGGGGAAGCCAAAACCGGAAGGCTGAACTCAAGTAGATGTAACGGGCCGATCAGCTGCAACACCCGCCTGTGGACACACAGGGCATGGAAAGCAGGCTCAGTGCTTTACTGTCAAAGCTCACACCACATAAAGTGTGACGAAGCAGCTCTTTTCCATGTGTGAGTTAATCGAGCACTTCCCCGCTGTGGTCTCACAGTGATTTAGATTTGCAGTGAAAGGCAAAGGCAGGAAGCTTTCTACTTGGTTCAAAGCCAGCAGTGCTGAGTGCCAGTCCCAACGCTGCTACTGCTGACCAGACGGACAAATCCCTGACCTGTTTCCTGTGTGTGTCAGGACTGTCCTGCAAGATGAGAAGCCCCTCAATAACAATAGTAGCAGCTGGCCTTTACTGAGGACCCGCCACATGTCAGGACCCTGTATGCATCTCATTTAACCTCACAACCACTCCATCAGGTGGATATTACTCAAGAGGTCCAGAATGTGACCACTTTGCCTCGTTTTCCTACCACCATCCTGGTCCAGGCCTCCATCCCATCTCACCTGTGCGCTGCACAGCCTCTTGCCTGGTCTTTCTGTTCCAGCCCTTCCCCTACCCCCACGACTGTTCCTCATCACAACTGCCAAGGTGATGAAATCTTAAGTCAGATCGTGTCACTCTTCTACGTTTTCAAACCCCCTTCCCCCAGCCCCGAACAGGGCTTCCCATATGGCCCAGAATAAAAGCACGGGTCTGTGCAAAGCCCTCTGGGATCTGCTCCCCCTTTCCTCTCTGGTCGCATTCTCCAGTCCCCTGGCCCACTCTACTCCACTCTATACTGGCCTCCCTGCTACTCTTCCAACATACCAGGTACCCCCTGCCTCAGGACCTTTGCCCCTACGATTGTTTGCACAAATGTTACCTTATTGGTGATGCCTTCTCTGACTACCTTGCTTAAAATTACAGTCTTAGCATTTAGCACTACTTACGATATTTATTTTGTTTACTGTGTTTCGCCCTCTAGCATCACAACAGTAGGAATTGTTTTGTTCAAGGCTAGATCAGGGCTTCCCTGGTGGCACAGTGGTTGAGAATCTGCCTGCCAATGCAGGGGACATGGGTTCGAGCCCTGGTCTGGGAAGATCCCACATGCCGCGGAGCGGCTGGGCCCGTGAGCCACAACTACTGAGCCTGCGCGCCTGGAGCCTGTGCTCCGCAACAAGAGAGGCCGCCATAGTGAGAGGCCCGCGCACCGCGATGAAGAGTGGCCCCCGCTTGCTGCAACTAGAGAAAGCCCTCGCACAGAAACAAAGACACAGCACAGCCAAAAATAAATAGTAAATTAAAAAAAAAAAAAAGGCTAGATCAGCCACATAGTAGTCACGTAACAAATACTTGTTGATTTAAATAAATAAATGAAGAATCTAAGGCATTAGGTAGCTTCCCATGTCTGCAGAGGTAGTAGGGAGCAGTGCTAGGAGGCAAACTCAGGTTCCATCTGACTCAGAAGCCCACGCTCCATACAGGGCACCCTCCTTCCATACAGGAAACCCTCCTTCCACATCCCAGGGGCTGTTAGAGATGCAGCAGGCGTAAGATAAATATGTGCACTCATGTGAGTCTACTTTCTGTCCTCTTCTCTACCCCGGAGAGGTGCTCCGCCTTAGACGCTGGGCCCATCCACACTGCTTCCTAAGCAGGCAGAGAACATGACTTAGAAGCAGTGGGACCCACTTTCCTCGTCCTCCTTCCAATCCTGCCTTGAGAGCCCCAGCAGCCAAAAGGCATCAGATCCACCCACCGTTCTAACGCAAAAGGCTGGGCACTGCCTGACAGGCACTGTAGTGTAGCCCAATCACTAACGTCGGCAAGAGGGCTTCTGCGGATTACCCCAGATTCCGGCTGCAAACACCGCACGGGGCCAAGCCAAGCACGCTGCTGCCTGAGGACTGGAGAGAGTGGAGGGGCTCCTGCAGCACCAGCGGGAGGCTAGGGAGGGGGCGATGGAGGGGCTACAGCCTGGGTTAGACAGAACTAGGGCAGCAGCAGCAGAGCCTGGGCCAAGTTCCGTCAGGATCACCCCACCGGCACCCCTCCCTGTGTTGAATGCAATAATCTTCCAGAAGGCAGACCGTTAGCTAGAGACTGGCAGGCTTTCTTGTCATACCCCACGTTGAGATCTCTGTGTTTTTAATTAAGTGAACTAATATAAATACCGGGCTTAGAATAGCACAATGTGTAGGCCACATGGTAAGGCCTACATTTCTGTAGCTATTATCCTAATGGGATTTAATTGCTATATTTTCTTGACAACAGCCAAAAGCTCAAAAAAGGGTCCTGTCAGGTAAGGAATGCGAGGATTGAATCTGCATATGCTTTAAAAAGCTGTTTTTTCAAAATACTTATTTATTGGCCCAGACAGGTCTAAAAAATAAATAAGACTAGGCTGTAAGCTTGGTAGCCAGGAATCTGGATTTATTTCTTTTCATATGTCTATTGAGATGTTGAAATGGTTATTCTGCCTGAGATAATTAGTTAGATTAGTTTTATTATGGTTATGTTAATTATAGGAATGTTATGTTATTTTAAATGACTATATATGTAAACAAAAAAATTTTTTCAAGTAAACAGGCAGTGTAAATCCCAGTTCTACTATTGTAATGATTCCCATTATTGCTGTGAAGAAATGTGGCAGACCTCACGAGAAAAAAATTACAAACATCCAATCACCAGTGAGAATATGGAATACACAGAAACTTTAGGGCAAGTGTAATTTAATGTTAACGAGAATGTAGGGGCTATAAGTAACGGTGCTAATTGTGTACAGTGGCAGCCAACTAGAACTTTCAGCCGAAAACCAATGAGGGTGAGCATCTGAGAATCTATCCTGCAAACCAGACCCATTAAATTAAAGGAGAGAAAGCGGACGGGTCGGTGTGTGCTGGGGCATAATGTTGTCTGCACCACACAACTCAAGTTTACGCTTTGTTTTTTTTCGTTTTTTTGTTTTGTTTTGTTTTTTGTTTTTTTTTAAGATTGGCATTAATGTTTTTTTTATTTATTATTTATTTATTTATTTATTTATTTTTGGCTGTGTTGGGTCTTCGTTTCTATGCGAGGGCTTTCTCTAGTTGCGGCAAGCGGGGGCCACTCTTCATCGCGGTGCGCGGGCCTCTCACTATCGCGGCCTCTCTTGTTGCGGAGCACAGGCTCCAGACGCGCAGGCTCAGTAATTGTGGCTCACGGGCCCAGTTGCTCCGCGGCATGTGGGACCTTCCCAGACCAGGGCTCGAACCCGTGTCCCCTGCATTGGCAGGCAGACTCTCAACCACTGCGCCACCAGGGAAGCCCTACGCTTTGTTTTTGAAGAGAACTTTTCTCATATTAAAGACTCAGCACCATGATGCCTTTTCGACGAAAAGGAATGCAAAAGAAGAATCTTCATTATAGCACTCCATATCAGGGAACACACAAATGCCCATTCACTCCAGTGTGAGAAACAATCTTTTTCGAGTGTCTCCAAGTGGATGTCACCCCTAAAGTCCCTCCCCAAGTCACTGAAACAAGTACTTTGCTTTGATGCAAAGATACTGCAGGATACACCGTTGACAGGCGTTTTGTTATGCTGTTTCCTTCCAGAGAGAGATGCCTGCGGCTTAGAGACAAGGGGTAAGGCCGAGCTCTGAATAAGCGGGGCCTTCTCATGGCTGGGAGTCCTGTCAAGCTCATCAAAGGAATGTGTTTCTAAAGAATGTTTAAGCTGAAGGAGTTCGGAGCAACCCCATATGGACAGGGTGTGTGCTCTCGTGTGAAGGCCTTTCCCTTTTGCATGCAGACGCAGATGGAGCCCCGTGGTTTAAGCTGTGGAGGGCAGACCCAAGAGGCGTTTTTGGCTGAAAGAAAGTTTTCGTCTGTTTTTATGAGCATGTGCTCCTTAAGGGGCAAAACACTGGAAATACGTAGGAACTAGCCTGGTGCTTCCATAAGAGAAAATGATTAGACAGGTCTACGTCTTGATGTTGTCGGTAGGATTTATGTACCCTGTAAAGAGAAGGCAACCTGGAGAAGGAGCATTCCGATCACGATGTGTCCCCTACTTGGAATGCAGCCTTGATGCTGGAGGCTTGAGGAATCAACGAGGGCGCCATAACAGAGGTGAAAGGGAAGCCAGGCTAAACTGAAGAGAGGCGCGGATGGGAAGGGGACCTTGGGCATTCCTTCCAGGTTGTCCAAGCCAGTGTAGCCAGGGGCTTCCCTGGTGGCGCAGTGGTTAAGAATCCGCCTGCCAATGCAGGGGACACGGGTTCGCGCCCTGGTCCGGGAAGATCCCACATGCCGAGGAGCAACTAAGCCCCTGTGCCACAGCTACTGAGCCTGCGCTCTAGAGCCTGTGAGCCACAACTACTGAGCCCGTGTGTCACAACTACTGAAGCCTGCGCTCTAGAGCCCATGCTCCGTAACAAGAGAAGCCACCGCAATGAGAAGCCCGCGCACCACAACGAAGAGTGACCTCCGCTCGCCCCAAGAAGAGAAAGCCCGCGTGCAGCAACGAAGACCCAACGCAGCCAAAAATAAATAAATAAATAAAATTTAAAAATAAAAATATCAGAAGGGAAATCTGTTATCCTTATAGACGGATGTCTGAGTTAAGTATTGTAATTATATACTGCAGACCTGGTAGACACACCAGATTTATACATCACACCCTAGACTGCCACATGGACCACCCTGAACACAGGGTGCTAAATTACAAATTTAGCTCTTTTATCGTCTCCATTACCCAAGAACCCACGTTTTCTAAAGACATTTAACTCCTTAGCTATAGAAAAGCAGGAGATAAACATACATGCATATACTAAACTATTTACAAAAAGTAAGCGATAGAACATCTGGGAATCGCTTCAAAATAATCCACGAGGGTGGGAGAGAAAAGCAGAGGGGGCCAGTAGATGAAACAAGATTGACTGTAAGTCCCTAATTATTGAATCTGGGAGCGAGGTACACGTGGGTGACTTGTACTAGTCTCTCTAGTTTTGAAATTGCCACAATAGAAAGTTGGGGTTTTTAAATAGCTCTGGAACAAATACTGATACATACTTCATGGATGAACCTAAAAAAAAAAGCTGAATGAAAGTAGCCAAACACAAAAAAACAAATACTATATGATTCTGTTTATACGGAATGTTTAGAAAAGGCAAATGTATAGAGGCAGAAAGAAGACCGATGGTTGCCTGGAGCTAGAAGCAGGGGTTAGAACTGATTGCAAATGGGCACAAGCTAACAATAAGGAGTGATTGAAAATGTTCTAAAACTGCACTGTGGTGATGGCTGTACAACTGTAGAAATTTACTAAAATATATATGGATGTGTTATGGTATGTGAGTTATACCTCAATAAAGCTATTTTAAAAATAGCTCCAAAGACAGGGAGAAAGAGAGATGCATCCACTGTTACTTGTTAGTACTACACTTAGGAAGATAAGGCTTGCAGGAGTGATTAAAAAAAAAAAAAAGAATTTTGACAAAAGAACACTTTTCAAGGATTTCACTAATGTCATAGAAAAGCAGCGTCTAGTCATACATACCATTTCTCGTAGCCTTCCTACAAATCTGAAAATGAGAAATAGACAAAGGAAAAAAAGCAAACAAGGTCTGGGCAGTGAGTCCAGTGTTTCTGCAGCGCAGGAATTTACTAGACAAGGAGGAGGCTGTTAGAACCCTCTGTTTACAAAAGTCATAAAGCAGGAGACAAAAAAAAAAAAAAAAAGTATGCCAAATAAAAATCAAGCAAAAAATAAATGTGGTTTAAAGGTTGTAATTCAATTTTAAATATCCTAAATTATCAGCTGGTGCCAGCAACAATTTGTTTTTGTTTTTGTCATTCGGGAGAATCTAATCCATTCAAAACCACTTCAGAGTAAACCCACCTTGTAAGGAAAATTAATTTGAGACTTCATTTTCTTTTGTAAAAGAAAGCATCTCTGACAAGTTAGAATTTACACCAAAACAGAATAAAGGAAGCTGCAAAGTCATCCACAGCAGGGGCATTGTGCTTGCGGCAGAAGTTTTGTCTGCTGCAAAGTGAGAAGTAAAACAGCTTTAATTTTTCATCAATACTGTCTATCAAACAATAACTGCTAGAATTTACACTTAGATGTTGGGACAAACTTCTTACTTACAGACCTCATAAATTCTCAAATTCTGAAACTTAGTAAGTTTGTTGTCACTTGAAAAGCAAACAGTGGGATTTAAATATTAAATTTCCCCAGGGCACATTCCTCTAAAGGGCAAGGATGGGGAAGAGACAGACTTCCTGGGCCTGAGTGCAGATGGCACCAGGCTCCACATCACCTCTCTGCCCACATCTCCAGTTCACACGCTGAGTTCAGTTATAGCGTCCTGAAAGCTTGTTACAAACAGCATCCTGAAAGCTTGTTACAAACAGCATCCTGGCTGGTGATTCACTCTGCCCTCTGACAACCCTTAATCATGCCAACAGAACCTTACCTTACCTAAGTACTCTAGATAACCCCACACCCCTTCATACACAGAATTCTGTTCTGTTATTCCTTCAGCCATTGTCTTCCCAAATGAAACACCTAAGTACTTACAAAAAAACAAAACAAGGGACTTCCCCAGTGGTCCAGTGGTTAATACTCCGAGTTCCCAATGCAGGGGGCCGGGGTTCGATCCCAGGTCAGGGAACTAGATCCCACATGCCACAACTAAAAGATCCCGCACGCTGCAACGGAAGATTCCACGTGCCGCAGCTAAGAGCCGGCGCAGCCAAATAAATAAATAAATATTAAAACAACAACCACCACAAAAACCCACTTGCTAATAATCCTTCTCTTCAGTGTTCCTGAGACCTGGAGAAGGATAACTCCAGAGCTTTCATTTTCGACAGGCTCGGTACGATGTCCTGAAGACCTAAGGCAGCCCCCAGTTAGCTCCGGGAGTCTGTCCCACCTTTGATGGGGGCCCTTGGGGTTGCACCCGAGCACACACACACGCTGGTCTGGAGTGGCAGCCCCCGGGTTCCAATCCTGACTCCACCATCACTAGACGTGAGAACCTGGACAGGTCAAAAACTTTCTGAGCCTCAGTTTCTTCACTCCAAAAAATGGAGATAATACCTATGACTTGAAGGCGGTAAAAGGTTAAACAAGATAAAGAAAAAGTGTCCTAGAGAGCCCACAGCGCCGGCCTGGGGAGAAATAAACGTGAGCCAAATTCCATATAATTAGCATACTGGATTCCTGCAAAGCTCTAGGAGACAGTTTCAGTTTGACAAGCAAAAAGCACTAGTGTCTCATCCTGTAGTAGAAAAATAAGCCTGTAGAAGAGAACTGGAAAATACCGTGAAAGCAGGGCCTCCCATTCCCTGAAGCACCAGCAGGAGCTACTTATAGAGTCGTTGAGCCGATTCCATTTATTTCCTACCTGTAAATCCCTTTATTTATTTATTACCTGTCTCCACAGCAGGAGACAGGCCGGCAACTACCTGCTCAGATTGTGAGTCCAGCAACAGATCTGGACCTGGTTCTGCCCTGGTCCTCCCTAGAGGGATCAGGTCATTTTGAAGGCAGACCCCTCCTCCCCTGCTATGGAAGAGACCCTCCCACACCCTCCTCCCACAGACACCAGTCTTGAAGTTAGACCCGCCCTGTCCCCACCCCGAAGCCACAGGGTTCCTGCCAAATCAGGTCCTTCAGATCCTTAGAATGACCACAGGGCTTCTTATCAGCTGCCAAATGTTTCCAGGGTGGGCCCCAAACCAGCAATCAATTTCCTCTTCCCACATGGTGATTTATCTAAAATTCTCTCCGATGTCACAGTGAGTTTCCTAACATCGGCCCTCATGGGTTGAGTCCAAACAATAACATTCAGGGAGGGGCAGGTGCTGCTTTCTAAGGCGTGGGGCAGGGGTGGGGGGAGAGTTGGGGAGCAGAGTGACCTGTAAACTGGTTCTGCTAAAGAAGACGGCATGCCCACACTGCTAGGGCGTCTGGAGAGGTAAGAGAGATTGATTGCAGGAGACGAGAGAGAACCCTGCAAGGAGTCACTTTTCCAATTAGGCAGCTGCAGCATGTAGCTCTCCAGAAGTTCCCCCATCGGCATAAGTTCGGTTGTTGATATAGTTTGGGTTGGCTTTTATGGTCTTTCTGAGTCTGGAAAATACTGCTTAAGAGAATTGTGACAAAGACCCTCTCCTAACCAAACTCACATTGGCCCCCATCCGTGCCGGGCCTGCAGAGCCCAGTTTTAGCGAGAATCCCGCTAAGTCAGTTTAGTACCCTTAATACCTCCCACTCTTAATACCTGATCACCCTCAATATCTGATCAAATTCCTCATCCCCCACCATCTGGCCTTCAGCAAGAATCCTGTTCGTTTAGCAAGAATTCTTCCTACCCTTGAGGTCTCCTCTTAGTAATTTTCCCTCCACCCCTCCAACCTGCTCCTTGGCTATAAATCCCCACCTGTACTTGTCATATTCAGGGCTGAGCCCGATCTCTCTCCCCTACAGCAGTAGTCGACACCTGTCATGATATTCCTGAATAAAGTCTTTCTTACTATTTTAACATGAGTCATAATAATCCTTCCTTTAACAATGGTTAGTGGGTTGAACGGTGGCCCCCCAAAAGTTACGGCCATGCCCTAAGACTGGGAACCTGTGAGTATGACCTTACATGGCAAAAGAGTGGATATTACTTTTGGGGGCCCTGAATGCAATCACATGTACCCTTATAAGAGTGAGGCAGAGGGCGTTTTGGGACACAGACATACAGAGACACAAAGAGGAACCAGTGATGTGAAGACAGAAGCAAAGACTGGAGTGATGTGGCCTCAAGTCAAGAAATATCTTCACCCCCAGTAGCTGCAAGAGTCAAGAACAGAATCTGCCCTAGAGCCTCTGGAGGGAGCCTGATCAGCCCCCACCTGGATGCTGGACTCCTGGCTTCCAGGGCTGTGAGAGAGTAAATTTCTGTTGTTTTATGCTACCCGGTTTGTAGTAATTTGTTACAGCAGCCTCAGGAAACTAATAAGGGCATAGAAGTGTGTCTTAGTCCATCTGGGCTGCTATAACAAAATACCACAGACTAGGTAGCTTATAAAGAACAGAAATGGCTCACAATTCTGGAGGCTGGGAAGTCCAGGATCAAGGTGCCAGCCGATTCAGTGTCTGGTGAGGGCTTGCTTTCTGTTTCATAGATGGTGCCTTTTCACTGTGTCCTCACATGGTGGGAGGGATAAGGGCGCTCTCTGGGGCCTCTTTCATAAGGGCACTAATTCCATTCACGAGGGCTCCATCCTCACACCCTAATCACCTCCCAAAGGCCCCGCCTCCAAAGACCATCACATTGGACATTCGGTTTCCTCATATGAATTTTGGGGGGGACACAAACCATAGCAAAGTGGGGAGTGGGTTTTGCAGCCAGCTAAAGTACTAAGGAGCAATATATTCAAACCTACCATTTGACATTTTTATAATAAGCTTGAATTATTTTTGTAATAAAAACTGATCATTAAAGCCATAAAACATGAGAGTGCGTAAAATTTGGGGGATGGGGAAAGTGAACATAGAAGGAGATATCGTGCCCGTCAGACAGACAGCTGAGGAGACACAAGACCTTTAGCTGCTATGTCTCATCCCGAAGAAATAAAATTTAGTTTGACCCCAAAATGTACTCACAGCTAAATTCTATCTCACTAAAGAAAACAAACAGGTATCAAAGGGTCTAGTCCTAGAAGAAGGAGCATGATGTGGGGAGGGTCTGTTCTAAAACCTGAACTCCTGCATCCCTAAAAGGAGCAGGGACTAGTTTCACATTGAGGAACAAGATTTTCTTCATCTGGTTTAAAGATGCTCACTACACATCACAGGAGTGAGTCAACGTTAATTGATAATTTCAAGGAGATAAAATGCCATAAAAATATATCTTTTGGGCTTCCCTGCTGGCGCAGTGGTTAAGAATCCGCCTGCCAATGCAGGGGACACAGGTTCAAGCCCTGGTCCGGGAAGATCCCACATACCGCAGAGCAACTCAGCCCACGCGCCACAACTACTGAGCCTGTGCTCTAGAGCCCGCGAGCCACAACTACTGAAGCCCGTGCGCCTGGAGCCCGTGCTCCGCAACAAGAGAAGCCACCGCAATGAGAAGCCTGTGCACGGCAACGAAGAGTAGCCCCCGCTCACCGCAACTAGAGAAATCCCGCACACAGCAACAAGACCCAACGCAGCCAAAAATAAATAAATAAATTTATTTATTTATTAAAAAAAAAATATATATATATATATATCTTTTTAGGAAAACGCAGTGAGAAATACAAGTTAAAGAATAAGACGAGGCGAGTGACTAAAGCGGCCCTCTAGTGGGGGGGCTGCCCTCTCCAGCGGGCAGTGGCCAGAGAGCGGAGAGTGTTTGCGCTTTCCACATGTCTACACAAGAGTGGAGCCAGCCAAGGAACAAACAAACCTCACCCTGTATTCTTCGCCTGGTCACCCGGCGTTAGGAGCCATTACCTGAGAGGCAGTACAATGAACCATCAAATAATCCTTTATGAACAGGGCATCACTCAAACCACCACAAAGGCCAGGAGTCAGATACCAGCTATGCAGCCCTCTCTCCTGTTACTCCCTTTCACAAAATCCCTGCTGCGGCCACACGGCCCGCTCTCTCCCTACGCAGGGCTTTGGCTCCCCCACCCTGTACTCTCTCCAGAAACACCCTCCCTCCTGTAGTCCCTGCCTATGGAAACCCAGGCTTAGTTTGCCAGGGCTGCCATAACAGACTGCCACAAAGTTGGTGACTTAGAACAGCTGCAACTCATTCTCTCAAGGGTCTGGAGGCCTGCGCTCCCTCCGGAAGCTCTGGGCAGGATCCCTTCCACGCCTCCTCCAGCTGCGGCGTTCCTCAACCCTTTTGCCAAATTAGGGAACGTTCACAGGCTCCAGGGATTTAGGGAATGGACGTAGATTTTGGGGGCCAGCATTCAGTGCACTGTGCAGGCCAAGCCGAGCTATCACCACTCATCAGAAGCCTTCCCTGGTCTAGTTTTCTGAACCTGAGGGTGGGTCTTCTGTCCTCTCACAGGTGTACCTGCAGCTTCTCCTCAGCTGTGTTCACTGAAACCAGCCAGCCCGTGCTTTTCCAAAGTGGGGCGTCCCAGGGAGAGCATTCCCCCGGGTGAGGTGAGGAGGGAATTACGTGTCCTCATCACTGCGGCCACCGCACTGTGTCACGATAACCTTTTGTGCCCGTCTCCCCTACCCGAGCATCTCGAGGGCGGGGTCCATGTCTTCCTCACCTTTGTACCCCCTGCCCCTCCTCACAGTACCTATAAACAACAGGTGCTTAATTGACAATTGATATTTGTCAAACAAAAGAATGAACATATCTGTATCCCATGAGATGTATCGTGTATATTGCTACTCATCAGAAGGGACCTGTGCGCTACACAATGCCTTGTGGGGAAGATAAATATTTACAGGGTTCTCACCCATTCAACCGACAGTCTCTGTCAGTAACTCCCGTGAGGCTGATTTAATGACCCAGGAATGGGCTGGTAACCACAGCTTGAAAAACATTGACCCAGGTGATCACTAAGATCTTTTTCTATCTCTAAATTCTATCATAACCAACAACTGGAAAAACAAACTGGTGTGCAATCGAATTGTGGTGATCTGACCAAGCAGAAAGCTACAGTTAAGGAAAAATGCCTAAATACGTGCAAGGTGCTTGGAAGGCACTGGACAAAATAAAATGTGAACCTTGGGTGGCATACTTTAGTCATGTCTGCAGACAATACATTTGTTAAATGAGAACACAAGCCCATTGTGTTCAACGGGGTTCTATTGTTATACAGGCCACGTAATCCCTGAGTGGCAAGTGATTCTAAGAGCTCTGGTCACTTTTGGTGGGTCCCCTCATCCCTCATCCTTCATCATTTGGATCAGTTCTCTCACCTCTAAGCCCTACTCAAGTCCACCCCAAGACACCAGGTCTTCGTAAAATTCTCATGAAAATATTTAAAGAGCGATACACTTTCAAACAGCTTTCAAAATGCCATTAGATTCAGAAACTTCCAGAGACCTGCAGCCCCCTCTGTTCCTTCTCACAGTCCTCCAGGCACCCCAGCCCCCTGCTGCAGCCCTCCCCTTGCTCTCGTGGCTGTCCAAATCCCCACTAAATGTTATCTGATGCAATCTTAAGGTATTCTCTTTCCTCAAGGATATTTTTATTTTGAGCTGGGAAACCAAAAAGCTTATAAGATTGAAAAGGATGAACTTCTAAAAATAAAATTTTAGGCACAAGGGAATGAGGAGACATCTTTAGGAAAATCCTTTCTGCACCCCTTCAAAACACACCAACTGGGGAGCCAGCTCTCTACCTAATTGACAGTGAGCCAGCCCTGACTACAGATATATCAATCCATGGGCAGCTGGCATCCTTAATTATGAACAACTTCCTTCTGTTCTATCAAGAGCAGAGACAAAGACATGATTCACGGGCACTCGAATTATTGTCTTTGTTTAAACCTTCCCTCTCAGACGGAGCTGTCAGCTAAAGCAGAGAGTCCAGGGAAGGATGAACGCTCTCAAAAGCGAAGCTGTTCAAGTTCCCAGGCAGCCAGCACATGGGCTCCGCCTTCACTGCCTGCCCAGCCCCGTGGCCCTGAGACCCACCAAAGGTGATGCCCAGGGCACGGACAGCCTGCGGGGCTTGGCATCTAGAGGAAGGCAACGGGCTTCCACCGTGATAAAGGCCCCACTAAAGTTATCCAACACACCACCTCTGGAACAGAACTTCCAAACTGCAGGTCATGCAGGCCTATTTGTGGGTCATGAAAATAAGTTAGTGGGTCATAAGCAGCATTTTAAAGAATGAAACAGAACTGGAAATAGAGTGTGCTGCATGTATTTTGGGAAACAACTGTTTCACTTGTATGTGTTTATATGTGTAGGTACATAGCCAGTCACTATGTAAAATATATTTCTTCTAACAGGTCACAGTCAAAAGTCTGAAAGGCACTATTCTTGAGCAAAAGTGAATCAAGTATCCAATCTAAAGAAATAATAAAAATATAACTTACCTTCCTTTCTGGAATGCCAATAATTATCAAAAGTACCTTGGACAGTGTCTGCAAACTGAGTCAGCCTTTCCAGAGCACAGTTCTGGGGTTTTAAGAAGTATTTTCAGAGGCCTGAAAATTCTTGATGAGAATTTTCACATTTTGTGCTCCTAATATAACCGAGCAGGAACCTATGGGGCCTCCCCGGGACAGACCCCTCCGCCATATCCTCTGCTGTAGCTCCTCTCTCAAGTACCCAGATAATAGTATCTGATGCACACTTCCGGAGTTGTTTTACAGATGATAAAACCACCACCAAATGGAAGAAATTAACTACTTGATGATCATGAGCCCCAAGACCTATGTACAGGGCGCCTAAGGGTAATGTAAACCACCCAGTTACCTCAACATCAACCCATCAGAGAATTCTGCACGAGCTGATCACATACATACCCTGCAACCCCGGCTCCCTCACCTGGCTTTTAAAACCGCTTTGCTGAAACCCTTCGGGGAGCTCAGGGTATTTTGAGCCTGAGCCCTCCCCTTCCCACCCGCCACACCCAGCTGTCCTTGCTCGGGCCTGCAATAAACCTTTCTCTGCTCTGAACTCCGACATTTTGGTTTGTTTGGCCTCACTGTGCATCGGGCACACGAACTTGCGTTTGGTAACGCTAATGCGAATCTATACTGAACATATTCGGAATCATCTGGATGTCTCCCTCATAACCGTGTTGGGTCATATGGTTTAAATGTTCACGTTTGCATTCGTGTTTATCATCAAATGCAGGTGGCTGGATGGCTGAGATCAACAGAGAAGCAGCCTTCATCTAGCAATGCTGCACTGATACACGTGAAGGCCAGGCCAGGTCACGGCATGCTGTGCAGGGGGTTCTCGGTCACCTGAGGGTGGGAGAACTGAGTTATCACCGAGCAACTCGTAGGACAGGACTGCTGAACAAGGAACGTGGACCACAGCTCTCACTCCCAGGTCCAGGAGCAAACACTATGAATCCCATCTTTGCAACAATTTCTTCACTGTAAATGTAAAAGTCAATGCAGTGAAGTGATTTTCACATATCACAGAAAAAGAGACTAGCCTAATGTTTTACAAGTTATATGGCTAATTTCACGTACATTTCCTATCCTGTTGCTGAAGATATTTTTTTTTTCTTACAGCATGTCAAGAAGTTAAATTTGGTTGGAGGGGAAGAGAGCTTGAGGACTACACTTATGGGTTCCACATCACGTCATCCCACACCTAAACAATTCTTGATCAATGGAGAGAAGTTGGAGCACTGAAAATACCAAGTGGCAGGTGAACCACCTTTTTTTTTTAATTTGACTGTGGCATGCTTTATTGAAGTCATTTTGTGGCTAATTCATTTCCTTAATTACACTTGCCCCAGAGCAATATTATAGGAGTTTATATGCCCAATTATTGGAAGGGGGAGGTCCCAGAGCACACAGGATATTAGAAGGAAGCCAAGCTGAATTTTTTAATTCAGTTGAGAAAAGCTGGTAGGAGTGAGTGCTGAGAAAGGAGGAAATTCAGCAACATGTATCCAAAGCCTCTAACCGTTGTTTGCTCTCTGACCCAGAAATTCCACTTTTAGGAACTGATATGAAAAGTAGTAACTCTACAGGTCAGAAAGGATACAGCTGCAAGAACACCAGGGGAGGGGTTAGCAGAGATGGTACAGTCAATGATACTGATGCTGTCTCACAGATACTGAGTGTTTACCTTTTGCAAGGCTCTATTCTAAGCACTCAACATCTATCATCTCCTCATTTAATTCTCAAAGCAGACCAGTGCAGTGGGTATTACTGCTCTCCCCATTTTACAGAAGAGCAGATGGAGACACACAGCAGTTAAATAACTTGCCCAGCTAATGAGAGGCAAGGCTGACGTGTGGACCCAGAGTCCGGCTCTAGGGTCTCTGCTCTTTGGCATTGTCCTCTCAATGGATCACCAGGAGGCATGTAATATCTATGTGATAAGACACATGTTCGTGCGACAGTGTGAAGTGAACACAGCAGGTTATAAAACATCATATACTGTAACCCCATGTTTGTAAAATTTTAAAGACCAGCAGGATATATATCAAAATGCAGTCATTACTGGTATTTTTATGTATTTGAATTTTCTTTAATTAAATAAAATTATTTTTTTTAATTGAAAACAACACATCAATTGACAAATATGTTCCAGGTAATCTTACACGTGAGCTATTAAGATTGGATACGTGTACAGCGTCACAGACAATTTCTGGTGAGGATTAGTCACTCACCTTTCTATTGCTTTCTACACGAAGATAAGCCTGAGAGAAGCTTTCTTGTGGGACTTTAACAGCACTTGACTGTCAAATAAAAATTTTAATCACACCAAACTATCTAAGAACTCAGACTCCCCAGGAATCTTTATTCCAGCCCGAATCCCTTTCTGCCTCATCAAGGCCTCTGGCCTGGCCTGTGACAACCTGCAGGCGGGAGGATCTGCAGACGGCACCTGCCGCCACGGTGACCCCTTCCCAACAGAGGTGACAGTGCCCAGCAGCGGGGCAGTGCACTGAGACAGCTGTCCAGGCCCTGGAGGCCAGGCCTGTGGCCACAATAAACCCTCTTCTTCCCTTTAAGGACAGGAGGACATGAAGGACAATCCAAAGCCAACCAAAACACCCAGGCCCAGCTCCCGACCTGCGTTTGAACAGTCTCGGTATTCTTCTGTGCTTAGAGCAGGGAACTCCCACAGCAGTGAAGCTCTGAATTGGAGCTGCCATGGCACGAGTGTCCTGACCCAGCACGACTGGGTCTGACTTCAATCCCAGCAGCACAGCATTTAACGCCAGATGGGAGATACAGACACTAAGTGTAACAGTTCAACATCATTCTGGATGCTTTCAACGCTCCGCTTGTGAACTTGAGAGAAACAGAGCTGAAAGAACCTCAGAGACCGTCGGGTTCAGTGTTTCTCAGCGTGGGAGCCATGGGCATTTGGAGTGGACCAATTCTTCCCTGGACCGGGTGGCACTGCAGGATTTTAGTATCCGGGGTCCTCAACCATTGGTGCCCCCATACACCACGACAATTTGAAATGTTCCCCCTCAACATTTCCAAGGGCCCCTGTAAGGACATTGCCACCCCTGGTCGAGAACCACTGATCTGGTCCATCACTGAGGGCAGAGAAGTCAGTCATTTGCCCAAGGCCCCCTAAGTAGCTAGAGCCGAATCCCATGTCTCGTAACACTTAGTTTTGTGTTCTTTTCATTGTACCAAACTCCCCTAATTATGCTCATTAGAGCATGAGACACTTAAATATTAAGAATAGACTTCACACTTACTGATAGGATTTATGGTTTCTAGATCTAAGCCTGATTGCGTGAACTGTTTTTTCAATCTCGTTATGGGTATTCTGGTATAGAAGCATAATTCTATTACTATAATTACTCTAAGAGGGCAAAAAAAGTGTCTGAACTAACAACCACCTATCAATATTCAAGTCCTCAGGATGCATTGTGTACAGAACTCATATTTCAAAGAATATCTGTACCAGAGAGAGAGAAAGAGATCTGGAAACATTTACATTTTATTAAAAAAATGTTTTCCTTCAAAGCACCATCTCTGCAAGCAGTCAGGGAAGTGAGTCCTACGTGGGCTAACTTTTACCAAATAAAACCTTTCAGTTGAGATTTTTTAACATCAAGATTCTCTAACTCAACCTAGCACTCATTATGAATGTGAAATCTAAGTTTATATTTTCAATAACTTCTTGCTAGTTCTTAAAGGACTTGTAACAAAATCAGTCCAAAGCATGACACTGTCAACTGAAAAAATGCACAGTGTGAGAGCTGTGAATCCCGTTGTACTGGGGGACTTGCTGAGGACAAAAGCCCGGGAGACAGCATCTCAGCTATCTCTAAGGAACAGCTCTGAAGGGTGTGGGAGGTGAACGCATCTATGATTTGGCAAAGGGTGTACATGCAACCCAGCACACATCTCGGTAGAAGGCTGCTGTTAAGTCACAAGGAGCAGATGTTTCCCTTAATGATTTTAGTGCTTTTCTAGGTATGAGAGGATGCAAGAAATTAGGTTCATACAATTTTCTCCTGAAAATATCTAACTCTCTGAAGGCCTGTTCCGCCAGTTTTTCCCAGAGCACGGAGTGCCTCACTCCTGATCTCTGTCCTGAACTCCTTTCAGGGGGCATTAAAGGTCAGCGACTGCCGTGGCTGATGACCTAGTCCTTGTAGAGCTGGACGGCAAGTGACATTCTTTAGTTGGCACATATAAATTTTATAATTCACATGTTAAATTTAGGACACTATAGCTACATAAACTTTTCCCCTGAAATTTCAGAGAGAGAGAGAAAAAAATCAAACTCAGCACCTCCAGTCTCTAGTGGTGGTTTATTCATATAATTCTTCTAATGGTGTATAATTTTTCCTTCACTTCTCTAATTTGTAAAGCACATTGTGATACTCCTTTTATGAGTCACACAATTTACCATCCCTACAAGAACAAGGAGGGAGGACGGAAGGGAAGGGAGGTAGAGACTGAGAGAGGGAAAGGGGGTAGGGGGGTGCCCGAGGGACTACAGAAACACAAAGCCGAAAATAATGCTACAGAAATTTCAGGTAAAATTCAAAAAGTACTTTGAAACTCATCTGGCATCAAATCTTGTCTAGGCACATACAGGTGGGCAAATGTGATTGTTTCTTTTCTTGCACCAAATCAAATTAATCATCACTTAATAGTATTCTTTTTCATTTCAAAAACCTTCACAGAGTCTCTGTCGGCATCCAAAGGGACCACTCCCCCTGCATGTGGCTCGGAGAAATTTCCAGTCCACAATTACCATCCCAAACAGAACAGTTTTACAGCAGAGCTGATTCAGGACTTACCTCTGCAGCCCGGCGCCTCACAGGGTAAATAAAGCCGGCAGCGTTCAGGGCTGGGCTTTGTGTGGTAGGAGGGATGGCGGGAGGGTCTGCGGGGATCCGCCTCAGGCCCCTCTGACATTTACATGTCAATAGTCAAACCAAAGCTCCTTCGACCCGGCCCCTGACCGGGCCCCTCCGTGCAGCCAGGCCCTGGGTTTGGTCCTTCTCTCTCTCCATGGAGCCTTGAAGCCACTGGCTGCCAGCAGGCATTTGGCAAACTCGTTATGACGGATTTGTCACCCTCTTTTCGGAGCCCTGAGCCTAGGTAAATACATCACAGGCTTTTCAAATTATCTGAGGACGCCAAGCTGGGAGAGATGAATGCTTTAGATAAGACCGACATAATCAGAATTCCAAAAGAGGTCTGTCTGGCTTGAAAAAAAATGAGCTGAAAGGAAAAAAACAGTTCAGAGAAACAGAGGTTCCATCATTCACTTAGGCTCAAAGGCAACTGCTCTGGGGTTTTAGTTTGCTTACAAGTCGATATGAGACAATGGAGAGACTTGGATGCCAGAAACAAGTGAACAAACGTAACAATTTTAGGATTCATTATAAAAAGACAGCACTAAGGACGAGGGCGGACGGGGAGGACTAGATGGTCCACATTACTATTCTACAAAGAAGAGTGGGTACCCAGGAGGGCAGAAATCCTGAGAATCTTCTCCTACGAGGAAGAAATGACTTGGGCAGGGTCGGGGTGGGGAATGGCCATCCTCAGTACAGGAAGGGCACACACAGTAGATTTATTCTGGGGGCTCCAGACGGCAGCAGAAAGGGCTGATGAATTTTCTAACAATGAAAAGCTCTGGCTGTCGAGAGTCAGCGCCAACGCTGCTTTCCCGCAGGGCCCTTGGAGCCCCGCCCCCGTACGAGAGGTGCTGGCAGAGGCTCCTTCCAAGGCTCGCCTGGTGGCCAGCTGCCTTCAGGGACACTGCCTTAGCATCTGATGTGAGAAGACCACCTCGAGTACGGGTTCTCAGGATCTTTCGAGAGCTGGAAACAGGATGACGATGAAATAAAAATATGGATTTAAAAAGTGGCATAATCTGTGTAATGTACAAAGATTGATTTGTCTTGGAATGAGGCCACTCTTAAGATGCTCAAAAACAGTCCAAGCATTAGTCATTTCTGAAATTACAAAATGTAGATCCATGACCCATTTGTTATGGTTTGAAAATGGCAAGGTTGGCTCCCTGGATCCCATTTCCTTACATTTCCTTTTCCTTCCTCTCTCCATTTCTCAAAAAGCTGCTGATATAATTTGGGTCACTTACAGCACTTACATTTACAAAGTGTTTTACGGTCAATTGAATCTTATGAATATTTCATAGGGCAGAATCTCTCTGCTACCTTAGAACTTAGAAGCAGAGGAAAGGAGGGAGTTCTAGGGAATGCCTTCAGAAAGTGTCTGCAGGGACTGAGCGGACCTCCGATTGTTTCCACCTTGAGAAGAGCAATGGTAAAAAAATCTTTCCTCCCCAGGGAAGCTTATCTCTCTGCCTACGTTGTGAAAGAATCATGAGAATTGCTTTGACCCACATTGCCCCCTGGCACCGTTCTGGGTAAAAAGCAGACTCAGATGAGACTTCACCAAGCCGCCTCATATAGTAGAGACACCACCACCAGCACCAGCACATCACCTAACGACATTCTTATAAAACAGCTCTCAAAGTTCTTACTTCTCTAAAGTCAGCAGAGAAAATGCACAAGATATGTGTAGACAAAATTTTGGTAATTACTGACAAATTACCCTCTAGATAGATTTCAACTCCCACCCACATCTACAGAAGTACCATTTTCCTACATGTCCACCAACATGAACATAATCAGGTCTGTATGTTATGTTTCGCTTTACCTTTGAGAACTTGATAGGGGAAAAAAATCTCATTTTTGTTTACTCTGTATTTCACTTATTGTTAGTGAGGTGAAGCATCATTATATTTTTTAAACGCTAGGGAGAAAATTTGGAGAAACATGTCCTAAATTGCAGACCATGGTTGCTCATCTTTGTGGCATAGGAATATAGGAGACTCACACTTGCCACATATGTGCTTCTGTAGTGTTTAAACTATGCATAACTTTGCTTTTTTTCCCCCGATGTCAAAAGTAAAGTTTTTTTTTTAAATTAATTTATTTTTATTTATTTATGGCTGTGTTGGGTCTTCGTTTCTGTGCAAGGGCTTTCTCTAGTTGTGGCAAGCGGGGCCACTCTTCATCGCGGTGCGCGGGGCCTCTCACTATCGCGGCCTCTCTTGTTGCGGAGCACAGGCTCCAGAAGCGCAGGCTCAGTAATCGTGGCTCACGGGACCAGTTGCTCCGCGGCATGTGGGATCTTCCCAGACCAGGGCTCGTACCCGTGTCCCCTGCATTGGCAGGCAGATTCTCAACCACTGCGCCACCAGGGAAGCCCCAAGTTTTTAAAGTAACTAGTGAGTGGGGCATTTTCAAAAAAATTATATCAATGGTTATTCAGCATCAATTAATTATGCAAGGCACCCTTTGGGGTAGAGAATACAAAACTAATGAAGATGAGTCCTTGTTCCTTGATGCTCACTATCTGGTTGAGTGAATAACATGTACTCACACTCACTTTTAAAATGAAGGAAACAATACGAAGCTTGTTAACAAACTCTTCTCTCACTGAGGCAGGACACCATCACTTCTGATCCAGCTCCTTCATGCACCCACATGCCCAGCATGTCACCGTGATTGTGGGGTTTTTGTTACTGTTACATTAGATATGCTGCCAACATTTACAGTCTAGCAGAATGCAGAGGACATGAGTCTTTTTGAGAGAATCTCGGAATAGAACAGAAATAGCCAATTTGGAAGGCTGATCTTTTGGGATAGTTAGATTTCAGACAGACAATGACCTAAGAGAGTATAAACAGAGACCAGTGCACACATCTGCTGGTGAAAAACCAGCACAGAAGCTGTGTGGGCAAGTCTGTGATGGTACAATGCCCTTTAAGCAGGTTTTTCTCAGAGGAAAAGAAGAATCTAAGGAGGAGGGGGGTCTTGCATCCCAAGTGATACAAACCTCACTTTACTTCCCTGGAAAGGTTCAGTCTTCAAAAGAGGGAAGTACTGAACTGTTTCAACACACCCCAAAGGATATAAAAAACTATAATAAATCAAATTGATTTGTTAATAAATTTCACTTGATTATTAATGGGAATGTAAATCAGTATAATTCTGAAAAATAATTTGACTGTTTTGATACTCTAATTCTATTTCTAGGACTCTATCACTAAGGAAATAATTCTTCTTTTTTTTTTTTTGGCCACTCCATGCCACATGCGTGATCTTCCCCAACCAGGGATTGAACCTGTCCCCCATGTGTTGGGAGTGTGGAGTCTTAACCACTGGACTGCCAGGGAAGTCCCAGGAAATAATTTTAATTATGGAAAAAGCTTTATGCAGAAAGATGTACATGACAGAGATTGGTTCAAGATGGCGGAATAGAAGGACGTGCGCTCACTCCCTCTTGCGAGAGCACCAGAATCACAACTAACTGCTGAACAATCATCGACAGGAAGACACTGGAACTCACCAAAACAGATACCCCACATCCAAAGACAAAGGAGAAGCCACAATGAGACGGTAGGAGGGGCGCAATCACAAAACAATCAAATCCCATGACTGCTGGGTGGGTGACTCACAAACTGGAGAACACTTATACCACAGAAGTCCACCCACTGGAGTGAAGGTTCTGAGCCCCATGTCAGGTTTCCCAACCTGGGGGTCCAGCAACGGCAGGAGGGCTTCCTAGAGAATCAGACTTTGAAGGCTAGCGGAATTTGACTGCAGGACTTTGACAGGACTGCGGGAAACAGAGACTCCATTCTTGGAGGGCACACACAAAGTAGTGTGCACATCAGGACCCAGGGGGAAGGAGAGTGACCCCATAGGAGACTGAACCAGACCTACCTGCCAGTGTTGGAGGGTCTCCTGCAGAGGCGGGGGGTGGCTATGTCTCACCGTGAGGACAAGGACACTGGCAGCAGAAGTTCTGGGAAGTACTCCTTGGCGTGAGCCCTCCCAGAGTCTGCCATTAGCCCCACCAAAGAGCCGGGTAGGCTCCAGTGTTGGGTCACCTCAGGCTAAACACCAACAGGGAGGGAATCCAGCCCCACTCATCAGCAGACAAGTGGATTAAAGTTTTACTGAGCTCTGCCCACCAAAGCAACACCCAGCTCTACCCACCACCAGTCCCTCCCATCAGGAAGCTTGAACAACCCTCTTAGATAGCCTCATCCACCAGAGGGCAGACAGCAGAAGCAAGAAGAACTACAATTCTGCAGCCTGTGGAACAAAAACCACATTCACAGAAAGACAGACAAAATGAAAAGGCAGAGGACTTTGTACCAGATAAAGGAACAAGATAAAACCCCAGAAAAACAACTAAATGAAATGGAGATAGGCAACCTTCCAGAAAAAGAATTCAGAATAATGATAGTGAAGATGATCCAGGACCTTGGAAAAAGAATGGAGGCAAATATCGAGAAGATGCAAGAAATATTTAACAAAGACCTAGAAGAATTAAAGAACAAACACCTAGAAGAATTAAAGAACAAACAAACAGAGATGAACAATACAATAACTGAAATGAAAAATACACTAGAAGGAATCAATAGCAGAATAACTGAGGCAGAAGAACAGTTAAGTGACCTGGAAGACAGAAAGGTGGAATTCACTGCCACAGAACAGAATAAAGAAAAAACAATGAAAAGAAACGAAGACAGCCTAAGAGACCTCTGGGACAACATTAAACACAACAACATTCACATTATAGGGGTCCCAGAAGAAGAGAGAGAGAAAGGAACCGAGAAAATATTTGAAGAGATTATAGTCGAAAACTTTCCTAACATGGGAAAGGAAATAGCCATCCAAGTCCAGGAAGTGTAGAGAGTCCCAGGCAGGATAAACCCAAGGAGAAACACACTGAGACACACAGCAATCAAATTGACAAAAATTAAAGATGAAGAATTGTTAAAAGCAACAAGGGAAAAACGACAAATAACATTCAAGGGAACTCCCATAAGGTTAACAGCTGATTTCTCAGCAGAAACTCTACAGGTCAGAAGGGAGTGGCATGATATATTTAAAGTGATGAAAGGGAAGAACCTACAACCAAGATTACTCTACCCGGCAAGGATCTCATTCAGATTCGATGGAGAAATCAAAAGCTTTACAGACAAGCAAAAGCTAAGAGAATTCAGCCACCAAACCAGCTCTACAACAAATGCTAAAGGAACTTCTCTAAGTGGGAAACCCAAGAGAAGAAACGGACCTACAAAAAGATGTACATGACAGCGTTATTTATAGTAGCAAAACTGGAAACAGCATCAGGGAGACTGTCATCCAATAAAAGAGGATGATTCAATAAACCAGGAAACCTTCACCTGCTAGAAAATTACACTGCCCTAAAAATGATGTTTCAAGCTTCACATTCTTGTCTCAGTAATGCATTACTGGGAATCTATCCTAAAGAAATAACTGAAAAATACAGGAAAGTGAAAACACCCTAATATCCCACAATAGAAATGTTAAGTAAGCTCCTATTAGTTCTTCCAAACTCCGCTCAAGTGGTACTTCTCCTGGGAAGTCTGCCCTCACCCCTGGCCCAGCTCTGGGCTCCCGTGATGCCCTGAGCACCACCCATCATAGCATGACCCCAGGGTTCTATTACTGTGTGCCAATCTAAGCACCTTAAGGTCAGGGAACTTGACTTTGTTGATTTAGTACTCCCAACCCAGCACAGTGCCTGGCACAAAGTAAATATGCACCTAGACGTCTATATTATATAAGACTACATAATCAGTGTATTCGTTTGTTAGGGCTGCCATAACCAAATACCACAAGCTGGGTGACCTAAACAATAGTCACAATTTATTGTCTCACAATTCTGGAGGTCACAAGTCTGGAATAAAGGTGTCAGCAGGATTGGTTCCTTCTGAGAGTTACGAGGGAAGAATCCACTCCAGGCCTCTTTCCTTGACCTGTGGATGGCCATCTTCTCTGTGTGTGTCTGTCTCCAAATTTCCTCTTTTCATAAAGATACCAGTCATACTGGACTAGGGCCCACACCAATGACTTGATTTTAACTTGACTGCCTCTATAGAGACCTTGTCTACAAATAAGGTCACTGTCTGCGGTAAAGGGAGTTAGGACTTTCACATGTGCATTTTCGGGTGACACAATTCAACCCGTAACAATCAGCAAATTTGCAGATTTATGAGAGTTCCCAATAATTTAAAAACACCTGTTTTATAATGTTTAATAGAAAAAAAGAGGTATATTTATATATACAGCAAGAGCTCTTAATTTGGATTTTATTTTAGAGTCCATGACCATCCCCAAATTAAGAACCATTGATGATACAAGATCTCAGATTTTTTTTAAAGAAGAAAAAATGTGAAGGTAATAAACCAAAATATTAATGGTTTTTGCCTCAGGGTGATAGTATGGATGTTTGGGATTGTTTCCCAATTTTCTGTAATAATTTCAAATTACTACTACAGTCAGAAAAAAATTTCACTTTTTTTAAAAAGGAGAAATGATATTTTTAAAGGGTTTAGGAACTTCCCTGGCGGTCCAGTGGTTAAGAATCCACGCTTCCACTGCAGGGGCACGGGTTCGATCCCTAGTCACAGAACTAAGAGTTCACATGCCACGTGGAGCAGCCAAAAAAAATGGGGTTTACAAACATGTGAAAATGAATATGTTTTACACAAATAGTGTATTAGGGAAAGACAGGAAGAAAATATATAATACTCACAGAGTTCGTTAACAGAAGTTATAGAAAGAATTTTGTGTATGTCTTCCTAAGTTTTGTGTGTTTTCCAAATTTTTTAATAATGAACTATATTACTCTCATAACCAGAACAAGTCAATAAATCTTATTAATTAAGAACATGTAGTTTAAGTATTTGGTTGTATATTAAATATTCAATATTAAGAGCTGAGCTAACAAATTATGGTACAATGACAAAATGCAGCTTTTATATAAGCATTATGAGACATACAGATATAGGAAACAGCTTATGAGACAGTTCTCTGAAAAAAAATGTAAAATATAAAAATACACACAAATTATAACCAGTAAAATATATTCATATGCAGACAGTAATTTGCAAAAATGAATATCTATTGAGAGTAGGATTATGTATTATTTTTAAATATTCTTTAATATTACATTTTCATTTTATTTATGAAAATGTATTCTAAGTATTCTTAGAAAATGTTCTTTTCTAAGAATATCTGTAACTCGTTTTACACTGCCTAAAACAGCTTTTAACCATTCCAAGAATCAACTTCTTGTCTAGAAGATGGCTGGCAAAACTTCAGGCTTGTCTGGCTCCCAACAAACAACCCACAGTATTCATCACAACTCAGTGGCTGGTTTCACCTTCACTGTTGGTGGAAGTGCACATGGACACACCCTTTCTAAAGGACAACTTGGCAGTACTTGTTAAACCTATTAACATTCACTCCCTTTGACTGAGCATTTCCACATCTGGGACTCTGTTCCACAGAAACAATTCTACACATGTACAAAGTAAAGGTAACAAGAACGAACAACTGGTCTACCTAGGGTGGTCCTTTCTCACAGGGGACTGTGGGAAGGAGAGTTTCAGTTAGAAAGCAGTGGAGAGACCTACAATAGCTACTAAATGGAAAGGCCATGCAGCTTTGATTCACTGCCCAGTTTACTATTTCCTTTGATGTCTTTATTTCTGGCAACTAACCAGAAACAAGGGTGCTGATTCAACTCTACATGTTCCAATCATATGCATGCCAGTACAGATGCTAGGATACAGATTCAGGTGAAATAAGCATGTTTTAGATTGTTTTATTTTTAGCTCCCAGCTTCACAAACAGAATTTAGAGTATAGCAACTCTTATTTGAAAATAGTCATAGAATGGGAGCCATACATGCTCTCATTTTTTCCTATTTTTGCTTAAATAGGAAATGTCCAGACCTTAGGTTTGGGCTCCTAGGGTTTGTCTTCTAAATAAATTGCGTTTCCATCCATCTATTCATGTTTACATAGAGAGTCTTGGGATTGTTGCCTTCTGACAATTTATAAATAAGACAAATTTCTCATTTTACATAGACTCCCTCAATGGTTGACTCAAAGTACAAAAATTCTGATCAGGTCAAGAATACAGGTTAAATTAGATCTCCTCAGTGAAGGCTGTAAAGGAGGCGGAGTAAAAGCACAAATAACTTCAAGTCAAAATGAAATTAATGAATTAGGTTTGTTTCTAGACTATAGTCAATGTAACAATGTAGTGGGCAATTTTTCAGATTAAAAAAGAGAGGGACTTCCCTGGCGGTCCAGTGGTTAGGACTCCACACTTCCACTGCAGGGGGCACAGGTTTGATCCCTGGTCGGGAAACTAAGATCCCACACGCCACAGCACGGCCAAAAAAAAAAAAAAAAAAAAAATGCAAAAACTTTATAAGTTATTGATATTAGAGTTCTCAGATAAACATATCTTTATGAACACTGATGATATCTATTTGCAGACCACTGCACATTCTGAACATTTTTTCTCTACCTCAAGCTAATGACAGCTTTAGAGATGTGAAGGAAAAGATAAAAGGAAGCTGGGTGAGTTGTGTAGTATTGCATGGGGGCTACTTGGAGAAGTCTGACAGATCAGCATTACCTCCTGCACCCCCTTCATCCACAGCATTACAAGCTGTCAATTTTTAAGCCTCAAGTCCCACCATTAACTGGATTGACAGTTGCTTAGAAAATAAAATTTTTAAAAACCATTCACACTGGTAATGTGAGATGTTACTTTACAAAATAACACAACTACACTTGATTAATAAACACTATACATCAGGTACACAGAAATTCACTGGAGAGACTTAAAATTAGGCAACCCTAGAAGGATAAGAATAAAGATGAGATTTTAAAAGGAAAGAAAAACCAAGTGACACCTTTAAAGAAAAAAATTTTTGAAGATGTAACAAACATATGCTTTTTAATAAATTCTCTAGACCTGCAGCAGTGATTACATAAAGGTGAAAAAGCAAAGGCAAGGGAGCAAAAACTTATAGTATGCCTGAATTCGAAACTTGGGATGCCAGGTCAGGAAAAAATCTAAAAATGTCTGATTTAAAGAATCTCTATTAAACACAAAGAAAGTATAAGCAATGCATGATGAAAACACAGAGCAAGGCCAGTGACCATGGAGACAGATGAGAGGTCAGGAAGCAGGCAGTGGCCTCTCTTCCTCTGGGGCTTTTCCTGGCCAAGTGTGAGCCCAGGTACCTCGCGGCCCGAACCTCCTCATAGGGCTGAGGCGCGGACACAGCACGTTGGCCTGAGCAATCAGCAGACGTGGGAGCAGGGGAGTGAACGATTTTCTTTGCTTTTCAGAGGCAGACCAGGGCGGGGGGCGGTGCAGACAGCATGAAACAACATGATTCACCTTGCCTTGCAGAGGAAGCCACTCACAGCCAGAGAGATGCCAAGAGATGAGGAGACCCAGTGAGACTCTGAGGTGGTGGCAGTACCCGTCACCCTGAGGTTTTCTGCCAGAATCCTCAGGTGATGCATTCACAATTCTGGCACAGGCTATCCTGAGAGGGACTGACAGGAAAGGACCCAGCAAATTTTCGGAAGGTCCACCGTGAAGCAGGACTATTGCCAAAGACAAGGGAAGACCCGAGAAGCACAGTGACCTCCAATAACCAGCCGTCCCTGCTCCTCCGAGGGGCCCCTTTACCCATCAGGCGCCTACAATGGATTCACTAACTCTGGGCCGAATCACAGTTACTTAGAGTTTGACCATATGGGGCTGTCCTGGAACTTGAAGTGATAAACATGTACATATACATATAGCCATTTATATCTATGTGTGTGGAGATGGAAGGGAGGAAGGAAGGGCTGCGGGGGGGGGGGGGGCGATGGTTATTCCTCATTTAGAAAAAACAGGAGGTGCTGAAGAAACTAGCAATACTTGGTAGTATTTTTTACTTTTCTTCTGAATAGATTTGGAGTGTCTTATGCTACACTATATTTGCTTGGAAGCTTAATAAATAACCACCTCAAGAAATTAAAAAGAAATAAAACAGGAGGTGGAACTACATGACCTCTTAGCCAAACCATTATCTATAGGATCTCATGCAAACCTCTATACCTTTACTTGAAAGAAAGGTGTTCCAAGAAGCTATTCCAATAGGCACTGTGCTCTGTGCAACAGACTCTCTTGAATTACACTAGTTTTACTGTAAGAAAGTTCCTATAAAAACTAACTGATAAAGGAAAGAATTAAGATTTATCCTGCCTGCGCTATTACAGACTGTTCCAAATAGTAAATGAGTAACCAAAATAGTAAACCAAATAGTAAATGAGATAAAGTTTCTCTTTATATTTCAGCTAATAAAGAAGAAATAATGCAACCCATATATCTATTTAGCAGTACCCAATGGATTAAAGAGCCACATTGAAAACAAAGAGGTTGCTACCTATTAGAAATTATGGAAATAAAGGTAAAATATATAGATGTTATAGTATCTATGATATATACAAATATAAAAATAAAAGATAATTTAAAAACTAAAGCCATATAAAACAACTATACCCCAGTAACAAAATAAAAAACTAAAAAGTAAATTAAATTTAAAAAAATAAAATAAAACCATAAAAACTGCAGAAGAAACTACAGATTAATATTTTTATAATTTTAGGAGTAGAGAAGCTCTTTTCATCTTAATCATAAAAACCAAAAATTTTAAAAGAAAACTGTGATGACATATGATAACATGCATACTTTTTGAAGAGTTCTTACAAATGAATAAAGACAAAACACTCAAATAGTGAAATGGGCAAAGGATCTGATTAGGCAATTCCACACACACACTAAATAAGTTCCATTATAGGACTGGAATTATTTGGACTTAGGACCCTAGAGAAGTGCAGTAAACAGTAGTCAGTCTAATTGAAGGAAAACACACACACACACACACACAAACATTAACTTACAAAATAATATTCAACCTTAGTCTTGAAAGAAATGCAAAAGAAAGAAAGATATTTTTAAACCATAAAATTGGCAAAGATTAGGATGATTTGACAATATTCATGTTGGTGAGGGCAGTGGAAAAGCCACTGACAACTTTACCTGGGTACAGCTTTACTTTTCTGATGGGCAATAATATCACCTAGCATACACACACATTTGACCCACCAATTTCACATGCAGGAATTTATCCTAAAGAGTTAATGGGGAGAGAGGGATGAGTTTAAGGATAGCTGTATAAAGCTGTTCATTACTAGGATGGTTAATTTTATGTCCCAGCTTAACTGGGCCACTGGGCACCCAGCTATCTGGTTAAACATTATTCTGGGTGTCTGTGAGGATGTTTCTGGATAAGATTGACATTTGAATCAGTAGACTAGGTAAAGCAGATGGCCCTCCCTAATGTGGGCAGGCCTCATCCAATCCCTTGAAGGCATGAATAGAACAAAAGACTGAGCAAGAGAGAATCTGCTCTCTCTGCCTGATGGTCTTCAAGCTGGGACATCAGTCTCCTGTTTTCAGATTCAGACTGGAACTTGCACCATCGGCTCTCCTGGTTCCCAGGCTTTCAACTGGAGATCTTGGGACTTCTCAGCCTCTATAATCACATGAGCCAATTCTTTATATTTCTCTGTGTGCGTGTCCCCTGGTTCTGTTTCTCTGGAGAACCCTAACTAATACAATTACAGTGTTAGTCATACAAATGAAAAACCAGGAAAGAATGGGTATCCTCATCAAAAGGTGTAGATTAAATAATTGTTGATTCAATCGAGTGCTTGGTAACTGCTTACAGAAATGATGAGGATTAACATGAACTGACTTGGAAAGATGTCCCCAATATACTGCTGAATTTTTTTTAAGCAGGTTACAGAACAGTATGTACAGTGTGATTTCATTAATATAAAACTGTGGTATCATGCACAAGAGTGTGTATGTGCGTGTGTGTACGTGTGAAATGGGACATGATGTTTAATGAAAGGCAATTTACCTCTGGTTGATGGCATTTTGGATGATTTTTACTCTCTTCAAATTCTGTATTATTTGTATTTTTCTCCAGTGAGCTTGTTTATCAGGAAAATCAATAAAGCAAGTCTCTTCCATTAAAAAAAAAAGTTCAAGACTTGTGGTTACCAAGGGGGAGGGGGTTGGGGGAGGGTTGGAGTGGGAGACTGGGGTCAGCAGATGTAAGCTATTATATATAATGGATAAACCAGGTCCTACTGTATGGCACAGGGAACTGTATTCAATATCCTATGATAAAATATATGGAAAAGAATATTAAAAAAAGAATGTATATATTGTATAGCTGAATCACTTGGCTGTATAGCAGACATTAGTACAACGTTGTAAATCAACTATACTTCAATTACAAAAAATAAATTCATAGAGGCAAGCAGAGAGAGATACAGCTGTAACAGAGGGAATTTGCGTAAAGAGAGAGTTTGCAGTAGTTGTTGTTTTACAATAGGAGAAATGAGAATGTTAATGCGGGAAAGAACCAGAAGGGGATGAAAGAGTGAGCACCGCAGGCCAAGCAGGTTGAGCGTGTCCAGGGGAACCAGGAGTGGATGAGTTGCTTCCTACCCTCAGGCGACACAGATAAGAGCCTACAAATGTAAAAATAATTCCCGATGAGTGACACCGGAGCTGCAGAATGCAGAGGAACACTGCCAACGGGAGGGATCTGGAAAGGAATGCTGGAGGAGATGGTGCCACTTCCAAGGTGGGTCGCATTTCTCTGCACAGAGATGGGTGGTAGGAAAAGCAATAGCTGCTCTGACTTGTCAGATCAACAGGGCAGAATTTGGAGGTCAAGGAGCAGCAGGTGACCAGACTAGACAATTAATCTGGGGCTCACAGTAAAAAGGCTTGAAGAGGCTGAGGACTTGGACCGTAACACAGGAGGAATTCTAGGAGGGCTGCGGAGTGCAGGGACCCCATTCAAATACAAATCCAGCGGCTGCTTGTTGGATTTACAGATTGAGGGAACTTGACCCTGGAGGCAGGCAAAGCCCAGTGAAAAAGCTAACGTGACAGAGAAATGAACTAAAGTTGTGAATTAAAAAGGTGGCAACAGAAGTAGAGAGCGACATGAAAAGCACGGTGGAAGGGGTCTACACACAGTGTGAAACATGCGATATCCACAGCCACGGGAAACCGAATCAAGACAGGGCTGAGCTGATTCTATGAGGCTCTGCTGTCAATCATTCCGCATTTAGAATTTTCCTCAAATGCCACATTTTATACACAGGTGTTTCCTCTTCTCCTTCTGCAACTTACTTTTGTGCCAGGTATAAGAAGGTGAGGCGGTAATAATTAACAGTTCTCCTAAAGGAAATCCAAAACCTGAGAGACAGCCTTAGTGCCTCATTAGAACGAGCTGAATTTATAATAATCATTACTCATGAGGTGAAAAATAAACAGACCCAGAACTGGGGAAGTGGAGGAACTGACGGGATGGAGGTGGGGAAGGGAGAGACCAAGGGAGGGGGAATCAAAAAGAAACAAGTTTGTAACACAAATTTTTACAAAATGATGGGCCTTGGAAATTTTCTGAAAATACTGCTAAAAATTCTAAATACAGATAAAGCGGCCAGAGAAACGCTATAAAACCACTTACGTTAGCTAGAAAAAGTCCCAGCCACTCAGAAAAACTAAAATAAAAAATTTAATTCTAAGCGACCCTCACGTTCAACCATCAAAAGAGAATCTATTTATCATGCCTAAATAAATAACGTCTCAATATTTATAAATAATAGGGGTAAGAACTTGACTTTTGCTCTGCTGATGTATACGCATTCTACATATTTCCTCATAGTCTGCTCTCACTTTCAAAAAAAGATTATAGGTAATACAGAATATTTCATTAAACTTTGAGTAAAAAAAAAAAAAAAAAAATCCAGACAGGTAAGATAAGTACCCTCCTCATCACCTATTAGGTAAAATGTGAATTTTTAGACTCCCTGATCAGAACTTCGGAAATCTCCTTGGAGTGGGAGGGTGAACTATTTTTAAAAACCGCCTGTCAAGCCTAAAGCCATACACGCGTGGTATGAGTCACCTAATGGTTTTCAGAAGGCTTTTATGCCATCAGAGATGTCTCCTTAGACGGCTGGGGGGCCTTGTGGTGGGGAGAGCTTGGGAAGTAAAGAAAGTGGAAGGAGGGGCTTCCCAGGTGGTGCAGTGGTTGAGAGTCCGCCTGCCAATGCAGGGGACACGGGTTCGAGCCCTGGTCCGGGAGGATCCCACATGCCGCGGAGCAACTAGGCCCGTGAGCCACAATTACTGAGCCTGCGCGTCTGGAGCCTGTGCCCCGAAACAAGAGGGGCCACGACAGTGAAAGGCCCGCGCACCGCGATGAAGAGGGGCCCCCGCTTGCCACAACTAGAGAAAGCCCTCGCATAGAAACGAAGACCCAACACAGCCAAAAAAATTAAATAAATAAATAAATAAATAAGTCAGGAGCTCTTAAAAAAAAAACCAAAACATTCAATTTCTTTGGTCAGAGATTAGAGCATTTGATGTCATATATAGACAATAAAATCCTTTAAAAAAAAAAAAAGTGGAAGGAGAGACACACCACCCTGGGAACTCCATCAGTACAACAGGAATTTTTACAGCTGTTTTAAATTCCAAAATGAGTTTCAAGGTATGAGTAAAGTTTCAACTGCACTCTAAAGAAATTTCCTTCAGTTCCAGGTTTCACAAAAGTATATGCTTCGCACTTAAGCCTCAAGATGCGACACAGATAAATGAGTCCTCCAACATGCTTTCAGAAGTTATACCTGCAGGAGGCCTGAGCAACAGTGATCTGCCCTACAGAGGGTGAGCTCTTGCGATGCTCTTCAAAGAATCAGTGAAACGTTCACCGTTGGCAATGGTTCCAATCTTTCTAAGAATCCCACCTTTCAAGTCATTTGTATACTAAGCCTTATGACCTCAGCTCTAGAATCACAAAAATCTGTGCCTTCCATCTCGACTTTTGATCTATCTACACAGCAAGTCCTTGATAAATACAGGGCATAAACACTGTGGCTGACTCTAAGAGTTTAAAATACCAAGACGGGGCTTCCCTGGTGGCGCAGTGGTTGAGAATCTGCCTGCTGATGCAGGGGACACGGGTTCGAGCCCTGGTCCGGGAGGAATCCCACATGCCGCGGAGCAACTGGGCCCGTGAGCCACAACTGCTGAGCCTGCGCGTCTGGAGCCTGTGCCCCGCAACGGGAGGGGCCGCGGTAGTGAGAGGCCCGCGCACCGCGATGAAGAGTGGCCCCCGCTTGCCGCAACTAGAGAAAGCCCTCGCACAAAACGAAGACCCAACACAGCTAAAAATAAATAAATGAATGAATGAATGAATAAATGAATAAATAAATAAATAAATAGAGTAGCTATAAAATACCAAGACAGTGTCCAGGAAACAGTTGAGGACTCCATCAAGATATCACAGGTATAATGCTCGCTTCGGCAGCACATATACTAAAATTGGAATGATACAGAGAAGATTAGCATGGCCCCTGCGCAAGGATGACATGCAAAATCGTGAGGCATTCCATATTTGGGGGGGATTAACAGATACAAACTACTATATATAAAACAGATAAACAATAAGGTCCTACTGTATAGCAAATGGAGCTATATTAATATCCTATAATAAACCATAATGGAAAAGAATATGAAAAAGAATATGTATATATATGTTTGTATAACTGAATCACTTTGCTGTACACCAGAAACTAACACAACATTGTAAATCAACTATACTTTGATAAAAAAAAAAATGATATCATAGGTATAGCACAAAACAGGATTCACAATACCTAATCAGAATAAATGAAGTATATTCCACCTACAAAGCAAACGCCAAACAGTAAATCGGCTCACCAGCAATTATTTGCTATTTTCAGAAGGAAAAAAAAAAAGACTTTCCAATTGTGTCTATAAATAATATACCTGTGTACTATAATATCATAAGTGTCAACCGATTTGTAGTTTTTCTCTTAGAGACCTCATGGATGAAGCTTAATTGACCAACCTCAGAGTATCAGATTCATTAACAAAGTTGTTGAAATTTTACTTCTTGGGGGAAAAATATCTTAATCAAGCCAAACAATAGCTTTTCAACATAAAGATCTCTTACAAATTGAAAGTTTACAAGAAAGTGAATACTTTAGGGAAAAAAAAAAAGGTGAATAAGGAATACACAGGTACTTCACACACCAGAGAAGAAAAAGAAATCCAAGAGCTAAAAACATACACAAATGTTCAGTCTTCTTCATAATCAAACAACGAAGACACAATTTTTACCTATAAAATTGAATGTAAAAAAATTAGAATAATCCCTACTGACAAGAGGACAAGAAAACAAACTCTCACACATCGCTAGTGAACACTTCTGGAGGGCAATTTAGCAATATGTGTCAAAAGCCTTAAAAATAAAAACAAATACCTTTTGACTCAGCAATTCCATTTCTCTTCAAGGAAAATAACTTCAAGAATGAGATTAACATACAAAAATGTTTACTGAAGCATTTCATGTGAAAGTGAAAATCTGAAAGCCACCTAAAGCTTCAACAATATGGGAACACCTTAATAAACTAAAAACTACCTATCCAATCAATGTAGTTCTATTTTAGATATATGATGTTGAAAAGTATGGGCAAATGCTCATGATATATTAAGAGAAAAAGTTACAAAATAACATGAAAAGTATGATCTCAAGGTTGCACACAAAAAACATTTAAGGGTATGTACCAATATAGTAATAGTGGTTACCTATAGGTGGAAGGATTGAAGATGTTTATCTCCTTTTCTGCTAATTTTTATACTATCTACTTTTCTTTCCTTTTATTTTCTTTGGCTTGCGGGATCTTAGTTCCCTGAACAGGGATCGAACCTGGGTCCTCAGCAGTGAAAGCACAGAGTCCTAGCCACTGGACCGCCAGGGAATTCCCACTATCTACTTTTCTACAATGAATATGTACTAATTTTGCTGGCTAAGTAATTTACCCATAACAAAACAACAAAGTAGATATTATTATTATCCTCATTTTAAATATGAGGAAACTGAGGCACAGAGAGGTTAAGTAGCTTGTCCCAGGTCACACAGCTAATACGTCATAAAGCCAGGATTTGTCCTAAACTGACCTAGCTCCAGAGCCTGATCTCTAAACCACTTTGCAGTGACTCACATTTTTAAAATAATTTAAAGTAAAATGCCAGATAATCTATAATTACATGCACTACAAATTCTTAAAGAGGATCTTTGCGGGCCAGAATTTTTAGAGCATACTGGGAGACAGGTGGTGAAGCTGGATGTTTTCTCCCATCTCACCAGGCTGTCCCTTTTCATTTTAGGTTTTCACTCCGATTATCTGAAAAGTCATCTATTTATTCCTCTATCACCATTCTCCCTCCCTTCAACACACACACACAAACACACAGCATTCTCGAAAACTCAAACTCCAACTGGTACACTCTCCTGCTCCCTTCCCAGGCCATGACAATTCCCTGAATACTTCTTTCCTGCTCCTAAAAGCCAAGGTGGGTCCCCCACAAATAACTCCCAGAGGTCTTGAAACAGAGCCGGACCTTGGAGGGGGGCCCCCCAGATGCAAAAGCCCTTCCATGTCCCCTGTCTCTTGTTTGTAGAAAAGCCATAGTCTCCCAGGCCTCCCCTGAGTCACAAAAGAGCAGGCTCAAGCAGTTAATGATTAGGACAAGAAAGTCACAGAATCTTTAGTTCCTCCCTGAAGGACACAGATAACAGTGTCTGATGCACATTCCTGAGTTGTTTTGCAGATACTAAAACTGCCACCAGAGGGAAAAAGCTAACTGCAGGATGACCAGACTGTAGCCATGACATAAGCTGCTCTGTCTTGAGCAGTACTGAGCCTATGCCTTGCACAATTCCAAGAACTGGCCTCAAGGAAATGGGAACAAATCAACCCTGGAATTGAAGATTAACTGTGCTTAAAACAATCACGATGATGCTGATTGGACCACCACATGACCAGTTTCAAGACGGTTGTCGGAGCTGACTGTGCTGCTCTGCACGGAGGGCCCCCCACTGCCTGTGAACCCCTGAAACTCCCCTTTAAGACCTTCTGCTCCCTAACCAACAACTGGGAGGTGGTTTAGGATATGCTAGTCTGCCATCTCCCCAGGTTGCCGGCTTCCTGAATAAAGCATCTTTTTTTTCACCAACACTTGTCTCTTGAACATTCACTCCAGAGCAATGAGCAGCCAAACCTGAGTTTGGTTCCGGCTCTGGCCAGTAATGGTCTACCCAGACATATTAACTCACAATCCAGTATAAAATAAAGTATTTTCCATTTCCCTCACAAACAGAAATGTATACTATTTTTCCCCTAAGGAAGTTTCAAGTTAGTTTAGATGGAAGCAATGTAAGTTCTTGGAAAGGTGTTGTTAAAGTACAAAAGACTCTTGACAAACTATGTTGTGTCTCGTATGAATAGGCAAGATTACAGGACCTTTTCCTGCGTATCATGTGACATTCCTGCTCTGGCCTCCAAACAAAAGCCTGATAGACGTAAGTGCTTGTAGATAATACTCTGAGCCATATAGGGCACATTGAGATTTCTGTAAGGGTGCACAGATGATCAAGTTGCTAGGGACTATAGAAATGTTTTCTGTACATTAGAAGAAAAAATATTACTAATCAGTATAAAGCAAGCTCCAGCCATCTGCTGTTCTAAAATTGGACACTTGATCATGTTAAAAAGAAGTGAAGTTCCTGCTGGTGGAAGTAGGAATTTAGACTACTAGATAAAATATCACCACTAGTGATGAAATTATCTTATTAAAGAACAATGACAGTTTTTTAACTTCAGGGACCAATAATAGTTCTCCTCAGTTATATTTCAGAAAGGAATATTTTATTCTGTTATCCCAGAGCTTATTAAAGATGAGCCGCTATTACTGGTAGACTGTGGTTTTGCACCTAATTGATAAATTAGATTGAGCCATATCTCCAATATGTAAATATACATTATCAAACCTTTGTTTTGCAAAAGTGAAACTAACAAAAGATTGCCTCACCAAGGAATGAGACTAGTTAATATAAGCTCTTTCAACTATAAAGATTTATCCAAAAACAATCTTAAAATTCACATGAAACCCCCAGAGACCTCAAATAATCAAAGCAATCCTGAGCAAAAAGAACAAAGCTAAAAGCATCATACTATGTGATTTCAAAATGTACTAAAAAGCTATAATAATTAAAAGAGCATGGCACTGGCATAAAAACAGACATATAAACCAGTGGAACAGAATAGAGAGCCCAGAAATAAATCCACAATTGATCTTCAACAAAGGTGCCAAGAACACACAAAGGACAGTCTCTTCAATAAACAGAGTTGGGAAAACTCTGTTTTCATCAAAAGAATAAAATTGGACCCTTATCTCACTCCATATGCAAAAATCAACTCAAAAATAGATTAAAGACTTAAATGTAAAAACTGAAACTATAAAACGTAGGGGAAGAAAACATAGGGGAAAATCTTTTTGACACTGGTCAGGGCAATGATTTTTTTTAATATGACCCCAAAAGTACAGAAAACAAAAGCAGAAATAAATCGTCTTGAATCAAACTAAAAAGATTCTGCACAGCAAATAACAAAATATAGAGACAATCTATGGAATGGGAGAAAATATTTGCAAGTCATCCAAAATATATAAAATACTCAAACAACTCAATAGCAAGAAAACAAATAACACAATTTAAAAATAGGCAAAGTACCTGAATAGACATTTCTCATAAGATGACATACAAACTGCCAATAGATATATGAAAAGGTGCTCAACATCACTGATCATAAGGGGAAACTGCAATGAGATATCACGTCACACCAGTTAGAATGGCTATCATCAAAAAGACAAAAGATAACAAGTGTTGTCAAGGATGTAGAGAAAAGGGGCCCCCTGTATACTGTTGGTAGGAATGTAAATTGGGACAGTCACTATGGAGAACAGTATGGAGGTTCCTCGAAAAGTTAAAAATAGAACTACCATATGATCCAGCAATCCCACTTCTGGGCATATATCCGAAAGAAATGAAATCAGTATCTCCAAGAGATATTTGTACTCCCATATTCATGGCAGCATTATTCATGATAGCCAAGGTATGCAAGCAACCTAAGTGTCCATTAATGGATGAATGGCTAAAGAAAACATGATATATATATATATATATATATATATATATATATATATATATATATATATATATCTCATATTTTATTCCATACACAGTGGAATAAATTTCAGCCTTAAAAAAGAAGGGAATCCTGTCATTTGCAACAACATTAATGAACCTGGAGGGTATTATGCTAAGTGAAATGAGTCACAGAAACACAAATACTGCATAATGTCACTTATATACGGAGTCTTAAATTTTCTTTTAATTATAAATAAATAAATAGATAGATATTTAAATAGCTGAACTCATAGAAAGAGAGTAGGTTGCCAGGGGCTGGAGAGTGAGAGCAACAAGGAGAGGTCAGTAAAAGGGTACAACCTTTCAGTTATAAGATGAATAAGGTCTGAGGATCTAATGTACAACATGGTGACCACAGTTGACAACACATGTAGTTGAAATTTGCTGAGAGTACTAGAACTTAAATGTTCTCACACACACAAAAAAAGGAGGTGATGGATATGTTAATCCTTTCACAATGTTTACGTATATCAAACCACCATGTTGCACACTTTAAATATCTTACCCCCCCAAAAAAACCTTATAATTTTATTTGTCAATTATACCTCAATGAAGCTAAAGGAAAAAAAAAACACAGGGTAGGGGGAGACAAGATTCCTCATAATGTTAATATTGTTTTCTGATTAAAGAAAGCTTATTGGGGACTTCCTTGGTGGTCCAGTGGTTAAGACTCCACACTCCCAATGCAGGGGGCCTGGGTTCGATCCCTGGTCAGGGAACTAAATCCCACGTGCCACATCTAAGAGCCCGCACGCTGCAACTAAGATCCCGTGTGCTCCAACTAAAAAGATCCTGCATGCTGTAATGAAGATCTCGCACACGTGCAGCCAAATTAATAAATATTTTTTTAAAAAAAGGAAAGAAAGCTTATTGAATCACAATATTGTACACCTAAAACCAATATAACATTGTAAATCAACTATATTTCAATTAAAAAAGAAAATAAAAACAAATTTTTAATACATTTTTTTCATTTCTTGGCAGAAAAAAAAGAAAGCTTATTAAACACCTCCCTGATATCCTCTCCCAACAAAGACGCCATTAACGTGCGAGAAAAAGAATAAAGATAAGCCACATTAAGGAATAGAACACGGAGTGGCCAAGAGCAAAGCAGAGATTTCAACAGTTATGGAAGATGGAAAGCCAGTGGAGAAGAGGTAACTTTTGTATGAGGGGGAGGGAAAGAAGCCTCAGCTTGGTGTTTACAGAGGGGGACACTTGAGAAAGAGACAATTTTGCCCCCGCAAAACCCTGCTGAGGTTTGGGACTTAGAACCACTCGGCACTGGAGTGGACACAAACACAAACTGGGGAGAAACTGAAGGTCTACAGTTGTACCTGGTTAGTGGTGCCCGACACGCACTGACTCATTATGACCCTCTCTGTCTCAAACATTTCAATATTAAAAACTATGCACACCCCCATGCGCACACAGGTGAATCATTCCGGTGCTGAGGAGGGAGCGCAGGGAAGATGCACACCTCCCAGCCATGCCCCGCCCACGAGCTCTCACCAATGAGCACTTACCGCAGTACCGCGCTTTGTCTCCCAGCTGCCCCTTTACTCCACCGAGGTTTCTTTCTGCCTTTATTTCATGTGCAGCTGAACAGTTTTGACCCCAAATGGCTTACAGAGATGTGTAAGTGACAGCAGTAAAAGTGCCTGAGGCACCTTGCAGAAGGCAAAGGATGAAATTTAAGACTGGCAGGTACTCAGGGGCTGGTGGAGGTATCTCTTACACATCACTGGGAAGACTGGATGGTGTCTGGAAGAATCGTGACCAGTATACGCATCAGGACATCAGGGAGCATGGTGCCAAGAACATCTCCAAAGGAATTATGCATAACCACCCTGTTTGTGCTGATTCATTTAGCCCTGTCACTTCTCAAATTGCATACTGAGCTGAAAGGGTGGGTCATGATTATGAACAGTCAGCCCCCCAACTCCAGGCAGAGAACACTGTCAGTCAAGCATCTGCTCTCACAAGATGGGATACAAAGAGTTTCCTTCAAATTTTCTCATTTTTATTATGAAATACTTGACACATATAAAAGACTGTATTAATATTATATTACATATATATAGGAATGAAGATCATAATAAAACTCACTTCTCAATTTAAAAAATAGAACATAACCAATAACAGTGATATTCTTTATGCTCCACTCCAACCATATCCCCAAAGTGTAAGCACTATTTGAATTCTGTGTTTAGTTTCTTCTGCCTTTATTATGGTTTTGCCACATATGTATATAACCACAAGCCATATGTCATTTAGTTTTATTTTTCAATTTGTAAAACTGATATCATATTGTATTAATTAGTCGGTGGTTTCCCCACAATATTATGTTTCCTCTCTAGAGAATTTGAACAGCTTCTAAGACAAGACCTTCATATACTCTACAATTTTGCACACAGACCCTCCAATTGCCTTTTAGTCTTAAATATGAACACAAAACCAAGGACCACCAGACATTCAAGGAAAGCTTCCAAAATGAAAAGGAGGGACCACAGTAAACAAGAAGAAATAACCCTGGAGTAAACTAAGATAATTCTGGTAACTGACAAGAACTTAAGGGACTTCCCTGGCGGTCTGGCAGCTAAGACTCCAGTATAGGGCTTCCCTGGTGGCGCAGTGGTTGAGAATCTGTCTGCCAATGCAGGGGACACGGGTTCGAGCCCTGGTCTGGGAAGATCACACATGCCGCGGAGCAACTGGGCCCGTGAGCCACAACTACTGAGCCTGCGCATCTGGAGCCTGTGCTCCGCAACAACAGAGGCCGTGATAGTGAGAGGCCCGCGCACCGCGATGAAGAGTGGCCGCCGCTCCCCGCAACTAGAAAAAGCCCTCGCACAGAAACAAAGACCCAACACAGCAAAAATAAATAGTTTTATTAAAAAAAAAAAAAAAGACCCCAGTATTCCACCAGTATTCCACTGCAGATGTGGGTGAGTTCAATGCCTGGTAGGGGAACTAAGATTCCACATGCTGTGCTGTGTGGCCAAAAAAAAAAAGATAAGAACTTAAAAAAAAAAAACTTGAATTAGTATCCTCAGAAATTAAAGAAAGTATTATAGAACAAGTTAAAATGAAAAAAATGATCAGAGAACCAAAGAGATTTCTTGGAAATAAAAATGTTATTGACAAAATTTTTCTTTATTCAATAGAAGAAACGAAAGTAAGTTTTAAAAATCTCCCAGGAAATAGAACCAAAAGACAGAGGCAGAAATAGAGACAGAAACGTTAAGGAAAAAGAGAGGCTCAATTCAATAGGTCTTCTGCATATCAGAAGTTTTAAAAGAGAAAACAGAGTAAGAAGACAGGAGAATTATCAAAGAAATGATAGAATAAAATTTCCCAGAAGTGAAGAGCATGAATCTCTATATTGAATGGGACAACGAATGAAAAAAAACAACCACATTAAGTGGTTGACGTTTCAGAATTATCCAAATTCCCTACATGGAGGAGAAAAGATCATTTTAAGAAGAGGAAAGGAATCCATTTCTTTTTCTCTTCTTCCTCACCACTCTGGAATGGGTGTGACCGTGTATAACATAACCATTTGCACATGTGCAAAAGCAGGCAGCCAATCAATTACACTAAAAGCTCCAGACCATCTTAGAAGTAAACAAGGCACAATTTATTGCTAATGTTAAGCAGTGGGATTTGGTGAGTTTACAAAGCACTAAAATAAAATCAGAAGCTACAGCTATAAATAAAAGCTAGTCTTGGAAGGGATCATTGTTCTTCACTTTACTAGTCCTGTTTCCCACAAGTTGAAAGACCTTATGCTGAGCATAATATTTTGTGAAGCAGGAAATTAAATTCCCACCATGAAGATATTGAAAACTAAAAACTGATCTCGGTGGTCAATAAACAGAGTGCCTATGTACTTTTCTGTGTTTTAAAATGTCTCTAAAAATCAATAAAAGGCTCAAATAACAAGAGATTAGTTAAAACATAAAGTCTGTTATAGGAATTGCCCAAAGACAATCTTTCACTGCCTTATCCAACAGACCTTATTTTGTCTCTAGAACGAAATGCTACATATGAAAGACAGAACACAGACTTGTGAAGCCCACTCCAATCAGGACTTGCAAGTATTGGTTTTCCATAAGCAATCTAGTCATCATAATGAGTCCTCGTGGCTCCACGCCCTACATGTGCTCTCAGCCTTTACCAGGTACTCACTTCACTCCAGGTCTTTACCCCGTAGCACAGACACATCTTTGTTCCTAAGGCAGACAGATAGAAGCCAACAGGGAGCTTGTATTGTGTGTCTAGAAAGAACTGTTCATTATTCACCCATCTCTGCCACAAATAAATTTCAATAACCTTGACTCTGCAAAACAGACTGATCCCAAATGAACACAAACTCTGCAAACTTCTTTCACTACGTTTTTGAAACTACCAACCAGTCACTTCTAATGAGCCTGTGGAGTGAGGTAGAATACAAATAAATTAGTTTTTAGTTATATTTTTATGATATGAATTGTATGAAACTCAGTGTGACAACTACTCAATTTATTAGACAAACTTCCAGGGATGTAAAGATTCAATAACATCATTTCTAATACTCTATTCACAAGAGTTCCGACTGGATACTACACTCATTTCTGCAGCTGCGTGAAGTCCTATCAAACTATAACACGTTAAGGGGCTTAAACTCATCATATTTTACTAATGTTCCTAATTTTCCTTTATGAATGAACCCAAAACATCTTTATTTAACAAACGATACTGAGTTATGAGTGAATGTTGAGTAATTAAAAAAATTTAAATGCTATGTGGTATTTATACAATGGAATATGACTCAGCAATAAAAAAGAATGAAATAATACCATTTGTAGCAACATGGATGGACCTACAGAGTATCATATTAGGTGAACTAAGTCAGACACAGAAAGACAAATATCATACGATGTTACTTACATATGGAATCTAAAAAAATGACACAAATGAACTTATTTACAAAACGGAAATAGACTCACAGACATAGAAAACAAACTTATGGTTACCAAAGGGGATAGCAGGGGTGGGGGAGGGAGATAAATTAGGAGTTTGGGATTAATATACACACTACTATATATAAAATAGGTAAACAACAAGGACCTACTGTATAGCACAGGGAACTATACTCAATACCTTATCTTGTAATAACCTATAACGGCAAAGAATCTGAAAAAGAATATGTGTATGTGTGTGTGTGTGTGTATAACTGAATCACTTTGCTGTACACTTGAAGCTAATACAACATTTAAGTTACCTATACTTCAATAAAAAATGTAAATCCTAAATTATTAGCATCAGCTTTATATCGGACATAAGTTGATTGAACATAAAGCCATGAATCTCATACTTTATACTGCTAAATCACTTAGGTAACTATATATCTTCCTACAGACAGCACATAATAAATACTGTCGCACAAGTTTACAACCTGTCATAAGAAATTTCATCTCACACCAATTCTACTCTGCCCCATCAACTAATATACCCTCCATACTACTCTCCTTCACCCCTGTTCAACTTGCTTCCTCTCCTTTATATATTCTTCCTGCTCCATAGCACATGCTCTTCTGTCATTTCCAGTAACGTCTCCTACTTCCCATAAAGGCATATGTGATATCTGAAGCTGTTGATCCCACATTTTAGAGTTCAGGAGCCACCATTTAAGACCAGTATCTCGGGTGGGGGGGATGAATTTGGGAGATTGGGATTGACATATATACACTACTATGTATTAAACAGATAACTAACGAGAACCTACTGAATAGCACAGGGAGCTCTACTCAATGCTCTGTGGTTACCTAAATGGGAAGGAAATCTAAAAAAAGAGGGGATATATGTTTATGTATAACTGATTCACTTTGCTGTACAGTAGAAACTAACATAAAATTGTAAAGCAACTATACTCCAAGTAAAACAAAACAAAACAAAAGACCAGTATCTCAGATGAATGACCAAGCCAAAGAAAAATCTACTAATAGATAAGTGTATGTATTTGGATTAACATAATGGTTTTAGTCAGACATAGAGACTGAGCATAAAAAATTACCTTGAAAACTCTTTAAAATATTAACTCATTAAGTGTGAGGTAGAAAGTTTGCATTTAATAATGTTTAGGGGCTTCCCTGGTGGTGCAGTGGTTGAGAATCTGCCTGCCAATGCAGGGGACACGGGTTCGAGCCCTGGTCTGGGAAAATCCCACATGCCACGGAGCGGCTGGGCCCGTGAGCCACAACTACTGAGCCTGCGCATCTGGAGCCTGTGCTCCGCAACAAGAGAGGCCGCGATAGCGAGAGGCCCGCGCACCGCGATGAAGAGTGGCCCCCACTTGCCGCAACTAGAGAAAGCCCTCACACAGAAACGAAGACCCAACACAGCCATAAGTAAATAAATTAATTAATTAAAATGGAGATTTCTTTAAAAAAAAAAAATAATAATAATGTTTAACTTTGACGACATGCCTGTAAGATAAGCAGCATTTGAAGGTAGAGACTTACAAACAGGTTTCCCAAAAGTACGACACTTTTTACTCATCCAATTTATAGCAGCCAGTCCCCAGGATGGCTCCCAGTGATCCATACCTCCTATAGTCACGCCTTTGTGGAGTCCCTTCTACAGTGCGTCAAGACTGGATCTCTGCGACCAATAGAACATGGTGAAAATGACCGTGCATCGCGGCTTCTGTCTTGACCTCTTGGGTTACTCACTCAGGTCAGCTGCCATGCCATAAGGACAGTCAAGCCGCCATGCAGAAAGGAACGGAGGCCTCCCGCCAGCAGCCATCCCCAACGTGCCAGCCAAGTGAGCAAGCCAGCTTAAAGTAGATGACTCCTGCCCCGGTCAAACTTTCAGATGACTGTAGCCCCAGTTACATCTGTCTGCAATCTTATTGAAAGACCAGAGTCAGAATTCTCAGCTGAGTCACTCTCTAATTCCTGACTGACGGATTTTTGAGAGATAATAAATAATTATTGCTGTTTCAAGATGCCAAGTTTTGGGGTGATTTGTTATATACCCTTAGTAACTGGAACATAATTTTACCCAACATAATCCAGGCCTGATTTTCAATGTTGTCCTTCATGAATGATGCTAACTCTTTAATGAAAAGTTTATGTGATTATGGTTTATGTTTTATATAACCAGTGGTCAAGAAGCCCAGCTATTTTGATAGATACGTAGTAAAGAAAAGAAAGGAATAGAAGATGTGATGGGCTGAATTGTGTCGCCCCAAAATTCATATGACTATATTTGGAGACATGGCCTTTAAAGAGGTAATTAAGTTAAAATAAGGCCATTAAGGTAGGCCCTAATCCAACAGTACCAGTGTCCTTATAAGAAGGGAAAGAGAAACCAGGAGTTCACATGCACAGAGAAGAGACCATGTGAAGACACAACAAGCAGGTGGCCATCTGCAAGCCAAGGAGAGAGGCCTCAGGAGAAACCAAATCAGCTAACATCATTTTTTTTTTTAATAAATTTATTTATTTATAGCTGTGTTGGGTCTTCGTTTCTGTGCGAGGGCTTTCTCTAGTTGCAGCGAGTGGGGGCCACTCTTCATCGCGGTGCGCGGGCCTCTCTCTATCACGGCCTCTCTTGTTGCGGAGCACAGGCTCCAGACGCGCAGGCTCAGTAGTCGTGGCTCACGGGCCTAGCCGCTCCGCCGCATGTGGGATCTTCCCAGACCAGGGCTCGAACCCATGTCCCCTGCATTAGCAGGCAGACTCTTAACCACTGCGCCACCAGGGAAGCCCTCTTTTTTTTTTTTTAAGTTAAAAAAAATTTTTTTTTGAAGTATAGTTGATTTACAATGTTGTGTTAATTTCTGCTGTACAGCAAAGTGACTCAGTTACACATATATATACATTCTTATATATATATATATATATATTCTTTTCCATTATGGTTTATCATAGGATATTGAATATAGTTCTCTGTGCTATAAAGTAGGACCTTGTTGTTTATCAAATCTGCTAACATCTTAATCTGAGATTTTCCAGCCTCCAGAACTGTGAGAAAATAAATTTCTGTTGTTTAAGCCACCCAGTCTGTGGTACTTCGTTACAGCAGCCCTGGAAAACTAATACAGAGGGGAAACCCATAGATTAAAAAAAAAAAAAAAAAAGACTTAGAAGACATAACAAAAACATTTTATGGAACAACACTTAACCATAGTGTCCAGACCTACAAGAAAGTGATTACTACAGCAAATAATACAGGCAGCCTTCACTTTACATGGTTATAAACGTGCACAATTTCAGGTCCCACAGTTTAAATTACACCAGTCCTCCAACAACACAGCTCAAATCTCACTTACCATGGTGAATTAACTTTCAGAAACTGCATGAGGTACAAACTTCACTAACAGCACTCCAGTCTACAAATCACTATGTAATTAATATATGACCATCATGATCAGTGACCAATCATGTCACATCTTTCCAAGTCTGTCAGTGATTGGTCACTCATTTGTTACTCAGTTCACACAGACAGCAAACCATGTATCTGTGTTGTCTTCTTGTCTCCTGGTGAAAAACCCACATAATAGCTTACCAAAATAAACAATTAAAATAGGTAATTAGCCAACAAAGAAGAAAGTGCAGCAAAGAAATCAAAAGTGGTAACACTGGAAGTGAAATTTGAATGGAACAGGATGGAGTCACAGAAGAAATGTTTGACTGTGGGAAAGTTGACGTGCTACCACCGGAAGCCTCTAGATGTGCAGCCAGAGGAAGTGAATGAAGGGAACTGATCGCCATAAATGACGAAAGTGTGGAGATGAAAAGAATGAAGAAATGACGCTGCAAAAAGTCCACATTAAAGGAACTCCTGCAGATACTTAACACTGAAAACGCAAAGGATAAAATGTTGGAAACTGATCCAAACTTCTACAGGAGTACGAAAGTTCATCAAGGCATAGAAAAGATGCCTGCTGAAGATGCAGACTAGTATATATAGGAAGGATAAATAACAAGATCCTATTGTACAGCACAAGGAACTACATTCAATATCCTGTGATAAACCAGAATGGAAAAGAATATGAAAAAGAATGTATATATATGTATAACTGAATCACTTTGCTGTACAGCAGAAATTAACATGACATTGTAAATCAAGTATACTTCAATAAAATAAATTTTGAAAAGAAAAGATGCTTGTTCTGTATCATAAGTTACAGGATGGGAAAAGGCAAACCAAACTACTCTTGATAAGATTTTACAAAGAAAGAAAAGTCTAATTCTCAATGTTGCTAATGTTTTAAATTACTGCCTACTAAATTTTAGTATTTTTTTCATTTCCCTCTACAATTATAACAGACAGTAGAAGAGTTTTTAATGTTCCGGCCAAACATTTAAATTTAAACATTTAAATTGCAATTTCTCCCACTGATGATTAAGATAGCCTATCAGGATTTCAGCATTTCTTTATAGTACCACAGTGCCATATAAGGCAAGGACTGCCTGTAGTTAATTTGGAGGGAGAGAGGGAGTTATGATCGAGATGCAACCCAAGGAGGGGCTTCTGGGGTGACTGGCAAAGTTCGATTTCCTGACTGGCGTGGCTGTTATAAGGGTATTTGGCTTATAATAATTTCTTAAGCTAAAAAATGTTTCTGGGCCTCAAATCCATGGGGGCAGGGGAGTAGTCAATGAGGACCCGTCTGAAACATGGGTCCAGTGGTCACCTTTCTAAGAGGAAAGAAAAGGAAAGCCACAGGAGTAAGACGGTGACTCGGCAGAGGGCACAAAGGCTGCTGTCAGACACGAAACTGGAACCCAAGCCTCCCGGCAGCCAAGTCGCACTCTTCTCTTTAAAGCCTGCCAGTGTCCCACGAAACAGACTTCTCCTGAAGGGCGTCTGTATTGTGCAAGGGAGGTAATTCAGCCAGGTTTGAATGTAGAGTCCTGGGGTTTTAAGATACATTACCTAATGCTAATAAGAAAGAAAAAGACAAATCTGTAGGGAGGCCAAGAGAGAGTCACTGACCTTAAAATTTTTTTTTCCTAAATTATTTTTCAGGTAGAGAGATTAGGCTTTGCAGAGAACAGGAAAACAGTTTGGCCTCCCTGATCCTAGGGCAACAATACACTCAAACATAATGAATGCCATTTATTCTGTGGGGCTGAGACAGTGCTGCTGTGGATTTATGGTATCTGGTTAGGTTACAATCAATACTTGGTCTTTCCTTTTATTTTTTTATTTTTTTTAATTTTTAAAAATTTTAAAAAAATTTTATTTTATATTGGAGTATAGTTGATTAACAATGATGTGTTAGTTACAGGTGATTTTACAGTTACAGTTACAGCAAAGTGATTCAGTTATACCCATAGAGGTATCCATTCTTTTCGATTTTTCCTTTTAGATTTAGTACCATAACATAGAATTTTTCCCTTCACTTAAATACTCTAATAGCCTCTGACATTGCTTTTTTCATACAAAATCCAGGACTTCCCTGGCGGTCCAGTGGTTAAGACTCCGCGATTCCACTGCAGGGGCCACGGGTTCTTTCCCTGGTTGGGGAACTAAAGATCCCGCATGCCGTGTGACACGGCCAAAAAAGTCCATCACAGCTTCTGTCTGTTTACTGATTTGGGGAATATGTTTTCTCTCCACTATATACACAGCTTTCATTAACACTAACAAGAAGTACTCCTTGTACACCTGAGACATTAACATCCATCCTATTTAGTTGGCTGGTAAGTTCAAAGCAAATAGTACGTCTCTTAAGATTTACTCTCTTACCCTCAAAGTTAATGTCTCTGACATTAAGGGAATTCCAAAGGCTGGGGAGAGAAGGACATAATAAGAAACAGCACAGAAGTCCTGGGGCAAAATCTGGTACAATATTTCATGTTCTACTTTTAGACACAAAAGCATGGCCACTTTTAACACCGTCAATTATAAGCACAGTGTTAGTGTTTTTGAGTCTTTAAATACCAAGGGAAGAATATAAATTTGTGAATTTAGGATTTAAAAAGACAGAAATGCACTGAGCATCAAGACAATTAGTTTTTGGTGTATCAAAATCATCCGTTTTTCAAGACAGAAGCCTTATTTTTTTCAAAACAGCCTTTTCTCAAGGGTTTAGTAATAGGAAGGAAAGAAATTCTGGTATCTAGAGATAAATTAGACCTGTTGCATATCCTGCAGGGGAGAAAAGGAATGGTCTAAAGCTATCATTTTAATAAAAATAGAAGATGGTTGTTTATTTAGCAACCTCTTGAGAACATGTTCCCTGATGGTATTCCTAACTTCCTGGCAATGCTGGGCTCCCTTAAAGAGGGTATACTTTGAATGATTAGTAATTCTAATCATATATTAAATATCCTGGGTCTAAGGGAACTCATTATTGAAAGGAATCCTTTGATAATCTTACATAGGATTCTTTAAATCCTTATTAGCATATGCTTTTGAAATCAGTTTCCCAAGACATTTCCCAACAGGAAGGTATCTAATTAGCTGTTAAGTCCTTCATTGGATGATAAAGTGTTTACTTTACTTACATTTCAGAGTACAAAATACCCTGGCTTACATCCAATCAAACACCCAGGTTTATTTCAGCAGGGCAGCAAAGACGGAAATGTTTAAAGGCACCTGACCCTAAATTTTAACACTGCTTTTGAACAGCAACACAGCTCCACTCCTAGTTAAGTACTGAAAGTGTGAGGTTCTTTGATTCTTCCTTCAAGTTTTTATTTTTCTGGTTTTTGTTTTTGGAATTTTTTTTTGCGGGGGTGGGGGGCGTCTCACTTTTTTCCATATTGTATTAAAACCCAACAGGTGCCAGGGGATTTTGCCATCATTCATTACTGGCTTTGCAGCTCTTTACTCAGTTTTTGAATAGCAAATGGAGGAAAACAAAGGCTTCAGTGAGCAAACCGTTCATTAAGTATCACATAACCTAGGGTAATACATTCTGGAGATTAAGGAAATTATAAACCATTAAATCAGCATCCGTTCTTAAAGCACCTATAAAGCACCTGGACTTCGGTTCTTCCTCTCATGGTAACTTCTTCTGCTATTAACTTTTATCTTGATTTTTAAAGAGAGACAGCTAGCCCAGGGCTATACTGCTAATTTTAGCTTTAATTTGTTCCCTCTTAGCATCAAGAGGCATACAGAGCTACAACGTAAACCAATCAGTTTCTCTGAAGCCCCAGTGCCAACTTCCCTATCATTATTTCTATTTGAAAGCAAAGCAGCAGATGGCTGTATAGGTGCAGTCAGGCAGTCAATGATTTGATTTATACGATAAGCCCACTGCCAGGTCTCTCTGCACATGTTCAGAATGCTGATGACTAACGCTGCTGGGCAGTCCCCTTTTGGTTCCAAGCTCTCCTATATAGTAGGCAAGGCTTCAGTTCTGGCTGAGTCAAGAAGCGTATCTGGAGCTGTCAGAGAAACTATTTCTAGGGACCCAAAGACAAGTTGCCACAAGGGTCTGAGTTACTTGAAGCCCAGGCCACCTGCATCAGAATCTGGGGTGCCTGTTACACGTGCATCTTCCCAGACCTGATGAATCAGGACCTAAGGAATGAGGGTGGGCATCTTTGAATTTTAATAGCGTTTCCAGATGATTCTTATACATGGTAAATTGGAAACAGATTGGTCTAAGGAAGCCTACTGGAAGACAGATTGGCAGATAGCTAACTAGAAGATCAACTGAATAACCTGCCCAAGATCACTTAAAGTCTATTTTAACTACCTCGATAGGTAGATTTTATTATCCTCACTATGATGGCGAACTGTGGGCCAGAGATTAAGTAAATCCTAAGTAGGAGCAGAGTTACCTCAAACCAAGTTATACAAATTTTAGGTCTAATGAAAGGGTTAGCAAACTTTCCATAAAGGGATACTAAATAAATACATTAGATGTTGTGGGCCATATGGTCTCTGTGACAGTTACTCAACTCTGCCAGTATAGTGTGAAAGCAACCATAGGAGGTATGTAAATCAATGAGTATGGCTGTGTTCTAACAAAACTTTACAAAACAGGCAGTGGGCTAGACTTGGCCCATGGCTATAACTTGCTGACCTTTGGTCTAGTGCATCTTTAATTCCAACATGGGCACCATAAAATGTAACTTTAAAAGAAAAAAATTAGGACTTAAAAGATGGTAAATATTCATTATTGGGACCTCTTCCTTAGGTAGAACAGCCCAGTCTCAACTAGTAATGGGTAAATGAAACACTACTACAGGCTGACCTTGAAGACATTGTGGATCTGGTTCCAGACCACTGCAATAAAGTGAATACTGCAATAAAGCAAGTCACACTAGTGTCTTGGTTTCCCAGTGCATATAAAAGTCATATTTACACTACACTGTAGTCTATTTAGTGTGTAATAGCATTATGTCTTAAAAATGTACATACCTTAATTTTAAAATATTTTATTGCCAAAATATGCTTACCATTGAGTCTTCAGTGACATAATCTTTTTGCAATAGTAACATCAAAGATCACTGAACACAGATCATCATAACAAATATACTAATAATGAAAAGGGTTGAAATATTGCAAGAATTACCAAAACGTGACACAGAGACACAAAGTGAGCAAATGCCATTGGAAAAATGGTGCCGATGGACTTGCTCAATACTGGGTGGCCACAAACCTTCAATTTGTAAAAAACACAGTATCTGTGAAGCACAATAAAGCAAAGCACAGTAAAGCAAAGAGCAATAAAACAAGATATGCCTGTATAGTGAGTGTAACTACTAAAGTTGTGGACCACTTTCTCCATGACTCCAGCTAAGTACTGGGATCTTTCACACTCGATAGTCTCCATTTCTAGCTGTCGGATGCTGAATATAGCCAAATGGTGCCCTCCTAGGCACAAAATGGCTTCAAGCAAATAAGATAAACAGATCCAAATCTTACAACATTAATTTCCCTTAAGGGCAAATAAGTAGGGCTTCCGTGGTGGTGCCATGGTTAAGAATCCGCCTGCCAGTGCAGGGGACACGGGTTCGAGCCCTGGTCCGGGAGGATCCCACATGCCATGGAGCAACTAAGCCCGTGCACCACAACTACTGAGCCTGTGCCCTAGAGCCCGCGAGCCACAGCTACTGAGCCCGCGCACCTAGAGCCTGTGCTCCGCAACAAGAGAGGCCACCACAACGAGAAGCCGGCACCACGATGAAGAGTAGCCCCCGCTCGCCACAACTAGAGAAAGCCCGCGCACAGCAACGAAGACCCAACGCAGCCAAAAATAAATAAATTTTTTTAAAAATTAAGATCTTTAAAGAGCAAATAAAAGTGACACATACATTTATGACTTTGTAATACATCCCATGGTGAAGACTGCTTTTGTTTTTTTTTTGAAGAAGAAAGTTTTCATACTTGCCTATTGCCAGCAGCTGGAAGTAGTTTTAAATTACTATGAGAACATTCATGAACTCAATAAGACATGCATATTGTTGTTCTTTGCTAATCTTCCTCTTTGCTAATGTTCCATCTTTCTCAAATGTACAATTTTCTAGGGGGTTGAGTGACTCTGAATAAATAAAATATACTTCATTCCCTAATAAATGTACAAAACTAGATGGCTTAATCCCATTTTTATTTGCTCAACAATTATGACAAAATTGTTTCCCGTATGAAGGTCTCATCCACACTTTACACTACAAAGACATAACACTCGCTGTTTGGAAAGTGAGAAATAAATAATATGAAGGCAGTTACACTGAACTGACCGGTTAAAAGACTAGCATATGAATATAAAAGATGGCTACTTATCCACCAAAGAGTTCTGTTCCCCTTCTAAAGTAAATGATTATTGGGATTCCCTGGTGGTCCAGTGACTAGGACTCAGTGGCCCTGGGTTCAATCCCTGATCGAGGAACTAAGATCCCGGAATCTGCATGTGCAGCCAAAAAATAAAAAATTAAATAAATAAATAAAGTAAATGATTATTGCTCAGAAGCAGCTGTCTGGCCAGGCGCTATATCTCCCAGCCTCCATAAATTGAGGTGGGGCTCTGAGCTGCTTCTGGCCAATGGAATGTGAGCAGAAGTGATGTCTTCACTTGCTGGTGAGGATAGTTAATCTGGATGCGTTTTTCATACTCTCTTCCCCCTTGTAGCGACACGAGAAACCACATGTTGAAAATGATGGTATAACAGGATGGAAGGAGCCTTTATCTCAGAGTCACTTGCAGAAGAGCTAACCAGGAGAGCTGCTCAACCAGGAATAACCTATTTGGACTTTAGGTGAGCTGGAAATAAACTTTTACTGGATTAAGCTACTGAGATTTGGAGATGTTTGTTACAGCAGCAGTTAGCCTACCCTAACAGAATATATTTTGAGTTGGATAAATGAGTCAAGTCGTAATTTATTGAAGGGTTTCTAAGATGAATGCAAATATTGAAGAATCACATGTATAAGAAAAACTTGAAAGTTACAGTTTTTCCCATTTATGCAATCCATTCATATGAGTTAAAAACCAGTCTGAATGACTAGAGAGTTCTATTTATAAATAAATTCTGATACTAACATCTTTTATAACAACACATCATTGCAACAGCTCACCTAAATCACTGGATACTCCACAAGGTAGAATGTATTGTATGATATATTTATAATACATTTAAAACATAAAGTGTAAACCAGAAGACAATCTGAAAATTAAATTTGTATTCCCCAAGGCAGAATCTACTGAACTTCAGTCATTCAGGACCACTTCATGAGTTTTCCAGAGCTGTACCTCAAGTATTATTTTCCTCCTATTTTTCTGGAGCCTAAAGAGGGCAGGGACAGAAGTGGCAGTTGTGAGGCTAAGTCCTGCACACACTCTAGTTCCACATCTGCCCACTAGGGACTCCAAGACAGTTTGCTATGGGGCTCCTCTGGCCCTTGAGGAATGGATCCTGGAGTTGGTAGGATATAGGAGAGAATGGCGGGAGGCTCTGAGGGAAAAGAATTGTTCACGCTTCTCCCAGGTTTAAACAGAAAGAAAGCCTCTGGAGGTTGGTAAGGGGAAAGATATACCAGAAAACTGAAAGGGGCTAAGACACCCAAGTGAAAGAGCCTGTTATGCGGTGGGTAGAGCTCTGTAAACAACATTTTCTTGCATTGCTTACTAACCATTTTTGGGTTAGGGAACCATGTGAGACTATATAACAAAAGCTATGGAATGTCTTCCCTCTCATATATACAAATGAGCATTCACTTAAATACTTACACCTAAATTCTGGGAGCTCTTAGAGCATCTGTAGCCCATCAATGAACCTCAGGTTAAGAATCCCTATTTCAAAGTAAGTCAGACAGAGAAAGACAAATATCATATTTACATGATTATATGTAGAATCTAAAAAAGGAGTACAAATGAACTTACCTACAAAACAGAAATAGAGTTACAGATGTAGAAAGCAAACTTATGGGGACTTCCCTGGTGGTCCAGTGGCTAAGACTCCATGCTCCCAGTGCAGGGGGGCCTGGGTTCGATCCCTGGTCAGGGAACTAGATACCACATGCCACAACTAAGAGTTTGTGTGCTGCAACTAAGACCCAGCGCAGTCAAATAAATAAATAAATATTAAATAAATAAATAATATAATGCCTTTTTAAAAAAAAAAAGAAAACAAACTTATGTTACCAGGGGGTAAGGGGGGGAGGGATAAATGGGGAAATTGGGATTGACATATACACACTACTATATATAAAATAGGTAACTAATAAGGACCTACTATATAGCACAGGGAACTCTACTCAGTACTCTGTAATGGCCTATATGGGAAAAGAATCTAAAAAAGAGTGGATATGTGTATATGTATAACTGATTCACCTTGCTGTACACCTGAAACTAACACAACATTGTAAATCAACTATACTCCAATAAAAAATTTTTTAAAAAATCAAGCATGTTTTCAGAAACATCAAAACAACAACAACAACAAAAAGAATCCCTATTTTAGTAGGAGATTTAATAGCTGCTCCTCAGGTTGATATAGGAACCTACTAATAAATAATGCAGGCTCTTCCCTATACAAGAGAGAACACAGCTACTTCTTGCATCTCTTCTCCTATGACTGGGGATAAGGAGAAGGAGGAAAGAGAGGTAATGTCACTCCTTGGCCTTTCTAGCCATCCTGCACTGTTCTTAACCTCTATGCCTTGGTACAGTCCAGCAGTGGGGCCCCATCAATGGGATTTTTTTTTTTTACTTTTTTAAACTTTATTTTGAAGCAACATTAGTCTCACATAGAAGCTGCAAAAATAGTCCATGAACCTCAAAGGTATTAAGAGTAAGTAAAATAAGCCAGTCACAAAATAACAAATATTGTATGATTCCACTTATAGGAGGCATCTAGAATCAAACTGACAGAGAAAGAAAGTAGAGTAGTGGTTACCAGGGGCCTGGGGGAGATGGGATTGGGGAGTTATCATTTAACGGGTACAGAGTTTCAGTTTAGGATGATGAAAAAACTCTTGAGACTGACAGTGGTGATGGTGACACGACAATGTGAATGTGATTAATGCCACTGAACTGCATACTTAAAAACTTATTGAAATGGTAAATTTTATGTCGTGTATATTTTATCACAGTAAAAAAATAATACAGAGAGTTCCTGTGTACCCTATCTCCCAATGGTAATATCTTACATAACCACAGTACAATTATCAAAACAAGGAAACTGGCACTGGTATAATACTATTAAGTAAACTTACAGAACTTATTTGGATTTCACTTTTTCCATGGGCTCACAGTGTTTGTGTGTGTGTGTGTGTGTGTGTGTGTGTGTGTAGTTCTATGAATTTTATCACATTCATAGATTCATGTAACTACCACCATAGTCAGAGTACAAAACTGTTTCAAATCCCCATTTTACAGACTAGGAAACTGAGGCATAATGAGGTTAAGTAAACCATCAAAAATGTTACAACCAATAGGTGCCAGAGCCAGGCATCTAACCCAGTAAGATGCCTGGGGCATAGCTAGGATACTCAAATGCATCCATATATACCTACTCAAGAAGTCTGTTCTTTGGTACTTGAATATTTTATACTACATATGGCATAATATAAAACAGTATATAATACATCTCAACATTCTACCATTGGGTCAAATTCAGAATTTCAGCTGGGACTTACAGTTCACTTGGTATTTTCTAGCTAGAAAGTAAGTTTAAAAACTGGCACAAGGGACTTCCCTGGTGGTGCAGTGGTAAAGAATCCGCCTGCCAATGCAGGGGACATGGGTTCGAGCCCTGGTCTGGGAAGATCCCACATTCTGCGAAGCAACTAAGCCCGTGCACCACAACTACTGAGCCTGCGCTCTAGAGCCTGCAAGCCACAACTACTGAGTCCGTGTGCCACAACTACTGAAGCTCACGCGCCTAGAGCCCGTGCTCCGCCACAAGAGAAGCCACTGCAATGAGAAGCCCGCATGCCACAATGAAGACCCAACGCAGCCAAAAATAAGTTAATTAATTAATTAATTTTTAAAAACTGGCATGAGACATGTTATCCCTGCCAAAGAAAGAGAAATAACTTTTAGTTTTGTGAAAAATCTGAATTGAAAATTTCCAAGTTAAATTGTTCATGATTTATTTTTCATCCTCAATAATAAATTCAAATCACTACTATCTAACCATGATAAAATAGGTCCATCTCGGGCTTCCCTGGCGGCGCAGTGGTTAAGAATCTGCCTGCCAGTGCAGGGGACACAGGTTCGAGCCCTGGTCCGGGAAGATCCCACATTCTGCGGAGCAACTAAGCCCATGCGCCACAACTACTGAGCCTGCGCTCTAGAGCCTGCGAGCCACAACTACTGAGCCCACGTGCTACAACTACTGAAGCCCGCGTGCTACAACTACTGAAACCCGCGTGCCTAGAGCCCATGCTCCGCAACAAGAGAAGCCACCGCAATGAGAAGCTCACACACCGCAACGAAGAGTAGTCCCCGCTCGCTGCAACTAGAGAAAGCCCACGCACAGCAACAAAGACCCAACGCAGCCAAAAATAAATAAATAAAAAATAAATAAAATTAAAAAAAAAAAATAGGTCCATCTCATGTCATTACATTTCCACCTCTCATTAAGCAAATATTTTAGTTACTAGAACATCTAAATAGTTCCATTACGGGAACAAAGTATTTTTTTAGTACATTTGATTAACAATGAATTTTCTTGTGTAATTTTTAAAACTTTTTAACTAATTTATTTTTCTGATTATAAACTAAATATATGTTCATTGTAAGAAGCCTTAAAATTTCCGTAAAGATGCAGAGGGGGGGAAAACACCCACTACTCCTAAAACTCACCACCTAGAGGCAATTTCCTTGTATATCAGATTCCCCTGGGACTTTCCTAGAGTTAGCATAAAATGCTGACATTTTTAAAAACTGAAAACTCTAATTTACTGAAAAATGAATATAAATTTTCTGACCTTGGAATCAGGTTTTAGAATAAGATGGTACTTTGGGTTTATATTCTAAAATGTGAATACACGCATACATAGTCTGAAAGGACTCTACACAGTAAGCTATTGATGTTCATAATAAAAGGAAGTCATCAGGTTACATCAGGTTAACAATCTCATTAGCTCTCTTTGGCTCACAGACCATCAGGTTGATTCAAGGGCACCGATCTCTAGAAGTGAGGAAAAAAAAGAGTGTTGCTTTTACACTGTGAATATGAATGATTTCACAAAACGATACCTTTAAAAAATAATATTTTGGTCTAGTCCTCTTAGTTAGTGAAGAGAAAACTGAGACTCTGAGATATTTTCTGGAGCTCCACAGCAAGTTGGTGGCCAGGACTACACTACGTTTCCTGATGTCCATCCAATGTCCTTCCATCCTCCTCAAGGACCCCGGACGTGCCCCTCGATCCAACCCGACAAGATGATGGAGAACAGGGTTCCTAGAGCTAAGGTGGAAAAGGTCACAACCTTGAAAGAACTAAGTTCTGTTTTCACCTCTTACCTACTTAATATCTGTAAGGAAAATTGACCTTATTCTTTTGTATTTATTCCTTTTACAAACATTTCTCAAAGCATATGTCCTTTACAAAAACAAAAATAAACCAAAAAAAAAAAAAAAAGCCTTGCTGATTCCTGTTTAGCTATTAATATTAGTTTACTTCAAACTACTTCTCCATTCTTGTTACCATCTGCTGATATCTATCTCCATTAAATTCACCTTTATTTTTTATTTTTTTATAAATTTATTTATTAATTTATTTATTTAATTTTTGGCTACGTTGGGTCTTTGTTGCTGCACGCGGGCTTTCTCTAGTTGCGGCGAGCGGGGGCTAGTCTTCGTTGCGGTGCGTGTGCTTCTCATTGCGGTGGCTTCTCTTGTTGCGGAGCACGGGCTCTAGGCGCGTGGGATTCAGTAGTTGTGGCGCATGAGCTTAGTTGCTCTGCGGCATGTGGAATCTTCCCAGCCCAGGGCTCGAACCCATGTCTCCTGCATTGCCAGGCGGATTCTTAACCGCTGCGCCACCAGGGAAGTCCCAAATTCACCTTTTTTTAAAGAACGCTTTTTACTATCATGGACAGAAATATTTCCCATAATCTCCATTCTGGAACTGAAGACAAATCAGTGATGTAGAAATTAAGTCCATTCAGCTACCAATAAACTCCCAAATTTAAATTAAATCTTTTCCTCCTTACATACCCTTTCTTAGTTTTACATGAAGATATTAAGAGTCAAGCACTTCCCAGATGGTCAACAGACACATGAAAAGATGCTCAATATTGCTAATCATCAGGGAAATGCAAATCAAAACCACAATGAGCTATCACCTCACACCTGTCAGCATGACTATCATCAAAAAGAACACAAATAACAAATTCTGGAGAGAGTGTGGAGAAAACGGAACCCTCTTGCACTGTTGGTGGTAATGAAAACTGGTGCAGCCACTATGGAAAACAGTATGGAGGTTCCTCAAAAAGCTAAAAATAGAACTACCACATGACCCAGCAATTCCACTCCTGGGTAAATATCTGAAAAAAACAAAAACACTAATTCGAAAAGATACATGCACCCCCATGTTCATAGCAGCATTATTTACAATTGCCAAGATATGGAAGCAACCTAAGTGTCCATCAACAGATGAATGGATAGTATTTCCCTGGTGGCGCAGTGGTTGAGAACCCACCTGCCAATGCAGGGGACATGGGTTCGAGCCCTGGTCCAGGAAGATCCCACATGCCACGGAGCAACTAAGCCCGTGCGCCACAACTACTGAGCCTGTGCTCTAGAGCCCGCATGTCACAACTACCAAAGCCTGCGTGCCACAAGTACTGAAGCCGGCATGCCTAGAGCCCATGCTCCGCAATAAGAGAAGCCACCCACAATGAGAAGCCTGCGCACCGCAATGAAGACTAGCCCCCGCTCACCACAACTAGAGAAAGCCTGTGTGCAGCAACAAAGACCCAACGCAGTCCAAAATAAATAAATAAATTTATTAATAAAAACAGATGAATGGATAAAGAAGATGTGGTATATATATACATATACATAAACACATGGGAATATTATTCAGACATAAAAAAGAATGAAATTTTGCCATTTACAGCAACACGGATGGACTTGGAGGGCATTATGCTAAGTGAAATAAGTCAGACAGAGAAAGATAAATACTGTATGGTATCACTTATATGTGGAATCTAAAAAATACAACAAACTAGTGAATACAACAAAAAAAAGGAGACTCACAGATACAGAGAACAAACTAATGGTTACCAGTGGGAAGAGGGAGGGAGGAGGGGCAGTATAGCGGTAGGGGACTAAGAGATACAAACTATTAGGTATAAAATAAGCTACAAGAATATATTGTACAACATAGGGAATATAGCCAATATTTTATAATAACTGTAAATGGATTATAGCCTTTAAGAAAAAGAGTCAAGCATTTTGCAAAGCACTTTGTGCCTAATATCAGATTCTAATAGCTAAACAGATGTTCAAACTTTCTGAATCTCAATTTTCTTTTAATTACGAGTTGCAGACAAAAAGAATAAAGCAATTCATTCTAACCCACATTTTATTATCTACAATGCAGTTTTCTACTTTATACCCTAAAACCATAAGGCGTTGAGTATCATCTATAAAAATATTGAATTACCATGTTGTATACCTGAAACTAATATAATATTGTTAAGTCAGCTATACTTTTTTTAAAAAAGATGTTATTAAATATAATCAGCTTAACCCAAGGCAAGATATGAAATTCTTATTTTTTAAGAAAGGAGCAATATGTTAAGTAAAAATAATGCTGATAATTTATAGATGGGCATGAAATGGAAAAAATGGAATTATCAGTTCAGAAGAATCAAATACTTTCTCACACACAAACATATATCCAAATTTTATAGAGGGAGAAAAAAACCCTCAACATTATAAACCAAAACAAACAGAAAAAAAATTTTATGTCAATTTGGAAGCATCACCTATGGTTCTGTACAGGCTTCCCAATGATAAATGACTGAAGAAAGCAACAATAAGAATCCACAACTATGCTAGGGAAACATCACTATTGAGAGTATTCTCACAAATTGTTAAAATATCACCAGGTCCTAGCTTACACTTGGGATCTGGGCAAGGAATAGGACAAGGGAGGAAAGGTCTATGTTACCTAAAAGGCACCGTGACAGCCATCTGTGACATCGTTATTCAAGTCAGCCTTTCCTTGGAGGATTAACAAGTACCACTTATTGATAGGAATTATCATGGGATGCTCTACAATTTAATAAAAACTGTTTCATCTGAAAAGATTATCTGTTCTCTGTGCCAAAAGTATATGCGGAAATTAAATCCTACTTGAAACATTTCTCGGCCTGTAACCTACGTCCAAACTTCCCAAGACATAAGACAAAGTCCGGGCTCAATCCAATCAGTTATGACCTCCTCCCCAAACCAGGGCACATGGTGGCTAATGAAAATGAGTATTCCAAGGATGGTCTAAAAAATCAAAAAGTGTCACAATGGTACACCAGAGTTTTCTGTTTGAAAATGATAAATCATCCTATAATGTGAACTAATTACCTCATAGTTTATTTGCTAAGGTTGAGATTTCAAGTACTGGCTATTCTTAAATAGGGGCAATGACATACACCTATTACTGGACATTCATTTAGTACTATTTAACAATCATTAAAACAGCTACCATTTCTTGAGACTCCATTATATTCCAGGGCTTTAACAGATGGTTTTACATACGTTATCTAGTTTAATCCTCTGAATGACCCTTATTAGGAAGGCTCTAGCCACTCCATTTTACACAGAGGAGAAAACCAAGATGTAGCCCACTGCACCCAGAAGCTTAACCTGGGGCTACTTCAAGCAGACACCTTCCTTAGTAACTGATCTCTCTTGCGAAGGGGGTTTTACCTTAGACCAACAACTCCCCAACTGTGCACCAAGGCACTCGGGAGCTGTAGAAAATGCACAGGGGAAACGTAGGATTTTTGAAAATTTCAAGGGAAACACAGTGTACTCAATGCACTCGACACTGAACCTACAGACCGGAGGAGTCCACAGCTTCAACATCAGATCCCATTACATTCCTGTCAATGACATCATATCTCTGCAAAGCTTGGGTTTTCAGTGGTTGCTGTGATAAAAAGCAAGTGCTGCAGAAAAATTAATGTGGGACAGGAAATGAGATTGGGATCCAATCTGATCCCAAAGTTTGTGCGTGCAGCACACACACACACACACACACACACATCCTCTTTGTAGCTGTGGTTATTTAAGAATGATATATTTTTCTCTCAGTTTATGTGCATTCTTTTTTTTTCAAACAGCTTGTATGTTGTTAGGATATAAATACTTATTACGGTATTTCAACCTAACTACTACTAACTACCTAAATCTAGGGACACTGAAAAAATTACTTAGATACTAAGGGGGCCATGAACCAAGTTTAGGAATCTTTGCCTTAACCAAGAAATGTCAGAATGTGTAAGATTCACGGAGGAGACCTGTGATTCAGCCCAAAGAAATAACTTAAGGTCCCTAACACAAATATCATAACCAGACAAAGAAGAATTTAGGTTAAAACAGTTTTTAAAGGTCACTCTCAGCTGGCTTAATCCTTCAAATCCCATACAATGTCCCCTGGAAAACTGGTATTTTTTTTAAACACTTCTAAAACACATGCACACAAATGACTGTTTTTCCAATTCTTAGGGACTCAAGCAAAGCTTTCAAAATTACAGCCTCCAAGCTATGTTAGAAGAGACTGGCCCTCCCCGACACAGACAGAACACACCCGCAGAACCTGTGCCAAAGGAAACTGGGGGCAGACCCTGACTGCCAGCCTGCCCATCCCAGCACTTTTGATACTTTCAGCTTTCTGTGCTTTGCATCTTACTCTCAGTATCCTGCTTTTACGTTCTACAGGAATGCTCCAGGTTATTGTGGAAAGGCTTGTTTGGAAACTTCCCTTCCACAGAGTTTTTCATGTAAGATATTAAGTGTGAAAAGCAAGGGGGAAATAAACACAAAATCCAGACTATCAGTTCCTTGGGGAGAGAGAGGTAAGTGGAATGCCACAGGGAGGAGGGCTCGGGCCTGCAAGGTTCTGAGGATGCTCTGGTTCTTCAGCTGGGTGATGGGTACTTGGGTGTGCCTTGTGTTCTTATTCTTTTATTTGTACCTCTCCGTTTGATACTTTCTGAATGTATGATATAGTCCACAGTGGCAGCACCTGAATTTCAATATGCGAGGGCCTTGGGAGTTAAAAGAGTACTTCGTCTCTAAGCAGAGTTGGATCACAAGCCGTCTGCTTTTACTTGGATTATATGCTTATCTGGAGGGGCTCAGGAGAGGCTGATGAGTTTGAGTGGAAAGCTAAGGTTAATTTTTGGTGCCACCACGGAACAAGGAGTTAACAAATTAGCATTTTGTTATCACCCTTGGTTTATACCTCCCAACAACATGCAACCAGTTGTTTTCTGGGCTCTTACTCCTTTTCACCCTTCTTCCACTCTCCCCTCCTCATTTAGAACCTAGAGGGCAGAAAACTCTTCCAATTTTAATTTATATCCCTAATCAAAAAAAAAAAAATTCATTTACCAGATACTAAGCACCTGCTAGGGATGATGAAAGATAAATATGTATAATCCAGCACCTACTACAGCAGGAGAACAACAGGTTGCTACTGCTACTTTAAGGATGGGAAACTCCGTCAGAGACCATCAGTACACTGTGGGACCACCGTGGACCCAGGGGTGTTTGTGTTCACTGCCCAAGTGCTTCCCACTTCCACTGGCCTAACAGACATTAGCTCAAGGTGAATGAGTATCACCATCCAACAGACTCACAAAAAGGATGCCCAACCTTCAAGAGCGCTATGCCAAACTTTTCACTTGCATCATTTCATTTAATTTCTACAACCACACCACCAGGTTATGTATCATACACCCAGTTTACAATTCTAAAAACTGAGGTTTAAAGAAGTGGGTTTTCCAATGTCACACACCTAACAAGTGGCATCAAGACTCAATCTCATGACCCCAAAGGGGATCTCTTAACCACCACTTAAACCATCCCAACATGCTTTAGGGAAAACATTCTTTTTTTTCTTTTTGGTCTGCGTTGTGTCTTCGTTGCTGCGCGCGGGCTTTCTCTAGTTGTAGCGAGCAGGGGCTGCTCTTCTTTCCAGTGTGCAGACTTCACACCGCGGTGGCTTCTCTTGTTGCGGAGCACGCGGGTTTCGGTAGTTGTGGCTCGCGGGCTCTAGAGCGCAGGCTCAGTAGTTGTGGCGCACGGGCTTAGTTGCTCCGCGACATGTGGTATCTTCCTGGAGCAGGGCTTGAACCCGTGTCCCCTGCATTGGCAGGCGGATTCTTAACCACTGCGCCACCAGGGAAGCCCCGGGAAAACATTCTTGACCTACTCTAGGAAACCGACGCTCCTCTCGGGTCGACTTCCCCTCCCGCCCCTCAAATCTACCGGAAGCACCACACTGAAATTTCCAAGACAAGTGTCCGTGAGCTGATGTCTAAACTCAAACCAAACAACGTGCTCGCTCCCTTGAGCCCGGGGAGATGCCACTTGCTAACTCTTTACGGAGCTTAAGTCCAGCCAGAGCGGACCTCCCCGGGGTAGGGCAGCCCCACGGTCCGGCGCTTGCAGCCCTTTGTGGTCCTCGAAGGGGTGAGGGAAGGGGTCAGGCTGCTGTCGCGTCCGAGCCGAGCCCGGTCACTCGGAGGCCTGCCCGCAGGCCCAGGGACGGCGGGGGGCGCTGGCGACCAGAGGGGACCCTCCCTTACGCCCGAAGACGGCCGGCCTCCGCGTCCGGTCTGGGACCCCCGCCCCACCCCACCCCCCGTTTCTACAAACTCTTTGAGCTCACTGGAGAAAGAGGAGGGGGACGTGCAAAGACGAGAAAGTTCTCTGCCTCCTCCCACCAAAGTTCTATATTCTAGGGAAGCAACTGAAGGAAAGAGACAAGGGAGGTGCCCCAGAAAGGACCCCCCTCCCGCGCCGGCTTCCCCAGAGGCTGCAGGAAAGGGGGCAACGCGCTCCGTCTGGGACTCCTCCCCAGACAGCGATCTGGGGGCGCTCCCACCCGCGACACGGTCCTCCCGGAGGCCCCCCGAGAGTAGAGGACGCCGGTCCTGGGATGAAGAGGGGTCTCGAAGGGACCCGGCGAGGTCACACGGTACCTTTCTCTCCGTGCCGCTAGGACCGATGCGGGCGACAGGGTGGGGGCGAGGTGAGACGATGGGCACGGGCTCCCGCTGGCTCCGGCGGCCCCTGGGCCTCGGCGCCGCCCAGCGCCGCCGCCTCCTGCCGCCGCTCGCCGGTCTGAGCTCCCGGGTCTGCGCTCCCCGCTCCCGCAGGTTACCTGTGGCCGAGCCGACGCGCCCGCCGTCCGCTCGGCGCCCCGCCCCTCCCCGCCCCGCCCGCGCTCCTAGGCTGGGGCCGCAGCGCCCCGCAGCGGCCGGTCAGGGCACGGCGGCGGCCCGAGGGGAGGCGGGGCCCCCAGGGCCCTCGGGCTGGCCTTGGCCTGCAGCCAGCTCCCTCCTGGGCCGCTGCCCCTTCCGCGCCCTCCTGAGAGCCATCCTTATAGAGTGAGAGGAACAGCGGATGCAGTTGGGTGAGGTTTTCCTGGCAGGGGTTGCCAGGAGGTTTGTAGGAGGGAGAGGGGATTCGGGAGGAGAAACCATCCCTCAACCTGTGGCCAAGCGTGTATTTCAATAAGTTCGTAGTTCACTTAACTGGGATGTCTCAGTAGAAGCTGAACAACAGTGATGAATGATCCAGGCTCATTAGGAAGCTGGAGAGAAGAAAGGAAGCCTTTATTCCAAAAAGCTTGTCTGTTAATAGCTTGTCGGAAGCATCCCATACGAAACAGGCAAAAGCATTGAACGTTCCTGCCTCCTATATTCAAATCACACTTTACATACCATTAACTCGGTCTGGTTTTGTCTGTTTTTCACAGTCACTACTTCAGTATCTAGAGGAGTTCCCTGAACATAGCGAGCGCTCAGTAAATTATTGTTGAACGAATGTATGAATGAGTAGGACCTCATTCAGCCTTTTGAAGAAGCGCGACAGGTATCTGCTCTCTGAACACAGAGAGCTGGAGAGGGAGGTGGGGAACCCTAGAATGGAGTTTCAGTCTTCCCTGAGCTTATTTTGAACCGGATTTTTCTTATCCCCTCTGAAATAGGCCTGGTTTCCAGGGGAAAAGAAACATGATGATCTCCTACTTTTTCTTAAGATGTTTGTCTCCCTCTCTCCTTCAGGGAACATTAGGCAGGAGAAATCCAAACAGCCCTATGCATACCAGAAAAGGGTAAGTGCTTGATTTTCCTCCACTACTTCTGAACTTCCCCCAACCCCAAAGGCATAGCTAGGGTTTTACATGGCAGAGTGTGAAACCTCTCTTCTGAGTATCCCTTGGCTTTCTTCAGATTTGCCCCCATCCCTGTCGCTCCCCATCTAAAGCTGTTAGAACACATTTCCTTTCCCTGCTCATCAGCTCTGGATTTCTCTCCAGGCAGGTCACTGCTGAGTTCTAGGTGCACCCCCAAGGTCAAGGTAAGTACCCATTACCTTTCAACCTGATCATTTCCTTCTTATACTTTTCCAGATTAAAGACTTTTCCTAGCTAGTCCCTTGAATAAACAACCAAAGCTAGAGTGCTCCATTCCTCCGGGAGGCTTTTATGACATCACCACAAGGTCGAGATGAGATGGAGTTTGAAGTTACATTCATGGGCAGTCAGAGCAATCGCACATTAATCCTGCTGAAAGGAACAGAAGCCAGCCTGTACGACATGTGAATGTTCCTGGGAACTGACTGGTCTGCAGTTGTTCCCAGACCTTAATTAATGGCAATTCCTGGCAGAGGGGCCTCATGAGAGCCAAAGCAGGCAGTGGGTGAGCTGCTTGGAGATCACGCTTGCTTGTCTCCAAGTGGGCACACAGTGTTTGGACAGCTAATAAAAGGAGAATCCTAAAGCTCCCTGTATATGAGGGAGGCTCCCAGCCCTCAGTTCCGTTCTGCCCCTCTGTCCAGCTCCATCACAGCCAGCCTCATACATCCACCCCACTACCTTCTCCTTCTGCCTCATGAGAAAAAAGTTCTACTCTACCAGTGACAGCTTTCACTGTTCTATGAGAATATAATCTGCTCCTATTTCCAGCAACGTTTCTTTAACGAGTTGACTGCACTAGCTGTCTTTTGCGTAATTAGCTGCAATTGGTCCTTCAGCCCACCATTCTGACTTCCATCCCTTGCTAAGTCTTCCACTCGAGAAACATTACATGTGCCCCTCCATGATCATACCCTCCTCGTCCTCCAGAGGAAACCACAGTCCGTAATTTTGTGTTAATAATTCTCTTATTGAGGGCTTCCCTGGTGGCGCAGTGGTGAAGAATACGCCTGCCAATGCAGGGGACACGGGTTCAAGCCCTGGTCGGGGAAGATCCCACATGCTGCGGAGCAACTAAGCCTGTGCACCACAACTACTGAGCCTGCACTCTAGAGCCCGCGGGCCACAACTACTGAAGGCTGCATGCCTAGAGGCCGTGCTCCGCAACAAGAGAAGCCACAACGAGAAGCCCGTGCACCACAACGAAGAGTAGCCCCCGCTCGCCACAACCAGAGAAAAAGCCCGCACGCAGCAATGAAGACCCAACGCAGCCAAAAATAAAATAAATTAATAAAATAAAATAAATTAATTTAAAAAATAATAATTCTCATCACAAACATATGTAGCCCTAAATACTGTACTGTTCAGTTTTGCCTGTTTTTGAACTTTTCTGTAAGTGGAATCATTCTGCATGATTCCTATGCAACTTGCTTTTTTCACTTAGCATTCTGTTTCTGAGATTCGACTATTCAGTTCCTCTGTCATATAGTATTTCATTGTAAGAAGATATCACAATTTATTTGCCCAGTTTACTTTTGGACATTGGGTTGTCTCCAGTTCTTGCTATTGCAAACGATGTTGCTATGAACATGCTTAAATATTTCTTCTGAGGCATGTGTGCAAGAGTTTTTAGGATACATATCTAAACTTAATTGTTGGGTCTTAAGGTATGTGTGTGTTCAAATTTACATGCTAGGTAATGCCAAACTGTTTTCTAAATCCGTTGTACCAATTTTAATTCCCAAAAGCAATGTATGAAAGTCCCCTTGCTCCACATCTTTGCCAGCGCTTGTTTTTTCTGTGGGTGTGAATGATTTCTTACTATGAGTGAGGTTTGTATTTCTCCAATTATAGGTATGATTGTTCATCTTTAATGGTTACTATTCTTGTTTTCTCTTTTGTTAACTTCTCATGTCTTTTGCACTGTTTTATGTGTTTTGAGAAATCCTTCCTGACCCTGAGGATATAAAAATATTCTCCCATATTTTCTTCTAAAAGTTGTAAAGTTTTACCTTTCACATTCCATCTGAAATTAATTTCTCCTCTCATTTGCAATGCCAGGGCTATTTTATAATGGGTTTTCATGTTTGTATGGATCAGTTTTAGATGCTCTATTTTGTTCCATTTGCCTATCCCTGTGCTGGTCACATGCAGCCTGAAAATCTACGGTTTTATATTAAATCTTGATTTCTGATTATGGAAGTCCTACCCTGACTTACTTCTTTATATTCTTTGTAAGGATCTCAAGTATTCTTAGCCCTTTGCTCTTCCAAAGACATTTATACTTAGTTTGTCAGGCTCCATTAAAAAATTTGGGATTTTGATTTGGAATTGCAGTGAATCTGTGTGGTAGATTGCATTAGTCATTCACAATTATTTGTTCCCTTCCCATCTTTGCCATGCTTTCCTATACTGGTGTAGACTCCTCTGCCCCACTGGTTTGGGGCTTGTGTGACTTGCCTTGACCAACACCATGTTGGAGCAGAAACTTTAAATATGTGGTGTGCTTTAGTGCTTCTCCTGTCCCCCTTGAGCTTTTGCCCTCTGTTATGAGACTAACATGCCCCAAAGAGTGGCTACTCCTTCAGCTGGGATCCCAGAATGAGAAGATATATGGAATCACACAGAGCCCAGTATGGCTGTAGGCAGTCTGCAGCCCTCACGTAATGGAAACCAGAACTAAATCGTTTGCTGCCACTGCAATTTGGAGAGAATTGACATCTTTATACTATTGACTTTTCCTGTCTATGTACATGTTTGACATGTCTGTCCATTTATTTATTTATTTATTTATTTATTTATTTGGCTGCACCAGGTCTTAGTTGCGGCATGCAGGATCTTTAGTTGTGGCATGCAGGGTCTTAATTGCAACATGCAGGATCTAGTTCCCTGACCAGGGATCGAACCTGGGCCCCCTGCATTGAGAGCACAGAGTCTTAACCACTGGACCACCAGAGAAGTCCCTGTCCATTCATTTAGAATCTTAGTGACTTCAAACGTTTTACAGCTTTTCATTTTCTGAGATTTATTTTTAATTATCTTGTCTGTTACTATCGCAAGTGATGACGTTTCTGAAAATACACGTTCTACCCTTTTGTTGTCAATAAGAAAAATGTACAGTATCTTTGTTTATTGATCTTATATCCAGCAACATTGCTAAATTCTGTTATAAGTTTTAGTAATTTATAGATTCTTTAGTTTTCTATGTACCTGCAAGTAATGATATTTTATTCCTTACTTTCCACCCCTTATATCTTTAAACTTTTTTGGTTTATTTTGAGATAATGACAGATTCACAAGAAGTTGCAAAAATAGTATAGAGAGATCAACTATACTTCAAAATAAATAAATTTAAAACATTTTAAGTATAAAAAGAATTTTAATAGTATAGAGATGTCCTGTGTACTCTTCACCCAGTCTCCACGAGTAGTTACATCTTACATAACTATAGTACAATATCAAAACATTAAAACAATATCAAAATATTGCCATTGGTACAATGTGTGTAAAGCTCTATGAAATCTTACCACATGTGTAGCTTCATGTAACCACCATCACAATCAGGATACAGAACTATGCCTTCACCACTGGTGCTACTCCATTTCAGTCACTTCCAACCTCCTCCCCACACCATCCCTAACCCCTGACAACCACTAATCTCTTTTCCATCTCTACATTTTGTTATTTCAAGAATATTATATAATTGGAATCATATAGTATATGAACTTTTGAAACTGGCTTTTTTTCGGTCAGCATAAATGCCCTTGAGATCCATCCAAGTTGTTCTATGTATCAACAGTTCATTCTCTTTATTGCTGACTAGTATTCCATGGTAGGGATGTGCCAGTTTGTTTAACCATTCATCTGTTGAAAGGCATCTGGAGTTTTTACAGTTTTTGGTTATCATGAATAAAGCTGCTATGAACAATTGTGCACAGGTTTTTATTTTTGTTTTTTTTAAAAAACATCTTTATTGGAGTGCACAGGTTTTTATATGAACATAAGTTTTCATTTTTCTGAGTAAGTGCCCATAAGGGCAATTGCTGTGTTGTATAGCACAATAGTTGCATGTTTAATTTTATAGGAAACTACCAAAGTACTTTCCAGAGTGGCTTTTTCCTTTTACATTCCCACTCCTGATGTATGAGAGATCCAGTTTCTCTGCATCCTTGCCAACATTTGGTGTTGTCACTATTTTTTTATTTTAGCCATTTTGATGGCTATATAGTGGTAACTTATTGTGGTCTTAATAATTTGTATTTCTTTAATGGCTAGTGGTAATGAACATTTTTTTCTTTTTCTTTTTTTTTTTAATAATCCAACGGTCTTCTATTTTTTTTTTACACCTATTATGCCATGAATTCATAGGAAATGTGTTCTAGCAACTCAGGCTCCTTTCCATTGGTTCCCACAAAGTGTGCTTCTCTGGGTGAAGCAGGCTGGAACTTCAGTGGAACCCAAGTACCTTTTTCTTTGGCTTCCTTCTTTTTCTGACCATTTTCCTTCACACGTTTCAAAAAGCTACCTCAGGGAGGGAGGGAGATGCAAGAGGGAAGAGAAATGGGAACATATTGTATATGTATAACTGATTCACTTTGTTATAAAGCAGAAGCTAACACACCATTGTAAGGCAATTATACTTCAATAAAGATGTTAAAAAAAAAAAAAAGCTACCTCAACTCTTGGAGTGCATAATATGTTCAATACGTACATTAATTCTATTGGCAAGAATCTTACCATTAACCTGTTTGTTTACAGTAATGCCAACAGCATGCTGGGTAACACTCAACATACTCTTCCAGGTTTGCCATGGGAACATTTGTGGGGCATTCCTATTTGAACAGGGCCCATTCCCTTGATATCTACAATATCACCTTTATTGCAAATTCACATGTATGCGGCAAAAGGAACAACTTCTGTTTTCTAAAAGGCATACAGCAGATGCCTTACCTCTTTCCCTTTGGATTGGTCATTTGGGTAAATACTGGAAGCCAAAAGGCTAAACATCTTTTCATGTGCTTATTTGACACCCCTATATCCTCTTCAGTGAAATGTCTCTGCATGTCTTTTGGTTATTTTCTAATTGGACTTTTTTTTACTGTGGAGTTTTGGAAATTCTTTGTATATTCTAGATATGAATCCCATGTCAGATATGTGGTTAATGAATATTTTACTCCGCTCTGTAACTTGTCTTTTCATTCTCTTAACAGACTCTGCAGAGAAAAAGGTTTTTTGGGGTTTTTTTTTTTGTTTTTTTTTTTCCAGCCGTGCCACGAGGCTTGCAGGATCTTAGTTCCCCGACCAGGTATCAAACCTGGGCCACGGCAGTGAAAGTGCTGAGTCCTAACCACTGGACTGCCAGGGAATTCCCAAAAGTTTTAAATTTCGATGAAGTCCAACTTATCGATTTTTTTCTTTTATGGATAGTATGTGCTTTAGTGTCACAATCCTTTTATCTTTTTTCCTATCTTATTATGCAATCAAAGACTTCCAGTACACTGTGGAATAGGAGTGATGGTAGCGGGCCTCCTTCTCAGTTCCTGATCTTAAGCTACTGATTATCTGATCTGTCTCCCTCACTCACTTTCAGTTATAAAGATAAAGGGGCCATGTTTATCAGTTAAAATGTGTTTGGCTGCTGGAAAGAGTGTGCTTGACTAGAGTGGTTTAAACACATAAAAAATTATGTAATAAAAATATCTGGGTCTACGCTCTTTCTATTATTCTACTGTACCACCTCAGTACTGGCTTTTGTCTTTGGCTTGACATCCAGGCAGGAGAAAGGGGCAGGCCTTCTCACTGTGTTTATTTTAATTTGAGAACAAATTCTTCACAGCTGCCCCTTAAATCTATTTTTCCTTACATGTCATTGATCGCACCTGGGTCACAAAGGTGAGGGGCTGGTTATCATACCCAGTATAAACCAATCATGATTCAACCTCTGAGCCTGGGCTTCCTTCCTCGAGTATGTTGATACCCAAGAACAGTTAAGGATATCAAACTAAGGACAAAGTGGTGGGGGGATTATGACACCAACAATCTCTGCCTGACTTTGTTTGACTTTGTATTCCCTGTGCCTGGCCACATGAGGCACATGGTAGATATATTTCGAAGTTTCTCTTCAGCTTTCCCCCCTTTTGTTCAGAGCTGTCTCCCCACTCATGAGGGTAGACCTTTGCAGCCACAAGCTGCACCCCCAGCCATAGTGGACTGGGCCATTAATTCAGCATACTTATTGGAACTGGACCACCATCAAGCTACCATATTGCACATAAAATACAATGTAAATGGTGTGCCTTAGAATTGTGCTTCATAGAGGTTCTGACCACCGTGTTAGCCACTGAGAACAAAACGATGAGCACGAGCAATGGTCCTGGAGTCTAGTGGTGAAAACAGTCCTCAATCAAATATTAAATGATAGCTGAGGTACATGTGCTAAAGGAGTAGCATTATATGGTCTTATGTAAAATATGGTTGGGGCATTAGGAATGGATTACTGGCCTAAACTCAACTAATCAGATTTTCTTGCCTAGGAATCAAAAATAATAATAGCTAAAGCTTATATTGTGCTCACCTTGAAAAATGATTTTACATGGTTAATGGATTTAATTCTTTCTACAACCCTATTGAGGTATATAACATTATAAACAGTTGAGAGATGAGGAAATCAAGGCACAGAGAGGTTAAGTTTCTTGGTCTAGGTCACACAGCTAGTTAGTGGTGGAACGAGGATTTGAACCCAGGTAGCCTAGTTCCGGAAACTGGGCCCACTATCACTGGGCCTGGAAAGGCGGAGCAGCCATCTCCTGCCATCTGGTGGGGGAAGCACAGAAAGCCAGTTTTCATGCAGAGAGAGAAGAAAGAAGTGAGAAGTACAGAGAAGCAAAACCAAGTTCCCTTTCTAATGAAGCTGTGATTATCTCCTGATATATCCCGAGACACCTTTCCTAGGATCCTATGACTATGACATAACTTCTGAATTCACCGATAGGTATATGATCACGTTTCATCCATCCATCCTTCCTTCCCTCCCTCCACTTATAAAGGTTATATGTTGTATCAGTTAGGATACGTTTTACTGCAAAGTTCAGAAAACCCCACCTTCAGTGGTTTAAGTAGAACTTCCCAACTGGTTTGCCACCACTACTTGTGTGCCATAAATGGGTTACTGATATGGCCAAGTTATTGATCCCCCTCAGCCTTTGGGACAGCTGGGCAGGGCCTGAGGCGGCCAAAGTCTCTGGACCAGTCACCTCCGGCTGCCAGCAGCCTGTCCATTTAGGTCAGTGTGCCAAATAAATATGTGTGCCATGACTGGTCAAGGTAGGGAAGCACTGACTCAAGGAATGGACTTTTAATTTTCTCATGAAATAAGAAGTTTGGGGGTAGGCTTTTACAGGTTTGAGTACAGTAGTTCAGCAAGGTCATCCAGGGTCTTCTTTCTTTCTATTCTGCCATTTCCAGGACAGGCTTTTAGTCTTAGGCCTGTTACCTCAAGGCTGCAAGATGGCTTTCCTAACTCCAAGTACCATGTTCTCACACAACTGTGTTCAAAGCAGGAAAGGGTGAGGGGGTTGGTCAGGGGCTCTTCTGATACTCTGACCTCTTTTATTAGGAAGCAAACCCTTTCCTAGAAGTTCCTCAGCAGGATTCCCCCTATCTTCTTACTGACAAGATGTGAAGGAGTCTCAGAATTTGAGTACTATCTGACTTTCCCCATTGCTAGTTTGGGAAACAGGAGAAGAGAAGGGGTTTGGGGATGGATGGTAAGTAGCTGACCGACAGCATCTGCCATGTTTTTAGGTAACATTAAGTGGTATGTGTAAGTGACAGTTCCTAGATTTCATTCTTGTAGATTTTTCTTATGGTTTTAAGTATTCTTTATTGAGGTATAGCTGATTTATAATATTATATTAGTTTCAGGCATACAACATAGTGATTCAAAATTTTTATAGATCATACTCCATTTAAAGTTATTATAAAATATTGGCTATGTTCCCTGTGCCATACAGTATATCCTTGTAGCTTATTTATTTTATACATAGTAGTTTGTACCTCTTAATCCCCTACCTCTACTTGCCCCTCCCCCCCTTTCCTTTCCCCACTGGTAACCACTAGTTTGTTCTCTATATCTGTGAGTCTTTTTCTGTTTTGTTATTTTCATTTGTTTTATTTGTTTGCTTGTTTCATTTGTTTTATTTGTTTGCTTGTTTTATTTTTTCAGATTCCACATGTAAGTGATATATAGTATTTGTCTCTGGGTTGATCCTGTCTGGGACTCTCTGTTATTCCTGGACTTGGATGTCTATCTCCCTTCCCAGGTTAGGGAAGTTTTTAGCTCTTTGTAGTCAGATATGTTCTCCCTCCTTTCTCTCTCTCTCCTCCTTCTGGGACCCCTATAATGCGAATGTTAGTACACTTGATGTTGTCCCAGAAGTCTCTTAAATTGTCCTCATTTCTTTTTATTCTTTTTTCTTTTTTCTGTTCGGCTTCAATGATTTCCATTACTCTATCTTCCAGCTCACTGATCTGTTCCTCTGTATCACCTAAACTACTGTTGATTCCTTCTAATGTATGTTTCATTTCAGTTATTGTATATTTTGTCTCTGTTTGGTTCTTCTTTATATTTTCTAACTCCCTGTTAAAAAATTTCTAACTTCTCACTCTGTTCATCCATTCTCCTCCCAAGTTCTTTGATCATCTTTATCATCATTACCTTGAACTCTTTCTCAGGTAGATTGCCCATCTCCACTTCACTTAGTTCTCCTCCTGGGGTTTTAGCTTCTTCCTTCATTTGGAACATGTTCCTCTGTTACCTCATTTTGCCTAGTTTGCTCTTTTTATTTCTATGTATCTGCTAGGTTGATTTTGTTTCCTGACCTTGGAGAATTGGCCTTTTGAGGAGATATCCTATGCACCCTGGCAGTGCACTCCCCTCTGGCCACCAGAGCTATATGCTCTAGGGATGCCCCCATGTGGGCAACATGGTCCTTCTGTTGTGGTAAGCTGATTACTCTGGGCAGTCTGGTAGGTGTGGCTGGCCCTCAGTCTGCTTGGTTGCCAGGCCCTGCCTTGTGCAGAGGCTGCCGGCCACTGGTTGGTAGGGCTGGGCCATGAGGCGGCTGGCGGTGCAACCCTAGTGGGTTTTGGGTCTAGTGCTGGCTCATTGGTGGGTTCTGGGGTGGGTGCTTGTGGGGCTGGGATTTCTGAATTTAGTGTTGGCCTTCTGGTGGGTAGGGCCAGTTCCTGACATGGCTGGCTGCAGGTGCTGGGCTTTCCCAAAGTTGGTACTGGCCCACCAGTAAGTGGGCCTGGACCCTGGAGTGGCTGGCTAAGGAGTCCAAGGTATCTCAGAGCTGGTATTGGCCTGATGGTGGGTGAGCCCAGGGCCCTGGGGGCCCCAGGGCTAGTGCAATCTCACTGGTGGGTGGAACCAGTTCCCAGGTATTCTGGCTGCAGAGCCCTGGTGGTCCCAAAGCTGGTGTCAGCCCACTGGTGGGTGGTGCTGGATCCCAGGGCCACTGGCTGAGGGCCCCAAGGTGAGCGAGAGTTGGAGTTGGCCTGGTGGTGTGCAAGGCTTGAGCCCTGGTATCCTGGAGCTGGTGCTGGCCTGCTGGTGTGTTGGCTGAGTTCTGACAAGGCAGGCTGTGGGACTGTGGTCCTGGGGCTGGTGTCCACACATTGGTGGATGGGTTTGGGGTCCAGGAGATCCCAGGGCTGGTTCTCACCTACTGGTGGGTGAAGCTGGGTCCTGGGACTAGTGCCAGCCCACTGGTGGGCAGATCCAGGTCCTGGGGTCTCTACCTGCAGGGCTCAGGGGTCCCAGAGCTGGTGTTGGACTGCTGGTAGGCTGAGCTGGGGCCTAACAGGTCCCAGGGCTGGTGCTGTCCTGCTGGTGGGTTGGCTGGGTCCTGCCATGGCAAGTTACAGGGCTCTGGTTGTCCTGGGGCTTGTGTCTGCCCACCAGTGGGTGGAGCTGGGTCTCAGAATCTCTGGCTGCAGGGCCCTGAGACTCCCAGGCCTAGCGCCTGTGCCCTGGTGTGTAGGGCCAAGTCCTGCGTCCTCTGTTGGACAGGGCCATGTCCAGGGGCAGCTGTGGGCTCAGGGGCTCTTAAGGAAGCCTGCGTGCTGGTGGGTGGGGCTGTGTCCCTACCCAGGTAGTTGCTGGGCCTAAGGCATCCCAATACTGGTGCCTACAGGCTGGTGGGTGGGGGCAGGGCTGGGTCCTGAGGCTAATAAACTAGAGGGAGGGTTCCAAAATTTTTTGCTAGCACCAGCATCCATGTGGTAGAATGAGCTCCCAAAAATGGCTGCCGCCAGTGTCTGTGTTCCCAGGTTGAGCTCCAATTGCCTCCTGCCTCTCTGGGAGACTCTCCAAGATCAGCAGGTGGGTCAGACCCAAGCTCCTTTCAGATTACTGCTTCTGCCCTGGGTCCCAGAGCAGGTGAGATTTTATGTGCGCCCTTTGAGAGTAGAGTCTCTATTTCCCACAGCCCTCTGGGTCTCCCGAAAGTAAGCACCACTGGGGACTTCCCTGGCAGTTCAGTGGTTAAGACTCTGCGCTTCCAATGCAGGGGGCACGGGTTCAATCCCTGGTCGGGGAACTAAGATCCCACATAGCATGTGGTGCAGACAAAAAAAAAAATTAAAAAAGTAAGCACCACTGGCCTTCAAAGCCAAACTTTCTGGGGGCTCATCTTCCCCGTGCAGGACTCTCGGGCTGGGGAGCCTGATGTGGGGCTCATACCCCTCACTCCTTGAGGAGAAACTCTGCAATTGTAATGATTCTTCCGTCTGTGGGTTGCCCACCCAGGGATATAGGTCTTGACTGTACTGCAACTCCTCTCCTCCTACCTGTCTTGTTGTGGTTCCTTCTTTATATCTTTAGTTATTGAAGGTCTTTTCTGGTAGGTTCTGGTCTTTCTCAGCAACAGTATCCCTGTGAATAGTTGTAATTTTGGTGTGCCCGTGAGAGCAGGTGAGCTCAGGGCCTTCCTACTCCACCATCTTGGGAACTCTCTCATTCTTTAATAAGGTCATTTGTCTTGGAGAATCTGCTTTTTTGTACCACTGAAGTTAGTGTAACCCTCCCAGCCAAGGCAGGGGTTGCCAAGTCCAAACTGATCTACAGATGTGGAGCTGTTAGTACCTCTGTTTGGCTGGCTCTACAGTCAAGACATTTCTGCTCTCATGTTACGGCACCATTTATGTCAGAAGCTTGTCCTTAAAAATCCATATGAATAAAAAGTTAACTTTTTATGGAAGTCCATAAGTAACAATTCCATCTCACTAGTTTGGAACTTTTACAAATGTCATCTTCAGTTCATTCATGGCTTGTAGTTGGAAAAATTCATTATTTATACCAAAGACAACATGATAGACATCTAAGAAACGGCCAAAATCACAGGATTAAGGTAGCTTGCCTTGTGGCCATATACAGTAACTAGAATGTTAGAAATCAAGGACCTTGATTCACCTCCCACCCCCCAATCCTGTTCCTATCTGGGTCTTAACTTACTTTAATAAATGGCATTACCATACGTCTAGTTGCTCAAATCAAATGTCTGGTACAAGTCCTTTCCCTGACCGTCCATGTTAATTAAGCTATCAATAAATCTGATCTAGTCTACCTCCAAAATTTATATCAAATCTATCCACTTCTCTCGGTTTCCACCGTCTCCATTCATTTCACTTATGGACTACTAAAGTGATCTCCTGTTCTTCCACCCTGAAATCTACAATCCATTTTCGCCACATCAGCCAGAATATGTTCATCAGCTATCAGCTGCTATGTAACAAACCACCCCATATCTTAATGGTTTAAAAAAAAACAGCTATTTTATTTGTTCATGATTCTGTGGGTTGGCTGGCAGGGTTCAGCTGTAACAGCAAGTCTGTGTTTCATGCAGAGTGGGCTGGACTTGCTCATGTGGTTGCAATTTGGGCTGGAGAATCCAAGTTGGTGTCACTCACATGCTTGGCTCCTCAGATGGATGGCTGGAATTCTGGGGCCTCTATATTCCTGTGCTCTGGAACATTTCAGGGCCTCTGTATCCATGGGGCCTCTCCAGTAAGCTAGCCCAGACTTCTTTTCATGGTGGCTAAAGGCACCAAGAAAGTGAAAAAGGAAGTAGCAAGGTCTTTTATGACCCTATCTCAGACTTTGCACAGTGTCACTGCCACTTCTGCTGCATTTTGTTAGTTAAAGCAAGTCACAGAGCCTGCCCACATTTAAGAGGAGGGAAAATAGGAGGAAGGAGTGGCAAAGTCACATTTGCAGAAGGGCATGTGGGATGGCATGATTGTTGAGGCCATCTTTGGAAACAATCTAGCAGCGTGAGCTTTTAGAAATGTAAACCACGCATTTCACCTCCCTTTTTAAAACTCTTCAATGCCTCAGTGGCACTTGGAATAAAATCCAAACTCTTTATCCTGGTGGAGAAGACTACCTATTTCTCATGACTACCACCCTCCCCCTTTCCCATCACACTGATGTATTGTTCCTCCAACACCAAGTCCTTTCACTTCTCCTTGATTTTTCCAACTGTGTAGATACCTTCCAGGGGAACATGCTCTACCCTGACTCACTTGGCTGTCTGTCTCTGTCTCACGGTCAAGTCAAATGTCACCTTCTTTGAAAGGTCTTCTCTGGCGACCCCATCTAAATCAGGCTCCTTCTCTCATCCCGGGTTTCTCTCTTGTCTCTCTCTGTTTATTTCCTTCAAAGTACAGCCCTAAAAATCTAATTGTCTTCACGTTCATTAAAAAAAAAATTTGTAGACTATTAAAGAGATAAAGTTATCAAATATAAGTCTCTATAAAGGCTACAAATATGTTTGCACATTTAAAGCAAGATATTTCCCTCTGCGGAGGGAAACCAGGAGACTGTAAGGCCAGTGAGGGGGGCTGGTTGGGGGAAGACACTAACATTTCATTGAATATTCTTTTATGCTGTTTGACTATTTACCACATGCATGTTCTTAAAATATCAAAACATCATTTTAGTAAAATATATTTAATGATGGTTTGCCTCAGTGGATATGAGTTAATGATTTCATCAGGGCATCAACTGTCTTAGGAGAACTGGAGACTCTGAGCTGCCCTCTTGAAAAATTTGGCTTTCCTGGATTAGCAGGAGCGCGGCAAGACTCTGTAGAAGGCTCTTTCCTTTGTTTGCTTCATCAAGAGAGAATTAATGGCTTTAAATACATATTTTAAAAGAAAGCCTTAAAGGCTTTCAACATGTGAATCCCAGGAACCAGGCGCAAGGCCATCAGATGCCTCAAAATACCCCAAGATGCAGGGCTGCAGGCTGTATTTAATTGCTTGCCCTATTCAGGACTGCAATTATTCTGCCTGTACAGGTCTCTTTTAAATAGCTCACATGTTCCTTGTCACAAAGCATCTAATTGGTAACAGCAAAATAATTCACTAAAATAAGGGCACAAACTTCTGGCCTTTAGAATTCAAATTTTAAACAAAAATACACTTAGATGTTATAGTTTAGCTAAGCATGTAGTACAATAGAGCCATATTAGCCAGAAAGGGAACTAAATCACTTGTTGTTGTTTTTTTTTAATGATCTAGGTTTACTTTTTTATTTTTTTAGCTGCGTTGGGTCTTTGTTGCTGCTCACGGGCTTTCTCTAGTTGTGGCGAGCGGGGGCTACTCTTCGTTGCGGAGTGCGGGCTTCTCATTGTGGGGGCTTCTCTTGTTGCGGAGCGTGGTCTCTAGGCACGCTGGCTTCAGTAGTTACAGCACGTGGGCTCAGTAGTTGCGGTGTGTGGGCTCAGTAGTTGTGGTGCAGGGGCTTAGTTGCTCCGCAGCATGTGGGATCTTCCTGGCAGGGCTCGAACCCGTGTCCCCTGCATTGGCAGGTGGATTCTTAACCACTGCGCCATCAGGGAAGTCCCTCACTTGCTATTTGTGTTCCTAATAAAAGGAGTGATGGTGATCAACAATTTTATTATGACAAGTAGTTTTCTAACTTTTGTTCATTAGGAAGCTTTTCAATTTTTCTTCTTTTCCCTCCTTTCAGTGAATCCTGTAAATTAGTGGCCTGAGACAACAGACCCATTTTTTAGTGTCTGTGTATGTTTTGGTTCTTTACCTAGGAGATTGGGAGCCAGCTTTTCCCTTCCCCTTCTCCCTTTTCAGTTTCAGGCCATAATGTAATTGACTTTAGCTTTACTGCCATTAAATAGGAATAGGTCTAGTGTCCAGCTGAGTTCCAAAGTAGTTTCACCATCTGGTACCTTCCATGTGGTACCTTGGGTGAATATTTCTTATCTGTAAATTAAGGACAATAATATTACTTAATGGGAATATTTTGAAGGTCATATTATTTTGGAAGAGCGCCTTCCTTATTCATGTCTTTTTTTCCCCAATATTAGTTGGAAAATTTTGGCAAAAGACAAATCTCATATTTCATGATGCTACAAAATATCTCTGAAAGTTGAGTTTTTTTAGAAAGGAAGGGATAGCAAAAATAGAATAAGCATTCCATAGTCATTATACTGTAATTCCTTCCAATCTTCAGGCAGTCTGGTTGCACTCTTGTAGAGCATAGTTCATATTTACCTCACTGTGGCATCTCCCAGGGCTTAGAGTAAGTAGAAAATTTGGCTTCTGTTTTTTCCTGAAGTTTCTCTCAAAAATATGCCTGGCCATGTACTGTATAACTTCCTCCCTTCTCTTCTTTCATTCATTTCATAAACGTCAGCACCTATCATGTATGTGGCAACCTGCCATGGTTACATACAACAGCAAAAACCAAGAGTAGCCCAGAGACAAATCCTCACATTCTTGAGAACGCCCTCCTGGGGAGACGTCACAGAGCCTGAGCTCCAGGCCAGAGTGATCCAGGCGGTAGCTAATTCACTGAGCAGATCCCATACCAAGTGTCTCAAAGGTTTTCAGGGTTTAGTGTCTTTCTGTTTTTATTTAATTTCTGAAAGGATCCACACACACGACTTTTAAAATTTAAAAATCTCTAAGATATTTTTCAACATATTCTTTATTTGAAAGCTGACAGTATTGAAATGATAACAGAAAAGAAGAAAAGCAATAAAGATTTTTCCTGTTCTGTTCACTCAAACTGTATCAATACTGTACATTTCTGAAATGACAGTGAATTTGAATCTCTTAAACCTGTACATGATTCTTATCTACCTTGGGGTGGAGCAAAATTGAGGATTTGGCTTTTATTGATTTTGTGTGTGTGTGTGGATTTGTTCCTTTTTTTCTCAAGAATGGTCAAATTCTCAAATATCCCAGGGTATGCTCCAATCTCCTGCTGGTGTTCCCCCCGTCAGGATCTCTCTTTTGTGGGGGAGAAGGCAGAGAACCATGAGGTATCTCCGTTTTTTCTTGATCTCAGGCACAGAGGGGTCTTTGGCTTAGCGATTGTCCTTCCTGAACCCCTGAGTCCCCAAGGCATACACAGTCAGCAAACAGCCCAAAGGATGTCCTGATGGTCTGGGCTGACCTTTGGACTGGCTTCTAGGGCCCCATATATAGCCCTCTGCACTTTGAATCAGGCCAGCTCAACAGTTCCCCAGGCTGGTGGTTTGTTCTGGGATAACTGAAAGTCTGAAAACCACTCTAAAAGAGCCTTCCTCCCAGGTACTTCTTTCTTTAAACAGAATGGATGAAGATGGACTAGGAAGATTACTCCTAGAATAATTTCCTCTGATAAGAGCGAGTAGAGCCTGCTTGTGCTGGATATACTATTTGCCCCTACCCCTGCCCCTGGAACCCACTGCCCTCCCGACCCAATCTCTGAGTCCTCGACTAGGTTGCAGTCTCTCTAGCCCTTTGGCGTCCAGTTGGATTTGGCCAATGGGAACCTCTTTCAGGAGAATGAAGGGAATTCCCTGGCGGTCTAGCGGTTAGGACTCTGTGCTTGCACTGCAGGGGGCCTGGGTTCAATCCCTGGTGGGGGAACTAAGATCCTGCAAGCCGGGAAGCATGGCCAAAAAGAGAAGAATGGAGGGTGGGAGGCAAGAGAGGTCAGTGTATTCCTTCCCACTGCTGTCTCCTTGACAGGAGGTGGCTCTGGCAGTGTCTGCTTCCTCACCAGCTATAGCTCCTGTTTTGAGCCCCCTGACCAGGACTCTAGTTCCCTTCCGTTACACCAACTAGTTTAGGGGAGATAACCTCTTCCCACTGTTGCTAATCCCTGCGTTGATCCCTAAACTCTGCCCACATCCTAGTAAATTGTCCCTTTTACTTTATAAAGCCTTTTAAATTAAAATCTTTGCATGTGCCATCTATTTTTCTGCTGGGAAGGACCTTGACTGCTACAGCCATACATGTTGTACTGCCTCCACCTGGAAAATCCCCAAACCTTTCCGGGATTAGAAGCAGCCACCTCCTACAAGGTGTCTGCATCCACCTTCAACACCTACAGCTACTACAAAATCCAGGACCGGAGTCATGATTTGCTAGACTGGGATTTCTTCCAGCGCACGAACACTGTTCTGAGCCTACGTGGAGGCCCGCACCCTCACCCCTTAGCCCAGCCCCCTGGCATAGAGTAGGTTCTCCATCCAAATTCCCTACCTAGGCAGCACCCTGGGGCCCCAAGAGCCTGCAGCCTCAGCTCCCTTCCTCCTCTTCTCTCTCCCCACACCACCTGCGGAGCTGCTGGCACCTGTAGAATCTGGATTATCCTGCTGGCCAGCTGGTTTATTTCTCATTGTGCTTGACAGAAGGAAGTTCATCCACGTGATCTTTTGCAGTATCCAGAAAGGGCGGGTACGGTCTGTCCCGTGGTGAAAAGCTTGTGGAGGAATGCCGGTTTCAGTCTCACCCTCACACTGCTGCGAGTCTTGTCTCCCCGTCCACCGCCCCTCTCTCCCCCCAGAAGCTTTGAAACATTTTATTTTGAGGTGTGGGATTTGGGATTACAGTCTATTCAACAGTGTGACAGGAGGAGGTGGCTATGAAGAGCCCCATCGGTGTGTTATACACCTGAGACCTTTGCCCAAACGCCGCAGAGGAATTATTATTCAGGCTAGGCAGCCACGAGGCATGTTATTTTTTAAAGAACATTTACAGCTGGGTAGGCCTGATTAGTGAATACGTCTGTTTTCTTGGTGGGAAGCACTTTGAACCACAAACGCGCGCTGAAAGGCAATTGCTATGGAGACTGCGCCGCCTGTGCGGCGCATTTCTCTAGAGTTTTCTTCTCGGGGCGCTTCAGCACCCACGGGGTGTCCTAGGCACGCCGCTCGGAGAGGGGGCCTGGGCGCAGCAGTGTTCGGGGCGGGGGGCAGGCCACTTGGGACTGGAACCCTCGGCCGGGACCGAAAGCTGGAGAAGGCCGCCCTAGGTAGCGTGTGTGTGTCGGCGGTGGGCGGGGAGAGGTTCTCCGGGTGCGCGGTACCCCAGCTCGCCTGCCTGTGCGGGGACCACGTGCAGGAGGGGCGCTTGGGGGCCCAGGGCCAGCAGCCGCGGTGGGTGACTGCGCCGCGTCCCGGGTCCCCGCGTACCGGGCGAGTGTCTGTGTGCGCTTCTGGGTGGGTGGAGGGCCCCGCGCCGGCCTGCTCCCGGTTGAGTGTGTGTGCGCGGCCTCGGCCCAGCGCCCCAGCGAGCGGTGCTCCCGGGAAAGCGCGCGCGCGCCCGTGCGGTGTGTGTGTGTGAGTGTATGACAGTGTGTGTCAGGTGACTTGGGTCACGCAGTCTCCCTCTCCCTCCTCTGGGGAGGAACTGCCGCGCTCTGGCTGACTCCTCCGCCGGCGGGCGGGCGGGGCAGGGGGGCTCCGGGCGCGCTGGGAACGGCGGGACCCAGACCTGGACGCCGACCGCCGCGGGGGACGCGCGGTCCCCGCCTCCGCCCGCGAACCTCGGGACAAAACCCCAATTCAGAAATAGGTTGCGAGCGGCAGGCCGGGAGGTTTGGCGCCCCCCACCAGAGACCCCCGTCGCCTCCGGGACGGCCGGCCGTGGGCGCAATGAGCCAGGTGCTGGGGAAGCCTCAGCCGGAGGAGGAGGAGGACGACGACGAGGAGGAGGATGAGCTGGTGGGGCTAGCGGGCTACGGGGACGGGCCCGACTCCTCGGACGCCGAGCCGGACAGCGGGACGGAGGAGGGAGGTGAGCACCGGGTCCCCCGTTCGGCCCCCCGCCCCGAGCGTCCTCGGCCCGCACCCTCGCCGGGCCCGGCGCGCGGGCAGCTGACTTGGAGGGGATCCAGGCAAGCGGAGTTGCGGGGTGGGAGTGGGGAGGGGCGCCAGAGGAGCCGCGGCGAGATGCAAAATGGGGGAGCCCGGGTGCAGGCAGCGGAGCGGGGGCCGGGATCGGTGGAGAGGGCAGAGAGGAAGCGTCTGGGCAGGAGGAACGCGCGCTCTCTGGCAGTTCCAGGGCCAGTACCTCCCCCACGCCTCACCCCGAGCTCTCCGCAGGGTCTGGGGGTTAGGGAGGGGAGGGGACCGCCCGGCGCGCCCTGGGATCTCTCCCTGAATGCTGCTGTCGGAGCCGGGGTCAGATGTCGTGGCTAAAAAAGGCAACCGGCGGCAGCGTGACTGGCAGGGTCGTCGGCAGCTGCGGGTGTCAGTCTTGCCCCGTGTCGCCGCGGGAGGGGTCCCGGGGCCGCCCAGGTCGGCGGCGTGGAGGCACCGGTGGAGGGGCGGAGGGATGCATCCAGGTGATAAGGGAGTCGCCGTGTGGCCGCGGGTATCCAGAGATCCAGGCAAATAAGGTTGTTAGGACACCTTATCTCTGCTCAGCGTCACCACCTGGGCATGGCAGCGCCTGCCCTGGAGTGAGCGCGGGGCGGGGGAATACGGAGCCACTCAGAAGCAAACTCTGTTTCCTGTTCAAGAAGCAGGATTTAGCAATTGTTCAGCCAGCGGGGGCTTCCTGCGTTTAATTCTTAAGGACTAAGGGAGTTGAGAGCTTTTTAGGATTCCAGAAAGGTTCATCTTTTTTGTTTCCCTCCAAATAGAGGAAAAAGTCCTTTATTGTAAGGTCTTTTGGAAAGGTTAGTAGAATGAGGCTGGTAAACATAACATCTAGGTGGAACTGTCAGCTTCCTAAAGAAGGAACTAACTTTTAAAATGTTCACTTGGCAGAAATTGCATGAGGGATAAAAAGTACTTTCGTGACTGTTGATTTTGAAGAACTTTTACTGAAAATTCACTGGACTTGTTTTAAATTCTCCATACAAACAAAGCCTTTCTCTGGGGGGGGCAGTTTTCATTATTTTACGTATGGTGAGTGCTACTTTCAATTAATCAGAAAGGGAAGATTGTTAACTAAACCTTGAGCCTGATAGATGAGAAAGGAGCTTTCCAAGTCACCCTTTTTCATAGTGTCTGGTCCCCAGGGAGCATTTGTACTAATTCCCTATTTGCTTAAACTCGTGTGTGCACCTGTGCGCCTCTCTCTTCTGCACTCCCCATAACTGGTCCCACAGTCGAGCAGGTGGCCACATTTTTGTAGATAAAGGCTTTCAACCCTTTTGTTGGAGTCTCTAGGGCTACCTTTGGTAGTTAAATTGTTCAGTGTCTTCATTATTATTCAAATTGCGTTTGTTAGCCCCTCCTAGATTCTTCGGAGGCTCCGGAGAGATTCAGAATGGGGATGTATTTGCGAGGTATTTGAAACCGAAGACACACAACAGGGTGCAATTGTGATCCTCTTTGAAAAAAAGGAAAAGAAATAAGAGACCGTATATGGGAAGAAAAACCCTGTAATTTGATATTGTCCTGGGGGCCAGAGACTGTGTTCCAGGAAAAGCACGGGACCTGTTTGTTTATTCTGCAGTTCTTTAAGGGGGCACTTTAAAATTTTGATTTGGGGCCTTGAAGTGAAATTAACGCTTTGGCTGAGGGGCCGGGATTTCCTGAACAAAGGGCTTCCCCAGATTCGGGTGTAGGATGCTCCCCAGGGCTCCTAACCCAAGGCAAACCCGCCTGTAACTGATGCTTATGATTACTTTAGTAATAAAATCCTCCCTCGTGAGTTCTTGGTATCAAACTGAAATCTTGCTATAAAAGCCCTGAGTATATTTGTGTGGTAAGAAGAGCAAACATTACTGAAGCCTGGCCTTTCTCCACCTGGGCCTGCCGTGGATACGGTCTATTCTCTGAAGATTTCCTCCATTATCTTGGGCTGCTGTTCTTTCCATGTGTCGCTGGCTTTGATTTTGGGGTTTAGGCCTGAATGTAGAATCTCTATCAGAACATTTCGCTTTCTAGAGTAGCAGATAAGCCCCTCGGTCAGCAGTTCTAGCAAGGACTGTCCCTGACACCTGTCATGCCAGCTGATATGGTCCTGGGGAGTCAGGATGGGGGTGGAGGCTGGGAGTTGTGACTTCTGTTCCTGTGGCCTTCTGTTCTTGAGACATCAAGGTGCCACCAAATGGTCATCCCGATTTCTAATGGGCCCTGGGCACATGTTGCCTTATAACCCTGTGTTATTTGGGGTAAATTTTACATTTACCTACTCTCAAACTCAAGACGTGGAAAGTAGGGGGTGGGGAGGAGGACTTATTTCCTCTGAGAAGACATGTATATGGTGCACTTTGAACCATGAGCAAAGCAATTCTCTAATGAATTCCAAACCATCCTAATGGACTTGGTTTAGTGCCTGAGCTTCTCGGAGACCTGGGGCTTTTTCCATGAGGTTCAGAAATCTACCCTGGTGGGTGGGATGCAGGCCTGACCAGCACTGCTGTGCAAAAGAATGTGATTGAAGGTGGGTAGTGTGATTTTTATTTCCCATAGTCTTACAAGGAACCTCTGATCTTATTTTTAAACCGAGTGCCTTGTACATTTTACCACATTGTGTTAAGTTTGAAAATGTAGTGCAGCTAAGGTGAGCCTTAAACTGCACTTCTTTGGCTTACGTTCCAAATTTTATTCATGAATAGCAGGAATGTTCTTGAGCACTTTAGTTCTGTTAAGGACAGATTTGGGCACTTCTCAACCCCCCCTTTCAGGGTCGTTGATCAGAGATAAGATGAATCTCATCTTCAAACCCCATGCTCCAGATAAAATTCCAGAGAGAGGAGACAATAATTAAACCATTAAAAACAATTGCACCAAAAATATTGATTATTTTTAGACACATGGACTTTTAAGTCTTTATTAAATTACAGTTCTTTAAAAACTATAGTAACAAGGAAACCAATTAAAAGATCATATTTAATCAGAAAGTGAAATTATTTTTTCCCAAAGTCCCTCCCAATTTTTTAAAAGTTTTTTTTTAAATTAATTAATTAATTTTTGGCTGCATTGGGTCTTTGTTGCTGCACGTGGACTTTCTCTAGTTGCGGCAAGCGGGGGCTACTCTTCCTTGTGGTGCGCGGGCTTCTCATTGTGGTGGCTTCTCCTGTTGCGGAGCACGGGCTCTAGGCGCGCAGCCTTCCGTAGTTGTGGCACACAGGCTTAGTTGCTCCGCGGCATGTGGGATCTTCCCGGACCAGGGCTCGAACCCGTGTCCCCTGCATTGGCAGACGGATGCTTAACCACTGTGCCACCAGGGAAGCCCCCCTCCCAATTTTTAAGGGAAATTTGGCTAAGACAGCTGCTCTGCCACAGTCCAGCTAAGTGCGGTCTTGTTTTCGTAGCAGCCTGTGCACTCTCTCAGGGTCTGAGGAAGTGACAGTTAGGTGGTCCCTGGAGGCACAGAAAATCCAGGGTCAGCAGGTGATCCTTCCCTGGTGGCTGTAAAGGCAGTGAATCTGGCGATTCACTTCTAATTATTAGTGTCAGCTTTTTTTTTCTTAAAATAATTTTTAAAATTATTAGTGAAGTTATCTTCTCATTGTTTCTTGAGGGTAAGTAGAGAGAATTGTTCTTCTGATATTGAATCCATGGCTCAGAGATGCCAGGGGACTTTTCTGCAGCCACAACATGGGCTAGAACTGAGCAAGTTTTAGGAGAGGGTCAAGTACATGGAAATGTAAGTCCCTTCCCTTGTAACTCTGCCTTGTCCAAAAAGAGTTGGGTTGACTGCAACCCTGGCTATAGCTAATCTCTTGGGTTTCCTTCTGGTCCTGAAAATACAGAGATATATAAGTGTTGGAATAGATGGAAGCACAGAATAGTTAAAAATGATGTGACCAAGGTCACACCTTAGGCCCAAAGCTTATTCAAATACATATGGTTAGAGAGCATATTTTTATATCAGATGTTTGTAAACATGTTTCAGTGATTCCTGGTATCATAGAATCTTGATTCTCTACTTTTATAAGAAATATTTCCCATTTTAATATTAGAACAGACCTGGGGTAGTCTAATGGAAAAAAGAGGCAGAATCAGCAAGTTCTGGAGTTCTGGATAAGGGGTGTGGCTCCGAGTTTGAAGGATTATCTTTTTCTGTCCTCCGGTGCTGTGTCTCAGAGTTCACCTGCTTTGTTCAGTCCCCCCAACTCGCATCACTGCTGGTGATATGATTTTACTTCGTATCACAATCACTTCTGTCCTGCTCATTTTTCTTACTTCTCCTCTACTTCCTTTATTCTTGTATTCCTTACCTTTTTTTAAAGGCAACTTTTCAATTCTCTTTTAAAGAGGGCTTTAAAGCTGTCCTGCGACAGTGGCTTTCCCTGGTTCTGCTGTAACATGCAAGACAGATGGGTTTTTCACTCCTGGCCTAACGCGCCTGGAGAGCTGGTGGACTTTCTCCTCTTGAGGACCTCTGGGGAAGACTCCAGCTCTGTTTCTCAGTGTGTAAAATCGAGGACGACATAAAACCAACCTTGATCACACTCAGAGTGATCGTTTGGAGGAAAAAAAAAAAAAAAAAGCTCACCAGAACACTTTTCCCTTCTTGCAGAAGCATTGGTAAATCAGAACACATTAGAAACGTGTTTGTTTTTTGTTTTTGGCTGTGCCACACGTCTTATGGGATCTTAGTTCCCAGACCAGGGATTGAACCCTGGGCCACAGCAGTGAAAGTGCCGAGTCCTAACCACTGGACTGCCGGGGAATTCCCAGAAATGTTATTGGATGCTTATGTAAAGGAAATATTCACATATAGAATCATGTTTTTTAGTTACCTGCCAGTGTGATGTGAGAGGATTTCATAGAAAAAGATTAGGTCTTCACATATAAATAAAAATCACCTTCAAAAACCTTTGTGCCTTTGAAAATACATGTTCTGATGGCATTAAATTTTCCTTACTAAGTAGTTCGTTAATCAAACGGACACTGAATCTTCATGATTTTTGCATATTCTCTTATTAACAGTATTAGTATTCATATATTTAGTTGCCACTTGGGTTGGAATTTCTTACTGGACTCCTGGCTCTTGAATGTGTAAGTAGTTCCATTGATCAGAAATGTAAAGGGCTACAGATAATGATGCAAATAGAATCAAACCAGAGGCCTCTTCCTAAAACCATAAGTATGTAGAACCTTAAGCCTTTGTGGACCCCACAGAATACTAATAGCAAAGACATTCTAACTTTCCCTTAAGGCTGAGTGAGCCTCTCGCTGTGGTCACATTCCAAAAAAGACCTTCTCGTTACCTAGGCTTGGGCTGGGGAAAAAAAGAAAAAAAGAAGCGGGGTGTGTGTGTGTGTGTGTGTGTGTGTGTGTGTGTGTGCACGTACCCGCTGACAGAGCCTGATAGATGAGGAAATAAAGGCTCATGGGCTCTGGGACATGTGTGGGCATTTACACAGCTGGTAAGTGGCCAAGCTGGGATTTGAACCCCAGTCTGGCACTAACACAGTACTTCTTCAACCATTCCATTTGCTACCACATTATCCTAATTCTTTTGTTAAATCTTTGTCTTATTTTCCAGTTTGGGGTCTGTTCAAAGGCATCATCTCTTGGAGATCTTTCCTAAATTATAATAGCTCTCAATTGTCTGATACATCAGAATTTATGAAATGCATTTCATACAATACCTTGTTCTCCCCAGGAAGCCAGGGCCAAGCCTGTCAGAACTTCAATTCCCATTTTCCTGATTTCTATTTCCTTCTTTGTTGTGAACATTCCCAGCCCACAGATCAGCCAGGTGTGGCCCCCAGGCAGCCCTGTCCCCAAGTCACTGACCCATCTCTCTCCCTTCCTTCTGTCGTTTTTGACAGGGCTCTGCCATTTCTGGGTTAAGTCATTAGCCTGCAGGTGTTAAAGGCTGACAATGGCTCAGTTAAGTAACGCCTCCCCATAATCCTGCTCCTTGGGTGACTGAGTTTTCCTGGGTTTCCTGGCAGTCTAGTTACAAAACTGAGCTATCTGGGAAATTTGGGTATGAACAGGATCCAGTGGAAGATATAGGTAAGGTGTGTTCAGTGCCCTGACCACAGAGGATAAACTTCACCTGGGCATAAAGCTTATCCTCTTGATACCTAAATGCTGGGCTGGGCCAAAGTCAGGTGTGGAGTTTCTTTGTAAAGCTTCAGCTAATTTAGCTTCACATTCTGCTCAATCACTTTCATTTAATCATCCCAACCAGCAAACATCTATTGAGTGTTTATCGTGGTAAACACCGAGGCCTCAGTTTTCACATCTGTGAAGGATAAATGTTATCAATTTGGGGATTAGAGATGACACTGTGTGCTATGCAGGTGCTTAGTAAATGGTAACTGCTGGTGATAAGCGGTTGCAGCGGGTTGGTTTGAGCCATTTCTTGGTGGCCGAGGCCAAAACCTCTCCAGTGTGCCCTCACCCTCAGCCAACAAGATCAGGGGTAAAAAGGACCAATGGGGCACGGACTGCCTCAGCAAACTGCATTGCCGCTTCAAACCTGCCTGCAGCTTCGTATTCATATTGCCTTCTGAGGCCCCAGATCTTTTCCTCACCTGAGCCAAGGCCAACAGGCACCCCAGACTCAACAGCTTCAAATCCGTGTTCAGCCTCTTTGCCTTTATGAACTTCACGAACAGGTCCTTATTCACTTGATCTTCCAGGTCAGGAACTTGGGGTTTCTTTCTCCTTTGTCCCTTGTGTTCAGAGGATCACTAAGTACTACTGAGTGGATTTGAGCTTCTCATGAATCCATTCCATCTGCCCATTTCCACATGCTTCTCATTTGTGTTTCTAGAACAACCTAATTATTGTCAGGGAGAAAAAACTCTTAGGTCTGGAGTTGGAGTCCTGCAAATTAAACTGACAAACGACGTGAACAAGAGAAAAGTAGGTTTAATTAAGTACTAATGCATGAGAGTTCACAAAAAATTCGACTTAAGGAGGCGGTTAGAATTTGGGGCTTATATACCATTTTAACAGAGGATGAGGAGGGGTAGAGGGGCACTTCTGGGAGAAAAAAATGACTTCAAAGGGAATGCGGGAAGGGGCACTTATGGAAAAACAAATCACTGGGAAGATAAATGGGCCCATAGGAGAAAAGGTGGGAGATAACGATAGTTTGGTGACAGTGTCTGTTTGGGTGTAGGGCTGACTTCTCTCACTCTCCAAGAAGAGAAGATGAGAGTTGCTCCTGGGGAGGACATTTTTGACAACTGAGTTCTTTTGGGGGGGGTCTGCTTTAGGCAAATAAGGGACTTCAGGAACTCCAGTGCCTTTAGCTCAAAAAAATTGTTCTTCCATAGTGGCTTATTGCTGTCTGCACACTGACCCCCTCTAAGGAAGTCTGTTTCTGGAGTGAGCTTCCTGATCGTGTTAGTCTCCCCTTAAAATCCTTAGTGATTTCCTCATGGCTTGCAGAGTGAAATCCAAACTTGCATCTCATTCATGAGCTAGCCTGTTATCTCTCTATCAATTAATTTATTCAATGATATTTATTGGGTTCACACCACATGCTACAATGTATTTTGCCTGTATATATGTGAGAGAGACACTAAACAAGTAAACAAGACAAACAATATAAAGTAAAAAGATCATTTTGTATAGTGAAGTACTATGAAGAAGACATAGGGATATTAGGAAGTGATGGGACCCCATTGAGGCGAGAGGAGGTAGAATTGCCCCTGGGCTGAGTGGGAGGAGGAGCCAGGGGAGGCTTGGGGAAAGCCTGCTGGACAGAGGGAGGAGCGAGTCGGAGGGAGGAGGGAGGAGCGAGTCGAGGCCCTAAGGTGAGGAAGCAGAAGGCCAGTGGGGCTGCAGGGTAGGGAAGTTGTGGGGAGGGTGAACCAGGCATGGGATGAGAGGGTAGCCCACTTAGGGCCTTTTGGGCTAAGAAGGTATTTGGATTTTATTCTAAATGCTGTGGGAAGCCACTGGAGAGTGTGCAGAATTTTCTTGTCTTTAAACTATGTTCCCTAAACTCCAGGAAGGCCACATCTCTTCCTGGCACGACCTTTCCCTCATTCATCTCTTTTATGCCTCCTCTCCTTTAAGACTCAGATGCTATTTCTCCAGGGAACCTTCTCGCTGAACCCATAACACAGTAGATAGCAGTGCATTGTAGTTGTCAGTTATTCTTGTCTGCTTTCCCCCCTAATCGCTAAGGAATGAAGCTTTTCTTTGTGTCTGCAGCCTCTGGCTCAGCCCTGTCGAACAGAAAGAACACTTGGCGGACGTTCAGGGAACCTTTATGAAACAGGAACAAACTGCCCTCTTGTAAATTTCACCTCTCTCTGGCAACTTCCTCCAAACCCCCGCGGACACTTTTAAAGAGCCCTCTTTGGGGTCCCATGTCTAGTCGCAGATTCTCCTGTAGTTCCTTTCTGATTTTCCTTTAAAAAAATAAAGTACTAGCCCTTTTATTGCCCCTTTCAAAGCAGCTCTCATCCTTCATCCTCTTTAACGCTTTCATTTTTCTCAGGTGGTTCTTATCAAGCTTGAGCAAGCGCGTGATACTCAGGGAAATGTCATGGGGGTGTGGGATGAGGCAGCCCTCTGCAGGAGGTCCGCAGGCTGGGGTGTTTCCTTTTCTGATGGAAGCTCCCTGCTACCACTCGTCGAGTGGAAGGAGATCCTCTGAGAAGCCCCATAGGGTTTCAGAAGCAGAGATATTTGAGAGAGTGAGAGAGAATTAGAGGGAAGATTTTTGCCAGTAGGCTTTTCTGATGCAAGAAACCTCCCCTATTCAACAGCAGTGGCCTACAAACATTTTTGACTGTGAGTCCAAAATAAAAAATACGTTTATATTGGGAACCAGCACCCACGTACGTATAAGTAAATGTAAAAGAGTTTCACTAGCAGTATTTACTCTTGTTATGCATAACGCACTCTGATATTTTCTGGCCTCTTCTTTTGTCTTTGTTGCAGTTTTAGTACAATGCCAGCTGATTGGTGGCTAAGGTCCTGGGTAAGGGCTCTAGCACATACCTGTCCTGTGTCCTTGGGCAGGTTCCTTCCCCCAAGTTCCTCAGGTGTAAAGCAGACTTGTACCTCCTCATTGCGTGGGTAAAGTTTGTAGAGATGTCTATGTCTAGTGAGGTCCCTGGCACACAGTATATTTCTGTACATGCTAGTTAAATATGACAAAATGCATCTGCATGGGTGTAAGGGATCTCTACAGAGTTGATGGTACTCTTGCTGATCTGACTCACTATTTCCCAGCTGTTTACATTTGGTGGCTCATGCCTCCAGCTGTGTGTGTATGTTATAGCTGTGTGTGTATTTCACTTCCCAGCCACTCTATGTATGTAAACACACATACACACTCTCTCCCCTTTCCACAGTGGTCTCCATCACCTCCCCACTCTCCCAGGAGGAGGAGATCCAACCTCCAGGGCACCAATGTCAATGATCATGCCACATAGAGACTTGCAGACCCTGCTGAAGAGAGGTTACAATCTGCATCCACATCCAACAGTATAAATTGGGAAGAAATAAAGACATTTATATGCACTTAAATATTTTTGTACTTGTACATAATGTACACCTATTTTATATTTTCTACTAGTTTGAGATGCTTATCCTTATATTTTAAAAAATTGATACATAACTGTGCTTTTCTAACAAGGACCATAGCATTCTCTTACTTACCTTTTGCTTACCTCTCCCTCACCAATCTCCCATGTCTACATTGTCTGGAATTTTAGTTTCTGATTTTTATTCAAAAATTTAAAATCAGGGGCTTGCTGGGTGGCTCAGTGGTTAAGAATCCACCTGCTAATACAGGGGACATGGGTTCGATCCCTGGTCTGGGAAGATCCTGCATGCTGCAGAGCGACTAAGCCCGTGCACCACAACTACTGAGCCTGTGCTCTAGAGCCCGCGAGGCACAACTACTGAAGCCCACATGCCTAGAGCCTGTGGGCCGCAACAAGAGAAGCCGCTGCAATGAGAAGCCCACACACTGCAATGAAGAGTAGCCCCTGCTCGCCGCAACTAGAGAAAGCCCGCGTACAGCAACGAAGACCCAACGCAGCCAAAAAAAAAAATTAAAATCAATACTTATTTCAAATCAATAGGTTTCAGTAAAATTTGTCTTCCATTGCTTGTTGCATTCCACTATATTTGAGTGTATTTTCTTCCAGGAGTGCATCCTTTTTAAAAAAAATAAATAAATTTATTTATTTTTATATTGATGATAAAATTTATTTATTTCATCATCTGTGTTTATTCTGCTTTTCAATCCATATATCCTCCCCGCCCAACAGTTGTGTTTTTATTTCTAAGATCCATAAGGCCCTTTTTCATAACTGCTCTTATTCTGAAACTGTCCTTGTTTCATGAATGCCATATTTTCTCTGATCTCTGAGTATTTTAATTATACTTGAAAGTTTACTCTGACTCCTGTATAACTCTGCTTCTTCAGGTATACATTCTTCCATTTGTTGAGTCTGTATTCTCTTCTATAATCTTGTCTTTCCTCAAATATTTGGCATTTGAGGAACTGTCTAGAGGGAGGATGGTGCTGCTTCCACCTGTTGAACTCCACACACATTGCAGTGAGAGTTAGGGAAGGTCAGAGTACTTGGAGGGGGTACTGTGTGTGCTTCCTGTTCCTTCTGGGCATCAGTGCCTCTAGGGCACTGCCCTCCCTCTCATACCTACCCTCCTACATTCACTGCTCCCACTTGGAAGATAGTCTAGTGTGTAGTCTAGTGTGTATGGAGGTGCAGAGTTTATCTGCTTGGCTCTTCTCACTATGATTCTCCAAATAACAACCCTGTTGGTTGTTTTCATGTCCTTTCCTGTTTGAGCTTCCAGTTTTACCTTTTCCAGCAGAACCCTACCATTCATAATCAAGGGCTACAGGTTCCCCTTTCAATCTGATCTTTGTGTTTCTTAGGGATTTCTCAGTAATTTGTCAATTTTGAGTTCTCTCTTCGGTCTCAAGCTCAGCTATCTGTGTTTATTTGTTCATCTATTTATTGTACATACCTTTTCTATTGTGCTTAGGGATTCAGTATGGGAAGGGGAGACTGTGACATGTTCTTAGTCTGATATTTTTGCAACTGGAAGTCCTGTTTTCTTTTTCAGTTCATGTTCTGCTTTTGCTAAGATTGACTTGTAATGACAGTACTGCGAGTATAGCGTATAATCCCTGATGAAGAAGAAGAAAGCTGGTGATCTTTTGGGTGGTTTAATTCCACATCACTCTGTCTAGGGCATATCATCCGCAATTTGTTGAATTGGGTTAAGTTGAATGGGAAAAGTGTGTGTGGGTAGGATGGGAGTAAAATGTTGCTTATAGTGGAATAGTGTCTGTGCACATCTACAGCTACTTACTTTTTCTTTATTCATTTACTGTTTTACCTGAAATTTATGTATTTCCCTGCACCTATTGCAAAGTGAAACATCAAAATATTATATATAGTAAATGAAATTTACTAAGATTCTATCAGGTAGTAACCTGTGTTTTAGATAATTGTAGAACTTTGGGAAAAATTCTTGGTTGCAGTAGGGAAATAAAGGATTACTTTCCAGTCTGTATTGGATTATGCTTAGATCAGGACCAGGGTCTGAGAAAGACATAATGAGTGTAGCTCAGAAGGAAACAAAAAAGAAATGTAGAAAAATAATATATGTATATTTATTTTCCTATATTCTGCCTTTTTTCTTAAAATGTTGGTTTCTTTTCTTGATCTTTCTCCAAGTTTCATACTGGGTCTTTTATTCTTCTTTACTTATTTTTTTTTGGTCAGTCATGAAGCCTTAATTCCAGAACATTTTTATCACCCCAAAGAAAACACATTAAAAAAAAAAGAAAACACATACCCATTAAGAGTCACTTCCCATTTCCCCCTCCCTCTAGCCCCTGGCAGCCACTAAGTACTTTCTGTCTTTATGGACTTGTCTATTGTGAACATTTCATGTAAATGGAATTAAACAATATGTGACCTTTTGTGTCTATCTTCTTTCATTTAGCATAACAGTTTTGATGTTCATCCATGTTGTGGCATGAATCAGTACTTCATTCCTTTTCAATGGCTGAATAATATTTCATTATATGAATATACCACATTTTGTTAATCCATTTATCAGTTGATGGCCATTGGATTGTATCTACTTTTTGGCTATTATGAATTGTGCTGCTGTGAACATTCATGTACAGGTTTTTGCTTGGACATATGTTATTTCTTTATTCCTAGGAATAGAATTGCTGGGTCATGTGGTGACTCAAATGTTTAACCTTTTGAGGACCTACCAAACTGTTTTTCAAAGCACACCATTTTACATTATCACCAACAGTGTAAGAGGGTTCCCATTTCTCTACATCCTCACCAACACTTGTTATTGTCTGTCTTTTTAATTTTAGCCATCCTAGTGGGTATGAAGTGGCATCTCATTGTGGTTTTCGTATGCATTTCCTTATGGACTAATGATGTCGAGCATTTTTTCATGTGGTTATTGGCCATTTGTGTATCTTTGGAGAAATATCTATTTAAATCCTTTACACATTTTTTATTGGCTTATCTTTTTATTGTTGAATTGTAAGACTTCTTTATATATTCTGGATACTAGATCCTTATCACATATATTATTTGCAAATGTTTTCTCCCATTCTTTGGGTTGTCTTCACTTTTTTGATAAGTGTCCTTTGAAGCACAAAAGTTTTAAATTTTGATGAAGTCCAAAATTGTTTCTTTGAGGCGTAACTCAAATAAACAAGCATCTCTTTAGTGCAGAGACTGATGATCTGGGCAAAGAAGTACCCTGTTCTGCAATACTAAGACTGGATTCTCTCCCCCCATAGTCTGCTCCAGGAAACCTCTGTGCTTCACGCTCCAGAGTCCCTGCTTGTGATGGGGAATATCCCAGGTTTTCTGGTCCTCTGAAATTGTGTGAGAGGTGGTGATGCAGCATTTTTCAGGGTTTTGCACTTGGTAAAAGCTGGCCCCTCCACGAGCAGGGTGATGGAGTTAGCGCTCTCTGTATTTGGAAACGTAGCATTGTCTGTGGGTCATAAATCACATCTGAGGCGGAAGTGAAACTCATCTCATTAACCGCTGTGACAGCATCTCACCCTCATTCTTGTTTTGTGGTTTCTCCAGTTCTGGACTTTAGCGACCCCTTCAGCACGGAGGTGAAGCCGAGGGTCCTGCTCATGGGCCTGAGAAGGAGCGGCAAGTCATCCATCCAGAAAGTTGTCTTTCATAAAATGTCTCCCAACGAAACCCTGTTCTTGGAAAGTACGAACAAGATCTGCCGGGAAGACGTTTCCAACAGCTCCTTTGTTAATTTTCAGATTTGGGACTTCCCAGGACAGATTGACTTTTTTGACCCTACCTTTGACTATGAGATGATCTTCCGGGGGACGGGAGCACTGATATTTGTCATAGACTCCCAGGTAAGGCTCAGTCTCGGGGTATGGTGGGACTGTAGCCCCCTGCCCCAGGCAGCCCCTTCTTGCAAACAAGTTCCTTTGCAATCATTTTGGTTTGGTTTTTAGAGTCAGGAATAGGCCTTTCTACTAGACTAGCATTTCTCAGTTGGGGCTCTCAGGCTTTGCAAAGGGGAAAAGGCTCCCTTCACGCAGCACTGACCAACATGCGATGTTCAGGAACTGTGTGCTCTCAGCAAACCCTGGAGGAAACCTCACAGACAGGGGGTGGGGGGGACCACCGTGCAGGCCAGTGACACCAACGATGTGTCCCCCCTCTGGTACTCTTGGCAGACATGTATAAAAGATCACAAGTTCTCTACAACAAAAATACATATATATCTACATTTCAAAATGTCTACTATTTCCTTTGAAGATAAAGTTCTAAGTGTGAACATTTTTCTTCTGAACCATATTATTGTAATTACTACTAGTACACAATTACAGCAGCATGACTAGTATGTATTTTATAGGTAACTAAATACAAAATGTAAAATTTGAGATACTTATATATTTTTTTCCACTTAATTCATGTATCTATGCTTGACTAAGACAGGATTTGGCATCAATTCTTTTTTTGTTTGTATAGCTGTAAGTACTGAGAAACCTTGTTCACATGAGGTGGATATGGGGTGAGTTTTGTTCTAGCATTCACTCAATTGTTTAACTCCTTCTAAGTTATATCCCCTAAATTACCCAATTTTCTATCACAAAAATATTATTTTTTCATAGTTTATCAGTAGACATCCTGATTGTATCCTCCTTTAACTTTGCTGAAAGCAAAGAATCGGGAGCCCCTTGACTGGTGAAGAACCTTACCACCCAGGCGTTAAAGTCGCTCACTTTATTGGTATTCAGACCAGCCTTCTGAACGGTCTCTTTGGCACCCTGGGTTTTTAAGACCCTGGGCCTTTCTCCTGTGAAGTGTGGGCAGAGCTGGTGGTTTAAGGGGAGGAGGGGAAGGGAAGCAGCAGGACCACAGATGCATCTCCGGCAGGTCAGTCTTAGCACAGAGCACAGGTAGCAGGACTGGGACATTGACATTGACGTTCTTCAAACTCTCCATGTTCAGGGACTCTTAGAAAGTGTCCCCAGTGGGTGGCCCAGCCCGAAGGCCCTCCTGAGAGCTCTCTTTTGTAGCTGTGGGGGAATAAAAGGCAACAAGTCCTGCAGGAATGCCCTAAGCCAACTCTAAGCTCAGGTCTCAATGTTTCCCTACAACTGTGGACCTACAATCAGACAGGTAGGGCCAAGCACTCCCAGCCCTTCAGGAGCCCAGTGGTGTTAGGGAGAAAGGGCTGTGAAGACCCTTAGTAATAATGGTTCTGAGCCCCCTCTTAGAAAACCATTCTCGGACAAGACTACTCATGCTTGAGAGTATCATAAAGTCATTCACGGAACGAGGTGCCTGTTTAATATAAAAATGAAATTTTTAACTCAGCCTTTTAGTTCCAAGCGACTGCATGGTGAACTTGTGGAGCTGTAGTAGCCCTACCCATGGGTAAGTAGATTCCAACCCTGACTCATCACTTCAAGACAGTGGCTTAGGAAGTACTTCCTTCAATACAATATTGTGCATACATAGCAATTTACATTTATGGAATTTGACTTTCCAGTGCACCTCTATCTCAGGTGTTTGTAATATGGCTAAAATAGGCATACTTGCCTATTTATTTTTCATTGTTTGGGGTGTTTATATTGCTTCAAAGTGATCCCCTTTTTATGGTTGGTTTGTTTTATTGAAGTATAGTTGATTTACAATATCGTGTTAGTTTCAGGTGTACAGCACAGTGATTCAGTTATATATACATATATATTTATATTCTTTTTCAGATTCCTTTCCCTTACAGGTTATTACCAAATATTGAGTGTAGTTCCTTGTGCTATACAGTAGGTCCTCGTTGGTCATCTATTTTATACATAGTAGTGTGTATATGTTAATCCCAAACTCCTGATTTATCCCTCCCCATCCCACACTTGCCTATTTTTATTTTTTTATTATTTATTTATTTATTTAGCCTATTTTTAAATTGGAACTGTAATTTGGTTTTAATTTTACCTGAGCATGAAAAGTGGACCTTCGATTGTGGTTGGTAAATGTGTTCTTTGTTTTATTTTGTTTCTTGGTTTGTTGGGTTTTGTTTTGGCCGTAGGGCGGACAAAGGTATAAGAATGAGAAATACACCTTTTTAAATTACACTTTTTAAAAGGTAGAAAAAAACGTTGTTGAGAGTTGTCATTTACTAAAAATAAGGAATAGTTAAATAAGAGTTTCCAGAATTTGCCTAATAGACTTTTCTACTGGAAGCAGCTGATAAAAATCACGTTTGGGGGAATCTTTACTTGATGTGACTGCAAGCACTAAACAAAACCAAACTTGAGGGAAGTGTCTCGGCAACCCTTGAATGTCACTGCCTTCATTTCTAAGCAGTTCTATGTTCGTCTGACACCTCATATTTTTTTATTTTTTGCTTGCGAATTCCTCACAATCACAGGATTGCCAGATAAATATATCACCAGGGAGAAAATGTGTCCTCACAGAATGTTGTAAAATAAAAGAGAGTGAAAGCATCAAGAGTAATTTCCCGTGAGCTCCCTGTGTGACACTGCCAGGCCCCCGGCACGGCCCACAGAAAGGACTTCATCTCCAGGGCCACCCTCGGCCCCCGGGAGCCATTTCACATGTGCCTGGGATCCAAACTAGAGTGTCTGCTTGACCCACGTTGGTGATTGTGACCTGCCTCTAATTCCTAGATCTAATTTTGGAATAGAAACCAGACAGCGTATTTTTCCTTTTTTTAATTTGTTGTAGAAGATAATAACAAACACAGTAGAAAAAAAATCATTCACAATCCCTCTGCTCTAATAAATCAAGTATTTTCTTTCTTTTCATGTCATTTTTAGCCCTTGTAGATCTGTACCACTTCATCAGTTTGTTGGTAATCAGACCATTTTATATGCTTGGCAGGGAGGTTAGAGGAGTGATTTCTAATCTTTTGAGACTGTGATAACACTCTTGACTTTGGCTAGTTTTGCTCACAGACATGTGCCCTGAACTCCTCTCTTCAGTTAAAGACATAAGGAATAACATTTTTTGAAGTGTAATTTACATGCAATAAATTGCACTCATTTTAAATACACAGTTCAACAAGTTTGACAAATACACCTCTAACCACCTCACAATCAAGATACAGAATGTTTCCACCACCCTGAAATCTTCTTTGTGTCCTTTCTCAGACGGCCCCCAAGATCCCAGACCCAGGCAACTGCTGATGAGATGTGCTTTCTTTCTCTATAGAGTAGTTCGCCTTTTCTAGAATTTCTGTATGTGGAATTGTACAGTATGTGGACTTTAGTTTTTATTTGAGATATTGTAAGGTATTTAAAAAGTGCTGCAAATTATTAATCTAGAATTTTTCCAAAATGCTTAATCTGCTATCCCAGTGTCCAATATTTGTTTTTCATTTTAAACAACTCTTTAGAGTACAAAGGATGAGGACTCCACTTGATCTTTATCTCTCTTCATAGTGTCCTATTAGTATCTTTAATATTTTGATTTATCTAAAAACTAGGGATACGTTTTTATTAATTTAATTTGGGGAATACAAGAATGCCTAAAAACATCCCCTGTTTTATTGGCTTTTCTGTATTTGTCCAGGTTTGGAGTCAGAATTGGCGGGGGGTGGTGAAAAGTCCTTTAAATTCTGTCCTGAAGATCCCTTTCTTCAGGATCTTAGTTCCCTGACCAGGGATTGAACCCGGGCCCATGGCAGTGAAAGCGCCGAGTCCTAACCACTGAACCGCCAGGGAATTCCCCCCTTTCCTTTTTTTGCTGTAAAAACAAGACCTATTCACACCCTTCAAATTGGCAATAATGAAGAGACCTGACAACACTGGGTGTTGTTGAGAGTCTGGAGCATCAGGGGCTCTTACACATTATCTAGTCAAGTTCAAGGTGCTCATTCTTATGACCCAACAAGCCTCCTTTCGGGGTAAGCCCTAAGAAACTTGCAAACAGGCACAGAGATGTGTGCGTGAGACTGTCCACATTATCATCATCATCTGAACTAGCACATAACTGGAAACATTCTGAATGTTCATCAACTGGCAAGTGAGTGATAAATTTCAGACCATCCATACAATGGAATTTTATAGAGTTGTTAACAGGAATCATGTACTAGAGTTATGTGCTTCAACAAAGGTGAATCTCACTGACATAATGTGAGTGAAGAAGGCAAACTGTAATCCACGTGCAAGTTGATATTTCTGTAAAGTTTTAAACAATGTAAATGAATTCTGTATGTTGTTTAGTGATACATATGTATGCAGTAATGTATAAAGACATGAGTGATGATACAGGTAGAAGTCAGGATAGTGGTTACCTCTGGAGGGTGTGGGTAGAGTGTGATGGGATGGGCTGGGAGGATGGGGAGAAACACACAAGGCTTCAGTGTCTAATGTTTGATTTCTTAAACAGAGAGATGCATACACAGGCATTCATTACATTATTACATAGGTATCATCTGTAGGAAGGAGAAAAAAATAGTGTTGTGTTATTTGGGGCAATTACTCTAGACCAGGGGTCAGCAGACTTTTTCTGAAAAGGGCCAGATGGTAATTATTTTAGGCTTTGCAGGCTGTGTGTCTCTGAGGAGTTTCCACAGAGGAAAACCATTCAGCTCTGCCACTGTACCCTCAAAGCAGCCATAGACAGTGTGTAAACAAATGAGTGTGACTGTGGTCCAATAAAACTTTACTTACAAACAGTAGGTGGGCCCAGTTTGGCCCGAGGGCCATGGTTTGCTGACCTCTGCTCCAGATCAGTGGTTCTTAAAGTTTTTCCCCCTGGCTCCTTCCCCATCTTCCCAGCGATCCCTATCATGTTTTCATCCCTACTTGTTCATTACATTTCACCAAGAGACTCAGAATCCTGGAGGGACAGTATTCCAGGGAAGGTCCTGGATGCTGTGGGGTCATTTTCAATACATAAAACTGCAACTCTGACCTTTATGACTGTCATCAAGCTAAATCATAACTGTATTTTTCTGGCCTTTCTTTCTCATTTCTTTGTTAACAAAACTTAAGTTTTCAGTCTTGAATTCTATGAAAGAGCTTTTATTGGGGCATTTGCAAAATATTTTGGGGGGAGGTTGTAAGATTAACAGTGTATGTGGAAGAGAAAAAATGGTACCTGTAAGGTGATGGATTGGTTCATTAGCTTGACTGGGGGTGGGGATCCTTTCACAATGGGTACAGATGGGTACACAATGGTACCAAAACATTATGTCGTCACCTTAATACATGCAATGTTTGTCAGTCATACCTCAGTAAAGCTGGGAGGGAAGACTGTATGTGGAAGGGAAGCAAAGCAGCCTCCCTGACAGGAGTGTGCTTTGTTCCCAGGACGATTACATGGAGGCCCTGGCCAGGCTCCACCTCACGGTGACCAGGGCCTACAAAGTGAACACCGACATCAACTTCGAGGTGTTTATTCACAAAGTGGATGGTCTGTCAGATGACCACAAAATTGAAACCCAGAGAGATATTCACCAGAGGGCAAATGATGACCTTGCAGATGCTGGATTAGAAAAAATTCACCTCAGGTGAGAACAGAAACCCATCAGGGATCACTGGGGTCCAGAGTCATGAGGAGTGGTTTGGCCCAGACAGTCATTTGCCTGTGTACCCTGTTTTGTGCTGTAGACATTGGGGTAATATTTGGGAAAAGCAAGCTTTGCATGTGCCAACTCTAATCTTTGGGAAAAGCAATGGGGTTTTAAACCAATTTTTTTGACCAAAGGTCAAAGCTAAGGTTCTTTCCCCCTATGAAAAACACATAGGAGAAAACCCATGAACTGCATCCAGGAAGTTAATCGATGCTGAAGTTTACTGTTATAGATAGTATCTATAATGATAAGTAAAGGAGTACTCTGACAATAATTCAGATAGAAATATTCACAGAGGAAAGCCATTTCTCTAATTTTTGTGGGGTACTATGTATATGCATCATTCATTTTGCAAATTGGAAAAATGGAAAGATTAGATGCTTCAGTATCAATAATATAACTGTTATTAACATGAGAGGTGTGTATAAAGATGATCTGGCGTGGATTCTCTTGCAGAATGTAAGGATGCTGATACAGGCATATACGGCTGCATTTTTAAGCCTCCGAGTCCAGCCAGTCAGCAGATCAGAATGGGCACAGTTCTTGCTTTAGGGAGTTGGGCAGGAATGTCTCGTTATGACATGTTCATTTTTTTTACTGAGGTTGTTTTGAATTCTGAAGGGGGCTAGAATGTGTGTGTAGTAAATACAGAAGGCATGATTCTGGTGTTATGACATAGCCTGAACCGTCTATTCCTCAGTCAAAGGTAAAAAGTGATGAAATATTGTTTCGTCTTTCAGCTTTTATCTGACAAGCATATATGATCATTCAATATTTGAAGCTTTTAGCAAAGTGGTTCAGAAACTGATTCCACAACTCCCCACCCTGGAGAATTTGCTAAACATCTTTATCTCAGTAAGTAAATAATACTGTCCTGTTAGAGTCATTTGCGGAATTTAAGAATAACATTGCAAGAGTGAAAATGATCTTATTTCTACTTGCTCTTACAGCACTTCAAGTTCACTGAAATATTATTTTTGAAGATTGCGCCTATGTACCGTTTTAGGGCCTTTAAAATTTAACTCCCAAAACGATTCCTGTACTTCACTGGTATAATCGGAATGTTTATTCAAGTTGTAGGCAATCATTCAGTGTTAATGGAATCCTACCAGAGGTTGGGAGCATAAAAGTTGGTTTTGGCTATAAGGTATATACTGTTGAATTTTTAAAAATATGTTTAACACTGTGAATGATGGCTGAGTCCTAAAAACCACCACCTCAAGTCAAACTTCACAAAATAGAATTAAGGCAGACCTTTGGTTGTATTCACATTGATTCTCACTGCACAATTTTGAGTTTGTTTGTCTAGATTTTTAAAATCTATTTTTAAATTTAAAGTTTTTAAAATTCTTTTTTTTAACTTGGCCTTTTTCCTAACTGCAGGTACATTTCTAAGAGTCAGGAAACACGACTTAATTTGTTTACCTAAAGTAAATAATTCGTGATAATTCCAGTTTTCATTTCTTGTGCAAGTCCATTATAAAGAAGTTTATGACCATGAGGTTTAAATTGTAATAAAATGGAACAACCTAAATTTTTGCTGGTTCGTATTTGAGACTGAGGATGGCACATCATTTTATGTAACCATGACATGCTCTGCAATCAGCTGTCCCTTTAAGGCCGCATCTCCTTTTTGTTTCAGAATTCTGGAATTGAAAAGGCTTTTCTCTTTGATGTGGTCAGTAAGATTTACATTGCAACTGATAGTACCCCCGTGGATATGCAAACCTATGAGCTCTGCTGTGACATGATCGATGTGGTTATCGACATTTCTTGTATTTATGGGTAAGTAGAACATTCTGAAAGGCTACAATTGAGCCATACTTTTCTTTCATAACCTTTGAGAATTTTGCATTTACTCATTTGATCTTAATACTTTTGTTTGAAATGACTGAGATCTATAAATACACCATTTCGTATGTAATAATAATAACAAAACATTATTGAGTAAGTGCCTGGCATTATGCTAATAATTTCATTGCCCACATTATTATCATTGAATTCTCCACTATTCCACGAGGCAGGAATTACTACCGCCATCTTATAGATGGCGCATTGAGGTTCAGAGTGGTTAAGTTTCTAACCCCTGCTCACACTGTCAATAAGGGACAGAATTAGTATTGTATTTGAGCTCAAGTCTGATACCTTCTTCCTCTACTGAAAAGTCTGTTGTCATATCATAATGTATATACTTGAGGGAGACCACTAGGATCCTTGGATTCTACATAAATATCTCATGTTTACCACAGTTCTATTATTTTCTTCATTACATGAAATAACTGCTGAGTTGTTTGTTTTTTCCAATATACTTTTTTTTTTTTTTAAAGACTGATTGATTGATTGATTGCTATATTGGGTCTTCGTTTCTGTGCCAGGGCTTTCTCTAGTTGCGGCAAGCGGGGGCCACTCTTCATCGCGGTGCACGGGCCTCTCACTATCGCGGCCTCTCTTGTTGCGGAGCACAGGCTCCAGACGCGCAGGCTCAGTAATTGTGGCTCACGGGCCTAGTTGCTCCGCGGCATGTGGGACCTTCCCAGACCAGGGCTCGAACCCATGTCCCCTGCATTAGCAGGCAGACTCTCAACCACGGCGGCACCAGGGAAGCCCCCTCCAATATACTTTTGATTGTCTTCTACTGTGGACAGCAGAGAATTATTAAACTAAGCAAACAACATTACCTGCTTATTATTATCTTATATTCTTAGAAAACAGAACTTCTTGTACATTTAAAATAATATAAAATAAACAGGCGTGGGGAAAATTGATTCTGTTACCAAACATAGAAATAATTCCACATAATTGTGAATTTGCTGAATTCAGGGTGTTTTACAGAGTGAGTGGGTGTGAACTCGTATGTCTATCTTTTTAAGGCATCGCGTTGTTGCTGCCTTATATTGGATATTGAATCTCACATCCTCACCCACTCATTGATGAGGTAAAGCTTTCCTTCATCTTCCTCTTTACTCACTGGCTGTGACCCACTTTACACAGCCTCCTCTGCCAGCTTCTGGGCGAGCCTCAGTCTTACCATTTCTCTATTCCATTCAGTTTAGACTCTTTCTTGTTAACTGTTATACACACATGAACACCCACAGTCCCTTCCCTTATGAAACAGGGAAAGTGATTCTTACCTCACAGGACTGTAGTGAGGATGCAATATCATTAGGCTTCCCCTGGTGGACCCTGGATAAATGTAGCTGCCATTATAATTATTATTAATTATTGTTATTATTACTAAGCACTGCCACTGGCTTTAGAAATAGACCTTATTTTCCAAGATCGCTGCCCTGCAGTATTCTCTTGTTTTAAAACTCTAAGTGGATGACCTTGAAATAGTCATGGAAGCTGAAACTACCCTGAATACAGTCTAGATGGCTGTCGTAATCAAATACAATGAACAACACAATTAATCTGGCACATATTTAATGATATGCATAATCATTATTTTGCCATATGGTAATTAGACATAAGTGGTAAGTTGTTCATATAAATGATGTTAATCAGAGTTACTTTTATCCAGCTAAAACAAACACGGGGAGGGAGGGATTGGGTGGAGGAGGGAGCAGGGCCTTGCTTTTCTGTTGCTGAGTGCAGTGTTCCTGGGAGCCCGCCTGGTTCAGTAAGAACCAGTCTGGGTATGGGTCACAAATGGGGTGTGAGTTATGGGGTTTCTTGAGACAGTTTTCTGGAGCAGCCATGAGCCAGCCCATGTGGCCTGCAGGGGCTGGCCGGGGATGCATGCCACAGCCCGGGAAGCTGGCAGCCCTGTAATTGGAGACCCCAGAAGCAGGTGACCTGGTCTGCTCAAGAATCTCAGCTGGGATTCTGAAAACATATACACAGTTTCAGATAAGGGAAAAGGTACAAGACGTGCTCCTTTGCCTATAAAGAAAGAATACATAACTGGTTACATCAGTGTCTTCAGAGGGCCCAATTTTGATCATTAAGGCCATATTAATAATGATAACAGCAGTTAGCATTTATTGTGCATTTTATATGCTCTCAGCACTATGCTTAGCACTATATATGTATTATTTCATTGCATTAGGAAACTTTGAGGTAATTACTGTTCATGTACAGATGAGGAAATTGAGGCTCAAAGAAGTTACTCAATTTGCCCAAACTTACACGATAAATAAGAGAGCTGGGATTCAAACCGAAGTCATTTGTGTTTGCAGGCCACACCTCTTCTTAAATAGACCAATTTATTTATTTAACTTTTTATTTTGAAAAAATTTCAAATCTATAGAAAATGTGCAAGAATAGTACAGTGAACTCCTGTATACCCTTCACTGGGATTCACCAATTTTTATCAGTTTGCCATATTTGCTCTTTCTTTCTTTTTCTAATACAGTCGACCCTCTGTGTGGGTTCCACATACGCAGATTCAACCAACCAGTGGATTGAAAATATTCAGAAAAAAAAATACCAGAAAATGCCAAAAAGCAAAACTTGACTTGGCTGCATGCTGGCAACTATTTACATAGCATTTACATTGTATTAGGCATTATAAGTAATTAAAAGTGTATGGGAGGGACTTAATTGATATTTATAGGGCATTCCATCCAAAAACAACAGAATACACTTTCTTCTCAAGTGCTCATGGAACATTCTCCAGGATAGATCATATCTTGGGTCACAAATCAAGTCTTGGTAAATTTAAGAAAATTGAAATTGTATCAAGTATCTCTTCCAACCACAATGCTATGAGACTAGATATCAATTGCAGTAAGAAATCTGTAAAAAATACAAACACATGGAGGCTAAACAATACACTACTTAATAACTAAGAGATCACTGAAGAAATCAAAGGGGAAATAAAAAAATACCTAGAAACAAATGACAATGAAAACGCGACGACCCAAAACCTATGGGATGCAGCAAAAGCAGTTGTAAGAGGGAAGTTTATAGCAATACAATCCTACCTCAAGAAACATGAAACATCTCAAATAAACAATCTAACCTTACACCTAAAGCAATTAGAGAAAGAAGAACAAAAAAACCCCAAAGTTAGCAGAAGGAAAGAAATCATAAAGATAAGATCAGAAATAAATGAAAAAGAAATGAAGGAAATGATAGCAAAGATCAATAAAACTAAAAGCTGGTTCTTTGAGAAGATAAACAAAATTGATAAACCATTAGCCAGACTCATCAAGAAAAAAAAGGAGAAGACTCAATAGAATTAGAAATGAAAAAGGAGAAGTAACAACTGACACTGCAGAAATACAAACGATCATGAGAGATTACTACAAGCAACTATATGCCAATAAAATGGACAACCTGGAAGAAATGGACAAATTCTTAGAAAAGCACAACCTTCCGAGACTGAACCAAGAAGAAATAGAAAATATAAACAGACCAATCATAAGCACTGAAATTGAGACTGTGATTAAAAATCTTCCAACAGACAAAAGCCCAGGACCAGATGGCTTCACAGGTGAAGTCTATCAAACATTTAGAGAAGAGCTAACACCTATCCTTCTCAAACTCTTCCAAAATATAGCAGAGGGAGGAACACTCCCAAACTCATTCTACAAGGCCATCATCACCCTGATACCAAAACCAGACAAAGATGTCACAAAGAAAGAAAACTACAGGCCAATATCACTGATGAACATAGATGCAAAAATCCTCAACAAAATACTAGCAAACAGAATCCAACAGCACATTAAAAGGATCATACACCGTGATCAAGTGGGGTTTATCCCAGGAAAGCAAGGATTCTTCAATATAGGCAAATCAATCAATGTGATAAACCATATTAACAAATTGAAGGAGAAAAACCATATGATCATCTCAATAGATGCAGAAAAAGCTTTCAAAAAAATTCAACACCCATTTATGATAAAAACCCTCCAGAAAGTAGGCATAGAGGAAACTTACCTCAACATAATAAAGGCCATATATGACAAATCCACAGCCAACATCGTTCTCAGTGGTGAAAAACTGAAAGCATTTCCTCTAAGATCAGGAACAAGACAAGGTTGCCCACTCTCACCACTATTATTCAACATAGTTTTGGAAGTTTTAGCCACAGCAATCAGAGAAGAAAAAGAAATAAAAGGAATCCAAATCAGAAAAGAAGAAGTAAAGCTGTCACTGTTTGCAGATAACATGATACTATACATAGAGAATCCTAAAGATGCTACCGGAAAACTACTAGAGCTAATCAATGAATTTGGTAAAGTAGCAGGATACAAAATTAATGCACAGAAATCTCTTGCATTCCTATACACTAATGATGAAAAATCTGAAAGAGAAATTAAGGAAACACTCCCATTTACCATTGCAACAAAGAGAATAAAATATCTAGGAATAAACCTACCTAAGGAGGCAAAAGACCTGTATGCAGAAAACTCTGAGACACTGATGAAAGAAATTAAAGATGATACAAACAGATGGAGAGATATACCATGTTCTTGGATTGGAAGAATAAACACTGTGAAAATGACTCTACTACCCAAAGCAATCTACAGATTCAGTGCAATCCCTATCAAACTACCAACGGCATTTTTCACAGAACTAGAACAGGAAATTTCACAATTTGTATGGAAACACAAAAGACCCCGAATAACCAAAGCAATCTTGAGAAAGAAAAACGGAGCTGGAGGAATCAGGCTCCTGGACTTCAGACTATACTACAAAGCTACAGTAACCAAGACAGTATGGTACTGGCACAAAAACAGAAATATAGATCAATGGAACAGGATAGAAAGCCCAGAGATAAACCCACACACATATGGTCATTTTATTTTTGATAAAGGAGGCAAGACTATACAATGGAGAAAAGACAGCCTCTTCAATAAGTGGTGCTGGGAAAACTGAACAGCTACATGTAAAAGAATGAAATTAGAATGCTCCCTAACACCATACACAAAAATAAACTCAAAATGGATTAAAGACCTAAATGTAAGACCAGACACTATAAAACTCTTAGAGGAAAACATAAGCAGAACACTCTATGACATAAATCACAGCAAGATCCTTTTTGACCCACCTGCTAGAGAAATGGAAATAAAAACAAAAATAAACAAATGGGACCTAATGAAACTTAAAAGCTTTTGCACAACAAAGGAAACCATAAACAAGACAAAAAGACAACCCTCAGAATGGGAGAAAATATTTGCAAATGAAGCAACTGACAAAGGCTTAGTCTGCAAAATTTACAAGCAGCTCATGCAGCTCAATATCAAAAAAACAAACAACCCAATCCAAAAATGGGCAGAAGACCTAAATAGACATTTCCCCAAAGAAGATATACAGATTGCCAACAAACACATGAAAGGATGCTCAACATCACTAATCATTAGAGAAGTGCAAATCAAAACTACAATGAGGTATCACCTCACACCAGTCAGAATGGCCATCATCAAAAAATCTACAAACAATAAATGCTGGAGAGGGTGTGGAGAAAAGGGAACCCTCTTGCACTGTTGGTGGGAATGTAAATTGATACAGCCACTATGGAGAACAGTATGGAGGTTCCTTAAAAAACTAAAGATTGAACTATCATACGACCCAGCAATCCCACTACTGGGCATATACCCTGAGAAAACCATAATTCAAAAAGAGTCATGTACCACAATGTTCATTGCAGCTCTATTTACAATAGCTAGGACATGGAAGCAACCTAAATGTGCATTGACAGATGAATGGGTCAAGAAGACGTGGCACATATATACAATGGAATATTACTCAGCTATAAAAAGAAACGAAACTGAGTTATTTGTAGTGAGGTGGATGGACCTAGAGACTGTCATACAGAGTGAAGTAAGTCAGAAAGAGAAAAATAAATACCGTATGCTAACACATATTTATGGAATCTAAAAAAAAAAAAAGGTTCTGAAGAACCTAGGGGCAGGACAGGAATAAAGACGCAGACGTAGAGAATGGACTTGAGGACACGGGGAGGGGGAAGGGTATGCTGGGACGAAGTGAGAGAGTGGCATGGACTAATATATACTACCAAGTGTAAAATAGATAGCTAGTGGGAAGCAGCCGCATAGCATAGGGAGGTCAGCTCGGTGCTTTGTGACCACCTAGAGGGGTGGGATAGGGAGGGTGGGAGGGAGGGATACGCAAGAGGGAGGAGATATGGGGGTATATGTATATGTGTAGCTGATTCACTTTGTTATAAAGCAGAAACTAACACGCCATTGTAAAGCAATTATACTCCAAAAAAGATGTTTAAAAAAAAAGTATATGGGAGGATGTGTGTAGGTTATATGCAAATGCTGTGTCATTTTATATAAGAGACCTGAGCATCTGCAGATTTTGGTATCTGCTAAGGGGAATTCTGGAACTAAGCCCCCCCATACTGAGGGATGACTGGACATGTTTGTTTTTGCTGAACTAATTGGGAGTAATTTGTAACATGATTCTATAGGAATCATGTCCTATAACGAGGATGTTTTCTTGTAGGATCACAGTTTTAATTTTCAAATTAAACTTATTTAACATCTCTGCATCACTCTATTATCTAATATAGAGTCCATTTTCAAATTTTATCAAAGGTCCCGATTCTGTCTTTTATAGCAGTTTTTTGCTGGATCCAGGATCTAGCCCAGCATTTTGCTGCCGTTTCCCTTCAGGCTGCTTTATTTTGGATCAGTTCTTCACCCCTTCTTGGTCTTTCATCAGGCTGTGCTTTGGACAGCCTGGTTATTCTGTCACGAGAGAAAACAGGAAGCCCTTGTGGGCCACGGAGGGGAGAAGAACTAACCTCCATCCCTCACCTGTGTTCCTCAGGTGCCTGGAGAGTTGCCCAGCTGACACACCACACTCAGTGTGTCAGTAGGAAAGTGACTGTCATACGCTGTGTACATTCTCGTGATTGGGGGTTTCTGAGATCTTTAGCCGAAAGGCACTGCAAGTGTAAACTCCCTATCATTATGATTATCATTCTCTGTGTGAAAGCCGGTCTCCGTCGCTGGGTCACAAACTGAAGTTCTTTCTCAATGGTCAAATATGTTTTGGTTTCTGTCCCCATTTAGTCTCAAAGAAGATGGAGCAGGAACCCCTTATGACAAGGAGTCAACAGCCATTATAAAGCTGAATAATACAACAGTTCTTTATTTAAAAGAGGTGACCAAGTTCCTGGCTCTCGTTTGCTTTGTCAGAGAGGAAAGCTTTGAAAGAAAAGGTAATTTTTTGTGTGATTTAAATGAAGCATTTCCATTCAGACGTTGAATGCGAGGAGACAGCAGTGTGCCTTGGGAGGCTTCCAGACTTTAGTCACAGACCCCTTTGGCTCCTGCCCACATCAGTGGGGTTTTGGGATCCGTGAGCCAGCCTGCCGTCTAGTGATGCAGCTGCCGTGAGGTGGGAGTGGAACCAGACCATCCTCCCAGGGAGGGGCCTTAGCTTTTCTGGGAGCAGAGCCAGCTGGGGCGTTGTTGCCAGGCTGTAGAGTCTCTTACCCAGGAGAGGGCCCCTAGCCTACAGGGGGTGCCAAGGCCTCCCTCTCGGTCCACACCTCTGGAAGGTATTAGGGACCATGTGACCACTTGTCCTCCCCGTGTAAAGGATGAAACTCATACAACGTTAAAGCTAGATGTTATTTAACTTCTGTTCAGCCCTTGTCCATTCTTTAGTCCTAAAACACAGGGACAGCATCGTGATTTCAAAACAGGGAGATATGAATATATTTAATAACGTCACCAAATATCTTTTTAGGACCAAATGTAGTTTTATTTTGAAACAAAAGCAATTAACCCTCATAAAGATACTCATATTCCCCCGCCCTGCCCCGCACCACTATGTAAACTGGGAAATATCAGTTTACTGATGTAGCTAGGGATTTTTGCTAGTAATTAGGGGATGATTTACCCTGAATTCCCAACAAAGTGGCAATAGTAACATTTTCTGAAATAGCCTTTCTTCTTCTTATATGCAATACATGTTCATTATAAAAATACTTTGAAAACTTAGGAAAGTATAAAAAAGTCAGTTTCACCATCTAGAGCTAAACTCCATGTTAAATTTCTGGGATTTTTTTTCTCTTTCCTTTTCTCCCTCCCTCCCTTCCTTCATCCCTTCTTTCCTTCCTTTCTTCCAACAAAAGTGGTGCCATATTGCCTATATAATTTTCTCTCCTGTTGTTTTCACTTATTTATATCATGAAAATCTTCTTAATTCATTGAGGCTGAAAACATGATTTAGATTTTTATTACTTCTTTTTGTTACAGAGTAATAGATTCATTTAGAAAATTTAGATATAATAAATAAGCAAAAAAGAAGTAATTATTGATAAGCTTCTCACTCACATAATCACTCTTGATATTTTCTGTATAACTTTCCAGTTTTTTCATAGATATCTCTATATATGGGATTATATAATAAATATTACTTTATAACCTTCACTTAAATTATTACAGACATCTTTCCAATTCATTAAATCTTTTTTTAACCACGTCATTTTAATGATTAGTTTCTTCTCTTGTTAGAAATATGTGTTGTTTCTAGATTTTGATGTTATAAATAACCCATAATGACCTTCTTTCCACTAAATATTTGTGTACATCTTTGGTTATTTCCTCAGGAAAGACTTCAACAAATGGAATTACTTAGATCAATACATTTTGGTAGCTTCTAATGCATATTACCAAAATGTCCTTCAGAAAGTTTTTACAGGTTTATGCTACTAAGAGAATATGAGTGTGTCCATTTTGCTTTATACTCATTAATATTGGGTATTAGCATTAAAAATTGATAATTGAAAACAAATTTACATTTTTTCTGCTTCTTAGTGAAGTTGTGTATTTTTTCCTGTATTTACTATTACCAGCCAAATTGCCTGTTATGTCCTTGGCCCTCAAAACTTTTAATTAAATGGTGGTAATCTTTTACTTTTTATTTTCATCTTGCTGAAACTAAGAACAGATTATATAATGGATTCATGGAATTTTGAAGATAGACAGGACCATCCTGTGTTTCACTCTCTCAATTACTGATGATTTTACCCAGACCCAGGAAATAGAAGTGACTTTCTCCTATGGTCATACCACCAGTGTATGGCAGTCTGGGCTAAAGATTTCTAGGCTTCTCCCTGTGTAGAATCAGTTCTGTGTATTGTGTTTTAAACCATTATACATACATTCCCTTGGTTAAAGATATTTCCAGAATTTATATTTGGTGATTAATATTTTATGTTGATTTTGGAAACTAAGGAAAGTAAAAGTAATGCAAATAGTACAACTATAGACCCCAAACCATCTAGGGTGATGACAGGTCCTAAAATTTAGGGTACAATAACATCAACCTTGAGAGCTTGTTTATTTTGAACTGATTTTAGGCTTAACAGAAAAGTTGCAAAAATAGTACGTAGTTTATATATACTCCTCATCCAGCTTCCCGAAATGTTAACATGTTACATACTGTAGTACAGTTATCAAAGCTAGGGAATTAACATCAGTATAATACTATCAATATTAATAAAACTTACAGACCTTATTCAAATTTCACCAGTTTTTCCAAAAATACCTTTTTTTCTGTTCCAGGATCCCAAATTGATTTAGTTATTATTTCTCCTAGTCTCCTCCAATCTGTGTTGGTCTTTCATGACCCTGACACTTTTGAAGAGTACTCATCAATTATTTTGTACAACGTTCCTCAAATTGGGTTTGTCTGATACTTTCACACAATTGGAATGAGATTATGCAATTTGGCCAGAATACCACACAGAAATGATATTGCGTCCTTAGTGTATCATATGTTTATGATGTTGGTTTGGCTTATTACTGGTGATGCTGACCTTGATTTAGTTAAGATAGAGTCTACCAGGTCTTTCCCCTGGAAAGTTCCTACTTTTCACTTTGTAGTTAATAAATACTTTCAAACTATGCAAATCCTCTTTCTCCTCACAATTTTGCCCACTAATTTTAATGTCCATCTATGGTCGTGTGAGCTAATTTAAGCAGGAATTTCTCATGTGGATCTTGGGCAAGTTATTGTTAAACCACCTAGGGAGGATCATCTCTGAAGATAGGCAGATTTTGTAAAATTTATTAAACTAATTAGAAACCTGAGTATTTGTTTCCATGTGATAAGAGAGATAAATAGGCAGACAAGGTTTAACCTCATGATGTTAAACTTGTTTGCTTTTTAGGGTGACTAACCAACCTCCATTTGCCTGGGACAGAGGTGAGGGTTCCTGAAACAAGGGACCTTCAGGGCTGCAACTGGGAAAGTCCCAGACAAATGCATTAAGTTGATCACCTTAGCTTTAGAAAGAGCTTGATGCTTTACATATGCATGGAGTGGTTCGATTTGTTTTTGCTGCTTTAATCTCAAGTGTTGACTCCTGCTGGTGCTGATAATCAACACATGTTGGTTGACTTGTCCTGATGTTGGTCTCTGTCTGTGTTTTCATGGATGATTTCTGACTGCTTTGGCAGAAAGGGGAGGATAGAAAGTGCAAGTGGGATTCTTGGCCTTAGCTGCACATCGTAGGCACCTTGGGAAGGGAGGTGGTTAAAAAATATGGCCATCGAGGCCTGCCACAGAACAATTAGAACAGAATTCCTGGGAGAGGAAGCTGGGGTTTGTTAATTTTTAAAAAGTTCTCTGGATGCTTTTCATGTGCAGCTATGATTGAGAATCACTGAACCAAGGGAAGGATGTAAGACCATCCCATAACTGCGTATGGAGCTGAAGATAGTGCTTGTTCTGTTCATGTCTCTGTTCCTGTATTTTCTTTTTTTAAATAAATTTATTTATTTATTTATTTATTTATCTGGGACTGTGTTGGGTCTTCGTTGCCGCATGTGGGCTTTTCTCTAGTTGGGGCGAGCGGGGGCTACTCTTCGTTGCGGTGCGCGGGCTTCTCATTGCGGTAGCTTCTCTTGTTGCAGAGCATGGGCTCTAGGCACACGGGCTTCAGTAGTTGTGGCACGTGGGCTCAGTAGTTGTGGCTCACAGGCTCTAGAGCGCAGGCTCAGTAGTTGTGGCTCACGGGCTTAGTTGCTCCACGGCATGTGGGTTCTTCCCGGACCAGGGCTTGAACCCGTGTCTCCTGCATTGGCAGGCGGATTCTTAACCACTGTGCTTCCAGGGAAGCCCTGTTCCTGTATTTTCAACTGCGTTATATGAAAGAGTTGAAATAAACAGCAAACTCTTTGTAGGCACTTCCTTTAAAAACCTCAGTTGTGAATTTTCACTTTTAAAGCTCCAAATGCAGCAAGATTACTGTTACATTTTATTTTATTTATTTTTATTTTTTAATAAATTTATTTATTTATTTATTTAATTTATTTTTGGCTGTGTTGGGTCTTTGTTGCGGTGCGCGGGCTTCTCATTGCAGTGGCTTCTCTTGTTGCAGAGCACGGGCTCTAGGTGCACGGGCTTCAGTAGTTGTGGCTCGCGGGCTCTAGAGTGCAGGCTCAGTAGTTGTGGCACACGGGCTTAGGCGCTCCGCGGCATGTGGGATCCTCCCGGACCAGGGCTCGAACCTGTGTCCGCTGCATTGGCAGGCGGATTCCCAACCACTGGGCCACCAGGGAAGCCCCTACTGTTACATTTTAAATGTGCACCATGAATAAATTGAGATTTGTCAGGAATCATCAGTAGGCTGGATCTGAAATTTCCCAAGTTGAATTCTAATTGAGCCAAAGTCCTCTAGCTAAGCTTTCTGCCTAAGGCAGTTGGTTGCAGGTGGTTCTTACATCTCTTATCCAAACTCCCACTAAATAAAATCATTTCTATGCTCCATGTTTCTTTCTTTTTTTGAAGTTCATGCTTTGTTTGGAAGATGGTTCCAAGAAATAAAAGTGAGGAAGTGGGGAAATAGAGAAGGGAGGTAGAAAAGCCATCCACAGTGGGAGCTGTATGCTCATTCCTGCTGGGGGAATCTCGGAGAAGCTGTGTGCAAGAAATTCGGAATCACCCCCATTGGGCATGCAAGACTTCCACATTTGTCCACCAACTCCCATGTCCCATTGTGTGAGGGATACCCTCAGAAACTTTTATTTCCATAGCCCTGGTACCTGTCTGTGTGCCAAAGAAAGCTTCAGGCAGAGAAGAGATGCCCATACCTGGGCTTGCTTATTTCTTACTACTTTCTCCCTCTTGCCTCACTGGTCTTTTCTTGAGGAAATTGTCTCCTAGTTTTATTGCACTGTGGTCACTATCACCACAGAAGCAGCAGAGGGCGCCACTCAGAGAGTTTCCTGCTCCTGGAAGCTGAGATGGTGTTTCTTCCAGCATACTTGTGGTTGGTTACATGACTGCTTTGAAGCATTTCTCTTCTTGTCTGGAAAACAGTTCTTTTTTGGGGGTGGGGTGGGGTGGGGGGGTACTCTGGAAGCATCACCTGAGTGGATGGAAATAATTTTGGGACTAGTTATTTTAATAAATTTAAAGATAGTAAGTGGAACCCACTGCCTTATCCTAATTGGTATAAATGTAATGCTGCTCTCAACACTTTACAAGTTAGTGGTGATGATGAGAAATGTGCTTAAGACTTAGATTATATTTTATTCTATTTTGTATCAATTCTACAAAATTCTATTAATTTCTGAAAATACAAGAAGATTCTCCACTACTATTCTCCATTTAAAATTTACTTAATATTGAAAAACTGAGAGTGTCACTGGTTGTTGAATTCCTGAGCTCAGAGTTCACCTGAGGTGATAATAACCACTCTAAAATCAGGGACTTTGTTTTCCCCAGGGCTTATGACAACGGCTCTGTGACCTTGAGATCTCAGCTACACTCCAAGTCAGGGTCTGCCTCCACTCAGAGTCAATTTAATAATACCTTTTGGGGAAAAAATACTAATAAGTATTTCACTGAAGATATATCTTGATTGTTCTTACAATCTTTAATTCTGAAAGATTTTTTAAAAAGGCAGTTCAATTGGTTCTTCAAACTTTTTGGGTCATAGACACCTTTGAAAATGTGGTATATACTCTGGAACCTTTCCTTAGTAAAAATATATATATTCACAAGACTTTGCCTGCAATTCCTGAAGCCCAGCTGCACACCTCCTAGAGAAATCTATAGATCTTATGTTAAGCCTGCTCCTCTACCGCCCCCTACTGGCTTGTCCTCGCCATAGCTGCCACGAAAAGAGATTATTTCTAGGCGGCACCTCTATAAATATTTTTTGTTTTCTTCTCCAGGGCTGATTGACTATAATTTTCATTGCTTCCGGAAGGCCATCCATGAAGTTTTTGAGGTGAGAATGAAAGTGGTGAAATCACGAAAGGTTCAGAATAGGCTGCAGAAGAAAAAAGGAGCCACCCCTAACGGGACACCTAGGGTGCTGCTGTAGGTGAGGTTTCAGGAACATCTTTTGAAATCAGACCTTTCAATGAGGCTGCTGCTCTGTGTTGCACTAAAGGAAGAGGAAGAAGGAGATTGGGACACATGACATATATTTGTTGTAAAAAAAACAAAAATTCCTGCCACCCTCTTGATCTTCTCTTTTTTTAAATAAAGTAAGCACTTTGAAGCAAAAACATATATTAACAATGAAGTGGAATCTACTGTAACTTCATTACACAAATGTAAACTTTTATGGTCTGTAGTCAGAAAAAATCCTGTGTGAGAACTGCCAGGAACTGTATATATTTTGCACTTTTTCATGTTTTTTTTTTTTCCTCATTGAACTAAACTTTGATAAAACAACTTTTCTAGGCTCTTTTCTGTCCTTGGTGTCTAGGACATGCATACCGAGTCCATATCTATAGGGCAGTCAGAAAGTAATCAAAAAGTGAAGCGTTGGCAATGACTTTTTATAAGTTTGGGAATCTTTGCTACCAATTGTTGAGAAAAAACATTTTTCAGTGGAGGAACAGATTGGGGCAGCAAGCTCTAGGAGCAATAAGAACTGTCCCCTGTTTATAACTGATATAAATAGAAATTTTATAGAATAATATTAGCACCAAACTTATCTAAAAATTTCTAATGCCGTGACAGTGCTTCCCTAGTCGACCCTTTTTACAAAACTCTTTACCTCAACACACATCTCTATAATCATTTTATACAGAGAGGTTATTTCTTTTTGCTGCATTACTGTTCTTTAGAACCTTTGGGACCAGATTTCCAAAATGGTGCCGATCAATGGAGAGAAATCAGATTGTCGCTAAATTGCAGGGTTTCTGGAGGCTTTTCTGTACCTGCCACTCAGGCTAAAGTAATAACATCAGAGGTCGCATGGTTTCCCAAATGTAGGTGATTGGCAACTGCAGATTTTAAAATATGTCCTATACAATGTTTGGCCCCTGTGGAATGAGCCTCTTACTGTGCAACATTGCAAACGTTTATTTAGGACCAGTTGTTTGTTTTTTTTTTTTTTTTTTTTTTTTGCATTGCTCCACGACCACAGGCAATATCTCAGTTCTCTGTCACAGAGCTGAATCCTGTTGGGCACATTTGTCACCTCTGACTCCCTCTCACTTGTGACAGTGTGCCTTGTGGACTCTGCCTGTTCCCACCTTATGATTGAACTAGAGCTCGGCTCTCCAGCAGCGTGTTCTGCATGTCTAAACAGCCATCCTGAAAACCTCTAAAGGTCAGTGGAAAAGGATGGCCAGAGGAGGCATTACAGTTAGCTTTGTGTCTGTTTCTATGAAATTCTTCCTCTTATGTTTACTTTAGGCCAACAGCAAGTTAAGAGATTCTAAATCTACCCCCATCCCAAACCATTCCAAGTAGATTATTCTAGATCCATCCCAAGGGTCAGAGCCCTAAGGAAAGCATGTTGGCAGGTATTAGAAAATGTACATATATATATATGTTTTCAGCAGAGCCTCATAGGGAGAGCGATGCTGATCCTAGCAAAAATGCATCAGGTTCCTAAAGCAACTTGTTCTTGAAGCTATCCCACTACTATCTGCAGCTTCTTTCCATCCTCTCCCCTTCCATCCTTTTCCCAAGTCCTATTCCTTTGAGGCTGGTAACTGTAATTTAAGATGGTAGCTGATTGGGGTTTAAGGTTTGAGCCCTCCCAAGGGTCTGTGCATTTTGGAAGGAAATTTCTAAAAATCATGAAGGTGCCCTAACTCCCTTCCTCATGATTCCTACTCAGAAACACAGGTGGGTAGGAAGCCAGGGTTCCAGGGAAGTCTTTTTCCTAATTTCCAGACCTATAACCTGTTAGACCTTTGCCAACATGGTACATGGAAGTTATTCTTATAAATCTATTCTTTAATATTTTTTACACAGTGTTTCTTTTTGGATAAGCAAATAAAGAATCACTTTTCTAAAGTGACTTTATCCTCAAGATAGAGACATTTACCTATCTGGTAAATCACATATTACTTAGGTATATATGTTATTGTAACGAGGTGGAGCTTCCATTTTTAAGCTGGGTATATGATGGGTTTTTGTTAAAATGTGCCTTAAGAGCCTATTACTTCAAGAGCAAATGATTCTTTGGGGGAAAGGCAAAGTTAATGCTATGACATCAGACCCAAGTTCATGATAGTTAGTGCACTCTTTGATTAATGACACACTGATATATAGACTACTGCCTCAAAGCCGTAAGCATGGCAATGACCTCTTAGTTAAAGAGAAATGTAGGAGTTATATCTAAGCATTCAGTTTCTGAAGTCTGTGCTATTGGAATTACAAAATCTCTTCAATTCCTTTTTCATTTTATTTTTGATATGGGGCTTAGCTTACTTGTGTGTGGCCACCTTTTGGTCTCAAATGTAATGCTATAAATATGTATAAATATACAAAATAATGTATAAATACAAAGCCCAAATACATGGCTACAGTGACTGCTCTGGAACATTTTTGCTCATTTTTAAAGGTTGAGAACTTGACCTACAGGTTTCCAGGGCAATTAGAACTTCTATGTAGGGATGAGATTCTGCTTGTGAAATACCATCTTTGGTTATTTTCAGTGATGTAGATTAGTGTGTATGACCAGGGTAGCGTGTTTCTGATGGAATATAAATCAAAAACTGGTTGACATTCACAGACAGTAATGTTTTGTGAACATGATATATTTTGGGCCCTTAAATGTAAAAATGCCTAAAAACACAGCAATATTGTTATATGCGGGTTACATGAAACATACTCGAGAAAAACAGCTGAATTGTCTTGATTATTAAAGTATGGTATGCATTCAACTTATGTGGACTGGATGTAATTTGTAATCAAGTATAGTATTTAGTATTATGTTTTACTTTAAGCAGTACATCATTTATAACCATTGTTAAAGCATTCCTTTCAAGAACGTTAGCTGCCCATTTAAAAGCGTGTATCATACGCTCCTGATTTGGTAACACTCTCATTTTATTTCAGGCATATTCGTAACTAATCTTTCTGGGAGCGGAATGGTCTCTTTGGTGAAAAGAAAGCACGGTCTTTCATGTTTGTGAGGTTGTTTACTGTATACATGCATATCACTGCTGGGTTCCTTTAGATAAATGTGTTTGTCCTAATTAACCAGCTGTCGCTTTATGAAAATGAGGATAAATTGATCTATTTAAGTTGGATTTACATTTTTATTTATTTTTTTAAACACTCGTATCTCTCCATATTTTTGATGGGGACATGCCTGTTTTGGCTGTAGAACTTATTGCAGTAAACTTCAGATATTCTTGCTGCTCTGGCACTAATCCCTAGCCATTTGAAAATTCTTTTCCTAACAGTCCACCTTTTGATTCTTACTTGCTTAGTGAGATTCCACCGTATAATGACTTTTACAGATCCCCTCAGAGTTCTCAGAGAGGGCTAGCATTAGATGTTATATATGAAATCCTGTTTCTGATGGGAAAATCTGAACTGAAATAATTACTTCCAGACCTCCCTGGTGGCGCAGTGGTTAAAACCCGCCTGCCAATGCAGGGGACACGGGTTCAATCCCTGGTCCGGGAAGATCCCACATGCCACAGAGCAACTAAGCCCGTGCGTCACAACTACTGAGCCTGTGCTCTAGAACCCGCGAGCCACAACTACTGAGTCTGCGTGCCACAACTACTGAAGCCCGCATGCCTAGAGCCCGTGCTCCGCAACAAGAGGAGCCACTGCAATGAGAGACCTGAGCACTGCAAGGAAGAGTAGCCCCTGCTCTCTGCAACTAGAGAAAGCCCGCACGCAGCAATGAAGACCCAGTGCAACCAAAAAAAAAAAATTATTTCCAAGTTTTTTTTTTTTTTTTTTTTTGGCTGCGTTGTATGGCATATGGGATCTTAGTTCCCTGACCAGGGATTGAACCCATGCCCCATGCAGTGGAAGTTCAGTGTCCTAACCACTGGACCGCCAGGGAATTCCCCAAGATTTTTAATCAGTGGTGATGTTGAGTTTAGGGGAAAGAAAATGTCATTAAAAGCATTATTTAATACTAACAGATGTTGAGTGCATACGATATGCCATGCGCTGCTCTTAAATGCTTTTACATAATTATCCCCATAAACCCAAGAGGTAGGTACTATTATCACTCCTGTTTTACAGAGGAGGCAGCTGTAAAAGATAAAATGAAAATAACTTGAGATCATATCACTAGCAAGATACGAGGCCTGGAGTTGGACCTAAGAGTCCACCCTGTCAACTACTGCTCTAAGTAGCCTCACCAAATGTCCCTTAAAATTCCCTCCTTTCATGACTAGGAAGAGGGAGACTTGAAGTTCAGAGTTTCTGCTGCATGGGCTTATGAAGGCTGACATGCTGAGGTGTTTAAAATACCTTTTCTTACATAAGAATCAATAGGGGGGTGCTTCCCTGGTGGTGCAGTGGTTGAGAGTCTGCCTGCTGGTGCAGGGGACATGGGTTCGAGCCCTGGTCTGGGAGGATCCCACATGCCGCAGAGCAACTGGGCCCGTGAGCCACAATTACTGAGCCTGCGCGTCTGGAGCCTGTGCTCCGCAACAAGAGAGGCCGAGATAGTGAGAGGCTCGTGCACCGCGATGAAGAGTGGCCCCCGCTCGCCGCAACTAGAGAAAGCCCTCGCACAGAAACAAAGACCCAACATAGCCAAAAATAAATAAATAAATTAAAAAAAAAGAAAAGAATCAATAGGAGCAGTCTGCTAATGTGCTTCACCTGGAGGAGAAACTCAACAAAGATTATGCTGTTTTTCTTCCTAATCCATTAAATAACTCGTGCCAAAAATAATATTAACAGCATTTAAATATCCGAAAATTTAAATACCTTTTATAGCCATTTGATTTTCTTTTTTTTTTTCTTCTTCTTTGGCTCCGCTGCCAGGTTTGCGGGATCCCCAACCAGGACTTGAACCTGGGCCATGGCAGTGAAAGCACCGAGTCCTAACCACTGGACCGCCAGGGAATTCCCCAAGCCATCTGATTTTCTGAGAAGCAATAGTATATCAAACTGTAAGAAAATCAAGAGAGAATAAGCCTTTGATCTTAGCTATATTCAACCTTTACCTTGAGTTTTTAGTATACGTAACAATAACTTAAAACACTGATCTGGATTAAAATTCTATAAGATACATTTCAATCCTAATCCTTCAAACCTATATTTAAAATTGCCGCTAGCATACCTTTGTTGGACTCTCCTATAAGAGGTGCCTCAGATCTAACATGTCCCACATGGAACCGGCTTCTTTCTTGCTAAATCTTCTCTCCCTGTGATGGCGTGACCACCCTCCCTAGGGTCCCTGCCAGAAACTTGGGTCTCTTTTTTTTTTTTCTTTTCTGCAGAAAGCTTTATTGTTTCCATTTTGGTCCAAGGCTTGAGAGAGGGCTCCAGGGTGATTAAAAAGCTGCCTAGGGCTTCCCTGGTGGCGCAGTGGTTAAGAATCCGCCTGCCAATGCAGAGGACACAGGTTCAAGCCCTGGTCTGGAAAGATCCCACATGTTGCAGAGCAGCTAAGACCATGCGCCACAGCTACTGAGCCTGCGCACCTAGAGCCCGTGCTCCGCAACAGGAGAAGCCACCGCAATGAGAAGCCCGCGCACCGCAACGAAGAGTAGCCCCCGCTCGCCACAACTAGAGAAAGCCCACGAGCAGCGATGAAGACCCAATGCAGCCAAAAATAAATAAAATAAATTTTTAAAAAATATTAAAAAAAAAAAAAAGCTGCCTAGCGGATGCAGAGAGGGACTTCAGGCAGAAGCCCTGACACCAGAGGGGCTCCTCAAAGGCTGCTGGGCTCCGGAGGCTCCTAGTCGTGCTGGAGGGTGAGCCTTTCGAAGAGAGACTCGCCCAGGCCAGCCTGCGGACCAGCCAGCCTGCGGAGATTGGGCAGGTGGTCACCCATCCTCTTGATGAGTTTCACCTGCTCATCCAGGAAGTGGCTCTCCAGGAAGTCACAGAGGTGGGGGTCTGCATGGGCAGAACCCAGAGCACGCAGATCCAAAAGTGCCTGGGTCTGGTTCTTTTCCATGAGAATGGTGGCTTCCATTGTGTCCTGGGTTTTACCCCCCTCATCCTGGTGAGTATTCTACAAGTCCTGGAAGAGGGCGCGACCATCGCACTGGTTTTGCATTTTTAAGAGATGCTGTGCACCCTCGCGCTTCTCCTCGGCCAGTTCGTGGAAACAGTGGCCCACGCCCTCCAGAGCCACATCGTCGCCATGGAAATAGAATGCCATAGAGAGGTAGGTGCGGGAGTCCCACAGATGCATGTTGACCGGGCAGTTGCTGACGGCCTCCACCTTGGTAGAACAGTTCTTTTTTTTTTTTATTAGGGTATAGTTGTTTTACAATGTTGTGTTAGTTTCTACTGTACAGTGAAGTGGAGTTCCCTGTGTTGGTAGAACAATTCTGACGAATCTGGGAGCTCATGGTTGATCGGTAATAAGGAGCTAAGCTCAAAAAATGGTGTTGGCTCGTCCCGGAGGCCAAGGATAGCTGAGTGGCTGATTCCAAAGGCTGCGACTGGAAAAAAAAGGTTGGAGGCTGGTGGGAGGCTGGAGCAAGGGGCGTCCCTGGGTCTGTTCTGTCCAAACACTGTCAAAGCAAGAGACAGATCTGCGGGACAGTGGAGCACACTGCATGGATCTCATTCTTTTTTTTTTTTAATTTACTTTATTTATTTTTATCTTTGGCTGCGTTGGGTCTTCGTTGTGGTGCGCGGGCTTCTCATTGCAGTGGCTTCTCCTATGGTGGAGCACGGCGTGCAGGCTCAGTATTTGTGGCTCACGGGCCCAGCCGCTCCGTGGCATGTGGGATCTTCCCAGACCAGGGCTCGAACCCGCGTCCCCTGCATTGGCAGGCGGATTCTCAACCACTGCGCCACTAGGGAAGCCCTGGATCTCGTTCTTGACTCTTCCCTCCTACTCACCTCCTCCAAGCAATCACCCGGTTCCTTCAGCTCAGCCTTACAAAGGTCTATTGAATCTCTGCTCTCCACCTCCCCTCCACTCTCCTGGTCTAGGCCACCTTCTCCTCGTATCTGAATCTCAGTGGCCTCTTAACTAGTATCCCTCTGCCTCGGCCATCCATCCGTTCCATTCTGCACACAAGACCCAGAGTGACCATCTAAACCTCACTTCTGACCACATCATTGCTTGCTTGACACCTTCATAGGTTTCCACTACAGGTATCAGTCAAACTCCTCAAAAAACTTTGCAAGACCCTGCCTGCCCAGTCCCGACCCCCTTCTCCAGCCTTGGTTCATTCTCCCTCAACAGCGCTGGACCAGTAGCACATTCCTTTCTTTATAAGCCATTTTCTGAGTTAAATTATAATTTTCTTTCATTCAACAGTTATTGATAGGATATTTATTATATGCCAGACCTTGTGCTAGTAAAATAGCACAAAGACAGACACTGAAGATGGAAGGATTTTAATATCTAAAAATAATAGACAATAAACTAGTTTTAGATAGGCCCTGTGGATGTTAGTTTTTGTAACCACAGCTGTATAGGATCTTACCACTCTCCAGCAAAGACCATGGAGAGTCATAACAAGCATCTGAAAAGTTGAGTTGTTCTACCAAGAGCAGATCAATTTAATGTATTATTAATTTACTGTAACTAAATACAAGAGGTAGGCTGTGAAAGTAGAAATGTTTATTGAAGTAGTGCCTTTCCCTGTAATTAAGAGAAGAGGTGAATTATCTTAAAAATGTGTTTTAAGTGTTACTTTAATGTTCAGACTTTTCTAACTTAATCCATATATGAAGTCAATATCATTTCCAAAATTAGATTTAATAAAAAGTTTATTTAAAAAAATTTTTTTAACATCTTTATTGGAGTATAATTGCTCTACAATGGTGTGTTAGTTTCTGCTTTATAACAAAGTGAATCAGCTATACATATACATATATCCCCATATCTCTTCCCTCTTGTGTCTCCCTCCCTCCCACCCTCCCTATCCCACCCCTCTAGATGGTCACAAAGCACGGAGCTGATCTCCTTGTCCTATGCAGCTGCTTCCCACTAGCTATCTATTTTACATTTGGTAGTATATATATGTCCATGCTGCTCTCTCACTTCGTCCCAGCTTACCCTTCCCCCTCCCTGTGTCCTCAAGTCCATTCTCTACGTCTGCGTCTTTATTCCTGTCCTGCCCCTAGGTTCTTCAGAACCATTTTTAAAAAGTTTATTTTACTGTTACTCCTCTTTTCCATCTGTTTGTACCAGGAACTCTGAGTGCTGTCCAAGGTAGATGTTTATATTCTCTTACTAAGTTGATATGAAGAACAGTGGAAGATGTGAAGAGAATCTGATGGTAGGAAATAGGGCTAATGCAGAGCTTTTTAAAAAGTCATTTAGAATTTTGAAAGGTTGGATGATATTTCTTTAGTGAGGGTTTTTTTTTTTTTTTTTCCTGGCTGCACCATGTGGCATGTGGAACTTCCCTGACCAGGGATTGAACCTGTGCCCCCTGCAGTGAAAGTGTGGAGTCCTAACCACTGGACCACCAGGGAAGTCCAGATGATATCTTTAAAGGTGTCAAATTTGGCCTGGCAGGTGCTCCAAAAGATCTACCTTTATCAAAAATTCAAGTTCAGTTCAGGCAGGGATTATATTTCAGTTGTACCGTCAGTATCTTTGCAGTTTTTTATAATTGTCAGGGTAAAGTGAAAATATAGGCTTTAATGGTCCCTATTATCATTTAAAAAATACTTCAGATTATATCATGTTATTCCAAGGAGCAATTCAATTTCATGAAAACAAATAAATTTAGGGAATTCCCTGGCAGTCCAGTGGTTGGGACTCCGAGTTCTCACTGCACAGGGCCCAGGTTTGATCCCTGGTCTGGGAACTAAGATCCCACAAGCCATGTGGGGTGGCCAAAAAAAAAAAAAAAAACAAATAAATTTAAATTTATATTATATATAAAATAAGTAAAATGATTAAAAATAAGTGTATAAATAAAACAAGTAAATAAAAAAGAAAATCCGAAACAAGATCTTTAATCCAGTAAATACCAGTCAATAGTCTTTCTTTATAGAATGTTACATTTTTTAGCTTCAATAAATGATTTACACTTAAAGCTGAGATGGAGTCTGGTCCTCGGTATTCAATATTGAAAAGGCAAACAATCTTAAAAAGCAGAATGGGGGGCGGTGGGATGAATTTGGGAGATTGGGGTTGACATATATACACTATTTTTTTTTTCCCTCAAAAATTTCAATTTATTTTTAGGTAACACTTGTGGAAAAAGAGATAGACAAGAATATTCACTTTTTATGGTCAGTGTTTTGTTTTGTTTTAAATTCGGGTATAGTTGTTCTACAATGTTGTGTTAGTTTCTACTGTACAGTGAAGTAGAGTTCCCTGTGCTATACAGCAGGTTCTTATTAGTTATCTATTTTATACATATTAGTGTACATATGGGGATTGACATATGTACACTACTGATACTATGTATAAAGTAGATAACTAATGAGAACCTGCTATAGAGCACAGGGAACTCTACTCAATACTCTGTGGTGACCTAAATGGGAAGGAAATCCTAAAAAGAGGGGGTAATGTATACATATTGCTGACTCACCTTGCTGTACAGCAGAAACTAATATAACATTATAAAGCAACTATACGCCAATAAAAATTTTAAAAAACAAAACAAAACAGAATGACCATGTGAACTCATACCCAAAGCAATGTTTGAATGGATGCTTAAAACTGCCCTGGGACAGAACTGCAGGAGTCAACCCTTTATGAAGTCCATTTTTAAATTTTTGTTGTGAGTCACAATAAATACAATTCACAATGCAAACTATTATACCCTCATGCTTACAAATCTTACTTTAAAAAAAAATCTCATGAAGTACTATTCTTTCTACATGCAATGCATTCTAGTATTTTTCTCTTTCATTTCCTTTATAAAAAAATCTCACAATCCACTAATGGGTGATGACCTGCAATTTGTAAGCACTGCTAGAGGGAACCCACTGGCCAGATCAGAGATACCTGAGGATTTTTTTTCTAACCTAAAAGATTTTCCTGCTCTCTGTGTTAATTTTAAGATCTTACCAAACAGGGAAATTCTGAGGAAGCTCTTGAATTTTTCTTTCATTTGATCAGGGCTTTCTGCTGTGTTGACCAGAGCAGTTTCACTTTTCACTGCCATCCCTTGGATGTTTTTGTATGTTGGGTTGTCGTCCGGGGGCTGCAGTCTCTAGAGGATCATCTTTTACTATAGACTCTATCCTTGACTATAGTAAATAATTAACTTGGAGTTTAGTGATTCATGAGTTCATATTTAACTTCTAAGGGGTCCTTTTTTGATTCAGATGACATCGGTCTTATCCAGCATCAAGAATCCATGAGTTTTGCCCTTTTGTGCTCTTTTGACACTCCCAAGAACCAGGTGGACAAGGCCCTTTCCCATGAAAGGGACCTGATCTAGCTCCCTCCACTCAGGATGGGGGTGGGGGAAGGGGAACATTAACTAGTGTCCAGCTGCCTAAGGCCTTGACCTCCCTGCTTTCTTAATCTGTACTAATAAGCTGCTGGGGCAAGGGGGCTCTTTCTAGTCCCCTAGAACTGAGAGTCAGAATACTAAGGCCCTTTCCCTGAATGGCCAAGTACAGTAGAGCAGTTAAGACCTAGGCTCTCCCATGCTAACCCTCCCCATCACTGTGGAGAATTCCATTCCTATAAGCTATTTCTGTTATGCTTCTGGTTTCCATGATTGCCTAAGTCCCTTTGGCTGCTGCCAATTCTCTCTGCCTCTGGCCGGTGGCTAGCTCACCCCTGCAGTGTTCCACCTTCACCAACTAGATTGTAACCAGGAACTAACTCCAGACTCTCCCAGACCCCTATAAGGTGGTCTTGGTAACAGGCTTTCACTGCCCCTCCATGGGAAGCAACCAGTAAAGGCGCTGACAGGGAGAGACCAGGCCTGGATGTCTTTCCAGATTGGCGGAAGAGGAAGGAAATCAGGTTTATAATGTGCAAGAAATACAGCCACCAATTCACGTTATACTGTTTCATTTAATGCTCCAGGCCAGTGTTTCTCAAAGTTACTTGATCTTAAGCATCATCTAGGGTGCTTAAAGATGCAAATTCCCATCTCTACCCCAGTCTTCTGGAATGGGAATCTCTGGGCAGAGGTCTGTCTGGGAATCTGTATTTTAAAACAAGCACCTAGGCAATTCTTACAATTTGGGAGACATTGTTTGGCCTGTAGTTGTTGGCAATGAATCTTTATTGTGGCTATAGTTATGTGGAGCTACACATGTGATATAATTGTATAGAACTACATACACACAAACGCAAATCAGTACTTGTATAACTGGTGAAGTCTGAGTAAGTTCTATGCATTGTACCAATGTCAATTTCCTGCTTTTGACATTGTATTATATATATGTAAGATCTTAACATGGGGGAGGCTTCACGAAGGATGTTTGGGACTTCCCTGTATATTCTTTTGTTGTTTCCTGTGCATTTATAATAGTTCCAAAATTTAAAAAAAAATTTTAAGTCAAAAAAAAAAAAAGGGACTAGGAAGAGAAATGGTGAAGGAGTAGGATTGGAATCACCTGGAGGAGATTTTGTCGCTCCTCCATAAACGTACACACACATGGACACATATGTACACACACACATATGCCTCAAGCATTGGTGTCCTTTTCCAACTTGATTTATGTAGCTTTCAAAGTCTACATTAGGTAATCTGCAATTTGAATGTAGAACTTTTATGGATGTAAATGAAACAATTTAAAAGTTTATTTAAACCATCTATTCATTTAGATATTTAAATACTTGCATTTAATATCAAAAATTATACAAATGGTATTAATTTAGAAAAGTTACTTTTTCTTCACTCGAATAATTTTAGTCAAATTCTTCACAGGGATCTTCTACAGCAGGGTCTCTCTCATCACTGGAACAACATTTTGAGTCATCTAACAGTTCCCTTCTAGTTATTTAAGATAGAACAGGTATTGAATTGAGTAGGATGCTGTCAGTGGAGATTTTACTGCATCTCAGGAACAATTTGTTAAACATTGGGACAAGTGTTTTTTTTCCCTTACATATTCACAATCTCCACAAATAGGTCTTGTATTCCTCTTTCTAATACCTTTGTAAGAAGCTTACTAATTATGATCTCCAATGCTTGTTCTCCGTGGTCATAACCTCAGGAATAATTAATAAATGTTTTCACCGTTTCCCCCGTATTTTGCTAGCTGACCTTTATAAGATAGAACACTGCCATCACTTGAGGTCCTTTCAAGAGATAGTGTCTTCCTGAAGAGTACTTTGTTCAAAAAGGACAAAGTAAAGAAAAAAATATAAGGCAACTCTCTTTTCTGAAGAACAATATTTTGGGGAGAAATTTGCTTTCTATCCTGGCATGTATGGTGTATACTTCCATTTAAGAACATCTGCACCTAAAGCCCACTTCAACTTCTGGGGAAGTCAGACTGGCCCAGCTATTTTTTCACAAGATGCCATAAGGCAGACGGAGTATGGCATACCTGCAACTTTCTGGTTATTTTGTACTAAAAGAATACATCGTGGGGAAGGCCAGGACCACTTTTTAGAAGTGGATGACTTGGTTATTATTCAAAATTTGCCTATAATTGTAACATGAATTTTAATGGGAAGCAGGTAGGGTTGTTTGCTCTAAAGACGTTAATAATATTGTCTAAATGCTCTGTGGCTGCAGAATTACTCTGAGTCCCATAATTCCTGTGCACCCTGAGCATTGTGTGTGTTTTGCACATCTATGAACTATTATTTTTTGAAAGTTTGTGGATGCTATAGTGGTAAATAAAATACAAGTTTGCTTAAAAGTATTCAACTCATAGTATTTTTTGTCGTTTTGCAATTTCCCAATAAATAGAAACCAAAACTTCTGTGAAGGTCGGGAGCAGAGTTCTAAGCTATTCTGGCTGGTTTGTAGCTGACCGAGTGTCATCCATCAGCAAGTGGCTAAAAGGGGTCCAGAGAATGACAAATCGGGGTGACAGGATATGGGGACACAAGAAAAAAAGGCACAGAGTGGCAGAGGGACAGTGCCTGAAGAGCTATTAGGAGAGGACTCGGTGCGAGAGAGAAGACGCAGCTGTGTAGGACTCTCTTCTGGCCCATCATGAAGTACCTTTCTTTCACCCATGAACACCAGTTTTATCTTAGTTGCAGGTGTTTCCTTTAGAGCTAAGTTTAGCAAATGAAAGATCTCATGTCAAACTCATTGGTTCATCAGAACTAAGGAGTAAGGAATATAATGAGTATTGTCATTTCTGTTGCTAATTTTAAAAGCACCTTTATTTTGGAAAAAAAAAACAACAAAGAAATGCAATCCATGCAAATAAAGCAAAAGCACAATACTAAGCAGTTTTCCTTTTCCTCATCCCTACTACCAAGAGCTGTAATTTGGGAGGAGATGTCAGATAATTCAAAGCTATGGTAGCAAATTAGGTTTCCAAGAAAAGACATCATTTTTAAGAAAGCCACAATAAAAATCATTTTAATAATGTTGCAAACAACTATTAAGTACTGTGTTTAGAAAATGCTTCTTTGCTTATTAACGGGGAAAATCTTTTAAAATGAGGTACGGGTCATCTGGTGGAAGAAATCCACTGCACTAGTATTGTAAGCACTCCACTGGTTTCAAGTATACTCACTTGATATCTCTCCATAATATTTTTTCTGGAATATAGTATTAGCAAATTGTTCACATAGAATGAGCAGGGAAGACATTATCTCGACTATAGCAGAAATTGAGAAAGAAGAAATGAAGAGGCAGTTTCTCTCCTGGATCTCTCAGCTGGCCACTAGATGGTAGACAAAAGCAAAGCTATTAGACCTGCAATGCAGTAAGGCGAGGCATGAAAAAAACAAAGAACTCCTTCCTGGCGGACATTTTTGTTTAGGTAACCAGAGTTTAAACTTGTGCCCCTGATAATAACCAACATCTCCTAACATTAATACCAGCCAGCAAATTAGTACCGTTTTTCTCATTAACCATTACAAAGGGGAAATCTTGGGGGGGAAAAAAAAACAGTAGGAAAAACTATGGCAGCGTTATTTTTGATTTTTTTTAATGAAAAATCAAAACCTCATGAAATATTCTAAGTAATTAATATTTACAATAAAGTCCATACATGGCTTTCCGAGGTGTTTTTTATTTTGAATTACACTCTAGGAAGACACTGATATAAAATTTATCAATTCAAACTGTTAAAAAAACAGAATTCAACTGAGTTAAAGATCTAATTGTGGGGCTTCCCTGGTGGCGCAGTGGTTAAGAATCCACCTGCCAATGCAGGGGACCCGGGTTCAAGCCCTGGTCCAGGAAGATCCCACATGCCACAGAGCAGCTAAGCCTGTGCGCCACAACTACTGAGCCCTCATGCCACAACTACTGAAGCCCGTGCACCTAGAGCCCGTGCTCTGCAACAAGAGAAGCCACCACAATGAGAAGCCCGTGCACCACAATGAAGACCCAACGCGGCCAAAAATAAAAATAAATAAAATAAATTTAAAAATAAATAAAATGAAAGAGAAGCAAAATGTCCCCATCTCTCTGTAGAGGGAGAAAAGGAGAGCTCAGAGGGCTATTGCTTCCAGAGCTTGACTGATGGACTTGGAGGCTGAATAACCAAAGGGGTTCCTAGTGCTTCCAGAATGCTGTTTCCTCAGCTATGAGGTTGAAACCCAGCAGGACCCTGTGGGGCCCTCCCAGGTACAAAAGCCTTTCTGTGTACCCTCACCACATTCTTTTTTGTAGGAAAGAGGCTTCAGCCTCCTATACTTTCCCTGAGTCCCAAAGGGCAGATTCCAGCAGTTACTAATTAGGGAAGTGAGGGAATGCAGAAACAAAGGAAAAGCAGTCAAAAATAATAGTGCAGTGATTAAAACAGAGCCTTAGTTCCTCCTCAAGGGATATACATAACAATCTGATACAGATCTTTGAGTTGTTCTGCAGGAACTAAGGCCCCCATCCAGGTGGAGGATGGCAACTACAGAGACCCCAGACTGGTGGGAACCAGGTTAATGATTGAGATCCCAAGAACACCACCCTGTTACCTCCCCACCAACCAATCACAAGAAAGTCACACACCCTACACCCCTCACCCCAAATGTTGCCTTTAAAAACTCCTCCCTGAAAACCATCAGGGAGTTTGGGTCTTTTGAGCACAAGCCGCCCGTTCTCCTTGCTTGGCCCTGCAATAAACATTTCTCTGCTCCAAACTTCAATGTTTTGGCTTGTTTGGCCTCACTGTGCATCCAGCGCACGAACTTGTTATCGGTAACAACAGTACCTGCTTCATAAGCCTCTCCATTGTGAGGCCTATTGCACGAATGCTGGCTTTTGCAGAGCTGTGGTACAGAGAGCGTGTCAAGTGTTAGACAATTTGAAGATTCAACACAAAGAATGAGTGAACGAAGCAGCACACTGGGGTTCCGTTTTGGATGCATATATGTGCCAATCAGTTTACCAGTTTACTTTTCAGAAAACAACATCACGGAATGTTTTAAAAGATACTATCTAGTTTTATTTTTGATATCCTCCACCTCCTACCCACACCTCTTCCAAATTTCACTCTTTACAAAGGGTTGCTGATACAATCAGATATCAAGAACTCAATTCACTTTATTTTATTTTTTTAAAATAAATAAATACATTTATTTATTTATTTGGCTGCATTGGGTCTTCATTGCTGTGCGCGGGCTTTCTCTAGTTGCGGCGACCGGGGGCTACTCTTTGTTGCGGTGCGGGGGCTGCTCATTGTGGTGGCTTCTTTTGTGGCGGTGTGTGGGCTTCTCATTGTGGTGGCTTCTCTTGTTGCGGAGCACAGGCTCTAGGCACGCAGGCTTCAGTAGTTGTGGCACAGGGGCTCAGTAGTTGTGGCTCGCAGGCTCTAGTGCACAGGCTCAGTAGTTGTGGCTCATGGGCTTCGTTGCTCCACGGCATGTGGGATCTTCCTGGACCAGGGCTCGAACCGTGTTCCCTTCATTGGCAGGTGGATTCTTAACCACTGCACCACCAGGGAAGCCCTCAATTCACTTTAGATTCTTAATTTTAACAATAGAAAATATAGGAAGGAAAATAATTTTCCCTCTACCCTTATGAGTTCTTGGCTGAAACCCCTTGTAATACACAGATGAACAAAAGAAAAACAAGCCAAGTAACTCCCTGATTTGGCCCAAGTCACCACCTTAAATACTATCTTCAGCTAAAGACAAAAGAAAGCTGTAGGGGGATTGGAGGGAGGCCAGTTATGGGAGGTTATAGGAAAAGCACTTAAACAAGGGTAAAGATTATTTTGCAGATTTGTCAGTGCCTTCTCCATTGGGACTCTCTTGTGATTTAGAGTCAACCTTCCTTCTCTTTAGAGAGAGGGAGACGCTAACAAACGTAAATTTCGCCTAGAAAAGGGTAATTTCTACTGTTTTCAGAGATTCTCTTGAGCCTGCTCTTTCTCAAAAATAATCAGCTCAAAATAATCCTTATGCCAAAGAGGCATATTTTGAAGTGGCATATTCTGCTGCCTTTCAAAAAGAAAGTTTTCTACTTTTACATAACAAAATGAAACTTGCCCAACCTGATTAACCCTCTTCATCACACCTAGACTTCTTTCCTTCCCTCTTCATCCTCCTCACCATCCCAATCTCCCCTCTTTTCCTAAGTCTTTGCTCCTCTTTTAAGTCTTCAAAACCCCCAGTCCTGTCCTCTTTTTCTCAATCCCACTCTTTCCGCAATGAAGCCTGAAGTGTGTTCTTTAAGGATATACCTTTCATATTTGTATGCTTTCCCCGATTCAGTTCTTTTTTTTTACTCTCCCCAAATGCTTAAGTGCCTTGCACCTAAACACATTTGTCTAAAAAAGAATCCTTATAAAACCCTACTCAATCCCTTATCACTGGATTTTATCTTCCCGATTTAACTGTTTCCACTCCAAAACAACTATTGATCTAAAAACAAAGCACTTGGCAGGCGCCGGGCCGGGGCGGCTCTGAACCCGGTGTCAAGGGCCCGGGCCCGGACCCAGCCCGCCGCGAGCAGGGCCGGAGCGCTTCCGGCCGCGCCGCTCCGCGGGGAGCTCCGCGAGCGCCTGGGGACGTCGGATGGGCCCGGCGGAAGGTCGGCCTCCGGGAGGCCCGGGGTGAGAGGAAGACCACCTGGGCGCTGCTCGCTCTTTCAGATCCCGGAGCGGGCTTCCCGGGGCCGGCGAAGTGGGCGCCGCCCTCCCGCCACGAAGCGACTGCCACGTCAGGACAACTTCACAAAACCGGGGAGAGGGCGGGTGACGCAGGCCGGGCGGCCGCGGCAGGGTTGGACCCGCGGCCAGACGAGGAGGCTGACCTCCAGCCCAGGCCCCCGCTTCAGCAACACCCGGGCCGGCGCCGGCGCCTGCCCAGCCCTCAGGGAGGCGGGGGAGCAGCGGAGGAGGCGGCGCTACCGCGGAGCCCGCGCCACTGCGGAGCCCGCGCCTCGCCTGCGCCCTCCCGCCCCGCCGGCAGTCCTGGCCAGGGCTAGGCGGCGTCCCCGGAGGTTCCTGGGCCACGGCCGGTCGGTCCGAGCCGCACTGAGACCCGGGTGGCAGCGGCGCGGAGAGGTGGCGGCAGCGGCGGCGGCGGCTGGCCGGGAGGCCGGAGCCGGGACAGCTACCCGCCATGGAGACCCGCTACAACCTGAAGAGTCCGGGTGAGCGGGGCTGCGGGCTGGGCGCGGTGCCGCACTGTGGGAGGGAGGGAGGAGTGACCCCGAACTCCAGGGCCCCGCGCCGTCGTCCCCTCGCGTCGGCCGCCGCTCGCGGCCCCGCTCCCGGTTTCGCGCTCTACGCGAGCCCGCCGCCTGCCGGGCTGGTGCAGGCCGCGCAGCAGGGCTGCCGAGCGGGCACCAAACCTGGGGACTCCCCTCGGCACCGCGACTGCCCTGCCCTCATTTTCGCCGCGTAGAGCTGGGTTATCAACTCATCCCCGAGCACAGGTGTAAAGGTGATGGCCCTGGGTAATAGTGATCATCAGCCCCTCGCCCTACCTGCGCCCTGAACACCGTCGTTAGCCCTTCTCCGTCGCCGCCACCGGACTTTTATTAGCTGCTTGACCCACTCGCTTTTGAGGATTTAGTTTAAACGTTCTGTTTGCAGCATTTGGGGCGAATAGAATTACAGACATAAGGGAAATGTTCTGGACTATACCAGTTAACCCAAAAGCTACGAAAACTAGTTGAGCCGTGTACTTTAGAGCTAACCATGATTTTTGCCATACTGACTAGTATGATGTATGTCTATGTTCAGTCATAGAAACTTCTCTTTCTGTATTTAATGCCCGTGCTTCATTCACAGAAGCAGCCAAACAATCCTAGCCTCAAATTCTTTTCTGATGTATCATAAAGATGCACGAAAAGTAAGCGGCCCTGTCAGATTAAGACAGGCTTGAAACGAATCTTTGTGTTCTATAAATAGTATTCGATCTGTACCTTGATAAATTTGTTAGGAGGGAGAAGCTCCACACTTAAGCTCTAAATGATAATCCTAGGATGTTAGTGATGGTTTGACCAACCCTTGCTAGTTCTTTTTTTTTTTTTTCTTCCAAAGAAGCAATTTCTTAGTAAGAATCAGCAAGATTAGCATGCTCATGGAAAGAGCTAATTGTGAATCCTTGATTTTAAATAACTTAAAAACGTTCAAAGAATCCAGAGAAGCCTGAGGATACTGATTGAACAGAGCTTTGTTAGCCAGATTGCTGTCAGGCTAAGAAACGTTCTTAGGTAACTAAGTTTAAAGAATTGGTCATAACATTTGGGGAGGCAAAGACTTTAAAAAAAATCTGGCAAAGGCCATGGGCTCTCCAAGAAATACATTTATAGGATTCAATTTCAGTGGATTCACAATCGCTGCCCCCAGCCCATCTCCTAAGAACACCAGGAAAAAAAAAAAAAAAGGAGATCAAAGAGAAAGAGGGAAAGAAAAGCTTAGTTTTAAGATTAGATGATAGAATGACTAGATTGTTAAGATTGTGCTAGATTTTAATAAAACTATGTGGGTAAAACGTAGGGTGACTCCTTGGTCACATGGTATCAAGTTCCTTGAGACAGCTGAGGTACTTAGTGGAATGTCCAGAGAATAATGAAAATGTGAGTAATAGTACAATTTGGAATGGAGGATTGGTGGGTCCCAAGAGATTGTTGTCAGAGGACCTTGCTCAATTTTGTTAGGTTATCATACCTGAGATTGTGGTAAGCATTTAAAATTCTCCAGAATGTTGTATGTTTCTATACTATATGACCTACTTGTCATCTGGCTGAACTTGGGTAGACATGCTTCTACTGTGTAATAAATTGCTTCCCCTTTTTGGTTTCATTTCCTCAAAGGTAGTGCTGCTGTTCTAAAAATGAAAAAAATTTTCAAAACCTTTTTTGGTCATTGTACAGATTATTTAGAGTTCAGGGAAAAGGTAAATTAGATGAGCTATGGGACTTATTGAATAAGTGCAGGAGGCATAGTGAAAATGTTTCCTTCCTTTGTTTTATTCTGTCTTGTAATATTTCGTAGGGTAATGCATGTGTGAAAGGAAGTGGTCAAAAACACTGCACAATGTAAGAGATATAACACTTTTTCTCTCTATCTAATGTGGAGTTGTCTTAGAGGTATGGATGGGCCAATTAAGTTAAGATAGTACAAATAACTGGTTAAAGGCCAGTGTGTTAGCATATGGATAGTAAATTTGTTCATTTTATAGATGGGAAAACATATCTTTTTACGATCTTTCTGGAATGGACCTCTGGCTGTGTGCAGAGCTCTGTGTGGAACCACTTCATAAGCCTCTGGCTAGTGTATCAGTACTTGCCTCTGCATCAGGCTCCCTGATCTCTTTTTGGGTCCGTTCTGGCCAAAGTCGCAGGATCTCGGAGTATGAAGTAGGGAGACATATGTGTAACGAACCTCCTACGGCAGATTTCTTTGGAAGGGCCCTATGGGTTGCGTTCAGCAGGTGATTGGCATATAAGAGATTGGTGCAAAGGCGCCTACTACCTCCATCAGAAACCTAGGAGTTATTCTATCCATGCCCAGGGTGTCTACTGCCCCTTCATGCTAATCATTCTCAAGCTTTAATGTCCAATTTAGACCTTCTCCTAGGCTGTAGATACATAGAACTTACTGGTGATTTAACATCTTTACCCAAATTTCCCACAGACCAAAAAAAATCTCTCCTAGGTATAAAAACACAAAACCAAACTAATCAGTTTTCTCTCCTCCCCCAAACTTGCACCTCACCCTAATATTCCTAACCCAGGGTTTGACAGCCACCCAGGAATCCACTGGCGTCGTCTTTGATCTCTTGGTCTACTCCTTTACTCCACCCTCTACCCTGAAACACACACAAATGCATGCATTTTCACGCAGGTGCCAATACACACAGTCACATATATCTAATCCTTCGCTATTGTCACCAGATCAATTAAAACAAAACAAAAACTGACTAGGTCACTCCTCAAATTGAAAACATTTCAGTAGCTTCCTGATAGCTGTGGATTAAGTTCAAAGTAAACTGTTTAGCTTGCCCTCCTCACCAGCCTCATCTCCTATCACTCCTGTGCTCCTTTACATTTTTACCATCTGTCCATTTTGCCTGAGTGATTCTCCAGATGGAGCAGCTCTTCTCACCTGTATGCCTTGGTCCCTGTTGGAACCTCTGCTTGGAATGCCTTCCCTTTTAACCATTTGAAATTCCTATTAATTCTTCAAGCTTCTTTAAGGTTCTGCCTTGTCCAGCTCCCATAGGCAGACTAAGGTAGTCCCTATAGTTATGCATACTTGGTCAATATTTGTGTTGTAATTGTTTTCATGTCTTTCTCTCTCACTACAAGCTGTTTGAAGACAAGAAGCAGGTCTTATTCTTCTATCTCCATGGCTCAGATATTCTTTAAATTGAATGGATACCTTTGCAGGGCCTTTGTGGGCAGAAACATGAGTCCTTAAGTATTTGCTTAAGTGCCGTCACTGTGGGAGCAGGAAGAGGCGGTTGGGGAGCATGACGTTGGATTCACATCCTCGATAACTTGGAGCTGGATGATATCAAGATATTCATTGATACTTTCCAAGGGAAACAGATGCATGAGAGACAGTGACCTGTAAAAGACCCCTTTAGCTGGAGCTTTGTCTCCAAAGTCCAGTGAGCTACCTGGGCATGTGAAGAACGCTAATGGGAGGCCCTTAGAGCCTAGAGTTTGGATCCAGAGTGATCATGTGGCCTCCATGAAAAGGAAGAATGAGAGCAGGAATGCAGGTGCTCCCCACCCTCCTTCTCTTTCCTGGCACATCTTGTCTTACCATGGTTGGAGAGTTCCACTGATAACCTTGCAAAGAGATAAGAGAGGAGCTGGAGTGGAAGAAGTTTCCTCACTATCCATGTGGTGGCAAGAGATGGAGTATCAGGAGAGGCAGACTATGCTCTAGCCCTAGTTTCCAGGCAGTACTTTGAATCTTGACTATTCCATAGCAGTGATATTTCTTTTGGGGAGCTAGGGAGCCATGCCATGCCATGTGGCCAACTACATATGCTTATGGCCTGGATTTGAACCAGGGAGAATCACTGAGAGGGCCTTAAATCTCAATCCATTTCTGACCTGGGGAAGAGGAAGGGGTGAAAAGGAAAGGAGAATTATGTGACAAAATTATTGAGTTTCATTTGACAGATATGAACATTGAGGCAGAATAAGATTATAAGTGACTTGTTCAAGGATTTAGAGCTACAAAATATCAACCATATTTTAAAAAATATATTTATTTATTTATTTTGGGCTGCATTGGGTCTTCATTGCTACATGCGGGCTTTCTCTAGTTGCGGCGCGCAGGCTTCTCATTGTTGTGGCTTCTCTAGTTGCGGAGCACGGGCTCTAGGTGCGCGGGCTTCGGTAGTTGCGGCACGTGGGCTCGGTAGTTGTGGCACGTGGGCTCAGTAGTTGTGGCTTGCGGGCTCTAGAGCGCAGGCTCAGTAGTTGTGGCACACGGGCTTAGTTGCACTGCGGCATGTGGGATCTTCCCAGGCCAGGGATTGAACCTGTGTCCCCTGCATTGGCAGGTGGATTCTTAACCACTGTGCCACCAGGGAAGTCCCCAGAGCCAGAATTTTAATGCAGCTCTAATTCCAGAGTCCACGTTCTTTTTCACGAAGGTGTTCATAGTATATGTTGTTTCAGAAAAAATAGATTATAAAAACACTAGAATAATCTTACCTTCTGTTTAGCTTTGTACTTTGTCTCTCACATGGTTTGTGCCTGTGTGGCCCGTGAACTAATAAAATCAACTTGTTTAGTGGTTGAGCCAATGATTGTTCCTTTAAATTCTTTCCTGTAGCAATTCCGAGCCTTTCATACATCTCTCATAATATCCGTTGGGTGTTTATTTTCCTCTGTTGAACTGAGCTGAGTGACGAAGAGGCAGAGAAAATGTAATAATGTTTTGGAATGACATAAAATCTGACCTCTTCAGCTTAATCATTTTGCAGCCTGCTGCTGAGGGATAAAGGAAAAACAGTCTTCCTGGCATCTTTGATTGCTGACAGCAGTAATCAAGTTAAAGTAATTAACTTCATAACAACTTCCATGGTTTTATTTATATCTAATTATATTAACTTAGTGATATTTTTTTACACGGCTCTAAAACAGGGGCTTTCAATTCTCTTTCTGTGGGCCCCTTAGGTAGAATGGGCGGATGGGGATAAGTAGCCTGAAGGCCCTTCCATGCTGGCCCTGCTGTTATGTTTTACATATTGAGGGTCTCCTTAAACCTTTCTTTGAACGAAGGATTTTATCTCATTATCAAATAAATTTGAGAACCACTGCTTTTTCTTTTTTTTGACCACGCTGTGTGGCTTGCAGGATCTTAGCTCCCTGACTAGGGATCGAAGCCGTGCCCCCTGCAGTGGAAGCACTGAGTCCTAACCACTGGATCTCCAGGGAAGTCCCCCAAACCGCTGCCTTTTTAAATCAGATCCTTGGAAAGAGTTTTGTTGGGGGGAAGATAGTAAAATTCATTTCAGCTAATATTTGAGTGCTTACTGTGTGCTAAGCCTTGAGGGAGACTGCAATGAAGTAAATGTTGTTGAGCAGGAAGGACAGGTGTTAATCACAAGTGAGATGAACTTCATGAAAGAAAAATTATAGGGTGTTAAGAGGACTTAGAGCAAGGGGACTCAAGCCAGTATCCAGGGCAGTGGTTTCCAAGCGAAATAACTTAGAGAGCATTCCTGCTCTCCACTCTCCTGCCAGGACTCCTCAAGGATTTTTATCTGTCCAAATGGAAATCTCTAGTCGCTCCTCTGAGAGTGGACAAAGGAAGGTGTCAGGGAGACCTTCCTGAGTAAATTTCATAAAGGTCTGGTGGGAGCCAGACTCAGGGATGAAGTGGGGGAAGGGAGGAGGAGCAGCGATGCAAGCTGAGGAGTTGCTATGTAGGAAGGAAGGTCTGAAGTAGAGAGAAGGTGAACTGTATGCGAGGAATTGAACAAAGCCTAGTGTCTGGACCTTGGGGGGAGATCGTGTCTCAATATATATGTGCGTGTTTCTAATACAGCATTTATCATGCTGATTTGTATTGACTCCTCCCCCCAGACTATAAGCTCCTTGATAACAGAAGCTATATTTTATTTTGGCTGTAGCTATAGCATCTAGTATGAACTTAATGAATATTTGCTGATCAGATGAACAGATTCTCTGCCTATAGGGCTTATTAGCTCAGAGTCGGAGATGGAAAAGAATATTAATAGTTATGGAATAGGATAGTGACTTAAGAGTTTTTTTCCAGCTTACGAACCCTTGATTAAAATGAAATTTTATGCAAAAAGTCCTGACACATACCGAACTGTTTGGCTGTAGTGTGTGAGAGTTGCTTCTCAGTTAACCTCTGCCCGTAACGTTCCAACCTGTGCCACCACAAATTTACTTTTATTGTTTCCTCTGCTTGTTCATACCGAGCTGGGTAATTCCTACTGTCTCTCTTTCAGATGTCAGTACCTGACCCCTTTTCTCTTCTGTCTGCTCTCAGGTTAGGTGCCCACCTGGTGCACACCTCTCTCATAGCATGTATTGAACTGTGTCAGTTGGTTCTCAAGCAGAGTTTTGGAGAGCCTTGGGCCATCTGGTGTTTCCCTGGCTTTGCTCTCCTGTATCCGACACCAGTATCCTGACATTTTTTTAGCACCTAAAGCTTGAGGGTGAGGGGGCTGGAATCAAAGGATTGACCTTTGTGAACCAGTAGGGGAGGAAAGAGGGTACAGATACACATAGGATTGTAAACCGTCATAAGCTGTCAGTAGTCATTGATCACGGGGCTAAAAGTCTGTGCCATTAACTGAAAGAGGTGGAAGAGAATTGAGAGTAAATAGGTGTGAGATAGTCTTGGAGTGCTCGTTGGAGGGGGTTGGGTGGAGGCTTCCTGGAGAAATGTAGGAACACAGGGTGGCATTGTGTCCCAGTGGAGATTGTTGTTAATAACTCTATAATGGCATCAGTGTGCCTGTCTCTGACTTTTTAAACCCCCTTCAGTAATGCTCAGCTGTTTGGGTATAGACTCCAGATAAAAAGATGGTTGCGGGACTTCCCTGGTGGCACAGTGGTAAAGAATCCTCCTTCCAATGCAGGGGACATGGGTTCGATCCCTGGTCGGGCAAGTACGATCTCACAGGCCGCGGGGCAGCTAAGCCCGTGGGCCACAACTACTGAGCTCCGTCTCAACGAGAGTCCGCGCGTGGCAAACTACAGAGCCCACGTGCCCTGGAGCCCGTGCACCACAACGAAGAGCCTGTGTGTCGCCACTAAGACCCGACGCAGACAAAAAAAAAAAAAAAACATAAATAAAATAAATATTAAAAAGAAAAAGAAGATGGTTGAGTTGGCTCAGTTAGAATTAAATTTTGTCAGGGGAATATGAAAGAACTCCTAAGAGCCAAAAGTGTGGATGAAGAGGGAAGTGAATATAGGTATAGGTGGGGTGAAGAATGCTATGGGGTCAGCGGATTGGAGGTTTTAATTAAGCCGAAGAATCATTTCAAAAAGGAATTCAGCTAGGGCTATAGAGATTCATTGACCTCTGGGGACAGTGCCATTAAGTTAATGCAAGATAGTGGGTAGAAAGTCCCAAGAGGTTGAGGATATAGGGGGTTTACTGTTTATGAGCATGAGTTCCAGAGGCCACGTTTTTGTTAAATATTTTAACAAGGTAGAGTTGGACTGCCTGTGTTGGAATCCTAGCTCTGTCATTTATCAGCTGTGTGACCTTGGACATGTTATATAATTTCTCCATGTCTCAGTTTCTTCATCTGGAAAATGGGGTTAAAAATCGCACCTAAAGAAAAAAAAATCGCACCTATCTCATAGAGTTGTTTTGAGGATTACATGAATTAATGTTTGAGTGCTACCATATAGGAAGTATATATAAGTACTTACTAAATAAAAATAGTGACTTTATGAGACTTCCCTATATATTTAATTTAACGTGTAACTCTTCTAGTGCCTAGCTACCATTTCCTCCCTACCATTATTACTATTATCCCATAATTAAATGATATGCTCTGTTGAACAAGTCCTCTACACATTTTTTGTGAAGTAGGAACTTTTTCATTAGGTTTGTAAATCTGTACTAATCACTTAGAAAAGTAAATTTTAAATGTCTCTATCTTGTGAATTTTATTTTAGCTGTTAAACGTTTAATGAAAGAAGCAGCAGAATTGAAAGATCCAACAGATCATTATCATGCACAGCCTTTAGAGGTTAGTTTCTGTCTCTGTCTTCTACATATGTGTTTTAATACTTTAATATTTTAAACAAGTTTCTTAAAATTGTTTTTTCATTGCTTTGAGTCATTACAAATGTGTTTGATATGCTTAATTGATACATTTTATTCCCTATAGTTCCTGAGTTTTTTTGGGTTTTTTTTAACCATTAAAAAAAATTGAAGTATAGTTAATTTACAATGTGTTAGTTTCAGGTGTACACTGAGTATTTCTATTAGCCATTCAGAATCACACATTTTAGAAGAAGCAGATTTCTTGTCTCTATAAAGTGGGCCTCAGATACTAAATTAATTTTAGGTCTTCCCTCAGGAGGGAAAGTGGAAAGAACTCCAGACTCTACAGGTGGAAGACTTAGCCCCTTGAGGGGTCTCTACATCTAGTTTGGGCTTTTTGTACGAACATCTCTACCTCTCTTCAGTCTTCCCATCTGTGAAAGGAGGGTATTTAAATGCGCCCAATCTGGTTTTCATGGTAATAGTGAGAATAAGATGTGATAACATGTGCAAGCATTTTGCAAACTATGAAGTACGTGGTTAACTGTAAGATGATGTTAACAGCCTGTGTGTTAATATTATCATTTACTAAAGAGCTTTTAGGCATCTATGAGGGATAATTTTTAAAAGTTTGCTAAAACAATCCAAATTTATAGTAAATTATTTGATTACATAAATAATAATTATCACTAATTAGGATATAAGGATTAAATTACAGTTTAATTAAGTCTGTAATCTTTTTCTAGATCAAATGACTTTTTAATTAATTAATTAATTAATTAATTAAATCCCCATCCAAAGAACAATCAAGCATGAACTCAAAATAAATATATTTTCAGACATACCAGAACACAGATTTTCTTCCTTGTATTCCTTTCAGAGGCACATAGCTGACAATAAACCACATCAAAATAATGCAAAAACCAAAAAAACAAACAACAACAAATAAACACAGAGGAAGACTGAGATGCCAGTAAACCTAGAAGACACTCAAGTGAAGAATTTTGGAATGTGTCAAGAAAGCAATTAGTCCAGATTAAAACTTCAGGGCTCCAGAAGAGATTTTTCAGAGAAAATAAATGGAGCTAAAGTAATAGGAAATATGTAAATCTATAATCTTATTTATGAATAAATAACAATGCTCAGATGTTTTAAAATGCATTTGTTTAAAAACATTTTAGCTCTTATGGGACATGAAAACTAGATTTAATAGCTTTTATTTATAACTTTTATACTTGAGACATTGTGTGCATTAGAAACTGTTCTAGCAATAATATAAAACGTTAATTTTTCTCACCCATGTTTCTAATACTCACTGATAAAAAAAATCCAACTTTTTAATGTTATTGATTCCTTGTTGGTTATTGTTTTTGTTCAGGATAACCTTTTTGAATGGCACTTCACAGTTAGAGGGCCCCCAGATTCAGATTTTGATGGAGGAGTTTATCATGGACGAATAGTACTGCCACCAGAGTATCCCATGAAACCACCAAGCATTATTCTGCTAACGGTAAGAATTCTTGACTTTTTGGAATGCTTCTGGTGTAACTCTTCCTGGTGGCTGTAAAGTGTGTATGCATACTTATTTTCATTAAGAAATAAAGTGGACCATTATTATTATAACTTTGCTTTTGGAGACCAGACCTTGGACTGTATTTTTTTCTGGGAAAGAATTCCTAGGAAGTTGAAGCATCTGAGAAGTACTCATGATGCTAATTGCCATAGTGTGGTTGTTAGGATTCAGTGAATTAATGTATGCCAAGTGCTAGGCTGGCACATGGTAAGTACTCAATAAAGGGTAGTTACTGTTATTGTACCTCTTAATCACATTATCTCCTTCAATTTCTCACCTTTCTTATGCTTTGTTCTTGAGTTTCCTCATCTTTACGTGCAGCTCTTAGAATAAGAACTGACACAGTCCTCAATAAATGTTAGCTATGTTATTACCATTTATATCTTAGAATTTCTCTCCATCTTCACATATTTTATCTCCATGTAAAGGAAAGCTGTTGATCCAGTTTTCTCTTTTATTTCCTGGGACATTATTCCATCAGTAAATTCCTCTCTTAAGTGTTAAGCTTTTCTTCCTTCATTTCCTTTCATTTATGTGTGTTTAATTATCCCCTAACCTTGAAAGAAGCAAAAATAAAAACACAAAAACCTTCCCATATCTCTGCTACCACTTTAAGCTGCAGTCTTATTTTTCTCTTCTGATAACCTTCAAGACATGCTAACTCTAGTTTAGCCTGTTGTGTTCTGGTTCCCACACATAGCACCCTGTTTAAACAGGCTTACTACACCAGTCTCAGAGACCAGTTTGAGAAATCTCACCACCTCTTCTCAGTCTTCATCCTATTCCGTCTAAGTTTAAGTTAAACATCTGATACACATGGGGTTAGCAAATGGTAAAAGAAAAGATATTCATCATTACCAAATTAATGTTGCTTTTACCTATAGCGTTTGGTGTAGTGGAAAGAGCATTAGTTTTAGAGCCAATAGCCCTGGATTCTGGCCAGTGCGTTTTCCATTACACCAGGGGCAGGTTACATAATCTCTTTGAAATTCAGTTTTCTCATTTGTCAAAAGGGATGTGTATGGTAAATATAATCACACTATAAAGTTCCTGGCATATAGACGCTGCTTACTAAACACTAGGTGTTGTTGAGAATTGTTAATGCTGGCAGTAGGGCTGGAGCAGGAGGCCCTGGAGGGGCCCTTCTCTTCTTTTAGTTGCTAGATCGTGGGGAGAGCCAGGTGGTCTGAAGGGAGGGCTGGTGCGTGGGGAAACTGGTGGGGGGCAGTGGGGCAGCAGCTGTTCACCGATGATATCATCATGTGTACTGGTTTTCAGTACTTAACTCTTTCTGATTCACTTCCTCTCTTTTGAAAAGTCTTCTCCAGCCTTCATTCAACAAATATTTATTAAACACGTGTCATGCACCCTGTGGGTGTGGCAGAGAATGTCAGATTCTCTGCCCACGTGGAACTTATATTCTAACTTCATGCCTATTTTTCCTATCCTTCCCCTAAGTACGGATAGTCTACGAGTTCAGACTACAGCTGTTTTCTCTTATTTCTAAGAAATGGTTTCAACGATCACCTCTGTGAAAGTCACGTACCAGAAATGTATTATCTTCTTCTGATACCAGCATGTCTGTATTTCTGCCTGCCTGCCGGACATCATAAGTAGCTCTTCTGCCAAGACAAAACTGAAATCATTATCTCTCATCTTTCACTTCTGTGTTCCTGTATGAAATTGCATCATCCTTCTGAGAATCACTCCCATCTCAGAGCCTTCCTCCCCAGTATCTAGTTTCTTCTCTTTTAGATCCTTCCCAGAGTCTAGCACCATACTAGGCACAGAGGAGGATATCAGGACATCTTTATATGTCAGTTATTTAGATGTCACTTGTGCAACTCAGTTTCACAAAGCTGCTACAACTTCTAAAAACAGCTTTTATTATTCATTCAGAATCCAACAAATATTTGTGGAGTATCTGTAAGAGGACAACAATCTGTATGCCCTTGGAGGTTCCATCCTTTTAAAACTCTCTAAAAAATTATCTTTAAAAGTTCTTTATATATAAAATATATTTACACTTTAAAGTATAAAACATTAAACACACACATGTATAACTTTTAAAATACCTTATTTTTCCTAAGGCTAATGGACGATTTGAAGTAGGCAAGAAAATCTGTTTGAGCATCTCGGGACATCATCCTGAAACTTGGCAGCCTTCATGGAGTAGTGAGTATTTAAAGTGAATATAAATCTTATATAACTTTAGTCAATTCATAATAATAACGTATAATACTCTCTTGAGGTTGAAGCTGTTTTGGATAAATAATTTGATATTATTGAATAAATAATAAAATTCTTTTCCTTGTCTAGATTTTTGCATCATTTTAATACAATCCCCTACTTGTACCTCTTCAGTGAAACCCTATGCGTCTTTTCTTTTTCTCTTTCCAGAGTAAACCCAATTCCTTTTACAGAGCAACTTAGATTGATGTTTATTTTTATTTCAGTAAGAACAGCATTATTAGCCATCATTGGGTTTATGCCAACAAAAGGAGAGGGAGCCATAGGTTCTCTAGATTACACACCTGAGGAGAGAAGAGCCCTTGCGAAAAAGTAAGTTTTGCATTTCCTTATTTGTTACAATCTGAATACTGTTCTGGATAATGGCTACTAGGAGATAGGCTCTGTCTCTTTGTGACTCACCTTTGTTCTACAGGATCTAGTCTTAGTTTTGCTAGTTCAGAAATTCAGTTGTATCAATTTCCCCAGGGGCGACCAGACTCTAAAGAATTTGTTTCATGCTATCTAGTTTTAAAAAGTAGTTGATAATATCAACCTACAATGAGCAATACCTTCTAGAAGATAGTACTGGTCATTTATCTCCACTTGGGCAGTTTTACAGATGGAGAAGAGCCAGAGTAATGATATGTATGTAGCTTTCCACAAAAGTTTAAAAACTCCTTGAAGGCAGGGAGGGAATCCATTTTATCATCTTTGTATCTGTAGCATCTGCCACATAGCAAGTGCTCAATAAATGATCTGGAATAAAGCAGAGATTTTCTTTATCAAGTTGTAGTTTCCCAGTGGTATTGCCTTCTTGGGTTTTTTCAAGTACATTCTGTCTGTATGACCCAGATTAGTCATTAGATTCGGAGTAGCCTCTCCTTTGAGTAGTGCGAAAACTCATTCTTGATTTTGATCATTGTCCTGTTCTGGACTTCGCTGCCTGCCACCTTTCAGACCTATTATGTTAATTAAATTATAGTATATCTTACCCTAGCACAGCCCAGAATTGGCCCTCCATAGATGTTTGTTAAATCAGATAGACTTTAGCCTTGGGAAGATTTGATAGACTCCCTGTTTTATCAGCAACTTTTCTTTTTAAACCTTATTCCCAAGTTTGGTATATACCTTGCAGCTACTATTCACAAACTATAATATGTACTTGGAGTACATAGCATTTGTTTTGATTTCCTATGTTGACTTTCTATCTTGATACTTTCATCCAGTTCATTTCATGCACAAGGTAAAAAAAAAAAAAAAACCAAAAAACTTTTTGTTTAAACTTCTCACTCTATATATTCTAGGTTCTTAATCTGTGATACAGGCTTTCTAAAACATGATTTTGCATTCAACCATGGTAGCATACTGTCCTTGTGGATAAACTAATACTAATATATTAAAAATAAACTTTCTCCTTTAAACGTCATCTGACTTCTCAGTTAAAAGTGAACACATTTTAAGGTAAATAATTTGGATACAACTGATTCTCAAAGGATATGGACAGCAATGCTACTTCTAGTGAAACAAAAAACATTCATCAATAAACACTAAAATTAACACAACTTTTACATATATTTTGTCTACATGAAGTTATAAATAGTATATTCTTCAAGATCTAAGACTCTTATTTGTTGAACTAGAAGTAGGACAAAATAGTTTTTTTAAAAGTTCAGCAATGTAACAATATATATTTCTGCATATTATACACATTTATTTCCAGTCATACGAAGAAGAAAATGAAAACATACAGAAACAAATTAATATTAGGAAATAGTCTAGTTAGCAGGCTTATTTTGAGCCTCTACTTATTATAATGAATGATGAATTTCAGTGTCTGGATTTTCCACAAGTTCTCTGATCTTTCAAGTTGTACTACTATTTTGATGAGTAGGGTTTGTGAGTTCTTCCTTGGAAATATCTGTAAATTCTATTTTACTTTATTAAAAAAAATTTGTTTTTATTTAGCTGCACCGCACGGCTTGTGGGATCTTAGTTCCCCTACCAGGGATCAAACCCGGGCCCACAGCAGTGAAAGTGCCGAGTCTTAACCACTGGACTGCCAGGGAATTCCTGAATTGAGCTTTAAAATGGACTTTTTACATAGACTTAACATAGGCTTGTTATGTGTGATCTGGAGGACAGTGTAGTTAAACAATTTATATGTTTTGTCTTACAGATCTAAAGCTTACTTTATTTAGGCAGTATATTAGGAAAAAATGAAATCTAAGCCCTAGTTTTTGTTTTTTTTAAATTTCAGATTGTTAAAATTGAGGTATAATTGACATGGATTTTTTTAAAAAACAGTTTAACTTGTGTATTTGTCTCAGAACTATAATTATTGCCAAAATTGTCTAATTTGCATGTAGATAAGTGTGATATGGAATTGTTGAGTGATCTTTTAAATTTAGTCATTCAGTATTTGAGTGTCTTGGATTAACTTTCAAGTATTTGATTTATACCCATCAAAAAATTACTTCTTACCAGATCACAAGATTTCTGTTGTGAGGGATGTGGCTTTGCCATGAAGGATGTCCTGTTGCCTTTAAAATCTGGAAGCGATTCAAGTCAGGCTGACCAAGAAGCCAAGGAACTGGCTAGACAAATCAGTTTTAAGGTACTCTAAATTTGTAAATAAATTCTAATTCTGTAGCCCTTTTGTTTATTGCCAACTTTTGGACAGAAAGTAAAGCAATGTAGTTCTGTCGCACTGAGGTTTTTACAAATAATTTTTCTTATTACAAAACTAATAATATATATTCACAGAAGCAGCATTATTATTATAGCATAGTAATGGTTAAAACTTAGACTCTGGTATACTGTGCCAGGGTTCAAATCTCAGCTTTGCTGCTTATTGGTAGTAGGACATCAGGCATATTACTTACATTGTACCTTTTTCTCATCTGTGAATAATAATGGTACTTGTAGGATTCTTACGAGAATTGAGTTAATGCTCTTTTAAATGTATTGCATTTAGAACTGTCTCTGGTGCTTAATAAATTTTAACTATTATTATAGAAAATATAGATAAACAGTAAGAAGAAAATAACAATCATGCATAATCCCATCCCCAAGAAATAGCTGTTATTAATATTTTGACATGTCTCTCATCCTTTTGCTCTGCATATAATTACTTCTGGAATTTAATTTTTAGCTCCATCAAAAAAAGTCAACCTGCCTTAAGCAACATGCTGCCTCTCCCTTTTCTCCCCTCTCTACATCTTGTATATCCTTGCATGTCCAGTTCTTGGGAGAAATTTTCCCTTTTATTTTACTGCGGTGCCTGGAAGAGGAGGTGCTTAATAAATGTTGGTTATTTTCTTCCTTCTGAGGATTCCTATTGTACTTAACATTACTTCTCTGAAAATCTTAGGGCCAGATGTCTTTTGTACATCAGAATTTCAGATTTTAGAAATATTAAACCTATACTAACATCCATAGTGGGATCTAGGGCAGCACCCCATAATCAAATCTATTAATATCTCATCAGCAAACCTGGGAATATTTACAGTAATGTGCGATCAAGACTATTAATAGCCTCACATGTCAGACTTTGCCTGAAAATTACAAAAAACTTTAGTTTTTAGAGCTTTTTGGAGTGGATTGTGAACCAGGAGTGTTAGTTTTGTTCCTCACCAAGTAACAGCTCCTTGAGAATAGGTATTGTCTACTCTTCCTAAAATATCTAGCACAGTATTGGACACGAATGAATGCTCAGAGCTTAACTGACTAGTTGATATTAAAGTAGTAATTAAAATAAATCCAGGAGAGGACTTAGTAGGTTGTGGGTTATTCTGTACATCTCCTCTTGTGACACTGCTCTTGGGTGTATCTTTTTTTCATAGGCAGAAGTCAATTCATCTGGAAAGACTATCGCTGAGTCGGACTTAAACCACTCTTTTTCACTAAATGATTTACAGGATGATATACCTACAACGTTCCAGGGTGCTACAGCAAGTACATCGGTATGGCTCTTGTCTTTTATATCTATATCTATCTATACCATTGTCATTATTTGCAGTAGAAGAGGCGATATCTAGATGAAATATCTGAATATTTTGGTTCTCCTAACAGTTGGGTTCTAACCTAGCTCTCCCTCTAGTGAATTATAGTATCTTAAGCAAGTTATTCATATCTTCTGAGCCTTCTTTTTTGTTAAATGGGGCTGGACTAAACAAATTTTAGGTCCTATTGTCCTTCCAGAATTCTATGACTTTTCTGAAAAGTTAGTTTCAATATAGTGCTAGACTCTGAATGATACAAAATATACATACATTAGCTGCTTTCTAAATAGGCACTCTATCTCTGGAAGGTTTGTTAAGCTGCATTGAGGCACTGACTTAAAGGCCTGGAGTCAAAGTTTTGCCTTAGACCATCTCTGTCCAGTACAGTAGCCACTAGCCACACGTGACTATCTAAATTTGTATTTACCTTATTCAGAATGAAACTAAATTAAAAATTCAGTTCCTTAGTCACACTGGCTACATTTCAAGTATTCAAGAGCCACATGTGGCTAGTGGCTACGGTATTAGACAGCATAGATACGGAACAGTATCATCTCAAAAAGTTCTGTTGGATGGTGCTCCCTTGTACATAGTAAGTGTCTAATAAATAATTATTGAATGAAAGATTACACGGATGCTATGGGTCTTATTAGTTGTGCCCTGACCTATTGTCTAAACATTAGCGGGCTTTGGTCGTTGGAGAGACTGATTAAGAAACTGTGACTGGATTGTTGCTAAATAATTAGGATTATGGGGGAAAGCATTGACTTTCCTTTCTTTTCTTAAATTTTTAAATAAATTTATTTATTTATTTTTGGCTGCATTGGGTCTTCATTGCTGTGCACGGGCTTTCTCTAGTTGTGGCGAGCAGGCACTACTCTTCCTTGCAGTGTACGGGCTTCTCTTGTTGTGGAGCATGGGCTCTAGGCACATGGGCTTCAGTAGTTGTGGAGCACGGGCTCAGTAGTTGTGGCTCACGGGCTCTAGAGCGCGGGCTCAGTAGTTGTGGCGCACGGGCTTAGTTGCTCCGCAGCATGTGGGATCTTCCTGGACCAGGGCTCGAACCCGTGTCCCCTGCATTGGCAGGCGGATTCTTAACCACTGCGCCACCAGGGAAGTCCCTCCTTCTTATATACAAGAGAGGAACTGTCTTTTTCATAACAGATTGTTTGGTTGAGTAGCCACATCTTTCCCCCCTGTCCAGTTTATAGAGGATTTTAAAGGGTCAGGAAAATTGGAATAGAAGCTGGGCAAATACAGATTTTCCTTTAACTCAGGAATACTTATTATAAAGTGGGACTGAGTGGTCTTCTCCCATTCAGAGAGTGAGATGGGCAGAAAGAAGTGGATTGGAGAAAGCAGGGGAGAGGGTGCTCCAAAGGAAGTTTTTGGGGGACTGAAGATGGAAGTATACGAAAAAGGTGCACGCTAAAAGTTAAATCATTTTTATGTGTTGCCCATGTAATTTCATGAATTACAGAGAGATATAGTGAATTAATTTTAGTCAGTATATGTTTTAGCTTGCAGTATTTAAAGAAAAATTCAGATTACGTTTCACCTTTAGAATTCTAATCGTTTTTTATTTATTTTTATTTATTTATTTATTTATCTTACAGATTTTCTTTCTTTATTTATTTATTTATTGGCTGCGTTGGGTCTTCCGTTGCTGTGCGCAGGCTTTCTCTAGTTGCGGCGAGCGGGGGCTACTCTTCGTTGTGGTGTGAGGGCTTCTCATTGCAGTGGCTTCTCTTGCTGCGGAGCGCAGGCTCAGTAGTTGTGGCTTGCAGGCTCTAGAGCGCAGGCTCAGTAGTTGTGGCACACGGGCTTAGTTGCTCTGCGGCATGTGGGATCTTCCTGGACCAGGGCTCGAACCCGTGTCCCCTGCTTTGGCAGGCGGATTCTTAACCACTGCGCCACCAGGGAAGCCCTCTAATTTTTTTTTATATCATAAATAGTTTTTTTAAAAATAAAACCATCCTATTACAGAGAGGAGGAGGGTAGTAATCTTTCTTCACCTATAAGGACAGTCTCCTAATACTTGTGATGTATTTAAATCTGTCTTTAGTCTATTTTAAATCTATGTCAAGTCTCCTGTTGCATATTCCAGTTATACTTATTCCAGTTGTAATTTATTTTATAATCAGTTATTTATTGTCTATCTCCCTTCCCAGAATGTAGGCTCCTTGAGGATCAGGGTTGTCTATCTACTGCACGATATCCCTAGTGCTTGGCATAATGCCTTGTATATAGTAGATGGTCAATCGGTATTTGTTGGTTGAATAAATGAATCTTAGGATTGGCACTTTAAAGAAATACTAGGAATACAGATAAAGAAATCAAGAAGTTTAGTAAATTAGATTGCACAAACAGTAGTTTTGTTATTACAGTATAGTCTTTTCCATTTTGATTTTTTTTCTTATTTTTTCTTCCAGTTTTATTGCAATATAATTGACATACAGCACTGTATAAGTTTAAAGGTGTACAGCATAGTGATCTGACTTACATACACCATGAAATGATTACCACAATAAATTTAGTGAACATCCAATATCTCAGAGATACAAAATAAATGAAAAAAGAAAGAAGTATTTGGCTGGGGGTAGCTGCTTTACATGCAAGTGTAATATAAATTCACTGAGATGTTATACATCAAATCCCAGATGAGGTATGTTTTTTTAGCCTTGAGGGGCGAGAGATTGCCCAAAGTCTAAATACAGCAGATAACATCAGGCCATCTGTTTATTTGATGCAGATTTTTTAGCTATGTAGAAATGGGAACAATACTGATGGTCGATTTATGTTTTTCCAGTCTATCAGACTTTTTCTTCTTCCCAGGGATTGAGGTTCTGAATAAGCCATTTCATTTTGTGTTAAAAAGCAAACACACACACACACACACACACACACACACAAAAAAAAAAAAAAAGCAAACACAGAACTCCCTTCCAGATGCTATTCTACGTTACTATAGAAAAGCTTTTATATATATATATAACAAGGGACTTATCTGTGACTGTGATTTTTTTATATATATTTAAATGTAATTTAATTAAATATAAATGTCACATACTTTTACGTTCCCAGAAATGATCACTTCATCTTAATGAAGGAAATGGAAACTATTATGACTTAAGTCTTCATTCTGTGATATGTGTGTTTGAACAAGTTTAGGCAAACAGCAGAGATTTAAAAGTCCTACCACCAAACCTATGGCATTTTGAAAATGCTAAGGCCAACTTGATTCTCCATCTGTAGTTCAATATGAACCACCAAAATTTAGTCCAGTTAGTCCTTCAACTCCAAATAATCATACTAATAAAGTTCTGAAAAGCAGCCCTAAATAAAGTTCTGGAAAGCAGTCCTAAATAAAGTCATGACTTTTTTTGTTACCTAAATCTGGAGTCTTCAAAGGGATATATCGATAGTAATATTAATAATGACTAACATTTAATAAGCAATTGTGTATCCTAAGCACTTTATATCATTATCCTGTTTAATCTTCACAACTACTGAACTGGATAGTATCCTTGTACAGGAGAGGGAGCTGAGTCTTAGGTTAAATAACTTGCTTAGGGTCACACATCTATGAAGTGGCGAAGCCAGCCTAGTAATGGTAAGACTCCCTGTTTTAGTCAGGTATGTGGGCAGGATAGTGTTCTCCCCTCAAACTAATGGAAAAAAACAACATGTAGGGGCTTCCCTGGTGGTGCAGTGGTTGAGAATCCGCCTGCCAATGCAGGGGACACGGGTTCGAGCCCTGGTCTGGGAAGATCCCACATGCCACAGAGCAACTAAGCCCGTGAGACACGACTACTGAGCCTGCGCGTCTGGAGCCTGTGCTCCGCAACAAGAGAGGCCGCGACAGTGAGAGGCCCGCGCACCGCGATGAAGAGTGGCCCCCGCTCGCCGCAACTAGAGAAAGCCCTTGCACAGAAACGAAGACTCAACACAGCCAAAAGATAAATAAATAAATAAACAGATTAATTAATTTAAAGAAAAAGAAAAACAACATGTATAAAATCAAAGCTTTAAGATGAGTCAGTCTCATGCTAGTTTCTGAATTGATACTACCAGCTTGCTTTTTATTTTCCTTAAGAACCCATTTCCCTATAAGCCCTGAGTACTTTTGCTCTGTCAGACACTTTTATCTGCTTGGCTGAATGACTGGAAGAATGGGAGATTTCCAGTGGAATGTTGTAATAAGTCATGACATGACACAGTGTGGCAACATTAGGCATCATAAAATGTAACAGCTCTGTGTATCTGCTCTTCAGTGAGCACCTTGCTCCTGAGCCCTGGCGTACGGAAGTCCAAGTTCACGCACCTCTCATTCAGCATCAGCACTTTTATTTTTAACTCAGAGTGGGTAGTTCCTTTCTACCTCTGGGTTATGGGTCACTACATTTGAGTGCTTCCAAAGGATAGTTTTAAGAAACTCAGATTATTTAAATCTTTTAATGTTGGGGTGCTGTCAGAATTAAAACGTAATTTCTTCTGCAGGTAACTTAGATCAGCAGTTTTTCCCTATGTTTACAGTTGTTGCCAGGACAAAGCTCATTCTCTTACCTTTTAAAAAAGAGGTATTTGAATTACATTATTAGATTCTTTTTTTTTTCTAAATATTGAAAATTTCTATAATGAAAAGTATTTTCGTTCAATACTTTTTTTGTAATTACTCAATTTAAAAAGTTATTCTGAATAAAACATATATTCTTATTTTTTATTTGAAAGAATGTGTCTTGACACTATTATAATCAGCATAAAGTTGTTTTCAATATAAGAAAGACTGTTGGGTTATTAGAGGTAGAGTTAAGGTATCTATATAAATAAAGTGGAATTCATATTTTGTAGAGCTTTCTTGTCTATAAAACACATTTACGATTTTGAATCACTTGGTACCACGTTGTGTTTATGCTTTGACCAAGCGTTCATTGAAAGGATGGAAAGCAATTGACATCCAGTGCTTTTCAGGGGGATACACTGAGTCTCCCCTAACCACCTCCATGTGTTTCTCAGCACATACCCAGGGCACTCTTGACAAGAGTTCATGCTTTACATTCATAGAATAACACAGTTCAAACACACAGTAAAGGGTCCTTCTAGACTTGTGTTCAATTCAGTTGACAGGGATTGTGAGAAAAGATAAGCCTGGTTTGAAAACCACATCTATTTTTTATAACAATATTATTATGAAGAACATATGGTTTGAAATTATTTCCTATGTTCTATGATTGTTGATGTAATAAGATAACACTGGGGGAAGAACACTGTTGCGAGTTGCCCTTTTTTGCCAGTTAGAATATGGCAAATTTTTATGTAGAAAGTGGGAATCAAATTGCTTCCCTCCTTGACTCTCCTGAAAGAAGGGAGGTACCCAGATGCCTAGCAGATACTGTTTGAATTGCTGCTGGAGGAGAGTACAAAGCGATCTATGGAGAATATGGGCAAACTCTGTCCTTGTCTTATTTGTTGCTGGTAAATCCCTCCTCTACCTGGTGAGCACTCAGAATAAATTGTGTTGCTGGCTTATTCCAGGGGCTGAATTACTGATCTCAGCGTTCAGAGAATTCTTGGTAGTTTTGCCCTTAGTCATATTTAGTGCTCGGAGATTCCGTGTGCTGTTGAAGAGCCTGTATGTACGTATACAAGTGTTCTTTGCCAATTTCAAACAAAATTTCTCAAAATTTCATAGTGTGGAGTCCAGAACACCTTAGCAGCGTCCCTTCAACAACCTGCCCAACCTGTAGCTGAGGATACCTCCATGAGCCCTCGACAGCGCCGGGCCCAGCAGCAGGGTCAGAGAAGGTCGTCTACTTCACCAACTGTGACCCAGGGCCGGCCGCCAAGAGACCACCACACTGATCATGGCGGATCCGCTGTACTGATTGTCATCTTGACTTTGGCATTGGCAGCTCTTATATTCCGACGAATATATCTGGCCAATGAGTACATATTTGACTTTGAGTTATAATATTGTTTTGTGTCTTAAGAGCTGTGACTCAGCTACTTCATTAAACATTCTGCATTGGGTATAATCTAAGAATTGTTTACAAAAAGATTATTTTGTATTTACCCTTCATTCCTTTTTTGATCCTTATAATTCAGTATAAATATAGCTAGACATTCAGACTGTGTCCTGCTTAGTATAAGGGGCTGGAAGTCAAAGTCCCTTGTCTCTCTGTGTGACCTGCTTTACAGGGAAATAACTTATTGTTGTTTCTCATGCCTCAGCGTCTCTTTATGGAAATTTGTGATACTTTTCTGTATAGCCCTTTAAAATTTTTGGATAAAAAATGGTATTTTAAGTTCCAATGAGTATTACTAGTTACTCAGTACCATTTATTGAGTACTCTGTTTCTACTTAATGTAGAATGATATAGTGATAAGAGTTGAAAAAAAAGGGAAAATAAAACCCCTCAAATAGCTTGCTTAAAATGTATGCATATGAGACATACTGGAATTGCCCATTCTGTGACTGACTTTGTGTCCTAAACATTCGTTGGTGAAAGTAAACTATTTCGGTCAAACATCTCTGAGGAAATGAGATTACATCATTATTATTGGATGTTACTTGAAGAGGGAATAATGCTTTGTAACCACTTTGATATGCTGTTATCCCCTTCTCTCCAGTTCTCACACAAGATTTTAAAAGAAAGAAGGAAAACAACCCTCCATAGAGCTTTGATTTAAGGAAGGAAGGATCCAAGCCAGGAAATTGCTTGATTTTCCTCCACAAGTTAAATGGGAGGATCTTAAGATTTGAATGTTTGCTGTACTTTGAACTGTATATCTTTTGAGTTGTATTATATGCCTAGCTTTATAATCACTGTAAATTTAATTATTCCAGGAATATCATAATATTGAAACATTTCATGTACCATTTTAATACAAAAGCTCAGGGCCCATGTAACAGTGATAGAAATTAGAACTGCCCACCTAATCAAAGCCCAAGAAATAATTTTCGGCGCAAAATCAATATATCAATATATATCAATATATTTATTGATATATTGATCAATAAATCCGTATATAACTTAGTGCTAGCTAGCTCCACAGACTCTAGTAGATAATTTTATCATCATAAATAATACCTGGTGAGAACATATAATCACAGAAAAACGTTACCTTCAGCATGTTCAGGAGCAGCATTGAGGGCACTCTTGAGAGTATTGTTAATGAAGATTTAATTTTTAAATACAGGCAGTCCCCAGCTTTCAAATAGGTTATGCTCTAAAAGTGCATTTGGAAGTTAATTTTTTTTTTTTTTTTTTTAACGACTCAGTGTTGTAAATCATGTTTAGGTTCTAGACAAGGCCACATTAGACAAGATCCATTAGTCCATAATGTATCTTGAATACTTTGGGGAATGGTATTTATAAAGTCCTTATGTAGCTTTGACTAACTGAAATTATGGGCAAGATAGAAACAATTTGTAAAATGATTTTAAAGGCAAATTTAATTTTTACTCCTGCTCTGATAGGATTTTGGTTCTATGAACTATCAGACACAATTTGTTTTCATCTTATAGCCAGTTATGTCTACATCTAAAGTAAGAACGTATTGTATACTATTATATAATACACAGTTTTCTTAAATTTTAATAAATTAGCATTTTTAAAGTGTTTACAGATTGTTTCTCTTATATCTACAGCTGAAGTTGGTAAAGTCTAAAAGGCCCAAGGACTTTATGAAGACCTCGCATGTCAGGAAAATTATAGGTTACCATTTTATAACTTTATTGTCATGAGAAAATACATTCTGAAGTCTTGGTTTGGAATGTAAGATATTAGAAATATTGGTTCAGTGGTCAGTGGTCTCCTAGCAAGAGGTCACTGACTCACGGGGGGAGGACCAGGTAATGTTATCACCTGAGAAGAAGGAAATCCCCATTCTCTCAGCCTATCCTGAGGTTAATCGTGTGCTAGGAACAATCTTCCCTCCATTTCCTCTCCGTCACACTGAGCCAGCCTCGATCTATGTGATCTTGTTGCATGTTTCCATGGAGTGTGTCTATACTTTAAAACTGATTAAGCCAAGAAGATTTCACATTCTGCAGATCTTCCTCTATCTGAGTTGCCTCTCTTCTTTCACCCATCAACAGCCAGGCCATCTCCTTCTTTGTTCCAGTTTTTTTTTTTTTTTTTTTTTTTTAACCACCTGATACATGTTATCTGAAAGTGGCATATCTTTTGCTTCTTCCCTTTCAGCTCACTTTGCTACCTAAAACTCCTTAAGTTGTCGATCTGGCCCCCATTGTGGAGTTAATGAACAAAACTGGTCTTTGGAGCCATTCTTACATCCCAATAAAGGGCCTCTTCAGAAAACTATTATTTTTAAAGCCCCAATTTAACCCCTTATTTACAGCATAAGGCCAAAACTGGATGTGTGATCAGGTAGGTAAAGGCTTAGGACTCCTTCCTCCAATCCTCAGATTTAGGTAACTCATGGCTTTTCCTTTGACCAACATAGCACATATCAAGGTAGTTAAAATAGCATGCGTGAAAAAATATATAATGTCTGTTTCACCTGTAACTGTTTAAACCAATGAAACCTTTCAAATTTTATGTATTGTGGGGCTTTTATGTAGCACTTTATATTTTCATGCTGCTTATAGTTTTATTCTACTGAAATAAATGAATTTCATCAAAATTCTCAACTACTTTTTTTTAAAAACCTTTAAAAATTGTTTATTATTTTGACTATGAAAACATAAAATTTCCTATTTCAGGAGAATAAGAAATCATTTTGTTCTTTTTGGCTGTGAATAAACTTTCTGGTACTTTGAGACCTCCCATTTTTATAGAGCAGAATCAGTAAACAGGCAGACCTCACACAGTTGGACTTAGTTGTGCAGAAACCTAGGCTGAAGTACTGAAAAGCCTATATTGTTTTATTACTTGCAAAGAAGTATATGAAAGGTGAATGCATTTAGTGAACCTTAGTTTTAACAAAGAATAATGTGTACATTAACGTGTACTCTGGGAATTCCCTGGAGGTCCTGTGGTTAGGACTCTGCGCTTTCACTGCCCAGGGCCCGGGTTCAATCCCTGGTCAGGGAACTAAGATCCTGCAAGCCGTGCAGTGCAGCAAAAAAAAAAAGTGTACTCTTAACAGCCATTGTGGGAGGCTATAATTGCTCCAAAGCTATTTGGAATTCCTCTTTAAAAGTTGCCTTCAGAACTAGTTTGAGCTGCTCAATAAAACCAGTGACTTTATTCATACCTGCTTTTGAATTCTTTATGTCATTTGGTCTTATCTTCTGTTCATTGTACCTCCTTGAATATTCTCTTGCATTTTTCCACTTCTCTTCGTGCTCACTGCCACTAATTAGCCATCATCTCCTCTCAACTAGTGCAATTATCTCTAACAAGTCTCCATTCCTGCCCCACTGCAGCTGGAGTCTTCTCCAGCGCATGGTACAGATCTGATCCCATCTCTCCCATTGCTCTTAAAATAGGCCTGAACCCTTGATGTAGGACACAAGGCTGTGTGTGACCAGAGTCCCACCTAGCTCTGGCCTAATCTGGCTGCAGATGCTTACTGGGGCCTTTCCACAGCTCTTAACTTGCGCCAATGGGGCCGATCCTCTGTCCTGAGAAATAAACAAGTGTTAAAGTTATACACCCACTGCCTCATACCACATGCAAAATTAACCCCAAATGGATCTGAAACCTTAATGTAAGGGCAAAAACTCTTAGAAGAAAACATTGTCAATTTTTGTGACCGTGGGTTAAGCAGTGGTTTCTTAGATACGAGATCAAAAGCACAAGCAACCAAAGAAAAAGTAGATAAATTATATTTCATCAAAATGAAAAACCTTTTGTGTTTCAAGGAACATCGTTAATAAACTGAAAACACAGAATGGGAGAAAATATTTGCAGATCATATATCTGATAAGAGACTTGTATCGAGACTAAAGAACTCATAACTCAATAATAAAAAAGATAAATGACCTGGTTGAGAAGTGGCAAAGGATTTGAATAGACATTTGTACAAAGAAATACATGAATCATTAGTCATTAGGGAAATGCACATCAAAACTACAGTGTGATACCACTTCATACCCACTGTGATGGCTAGAGGGTACATTGCTGGTGGGAATGTATTGATAAAATGGTGCAGCCACTTTGAAAAACCTTTTGGTAGTTCCTCAAAAAGTTAAACGTCGAGTTACCATATGACCCAGCAATAAACCCAGGTATATATCCAGGACAAAAGAAAACATGTACACACAAACTTGTACATGAATATTCATAGCATTATTGTTAATAGCCCCAAACTGGAAACCCAAATGTCCATCAGCTGACGAATGGGTAAACAAGATGTGTTATATCTATACAATGGAATATTATTTGGCAATAAAAAGAAATGAAGTTATAATACATGCTTCAACATGGATGAATCTTGAAAACATACTGAGTGAAGCCAGACACAAAAGGCTACATATTGCATGATGTATATGTATATGCACAAAACTAAAAACCCCATTTTACAGGGGTAAATTTGTGGTATGTGAATGATATTTCAATAAAGCCATTATAAAAAAAAAGTTACACTTATCTCCAACTGATTTTTCTCCCTACTGTAATCACAATAATTGAACTACTAAAAGTAAGATTTAAAGAAAAAATTGGTAGGATCTAAAGTTACATCTGGAGTGCAACAAAACAAATATCTCTTTAAAGCCAACAACATCCATGCAAAATTCTAGGGTTCCAGTCAGTCAGCCCTTGATGGGCCTGTTCCAAATGGAAGACAGCAAAAGAGATCTTTTGAACAAAGTTTATGGAAAAGAACTTTCATAAGTCTCATGTCTTCCTCACTAAATCTTTGGCAGGAATGAGACTTTTAAACAAATTACCTGGATAATTCCAAGGAGTGGCCAGATTTGGGAACCACTGAGTCAGTCCCCGTACTAAATAACTCCGTTTCCCAGATTCCTATTTAATTCATTGCAATTTGGCTTCTTCCACATCGCACAACTAAAACTACAGTTTATTGAAGTTAGGAGCAATGTTCTGGTTCTCAGGTCCAGGAACATGTTTTGTGTACTTACTTCTTCCCAGCACTGACTGTTAACTATCCCCCTCCTGAAACTCCTTTGGTTTTCGTAGTCAACATGTCTGCTAGTTTTTCTATGCCTGTGTTCTGGCTGCCCACCCAGCCTTTAAGAGTACAGAGTCTCTGGGATTCTGCACTTGGACTCCGACTTCTTCTGTTCCCGGGAAGATCTCATCTTTTCCTGTGATTAAACTACCACCATTACACTGATGCTTCCGCATCTACTTCTTCAATCCAGACCTTTCTCCTGAGTTCCAGGCTCATACTCCAGCTGCCTACTGGGCGTCCGGAGGTCCCATGACGCCTCAAACTCCATAAGTCAAAATTTATCTCATCCTCCCCCCCCCCCAAACTTGTCCACCTCTCAGGGACATCAGATAATGGTGGTACCAACCCACCAGACCTGCCTCCAAACTGGGGTCCTAGCATTCATTGTGTTCTCTCACCTCCTACTCTATTCAGTCACCATGTATATTCTCCTTTGGTGATAACTTGACTGTCACATTCTTCTGTCTTCCCTCTTCTTCTCCTTCCCTCTTCCCATCCCTTAGGGCAGGGCCTCATCCTCTTTTAACATAGTCAAAAGAGATCAATCAGTTGGGTCTTCTCTGACCCAACTGATCCCACTTAGGAATTCCTGAAAAAATAAAGTGGATCATATCATTCTACTTTGCTTAAAGGGATCAAAAGAGCTTCTCTTGATTCTTTCTTACATAAGAAAACCCTAATTCTGTTTCAGTTTTAGCTATTTCTCCTTCTGACCTCCATCCTCATCTCCCTGTGTCTCTACCACACTCATCATCTCCATTCCCAGGACACAGCAAGCAAGCAATAGGTAGTTTTTAAACATTTTCTTCTGCAGAGTAGATGAAACATAACCACATGTATCTTTTCACTTCTGATGTTCATAATTCCATATCCCAGAATAGGAATCAAGCCTCATTTATGATGGCATTATACATTTTTTTTAAACATCTTTATTGGAGTATAATTGCTTTACAATGGTGTGTTAGTTTCTGCTTTATAACAAAGTGAATCAGCGATGACATTATACATTTTATTTTATTTTTTATTTATTTATTTATTTTTTAATTTATTTATTTTTATTTTTATTTTTGGCTGTGTTGGGTCTTCGCCGCTGCATGCGGGCTCTCCCTAGCTGCAGCGAGCGGGGGCCACCCTTCGCTGCGGTGCGTGGGCTTCCCATTGCAGTGGCTTCTGCTGCGGAGCACAGGCTCCAGGTGTACAGGCTTCAGTAGTTGCGGCTCGCAGGCTCTGGAGCACAGGCTCAGCAGCTGTGGCACACGGGCCTAGTTGCTCTGCGGCATGTGGGATCCTCCTGGACCAGGGATCGAACCCGTGTCCCCTGCATTGGCAGGCGGATTCTCAACCACTGCGCCACCAGGGAAGCCCCGACATTATACATTTTAGGATGAAAGACCAACATTAATCTAGTGCTCATGCTAGGAAGAAGAGCTTACATAATCACGAATTCTCCTTTGGTTTATACTTTCCTTCAAAATCAAAATATGTTTTATGTTTTGATAAGATGTGTTTTCATTGAAAAAAAAAAAAAGATGTGTATTTGGGGGAAAAGCAAGCACCCTTGGCCATAGGTGAAGCACAGGCTCTTAGCTCAAGAAATAAAGCAACCCTGTGGAAACAGGTCATTTGCGTGTTTACTCAGCATTTCTGGGGCACATTCAGGTGCCCATCTCCGTGTCTATAAGTCTTCCCTGCAAATCCACTCAGAATCCAACCTGCTCCCTGGCGGATGTGACAGACTGGTTTTATGTCGCCAGAGAGATGGATTAATGATCTCAGCAAAAAGCTGGCATGTCCAAGAGATTTAATTTTTTTTTTTTTTTTTTTTTATATAACAGTTTTAGCCAAAGCTGCTCTAGGACTCAGCGGAAGCTGAGCTTCACAGGAGAACCAACTTACTGACTAATAGCCAATCACTAAGTAGCGGGGAAGGCAAAGCCTTGGTGTTTGTGTCATGGCCCGAGGGGGTGGGAAGTAGGGTGGCACAAGCATCAGTATCAGTATTAAATCGGGAAACTCAACCTGGCCAGCCATGCCCTCCTTGCTGCCCTGGCTCGAGGCAGAAGACCAAGTCAATGGTTAAGCCTGGGGGGATCTGCCCCGCTGCAGGTTACTGGAAAGCAGCTTGCGGCATCACAGACATTCACAGGATGCCTTATTTTTCAAGACTCATTTTGTTCTTGTTTTGCCTGATGGTTCTTGTGGAGAGCAGAAAGCCCAAGAAGAGGAGATGGACAGGGCAGCTGGAAACGTCCAAGCCAAGGTAAAGTTGTGGGCGGGAGGGGAGGGAGGTGATTCGTGGTGGCAGTGACACACAGTGGGACAGCTCCCAGGAGGGCTAGGGGTTAGATCGTCCGTCCTATTGGAATCTGTTTTCCAGCTGGGGGTAGATAGGACCTCGCCCTCACCCAACACAGCCTCTCCCTGGGCACAAATACACTATTGTGTCACCAGCAGCGAGAGAGGGGAGCTAGACCAGGCTGAGCCTTTCATTCTGGTGTCTGTGTTCAGCCAAAGCATTTTGATTTAAGTCAGGTAGTTGAAGACTTAGTGGGTAAAGCATTGTTGTACTTCTCAGATTGTGCCGCTTAGTTTCTTGGGATTACATCCTGTAGGGACCATAGATGACCTGCTAAGGAATTACACTCAAGAATTTTTTTTTTTTTTTAAACTAACCACCCCATATTTCAGGGCTACTCTCACTTTCCGAGACTACCCCATGCCCTGGGGCCTCTCTGGCCTTCTGAGACGGATCACGTTCTGTCTATGGAGTGTATCTCTCTAAATAAACCTGCTTTCACTTTAAAAAAAAAAAAAAAGAATTTTTTTTTTTTGAGGGGAACTGTATATAGGAATGTAGTTTGACTTATTAAGAAAAAAATGTAACTGGGAGTTGTCTTCTTTAAATTATTTGATTGGGAACAATTTTATAATGCTATCAGGTTTCATTGTACTGTTTTGAATCTTAGAGAAGATGTTTGAAATTTACTAGGTTATTGAAAATATACATGTGGACAACAGTGAAGGCTATTTCATGATGTAATGGAAACACTTCCAAGAAATAACTGGTTAGGCCCAGAATTTGCACTTAACATAATTACATCACAGATCGAAGTTCCTTAACACGCTTGTTTTGAACTGATGTATGAAGCACGATATTCTAGGCCTGTTCAGCATGAAGAAAAGAGCAAGCAGCTAAGATATCCACGCCATGTGTAACACGCCATGTTACATGTCTGTTTTTCCATTCTACTAAGCACTGAGTGAACTAGTGATTATGAATATTAACTAATATCTTGAGGCACATTTTCTAGGTCAGTGGTCTCCCTTTTTGACCACGTACCGCTATCAGTGACAATTTTTTAAAACCATACCCACTGATGTGTTTACATATATATACACAAATTACATACATGTACTATTATAAATATGTATATTAAATTAAAGCTGAAAAGTTTCCTTATTTTTATTTTTTAAATTTTTTAAACATTTGTTTCTCACAGTTTTTTTTTTTAATAAATTTATTTTATTTATTTATTTTTGGCTGCACTGGGTCCTCATTGCTGTGCACGGGCTTTCTCTAGTTGCGTTGAGCAGGGGCTACTCTTTGTTGCGGTGCGCGGGCTTCTCATTGCGGTGGCTTCTCTTGTTGCAGAGCACTGGCTCTAGGCGTGCAGGCTTCAGGAGTTGTGGCGCACGGGCTCAGTAGTTGTGGCGCACGGGCTCAGTAGTTGTGGCGCACGGGCTTAGTTGCTCCGCGGCATGTGGGATCTTCCCAGACCAGGGCTCGAACCCATGTCCCCTGCATTGGCAGGTGGATTCTTAACCGCTGTGCCACCAGGGAAGCCCCAAAGCTTCCTTATTTTTAGATAAAAACTAACTATAAATGAGAGTTACAATTTCTACTTCTTGCATCCCAGTGGAGCATCCTGAGCCCTCCAGGTGTGCCCCTACTTTGGAGACTGTTGCTCTGGGAGATGTAAATACTCTGTGAAGTCTAATTCTACTCAGTCAGAAAGCAAACAGGTACAAATTGTCCAGGGTATTGGGAAAGAGGCACCACTCTCGAAGACTCATCCTGGTTATGTAGCCAGAATCCTAAGCTGTTGAACTGACAGGAACTTCAGAGGTCATGGGGTCCAGCAATTCCCCTGAGTTCTAATTCTGTGACACGTGAATAGGTGTTGTATAAAGAGGGGGTTCCGGGGTCAAAGAAGCTTGGGAAATCCTGGTTTAGATCATTTTAGACAGATATCTTTATAGCAGAACTTATAGAACATTTATTATGCCAATAGAGGTTGTGAATCTTGAAGAGGAAGATAAATTATGCAGTGTTTCTTAAAAAAAAAAAAAAAAAGAACAACACTTTTTTTGGGGGACTATCTTGTGGGATTCATAGTCCACAGAGCACACATGGGGAAACACTGTCTTATTTTACAGATGCTAAAACGTCGGCATGAGTAATTCATACAGCTCGATAGTAGCTTGATAGGATCAGAACCTAGGATCCTGATTTACTAGGTCTGAAGGGAAATCGTTGTCTGAACCTGTCTATTTTCTAATAATGGTGCTGGGGTTCAGCACGAGCCCCTCAGGGACCCTCAGGGATTCCACTTGGCAGCCTGGGCAGTTACAGCATCTCTGTTACTCTCAGAAGACCCACAGTCTCGTTCTCAGACACCTGCATGAGCTTGTGGACAGACTGAATTTATTTTAAAAAATTTTTTTAATTGCAGTATAGTTGGTTTACAGTATTGTATTAGTTTCAGGTGTACAGCATAGTGATTCTAAATTTTTATACATTATACTCCATTTATAGTTATTATAAAATATTGGCTATATTCCCTGTGTTGTATAATGTATCCTTGTAGCTTATTTATTTTATACATTGTAGTTTGTACCTCTTAATCTCCTAGCCCTATTTTGCCCCTCCCCCTTCCCTCTCCCTACCGGTAACCAGTAGTTTGTTCTCTATACCTGTGAGTCTGTTTTTTTAAATATTCACTAGTTTGTTTTGTTTTTTAGATTCCACATATAAGTAATACCATACAGTATTTGTCTTTCTCTGTCTGACTTATTTCACTTAGCGTAATACCCTCCAAGTCCATCCATGTTGTTGCAAATGGCAAATTTTCTTTCTTTTTTATGGCTGAGTAGTATTCCATTGTATATGTAGACCACACCTTCTTTATCCATTCATCCGTTGATGGACACTTAGGTTGCTTCCACATTTTGGCCATTGTAAACAATGCTGCTATGGACATTGAGGTGCACATATCTTTTCAAATTAGTGTTTTCATTTTCTTCAGATATATACCTGGGAGTAGAATTGTTGGGTCATATGGTAGTTCTATTTTTAGTTTTTTGAGGAAACTTTATACTGTTTATGGATGAATTGAATTTGACCCTTAGGGGTGAAGATAACTTTTTGAAATCTATCCCATGAGGTGTTAAAGTGGATGAAAAGGTGAACATACACATTCAAAGAATATAAAATAATTATTGAACAGAAGCTGGGAAAAAGGATAGAGAAAACATATCAGGGAACATGCTTCTAGGCCTTTCTGTAATCCACCAGGGCGTGTACACGCTCAGACAATCATAGAGCTATGTCTGTCTGTGAAAAATTTCAGCCAAACATCTGACTAAAAGGTACTTTCATTATCGACACAAGAGTTTAAATAGGAATAAAATGACCTGAACCTTTCTCATTACAGTCTTAGAGCAGTTCAGCTCTGTGGAGTAGCTCCTTCTCTTACAAGTCCTGTTCACACACACACACACCGAGAGGACTTCTTCTAACCTGTCAACCTTCCCTGTGTCACCCTGGCCAACACACCCTCACAAAACAATTATTCTGTCCAGCAACTGCTTTTTCAAAACTGCTTCCTGTATTCTGATCCTTTGTGTCCCTTTATTGAATTGCTGCCAAGTGAGCCTGTTTGCTCTTGGCTGTTTGTTTTGTTGTGTTCTTCCTGCCTCTCAGCCTCCCAGGTTTATTCCCCGCCCTTGCTGCCTAAGGCGGCCTCCTGACCACATGATTGCTTTCCTGCCAAGAGACGCCCTTCTCCCTTGAGATCTGAAAATACACCACGATCTGGGAGTCTGGGCTCTGCCCTGATCACACTGTGTGGCCCCTCCTGGTCCCGAAGCCTGAGGTCCCCTTTCATCTTTCCTTCCCATTTGCTGCCCCTTTGGTTCCACCTGCCCTTGGCCGTCCTTCTCTCCTCTGGCATCATGGTTCCAGTGCTGGACTCAGGAGCCGCTTTGCTCTCCTGCTACCCAGTGACCCTCACCCTCCCTAGGGATCTGGGGAAGGAAGTGGGGTTGGAAAGTCAGGAGAAACCAGGTTCAGGCCCTGCTTCTGCTGCTCGCTGGCTGTGTGGCCGTGTATCCTGATCTTTCTGAACCTCATTTCTCCAACTGAAACCCACTGGAATGATGTGGTGACTGCAGCTCACCAGCCCTGCTTCTCAAAGGCATAGTGAACACTTTTTCTTCTTCTCTCCCCCCTCCACACCCCGACAAGGCTGGGTCTGAGGTTCCGTGAAGGTTCTGGCAGCCCCGCCGCGGGGCTGGGGCTCGGCATATGGCCCCTGGAGTCTGGGGTGGGAGAGCCGAGCCCCTGGAGTCTGGGATGGGGCAGTGGCCGGCATCTCCTGTGGAGGATGGATGCAGGGCATCTAGCTTACACCAATAGCCCAAGGATCAGGATATCAGCGGCCTGAGTTATCAAATAACTGGACCTGTAAGAAAAATTCTGGGTCCTTATTAATGGCACTGGGATTTCAATCTCCTCCCTCTCGCCGGGTTGCTGGCATGTGGGAACTCCCCTTCCCCTAATCCTCCCCTCTCAACTGAGAAACTGTGCTGACCAGGAGGGATTTGCTCCCCGCGAGCCAGGGGGGCAGTGAGCCGGCTGCCCTCACAATTTAACGTCTGTGATCGGCTAAGCCCTCAGGCTGAGCTCTGCTTCCACATTCCCGGGGTGTCTCTGCTGGGGCTTCTGTATACGGCCCCCCAGCAGTCGCTGTGCAGGGAGCCGGGCCTGGTCCTACTCCACTTCTTGGGGAAGAGACCCGGGGGGGCGGAAGCTCCTTGGAAGGGCCCCTCCATGACCACACGTGCTTCTAGGGAACTGACTTAGGTCCCACATTCCAGCCACAGGAAGAAGCCATTGGCCTCTCGTCCTCGGAGTGTGCAGCTGCAATGAGCTTGTCCAAAAGCATATCTGATCATAGCTTCGTTCTCCAAGTGCCCAACACCCTTCCTCTTTTTCCTTGGCTTTTGGATAAAAATAAAATTCTTTTTTTTTTTTTTCTTTTTTTGGCCACGCAGTACGCGGGATCTTAGTTCCCTGACCAGGGAAGTGCTCAGCAGTGAGGAATGGCAGCAGGTCTTTGGGAAAGTTACTTATTTATTGAGAGGCGGGGAGAGATGTTTTTTTAAAAAAGGAAATGTTCAAAGAAGAGTATAACTACCACCACTGTCCCGCCATCACTTTTCAATTAATTTTGTGTGAAGAGGACGTGGGGTCCAGACAGATTTTCTGCTTCATTCTGGTTCAAGGTGAGAGAGAGTTGAATCCATCTGAATGCTGATGAGAATGAGCAGTGAGAAGGGGACAAGCTGAGGAAGCCAGGCCAGGGTGTTGAGGGCAGAGTCAAAGGGCTCTGGGAGAAGGAGGGTCAGGCACATCTGCTGAGCCCCCAGGGGCCCCCCAGAACCTACAAGGCCGAAGGAAGTGAAAACACTGCTACTGCTACTGTCTTCTGAGTTGCACCCACCCTATTTGCACTTCCTACCTGGTGTCTCACAGGCGTCTGGACATCAAGACGGCTTCTAAGAATCTGATGCACCGTCATCCCCACAAACATGCCACTCCTCCAGTTTTTACCATCTCAGCGAATGCCCCACCATTCACCAAGGTGCTCGTCGTAAACCTGGGCCATCCCTGCCTCTTTGTTTCCCCCATACCCCATACCCAATCCATCAGCAAAGCCTTTCTGATCACTTCTCTACAGCTCCACCCCTTACTGCCCTAACCCAGGCACCATGTTCTCTCAGCAGAAGTCTTCTAACGGTTTCCCATTTCTTCTCTGCCCTCGCACAGTCTCCTCTACCTGAGTGATCTTCCCAGGTGTTAAACCAGAACTTTTGACTCCCCTGCTCAGAATTCCCATGGGTTTCCCCACTCAGTATATATCCCTGAGGACCTCAGGATCTAGTCCCTGGCCTTGTCTCCCACCTCCTTTCTTACTGCTTTCCTCCTCCTTATTCTCTGCCCACTGGTTTTCTTACTGTTCCACACACAAGCCACACTCACCTCAGGACACTTGCACTTGCTCTTCCCTCTCCCAGAATGCACTTTCTTCAGCTCCTCTCATGACTCACCCTTTCCAGGGCTCAGAGGGCTTCTCTGATCACCCTCTGCCCCAACCCACCTGTCTCTTCTTCCTTACCCTGCTCTACGATATATTTATGGCACTTTCTATTTATTTGTTTATTTTGGCTGCGCTGGGTCTAAGTTGTGGCATGTGGGATATTTTAGTTGCAGCATGTGGGCTCTTAGTTGTGGCATGCATGCGGGATCTAGTTCCCCGACCAGGGACTGAACGCAGTCCCCCTGCTTTGGGAGCGCAGAGTCTTACCCACTGGACTACCAGGGAGGTCCCAACACTTTTTGAAGTCACATTCTTTATCTGTCCACTTGTTTATTGTCTATTTCTCCCACTAGGTCATCAACTCTGTAAGGGAGGTGAATATATGTCCTCCCGTGACTTGAGTGAGCAGTGTTTGGACAGAGTAGGTGATCCATAGAAATGTGTTGAGCAAATAAACTTGAGTCCAGGAATTGAAGAGTTGTGCAACCAGACGGCAGGATGGCTGTCCGTATTGTCCGGGATGAAGACGTTTTCCTCTACCCTGCTAAGTTCTTCTGGCTGGTCTGAGAGTTAAATTGACATGAGACAGATTAACAGGAGAAAATCAAACAAAAGTTTAATAACCTGTATCCATGGGAAAGACCCAGGAAAACTGAGTAATTCACCTAAATGGCCAAACCCTCAGCTTAAAAACCATCTTCAGCTAAAGACAAAGGAGGATGTTGGGGGTAGTGGTTTAGGACTACAAAGGGGAGGAAGGCAATTCACGTGAAGATGAAAAAGAGGGACTTCCCTGGTGGCTCAGTGGTTAAGAATCTGCCTGCCAATGCAGGGGACATGGGTTCGATCCCTGGTCCGGGAAGATCCTACATGCCTTGGAGCAACTAAGCCTGTGCGCCACGACTACTGAGCCTGAGCTCTAGAACCCGCGAGCCGCAGCTACTGAAGCCTGCGCGCCTAGAGCCCATGCTCCGCAACAAGGGAAGCCGCCGCAATGAGAACCCCACGCACCGCAACTGGAGAGTACCCCTGCTCGCCACAACTAGAGAAAGCCCGCGTGCAGCAATGAAGACCCAATGCAGCCAAAAATAAATAAGATTAAAAAAAAAAAAAAAGATGGAAGTGTTTGGTAAACCGATGGTGTGCCGGGCTGTGCAGAGACAACGGGACACCAAGTGGATTCTGATCTCCAGGCCCAGCAGAGTTTCTCCCCACCACCCCTAGGCCATATTCTTTGCAGAGATCTCTGGTGACAGTTCTCTTCCAGGAACAGGCCCTCTGTGCAAATTCTTTTAGGCAGTTAGGGGGAAGCTCAAAGGTTCTTCCTGGATCTTTTGGGCCTTGATTGTTTTCAGCTCAAAATAATCCACATGCCAAAGAGACACATTTTGAGGTGGCAAATTTTGCTCTCCTACGATCTGGATGTTGAACTCCCCAAGGTTGAAGGGAGGAACTGAATAGAGAGAAACAGGTGGTACCAGAGCCTTCAGCAGAAGCGGGAGCCTGCCTGGGAGGTCCTGAGCTGTGAGAAGCTGGACGAGGTGACTCCCAGAGCAGGGCTGTAAGGCAGGGAGGCCCAGCTCACAGGGAATCTGTTTCTTGGGTGGGGAAGATGGTTGAGGGTCAGGTCGGCACTGAATAACCAAGCTTTTCCCAATTGTGCAAATGTTATATATCTGCACTGTCCAGTATAGTAGCGATCAGACACCTATGACCCTTGAGCACCTAAATATGGCTAGTGTAACTGAGGAAACTGAATACTAATTTTATCTAATTTTAATTAACTTAAATCTAAACAGCCCCATGTGACTAGTGGCTGTTTTATTGATCAGCACAGCTTCAGACCTCCCATCAAGTGATACCATCTGGGCAGAGCTGGTAGAGAATGAAAGTTAAGAAGGATTTCATAGAAAGATGTCTCAAAGAACAGGACCTCGAGACAGGAAATATGTCACTTTCCTCTTACAGGGTTTAAACAGGAAATATGCTTGTTTCTCAAAATATCAACAAAATGTGGTAAGAATGTGGAGAGTAAATAGGGAAAGTAAATAGAATGTGGAGAGTAAACAACACACACTCAAAAACAAAATCTCTTCATTGACTTCTAAAACCCTTCAATAGCCAACACATAACAGATATGATAGTAACACTGACTTCTTATAAGATTATTTTCTTCTGCCAAGAATTAAAGCTCAGGGAGTTCCCTGGTGGCCTAGGGGTTAGGATTCCGGGCTTTCACTGCCGGGTCTTGGGTTCAATCCCTGGTCAGGAAAACTGAGATCCCGCAAGCCTCGAGGCATGGCCAGAAAAAAAAAAAAAGAATTAAAGCTCATATCCTGTCAGACCCAAATGTCCAAATAACCTGCCTCCTAGCCTTCCTTTCTTCCTGCCTTCCTTCCTCTCCATCTTCTTTTCCCTCCCCTCTTATTATTCTTCCTGTTTGGTGATAATCCTAAATAGACTATTGCTTTAGAAGATTTTGAATTTGACTGCTTTAGGATTATGTGTGATTGTGGTGGGGAATAAAAAAAAGATCTGGAAAGAATGAGTGTGAGTGAAAAAGAGGAAAGAATTACTCCTTTTTCCTCTGGGTTAAAGGAAGGACAGGGAAGCAGGGTCTGCAGTCCTGGGCTCCAGCTCCCCCTCCCACCACCTGGTTGGATGGTCGGAGCAACTCTGTGCCCACCTGTGGCCTTGATGCCCGCTGGCTGTGAACTGTCTGTTCTCCTGAGGGTTGAGGCTCTCTCCGCCAGGGTGGATTCTTCAGACAGCTGCCAACTGGACAGATGTAAAGAGCATCAGGTCTGGGCTTCCCTGGTGGCGCAGTGGTTGAGAATCTGCCTGCCAATGCAGGGGACACGGGTTCGAGCCCTGGTCTGGGAAGATCCCACATGCTGTGGAGCACCTGGGTCCGTGAGCCACAATTACTGAGCCTGCGTGTCTGGAGCCTGTAGGCCGCGATAGTGAGAGGCCCGCACACCGCGATGAAGAGTGGCCCCCGCTTGCCACAACTAGAGAAAGCCCTCACACAGAAAGGAAGACCCAACACAGCCATAAATAAATAAATAAATAAATAAATAAATAAATAAAAATTTTAAAAAATGACTAATACTCTAAAAAAAAAAAAAAAAAAGAGCATCAGGTCTGTCTAGGATAACACCAGCCTTTTAAAACTTTAACTACATTTGTCTCAGAATTTTATTTTATTTTTTAAAATATGCCACTTTGGTATATTGATTTTTAAAACTATTTATTTATTATTTATTTATTTTGGCTGTGCCGGGTCTTAGTTGCAGCATGCAGGATCTAGTTCCCTGACCAGGGATCGAACCCAGGCCCCCTGCATTGGGAGTGTGGAGTCTTACCCACTGGGCGACCAGGGAAGTCCCTAAGAATTTTCCTTATTGCAAAACCAATATTATAACAACACTGAAGAAATATTTTAACAGAAAAAAAAGACCCATCATAATTCTCCACCATTAGACCCAACCGTTGGTCATCCAATCATGACTTCGGGCAAGACAGTTAGGAGCTTGCCAAGGTAGGATGGTGTCCTGCCTCAGGGGGATCTACTTTAGGAAGCCTCTGGAAGGGCCAGGTCCTCGGGTCAGCCTGCCTGTGAGGGCCCGGGGTGGTGGAGGTAAGCGGGGGGGACCCTTTATCTCTTGACCTCCCTTCAGTGGAGAAAGAGATGGTAGGATGGCGGAAAAGGTGAGTGACACGTACATCCTGCAGGAAGTAATCTCCCCAAATCTTCTCACGCGATGCCTTGGTGGGCTGACGGAAAACAGTTTCTTGCTTGTCTTTGCAGTCACCTATATAAGAAGAACCTTGATGTGACCAAAATCCGAAAGGGAAAACCTCAACCGCTTCTCAGAGTGGATGACCATGACTTCACCATGAGGCCCGCCTTTGGAGGTAAGACTGTGTCCTCCCCTCGGCCCTTTGGGGCCTGATCCCAGGGCTGCCTCCTGCTGCTCTTCCAGTGGGTTCCCTCAGGCACAGCCCTTCCCCCGGGGTCCCTGATTTTCCCACTCACACTCAGAGAAGCCCAGCTGGCTCCGAGTCACTAATTATCCCCAGGAGAAAAGAGCTGGAAGGAAGTGAGTGGAGAGGGCTGCTGAGAAGAGGACCTGAGGATGATTAAGCTGTTTACATCCATGGAGGCCCAGCCCTGATGCTGCCAACTTTCCTTTCCGAAAAAAATAAGAGCATAAGAGCTGCATGGGTGGGGGGAGCGTGGCAGGGCTGGAGCGTCCACACAGAAAAGGACTCCCCGGCTCTGCTATCCCGTGCCTGGCTGGGAATTTGGAGTTCTGAGGGGGGCCCCCTGCTTGCCAATGCAGCAACAGTTTAACGCCTTGCAAAGCTCCCTTGCAGACTTGCCCCAAAGGAGCTTCCCTGCTTCGGTGGGTTGGGGAGGAGTGGCGGGGACAGGAGGAATGCCACAGAGGGGAGGGGGCTGGGCAAGGAGGCGGCCATCTGCACCAACCAGGCAGGGAGAGGGATGAGAACTGCAGAGTGCATGAGACACGGGGCCCACGCCCCCCTTGCGCAGGTGGGGAAACTGAGGCCCGGAGCATGGCCGCTGATGGGCCCCGGCCAGGGAGACCCAGGCAGGCGGGTTTCCATTTCTCCCTTATCTCGCTCCTGAACTCCTCTCAGGTGCCAACGTTCTCCTGGGGCGGCAGGAAGGAGTAGGGGTGACTTGCGGGCAAGTCACCGACCCTCTCTGAGCCTCTGCTTGCTGGTTTGTGAAATGGGGATAGTAATCCGTCCATCTGGGGTTGCTGTCAGGATTAAACGAGATAATGTATGTAAAGCCCTGGCACATACAGGCTCACGGCCCCTTAGAAAAACCCAGCTGTCAGGCCTCCCTCGTGTGACTGTTACGGGATTAGGATATTAATTTATCCCAGAGGCCGTTGCATTTTACAAGGACTCAAAGCCTCCCACTCGGTTCCCTGAGCTCTGACACCTGCCGAGCAGGAGGAGAGAGCAGGCGACAGATGACAGCCCCTGCCTCTTCTTCCTGCCCCGGGTGGAATGCTACACAGCTAGGGGGTTCTGGTGCCCTCGAGGGCTTGTTCTGGGTAATGCCACCAGAGAGTTTTCTGAAATTCAATAACATTTCCCTGAATAAGCAGCTCTAAAATTAGCTGTATGTGCTCCAGGAAGTCCAAGCGAGACATCCTTGCTCCCCTTGCCTTTCTTCTAGAGGGTCAGGTAAGATGCAGAGGGTCAGCAAGGCGACTGGAACAAGGTTGACAAACAACAGCATTAATGACAACGAACAACTTCTAGTGACTTCTGTGCCAGGCACCATTCTACCCAGGGTACTTACAGACACGATCTTACTTCATTCCTCACAGCTCCGTGAAGTAGGTACTACTATTATGCCCAGATGGGGAAACTGAGGCACAGAGAGGTGAGGTGACTGGTCCAGGTCACATAGCTACTGAGGAAGGCCCGCTCTCCTAGCTGGGTCTCTTTCTTACCCCCTCAATCCGCACGTCCCCCAGTGCTGGACCACTAGGCAGAGCAGGCGTGTTTAGGGCTCACAAACAATACTCCTAGGGGCCCCTGTTAAGATGTTATTTTAAAGTCAGAAGAAAAAAATAAAATTTTAGGTAGAAGAAAATGTTAATATATAATATTAATATATTCATCTTTATACCACCACAGTTGTACGCTTTTTAAATATTTTTTTTCTGGTGGAAGGGCCCACGAAGGCAAAAGTGCCCAGCGTCCTCAAAAGTCACAACGTGACCCTGCCTCAATGCACAGTTTTGTAGGGCAGCTGTGTGTGTCTGGGTGTGGGTGATCTTCTGAATAACACATTGTAACTTTCTGACGGAGGTTGATGTCGCTGGCAGGAGCCTGAGCCATCACCTGGTTAGGACTTTCAGTTTACAGAAGAAGAGCCTGGGGTCCAGGGGGTTAAGTGATGGCCACAGAACAACTGGGGGCAGAACTTGGGTTTCCTCTGTGATGTCAGATGCAAAAGTGAAAGCCTCATAAAAACGCCCTCCTCCTCTGGGAGAAAGCCCGGAAAGCCAGGAGCTAGCTCTCAGGACTGGCAGGTGAAATCCTGCCACGTTCCCAGAAAACCCAGCTCTGAGTAGAATCATCCAACAGCCTGCAGCCTCAGTCAGGGCACTCCTTCCTCAAGCCACGTTTGAGGAGCAAATTGGACTTCCTGTATCCTGATCCCTGCAGCTTCTGGTGTCGCCCAGAGTGTGGAGAATCAGGACAGCCCCTTGCCCCTCCCTGCCTGAGTAAGCCTCTGAGGCTGGGAAAGACCCTGACTTTAGGGAAAGCTTCCAGGGAAGGAGGTGTCACCTCCAGCAGGTGCGATAAGACCTGAGGATCTTACGCATCAGCTGTCAAGATCTCGGTCACCAAAGCCAAGGGAGGGGGCTACTCCTCCTTCCGACGCCCTCCCGCCAGAGCAGCTGGTCTTCTGGGCACCTTTTCTCCCCTGCAGGGCTTTCCTGGATGTCTAGATGTCACTTGGATGAAATAGGACCAGGGGAGCACATGGTGAGGTACACACACATGAACTCATATATATAAGAATCTTTGCAACTCGTTGAGTCCTGGCTGTGCCAATCTGGCTCCCTGTGCACCGATGCCGAATAAAAATACGGAGACAGAGAACTGGAAGATAAGAAATAGAGAGGCTTTTTATTTTCCTTGCCAGGCAAAGGGAAGACACAGTAGGCTAACACCTCAAGAACTGTGCCCCCCTCCTTGGGGAATCGGAGAAGATTTTATACGTGGGGCTCAGCTTGCAGTCCGGGGTATATGATAAGGATCAAAAATAGTGAAGGTCTTGCATTTCTTTTCTTCTGCAAATTCATGGCCAAAGCTGGCATCAGGCGGCTCAGCAACCGGGTCTGGTGTCCCTGAAGTTATCGGCCCATGAACTTCTTTCTGAAATGAAGAGTGCTACAAGGGAGTGTAGGGGGAGAAGAAAGGCCAGGTGCAAAGGATAATTTGTATGGAGTCAGAGAGTAATCAGCTTTGTGAAGGACAAGTCTAGCTACAAGTGTTTGTTAGTAGTAACAGCTAAACAATGACCAAGATTGCTTAACTCTTTCAGACCTGTTTATGTTGTTTCCCCAGCCTGTTCATTGTTTCCTTATTTTCCTTATCAGAAAAGTCTCATTTCTATTTCTGCTGCAACATGGCCAAGCAGGCTGGCTGGGGCCATCAGAGGAGGGAGCTTCCCACTGCCTGGGGTTTCAATGATTGCTATAATCCGTAATCCCTGGAGCACCTGCAGATGGTTTAGAGCCAAGAAGCCTTCCTTGCAGGTCCTCCTGAGGGTCTCCATTCCATCCAGCCCCCTCACTCCTGCGCAGAGGCACTGGCTAGGGGGTGGGTGTGTCTCTGAGGAAGGAGGCTTGCAGACGGCACATAGATGGCTCTGTGTGAGTAATAGGAAGCCCGCCTTCCTTGGGGGCAGCCCTGTGGCAGACACCTGGTCCAAAGCAGAGCCTGGGCTCAACCGGCCCTAATGTGTCGGCCCAGCCTAACACGCCCCTCTAAAAAGCATCCGTGCACGCTCAGCAGGCCATGCCAACAAGATGCCCGTCAACAATTGTGGGGTATGTGTTGCATCCCTGTCTTCTCTTCCTAACTTGTTTTTCGAAGAGGGGCTTCCTTGTGGACTGACATTTAAAAATAATTGCTAGAGAGGAATTTGCCTAAGACTAGATACCCCTCAGATGACCTTTTCAGTCTGGAAAGAGAAAAGATTAAAAATCTAGTAGCTTCCTAATAATCCCAGGGATCAGCTGAAACAAAAATATCTTGTCTAAGCTCCCAGCTGCCTGGTACGCTGGTGTGTCCTGGTTAGGAGAACCTCCAGAGGCCTGGGGTTTCCCCTCCATTTGTTAGGAGAAAGAATGTAATGCTGATTTTTTAAAATTAAAAAAATTGGGCTAAAACATACATAGCATAAAATGTACCATTTTAACCATATAGTTCAGTGGCAAAAGAATATTCACATTGTTGTGCAGTCGTCACCAGCATACATCTCCAGAACTCTTTCATCTTCCTAAACTGTCAGTGAAACAATAACTCTTTTTTAAAAAAATAAATAAATTTATTTATTTATTTTTGGCTGCACGCGGGCTTTCTCTAGCTGCGGCGAGTGGGAGCTACTCTTCGTTGTGGTGCACGGGCTTCTCATTGTGGTGGCTTCTCTTGTTGCAGAGCACGGGCTCTAGGCACGCAGGCTTCAGTAGTTGTGGAGGGCGGGCTTCAGTAGTTGTGGCTTGAGGGCTCTAGAGCACAGGCTCAGTAGTTGTGGCGCACTGGTTTAGTTGCTCCGCGGCATGTGGGATCCTCCTGGACCAGGGATCGAACCCGTGTCCCCTGCATTGGCAGGCGGATTCTTAACCACTGCGCCACCAGGTAAGTCCTGAAACAGTAACTCATTACTCCTGCTTCCCCCTGCCCCTGGCAACCACCATTCCACTTTCTGTCTCTATGAACTTGACTGCTCTAGTATTTGTCTTTTTGTGACTGGCTTATTCACTTAGCATTATGCCTTCAAGGTTCATCCATGTTGTAGCGTGTAAGGCCAAATAATATTCCATTGTATGAATATATCACATCTTGTTTAATTGCCATTCATCTGTCAATGGACATTTGGGTTGTTTTTACCTTTTGGCTCTTGGGAATAATGCTGCCATGAACATGTGTGTGCAAACATCTATTCAAGACCCTGTTTTCAATTCTTTGGGGTATATACCCAGAAGTGGTACATATATACAATGTAATATTAGCCATAAAAAAATGAAATAATGCCACTTGCAGCAACATGGATGAACCTAGAGATTTTCATACTGAGTGAAGTAAGTCAGACAAAGAAAGGCAAGTATCATATGATATCACTCATATGTGGAATCTAATTTTAAAAAATGATACAAATGAACTTATTTACAAAACAGAAAAAGACTCACAGATTTCAAAAACAAACTTATGGTTACCAAAGGGAAAATGTTGTGGGGAGGGATAAATCAGGAGTTTGGGATTAACATACACACACTACTATACATAAGATAGATAACCAACAAGGACCTACTGTATAGCACAGGGAACTCTACTCAATATTCTGTGATAACCTATATCAAAAGAGAATCTGAAAAAGAATGGATATATGTATATGTATAACTGAGTCACTTTGCTGTACACCTAAAACGAACACAACATTGTAAATCAACTATACTCCAGTTAAAAAAATAAAAGTGGAGGGATCGTGAGAAGTGAAGGAGGGAGACAGCCACCGATGGAACCAGAGGAAGCTGGGACACCTGAGTGTCTGCCTGGGGGCGGCCATCCACCCAGAAGGAGCCCAGGGGAGAGGCATTGGGAAAAGCTACAGTAACAGTGGGGGAACAGTGGAGAGTTTAATGAAGGTCTGCTCACAAAGGGGTGGGCAGGGTTAAAGGAAACCAGCAAGCTGGCAGTGAAGCCTTGAGGGCTGGAAGAGTGTGGAGCCTTCACCAGGTTAGGGGTGAAGGGCAAGAGGAGGGAGCAGTTACCAGAATCTGGAAAAGACCAAGAGCCCTGGGAAGGGGCTGCCTTACAGGGGAGCCCTGGCGTCCAGGAGAGGGTGGGCCCATGAAGCCTGCAGGGAGGGCTGGGGGAGAGAATCAGTTCCTCTCAGTCTCCTCCAGCCTTCTGAGACCTGCTGGCACCTTCATTGGCTGAACCAACCCGAGGGCAGAAGACAAGGGCCCGCCCTGAACAGTGGCCATAGGCCAAGGCAAGGGGGTCCTGTGTGATCACTCACCTGCACTCAGGGCGTGGTCTGTGGGTCAAGAGGACGTGCCCACCTGAGATTTCCCTTCTAGGCCACACTTGGGTACTGGGACCCAGAATCACGTCCACACAGCCCGGAGCCCACCTCGGGACCTGCCCGGGCCTCCTCCCTAGGCAAGCCCCGGGGGTGGGGGTGGGGGCTGTACTGCGCATGCGGGGTCCCCCCTCCCCTCCCCCCCTCCCCAGTGCTGAGAGGGGGCTGAGGGCTGCCTTTCAGACGGCTTTCGATAGAGCTCAGATAGTGGGCGGGGGTGTCCACCAGCACACGCCAGGGTCTTCTCTGTGCCGGCTGCTGCTATGGTGGGAAAAGGGCAGCTCCGGAGCTGGGCCCGCTCTCCCTGCCCTGCCATGTCCCGGTCGGAGCTCCCAGGAGTCAGAGCTCTGAGGTTGGGCTTGGCCTTCTGGGTTGACATGAACGTGTATTTGTCAAAACAGTAGGCGAGGCTATATATCATTTTGCAGTTTCTTAACTTGATTTATAACCTTTAGACATTCAAGCATGTGGCATATGGGCCCCCACTTGTGCTCCTGCCTGGGGGTGGGTTTGTAAATGTGGACGCTGCCCTTAGTGGTCAGCTGCCCAGCACAGAGCAGGGCGGAGTGTGGGTCTGCTTTCCCAGAGGGGCAATGGCTGGACCGGCCGAGATTGAGTGAGCGGGGAAGATGGGACCAGGGGCAGGTTGCGGCAGTGGCTGGGCCTGCAGTACTCTCCCCATGTCAGCTTCTAGAGCGCAGGAGAACGCTTCCTGCACCACATCCAACCACCAAAGGGCTGAATTTAGGAGACGAAACATTGGCTCCTGTGCTTCCTTGAGATAATTGCAAAACCCATACTTCCCGCCTTCACTTAGTGAACCTGCTGATTTTCTGTCAGCTTTCTCTTAGGCGACTCAGGCAGGGAGCTGCGGAGACCTTGCTGATTTTGCCCCCCTCCTTCCTGCCCTTCCCCCTCCTAGATCAACCAAGTTGAATCAATTCATGCATCACAGTGTCTCTCAGATCTGCCCCCTCACACCACACATTCTCAATGCCTTCTTGGGGGGTGAAAAAAATCTTAGACATTACAATGGTTGTGGCCCTCCAAAGCTCCACCTTCCCTTCCCATCTTATTCCTTAGTATTTAATTTAAATTTAAATGAATTGATACTTAAATAAATAAAATTTTCTCTTTCGTGGATGATAATGATAACAAGGTTGGAAGCATTACCGACACCAACACCATGGCCCCCAAACCCCCCCTCGTAGCCAAATTCACCTTCTGGAAACACCCCTTCCCTGCGCTGCTCCCTCAGAAACTTCAGGGCTTCCCATATTCTACGGGATGAAATGCAGCCCCGCCTCTCCCCTCTGTGTCCCGAAAGTTCCACCGTCTGGCCCAGCTGCCTCCCCAGTTTACCTCCCCCTGACAGGACTCTTCTGTCGTAGAAGGCTCTCTCTCCCTGCACGTCCGTGCTCGAGTCTGCCATGAACATCTGTCCATGGTGGCCCCCTTGCGCTGTCCTGCTTCATCTGACAGCCTGTCCCTGCCTAGAGCCCAGTTTAATTCCTTTCCTCTAACAGGAAACAACTCTCAGCTATTTGGATCCATGTTGAAACTGCACAACTCAGATTGGAACTTGAACTCACTGTCTTTTCATTGAAATCACACACCTGGTCTCAGGACTTACTGAAGCTCAGGTTCTTTATGTCTTAGCGCAGAAAGAATTCAGTGAGAGACAAAGTGATATGTAAGAAGTGGATTTATATAGAGAGATACACATTCCATAGACAGAATGAGGTCCATCTCAAAAGGCGAGAGTGGCCAGACTCATCAAGAAGAAGAGGGAGAGGACTCAAATAATAAAATTAGAAATGAAAAAGAAGTTACAACGAACACCACAGAAATACAAAGCATTGTTAGAGACGACTACAAGCAACTCTATGCCAATAAAATGGACAACCTGCGAGAAACGGACAAATTCTTAGAATGGTATAACCTTCCAAGACTGAACCAGGAAGAAATAGAAAATATGAACAGACCAATCACAAGTAATGAAATTGAAACTGTAATTTAAAATCTTCCAACAAACAAAAGTCCAGGGCCAGATGGCTTCACAGGTGAATTCAAACATTTAGAGAAGAGCTAACACCCATCCTTCTCAAACTCTTCCAAAAAATTGCAGAGGAAGGAACACTCCCAAACTCAGTCTAAGAGGCCACCGTCACCCTGATACTAAAATCAGACAAAGTGCTACAAAAAAGGAAAATTACAGACCAATATCACAGATGAATATAGATGCAAGTATCCTCAACAAAATACTAGCAAACAGAATCCAACAACACATTAAAAGGATCATACACCATGATCAAGTGAGATTTATCTCAGGGATGCAAGGATTCTTCAATATATGCAAATCAATCAATGTGATACACCATATTAACAAATTGAAGAATAAAAACCATATTATCATCTCAATAGATGCAGAAAAAGCTTCTGACAAAATTCAACACCAATTTATGATAAAAACTCTCCATAAAGTGGGCATAGAGGGAACCTACCTCAACATAATAAAGGCCATATATGACAAACCTACAGCAAACATCATTCTCAATGGTGAAAAACTGAAACCATTTCCTTTAAGATCAGGAACAAGACAAGGATGTCCACTCTCACCACTATTATTCAACATAGTTTTGGAAGTCCTAGCCATGGCAATCAGAGAAGAAAAAGAAATAAAAGGAATACAAATTGGAAAAGAAGAATTAAAACTGTCATTGTTTGCGGATGACATGATACTATGCATAGATAATCCTAAATGTGCCACCAGAAAGCTACTAGAGCTAATCAATGAACTTAGTAAAGTTGCAGGTTACAAAATTAATGCACAGAAATCTCTTGAATTCCTATACACTAACAATGAAAGATCAGAAAGAGAAATTAAGGAAACAATCCCATTCACCATTGCAACAAAAAGAATAAAATACCTAGGAATAAACCTACCTAAGGAGGTAAAAGACCTGTACTCAGAAAACTATAAGACACTGATGAAAGAAATTAAAGATGATACAAACAGATGGAGAGATATACCATGTTCTTGGATTGGAAGAATCAATATTGTGAAAATGACTATACTACCCAAAGCAATCTACAGATTCAGTGCAATCCTTATCAAATTACCAATGGCTTTTTTTCAGAACTAGAACAAAAAAATCTTAAAAATTGTATGGAGACACAAAAGATCCCAAATAGCCAAAGCAATCTTGAAGGGAAAAAAACGGAGCTGGAGGAATCAGACTCCCTGACTTCAGACTATACTACAAAGCTACAGTAATTAAGACAATATGGTACTGGCACAAAAACAGAAATATAGATCAATGGAACAGGATAGAAAGCCCAGAGATAAACCCACGCTCCTACGGTCAACTAATCTATGACAAAGGAGGCAAGGATATACAATGGAGAAAAGACAGTCTCTTCAATAAGTGGTGCTGGGAAAACTGGACAGCTACATGCAAAAGAATGAAATTAGAACACTCCCTAACACCATACACAAAAATAAACTGAAAATGGATTCGAGACCTAAATGTAAGACCGGACACTATAAAACTCTTAGAGGAAAACGTAGGAAAAACACTCTTTGACATAAATCACAGCAAGATCGTTTTTGACCCACCTCCTAGAGAAATGGAAATAAAAACAAGAATAAACAAATGGGACCTAATGAAACTTAAAAGCTTTTGCACAGCAAAGGAAACTGTAAATAAGACCAAAAGCCAACCCTCAGAATGGGAGAAAATATTTGCAAACGAATCAACAAAGGATTAATCTCCAAAATACATAAACAGCTCATGCAGCTCAACATCAAAAAAACAAACAACCCAATCCAAAAATGGGCAGAAGACCTAAATAGACATTTCTAAAGAAGACATATAGATGGCCAAGAGGCACATGAAAAGCTGCACGAAATCACTAATTATTAGAGAAATGCCAATCAAAACTACAATGAGGTATCACCTCACACTAGTTAGAATGGGCATCATCAGAAAATCTACAAAGAACAAATGCTGGAGAGGGTGTGGAGAAAAGGGAACCCTCAATCCCACTACTGGGCCTATACACAGAGAAAATCATAATTCAAAAAGACACATGCACCCCAATGTTCACTGCAGCACTATTTACAAGAGCCAGGTCATGGAATCAACCTAAATGCCCATCGACAGATGAATGGATAAAGAAGATGTGGTACATATATGACTCAGCGATGCGCTGGCTTCTCATTTGCAGTGGCTTCTCGTTGCGGAACACGGGCTTTAGGTGCGCGGGCTTCAGTAGTTGTGGCACAGGGCTCAGTAGTTGTGGCTCATGGGCTTAGTTGTTCGTGGCATGTGGGATCTTCCTGGACCAGGGACCCATGTCCCCTGCATTGGCAGGCAGGTTCTTAACCACTGCGCCACCAGGGAAGCCCTGCAGTGATATCTTTATAATAAGTCAGGTGTACATAAAGGTATGTGTCTGTTTCTGGACTCTCCACTCTGTTCCATTTGTCAATTTGTCTGTTTTTAGGCTGGTGCTTCACCACTTATTACTGTATTTCTATAGTAAATCTTGATATCTGGTAGAGCAAATCCTCCCACCCTCTTTTCCTTCAAGAAGGACTGCCATTGGAACTTTGAATTTCCTAATAATCTCTTTGCCAAGTTCCACAAGAAAATCTAAGGGGGTTTTGATTAGAATTGCATTGAGTCTATAGTTTAATATGGGGTAATTAATATCTTTACAATATTGAATCTTCCAATCCATGAACATTATTACTTAGGTCTTCTTTCATTTCTCTCAGTATTTCATAGTTTTCTTCATAGAGGACATTCAGATATTTTGTTAGATTTATTTCTAGGTACCTATTCCTAAGTATTTTTGATGCTACTCGTAAGTGGTATTTTTGAAAAAATTTCTTTTTCTAACTTTGCTGGCGTATAGCAATACAACTGATATTTGTATACTGACCTTGTATTCAACATCCTCATTAAAATCTCATATTAAGTCTAACAATTTATCTGCTGATTTTTAAAAAATTTATATACGCAATCTTATACAAATAATGGCTCTTTTGTCCTAGTTGTCATAATTTTTTTTCATTTCTTGCCTTATTATATTGTCTAGGACCTTTAGAACAATGTTGAACAGAAGTCGCATTAACAGACATACTCAATCTTAAAGGAAATCTTACAACATTTTATCATTAAATATGATGTTTACTGTAGCTATTTTTTGGTAGTTATCCCTTTTCAGATTAAGGAAGTTCCTTTCTATTCCTATATTTTTCAAAATTATAAACGGGTACTGATTTTAGCAAAGGCTTTTCCTGTATCTTAATCTGCAAATGTGGAAAATTATATTGATTGATTCCAAAAGTTTCCAGTTTTATGTAAAAAATCTCAATCTTAATTTTTAAAACATTTTTGTGTTTAGTACACTTAGGTATTTTTAGTTTATGCTATTTCAGTATCATTAAATGCACACAAATTAAGAATTGTTATATTTTATTGGTGAATTGAATAATTTATTATTATGAAATGACCCTCTTATGTCTATTTCATCTGTCTTTAAGTCTACTTTACTTGATATAATATAGCTACACCCACTTTCTTTTATTTATTCTTTGCATGTTGTATGTTTGCATCCTTTCATGTTGTATCTTATCTTTTCTCCATCTTATATTTTCTTTTTTTTTTTTTGGCCACACTGTGGCATGTGGGATCTTAGTTCCCAGACCAGAGACTGAACCTGCACCCTCTGCAGTGGAAGCATGGAGTCTTAACCAACCACTGGACCGCCAGGAAAGTCCCTCCCTCTTATATTTTCAGTGTGTCTCTTTAAACAGCATGAAGCTGGATTTTGTTTCTTTTTGTTTGTTTGTTTGTATTTGTTTTGTTTTTTTAAAGAAGATATATTTAATGGAAGAGTCAGACAACAGAAGTGCAGCTTGATGACTTTCTGTTTGTTCGTTTGTTTTTGGCCATACCACGTGGCCTGCGGAATCTTAGTTCCTGAACCAGGGTTCCAGGGATCGAACCCGTGCCCCCTGCAGTGCAAGCATGGAGTCCTAACCACTGGACTGCCAGGGAAGTCCCAGATTTTGTTTCTTGATCCAGCTTGATAAACTTTCAACATTTCTGAATTATCAAGTATGAATATATTTAACTGGAGCATTTAGACCATTTACATTTATTGAATAATTTATACATTGGTTCTAAATCTATCATCCTATCATATCCTTTTTATTGTCCAACCTATTCTTTATGTTCTCTTTTTTTTTCTCCTTCCTTTCTTGCTTTCTTTTAGACTGATTATTTTTGATTATACCTATTTTGGCTTTCCTATTTTAGTTTTGAAAATATATACCCTTACTACTTTTTTTTGTGGTTCCCTAGAAAACAACATGAATCTTTGGCTTAGAGTACTAGTATGTTAATTAATTATTTTTACTGTCCTCCAGACAATGCAAAGACCTCAGAACACTTTCACTCCATTTATACCTCTCCCTTCTTAAACGTTGTGTATTTTTATTTAGTTTTTTCAATCTTACAACACATGGTTAATATTGTTTTATATAGTCAGTGTTCCCTTAGAATCATACATATATTCACTATTTTTGTTGGTCTTTATTCATTCTTGCATCTCCAGCTTTCTTTCTGGATGATACTCCTTCTGCTTGAAAAACACCTTCATTTAGGGCAGGATGCCTGTTGGCAAATTCTGTTTTAATTTGTCTTAAAATTCTACCTCACATTTATTGTTGTAGAGTCAGTGGAGAAGAAATGACATATAGCTTTATTTCAAAAATGGATAAATCCCTAACGTGTGCTCTCCAGGACCATGTGAGGAGAAATAATTGCAGAAAGTCTAGGAACCAAGAAAAGCTCTTGGCTAAACACATATTTCCCTTCTGAATTTGTTGCCTCACTGGCTATACTGCCTGAAATTCCACCAGTGACTTCCATTTGGCTCACCAGATCCCTCTCTGAAAGTAAAAAACCCACGTCAGTGTTCATGGGCTAAGGCACAAATGCCTAGTTAGCTTATTTTCTTTCTAACACCTTATAGGACTCAGTCATACTCTAAACATAAAACTGTTCACGGGAAAAAGGAGAAAGACCAGTAATTTGGAAGAATTTCTCGAAAATCAGGTTGGGAAGGGCCACAAAATGAAGAGCTCGGGAGAACCTGGGGGCGGAGCGTTAGTCTTGGGCTGCGGGGCAAGTCAAAGGCAAAGGTCATCTCCATTGCACTTGGACCAAGGAGGGCAGAGCTGTTGGTCCCGTTCAAGCTTGGGGTGCGAGTCCCCGAGTGCAGCTCTGGAGCCTCCTGAGCACACAGATGTTTTCCAACAACCCAGGATCCTTGGAGCCAGACCTGCACTCCCATGTGGGCAATACCTCCAGAGCCTGAACGCCACCCTCACAGCCTTCATCAAATTTCTCTCCAAAGGACGGCTGGAACTGCTGTGGGCCCGGGTTCGATCCCTGGTTTAAAAAAAAAAAAAAAAAAAAGGTTGTGCTCATTTGCTTTCATGTTTAAGAACACAGAAAATAGCCACTAAATCCCACCAGTAATAAATAAAATGCTCCCATTCTAACGGGCTCAGCCAAAAGCCCCAAATCTTTCATGGTGGGATTGCAAGTCTTAGCAAACCTACCAGGGGGGAGGTTTGGGGAGAGCCGGTGAGCCCATTCAGTGCCCTGGCCCACCAGAGCCTGTCAGGATCTCTGATCCTCCTCCCCTGCCCTCAGCCAAAGTCCCCGGCCCTCCCAGTCCTCATTCCCTGAGACCCAGACTCCCCCTGCCACCCTAAGCTTCTCCCAGCTCAGACCACGGTGGGTCGGCAGGCCCTAGTCCTGCACTCCCTGTCCAGGGCCCAGGGGACCCAGGTACAGTGGGCTGGCCTCCAGACAATGCCTTCCTCTCAGAAGGCCCCGCCCAGATGCCACCTGATGCTCTCAGAGACATTTTTTTGCCTGTGAATGGAATAGCATTCATTAATATGCTTGACAGACACAGGTTTTTTTGTTTTCCCCATTTAAGACTTTTTTTAATATTAAAATCTAAAAAAAATTTTATGGAAGCATAAACATACATAATCCAGCTCATCCACTCATGCAACAAGCATGGGTTAAACACCCATGTTGGCCCAGGAAAGGCACTTAAGGTAGACACAGTCCCCGCCCTCATGGAGAAAGCTTAGGCACCCAACCTGCCAGGAAGTAGCAAGAAAACCCTCATGGAATCTGAACCACTGCCTCACCCCTGCTCCGCTCAGGCTCCCCTGGGAAGGGGGTAGGGGCTGTCTGCTCGCGCAGTGCTAGAGAGGAAGGCGCCTTAACCAGCCGTCTTTGCCTCTCTGCAGGCCCTGCCATCCCGGTGGGCGTGGACGTGCAGCTGGAGAGCCTGGACAGCATCTCGGAGGTGGACATGGTACGAGGCGCGCTCCGCAGGCAGCGCCGGGGCGGGCTGCTGTGGCCGAGGTCCCTTGGGGGCCTGCGGTGGGTGGGGCCACGCTGGGGCAGGCTGCGTCTGGGGGCGGGGCCAGAGCTGGAGCGGATGAAACCGGGACTTGGAGTTTGGCCCAGGTTTAGTAAAATCCAGAGCCTGGCTTCTGCAGCTTCACGGGTAAAAATAACTTGTGGGCCCGGGGCGGGGTGTTAAATGCAGATCCCAGGCCCCGCCCCAGACTTCCTGATTCGGTCTCTGGGAGTGAGGCCCAGCCCTCTACGTTCTGAACGCGCCCCTTTAGCGGTGTGAGGGGCCGGGCCCGCCACACTTGGAGGAGCGCGGGAGGCGGACGTGTTCCCCTTCAAATTCTGCAGGTCTCTGCGCGCCAGCGCCCGCCGGGAGCACGGCTTCTCCGCTCACTCCTTGGCAGCGCCCAGCAGGCTCAGGCGGGCACCGGAGCGTCTTTGAAGAAGCCTCGTTTCAGCTGAGGCCTGACAGCTGTAGGGAGGGCCAAGCAAGAGCGCGTACGAGGTCTCTGAGGCAGTGTTTGCAAACTGAAAGGGTGGCGGACAAAACGGGGAAGAGAGGGGCTGGAGAGGTGGGCCAGTGGGGCGGTGCTCCCCTCCACGGGCGGGCCTCCGGGACAGGCAGGAGGAGCCTGAGTGTGGTTGGCAGAGCAGACGTGGGCCACCGCATGCTTCCTTCCAGCCTTCCTTCAACCTGCTCCTGGAACAGGCTCTTCTGGGTAGTTATTTATTCATTGGCGTTCATGTATTAGCTCTGGCTACAGTGTAAGGGCTACACTCTTGGTTTCAGGCACCAGCTATGCAGACGAGGAGACACTTTTTAACAGGATAAGCTTTAAGGCTGAAATTATAGTAGACATGCAGCTGCCCATCTCCTCATTCATTCATTTCCCCCCATTTTTCCATTCTGCAGATATTTATTGAGCATCCAGTATTGTGCCTTGCCAGGCACTAAACTAGGCTCTGGAGATTCAGTGGTGGGCAGGAAACAATTCTGCCTTTAAAGATACTACAAGCCTAATGGTAGAAACCCTCCAAAATTGGACACTTGGGACTTCCCTGGCGGTCCAGTAGTTAAGACTCCATGCTTCCACTGCAGGGGGGCACAGGTTTGACCCCTGGTCAGGGAACTAAGATCCCGCATGCCACGCAGTGTGGCCACAAAAAAAAAAAAAAAAAAGGCAAAATGGGACACTTGACTGTCCAGGTTTCCGGAAGTGTCTGCTAAGTTGAATTGAATGGTTAGGCAATAGGTAAGGAGCCATGCGTGCAAAGGTCTAGGTGAGAGTGCAGGGCTTTGTGGGAATCCAGCCCTGCTGGCCCCAGGGCAGGCGGTGGGCATGCTGCCATTTTCCTTTGCAAAGCCTGAAGGAGGGGCTGTGCTGTCTCTTGGGCTCCAACCTCATGAGGCACAAACATGAGCCATTCTCTTTCTTGTGGCAGCAGCGCCATTGCCTTGGCCGTCGTCCCACAGGGCTGCAGAACTGTTTCCTTCAACTCTGGAGGCTGAGCCTGAGGTGTCCGTCACAGTGGTGGATGGAGGGTCGGCTGTCAGGAAGAGAGCTTTGTAAGCCATCTCTGTCTGGTCTCCCCCCAACTCCCACAGGACTTCACCATGACCCTCTACCTGCGGCATTACTGGAAGGACGAGCGGCTGGTCTTCCCCAGCACCAGCAACAAGAGCATGACCTTCGATGGCCGGCTGGTGAAGAAGATCTGGGTCCCCGACGTCTTCTTTGTTCACTCCAAAAGGTCATTCATCCACGACACCACCACGGACAACATCATGCTGAGGGTGTTCCCGGATGGGCAGGTGCTGTACAGCCTGAGGTAACTGTCCACGGGGTCATGGCCTCTGTGTCCAATGGCATCCTAATATGTGTGGACAACGCCAGGGATCGTTTGACTGATTTACCACTGTATCGTCAGAGCTAAACTGTGCTTTTCACAGTAGGTGAGAAAACAGCATTTGTGGAATGAATTAGCTAGTCAACTCTTGGTTTAAAAACCACCACCAAAAAACCCCTCTTTAAAAAAAAAAAAATGTATATGTGTGGTCTGTCCCTTTGGCCCCGAAGAGTTTGTCACTGTGTTTGGGTCTGTGGGTTACATGGGAGGGTCTGAACCTTCTGATGATACTTAGAACTCTCTAAAGATGAAATGACCACCGTAGTAGGTGCTGACTTCCCTGTCATCAGGGATCTTAAGGTTAGGTTAGGAGACTAATTGAACCTGAATGATCTGAGGGAGACGGTGACCTTCTATGTACCCTCCACCCCTGAGAGCCTATGATTCTAGTTTATTGGTAATAAACATTAGGAAAATAATGACAGCTACTGTTTATTAGATGCTACTGCAGATTGGCTTCTGGGCTGACTTGAGTGATTACACGGTCTCATCCCACACCTTGTACAGTTCGCCAGAATTCAGTGCTAATAGCCTTGAGTTGGGGCTGGGGAGGCAGGGCATAACCTCCGGGCATCTCTGGGGAAGACGAGTCTCTGGATGCGGGCAATGCCCAGAGAAGGGTACAGGCGTGGGCCATGCACAGCCGGCAGCCTCAGGAGCTGGGATCCGGGCAGAGCAAATACCATCATCTACAGAAGACAAAACTCTAAAAGTTAACTTAGAGGGACTTCCCTGGCAGTCCAGTGGTTAAGACTCAGTGCTCCCAATGCTGGCGGCACGGGTTCGATCCCTGGTCAGGGTGCTAAGATCCTGCATGCTGCACCGCGCGGCAAAAAAAAAAAAAAAAGAGTCCTGGGTTTCCGAGCTTCTGCAGTAGACATGAAGAGGCAGCTGCCCTTGGTCGTGTCTTTGTCCTCCTTACTCTGGGCAGGTATATGAGCCAGTAACTCACTGCACGAGCCAACATGGTTTTTTGGGTTCTAGGATTACAGTCACCGCCATGTGCAACATGGATTTCAGCCACTTTCCCCTGGACTCCCAGACCTGTTCTTTGGAGCTGGAAAGCTGTAAGTGTCTGTATTCGTAATGGCAAATCTTTGCCTTATTCCCTCTCTGTGCCATTTTAGTAACTATGAGACTGAGTACTGCCTGCCAGGGATAAGACCTATTTAATCCCTGGCTGAGGTAGGATGGCCCTGTTGCTCCTGCCTCAGAAGAAAAGGAGTCAAATTAACTTATTTTCCTCTTCCCAAAGATGCATATACAGATGAAGATCTGATGCTGTACTGGAAGAATGGGGACGAATCCCTGAAAACAGATGAGAAGATCTCCCTGTCTCAGTTTCTGATTCAGAAATTCCACACCACTTCCAGACTGGCCTTCTACAGCAGCACGGGTAGCTAACTTCTGCCGCGGTCGGATTCAAATGGGGAAGAAAACACATTAGAATTCTTTTTCAGTGTTAACTTTTTCCCCTTCCAATGAAAATAACTTTTCATTATTCTAATAATGCCCAGTCCAACAAGACATAAACAGCACTTAAAAGCAGAGGCTTTAAAAGTTGCTGCCCTCTGAAATTCCATGGCCAGAGGTAGTCATTCTGAACAATTCAGCAAACACCCTTACAGACATCCTGCTTTAATTATGTAATTTTACAAAAGTAGGGTCAGAGTGTACACGCTATTCTGTAACCTGATTCGTTTGACTTAACGATATGGGGAAATCTATTTATTACCTGTTTATTTATGTATTTATTACTGGATTTACCTATGTATTTATTACCTATATTCAGAGCTATAGGTTCATTTCTTATGCGTAGTGTGACCTCTTCTTGGACTTTGGGGCCATGTTTGAAGTTTTGAGAGGATCCATTTGTCCGCTCTTCTTGAATCTCACCATCAGCCCTTGTGTTAGTTTCCTAGAGCCGTCCTAACAGAGTACCACAAACTGGGTGCTTGAAACGATAGAAATGTGTTCACTCACAGTGCTGGAGGCCAGAAGCCTGAGCGCCATGCTCCTTCTGAAGGCTCTGGGGAGGACTCCTTCCTTGCCTCTTACTAGCTCCTGGTGGTTATGGCATCGCTCCAACCTCTGCCTCTGTTGTCACGTGGCATTCTCCCTGTGACTCTGGTCTTCCCATGGTGTGTCTCTGTGCATCTATGTCCAAACTTCCCTCTTCTTTAAGGACACCAGTCACTGGATTATGGGCCACCATAACTCAATATGACCTCGTCTTACTTTGATTACATGTACAGAGACCCGATTTCTCAATAAAGTCACATTCGCAGGTGGTGGGATTTAGGACTTCAACCTACCTTTATACGCTACACAGCTCTGCAATATAGAGCTGCAATACACAGCTCTGCAGCAGCCACGGAACCCTGGAGGACTTCTCACTTCCTTACCGTTTGTCCCAGTGCTGAGAAGCCTAGGCCTGGCTGTGGGAAGCTTTTGGGCTACTGTCTGCCCCTGCATGGCCACCATCTCCCCGTTCGCCTGCCCCCAGCCCCACCCTTCTGTTTGCAACATCAAACACTGGAGAAGAGCGAGTCCCAGCCAAGGTTGCCTTGGTGTCAGGACAGCCCACACCTGCTTTCCCTTTATGCCCGTGGTGCTCACCCCATCCCTTTCTTCTCTTTTGCTCTGATGTGCATTGCCACACAATTTTCTTTTCTCATCTGTTTTTGGCAAGTTCAAATCAACTCTCTTTCTAAAACCATTTTTAAGAGTTCCCGGTATAACTTTTACTATGTGTCACTGTTTTGAGTGCTTTATATGAATTAACTAATTTCTACCCAACAGATCTGTGGTGTAGATCGTAGTATACCCAGTTTACAGATGAGAAAACTGAGACTCAGAGAGATTAGATTTTAGAAAGGAAATGTATTATACTAAGCCAACCAATCATTAACTTTTTTCTTTTTGGCCGCACTGTGAGGCTTGTGGGATCTTAGTTCCCCAATCAGGGTTTGACCCCGGGCCCCAGCAGTGAGAGCAAGGAGTCCTAACCACGGGACCGCCAGGGAATTCCCTATTTTTTTTTTTTTTTGGATCATTAACTCTTTTTTCTTTTTAATTTATTTTTGGCTGTGCCGGGATCTTAGTTGTGGCACACGGGATCTTTTTGCTGCGGCGTGCGGGCTCTTTGTTGTGGTGCGCAGGCTTCTCTCTGGTAGTGGTGCCCAGGCTCCAGAGCATGCAGGCTCAGTAGTTGTGGTGCATGGGCTCTCTAGTTGTGGTGTGTGAGCTCAGTAGCTGCGGCACGCAGGCTTAGTTGCCCCGCAGCATGTGGGATCTTAGTTCCCTGACCAGGGATCAAACCCTCCTCCCCTGCATTGGAAGGCAGATTCTTAACCACTGGACTGCCAGGGAAGTCCCTTGGATCATTAACTTTTAACTTTCTGCTGAAGATGAGTGTGATGACAGGGGAAGAAGGGCCCCCAGGGAAGGAGTTTGGTTTTGCCTCTGCGATGGAACCTCACTGGCTTCTTCCTGTGTCCCCCAGGCTGGTACAACCGTCTCTACATTAACTTCACGTTGCGTCGCCACATCTTCTTCTTCTTGCTGCAGACCTACTTTCCTGCCACCCTGATGGTCATGCTGTCCTGGGTGTCCTTCTGGATCGACCACAGAGCTGTGCCTGCCAGAGTTTCCCTGGGTAAAAGCATTTGATAAGGTGTGATAGGGTGGTTATTTATTTATTTTTTTCAATCAATCACTATGTAAAGGAGAAGTAAAATCATCATTCAGGGTCCTTAACCGATGGGCTGTCAGAGTCAGAAGGAGCGAACTTTCCTCCTGCTTCTTGCTTTCCATTCACATACTGCCCTCAGTTTCCCAGACTACACTGTGAAAACCACAGGGAGCTCAAACCGCATCAGCTCTGCTCAAATCATTTCAGAAGGATAGCACCTACTTGGGGTGTAGACTTCCACCACTGGCAGTATCAGAGCTCAGTACTTTGATAAATAAGACAATTCGGCAAATGCCCAAACTTACTCTGCAAATACAAAAACTTTGTTGGCCTTATTTAGACAGACTGAGAGTTTGGGAGCGGGGCCCATATTTCATGATTTCTGGGAAGGAGAGGGCTGTACTCCCTGGAGCTGTGGTTTAGTCCTTCATAGACCCTAAATGCCAGAGTAAATATTTGCAATTCATCATTGAGATTTGGACAAAATCAGGTTGGGCACTGAGACATGTGAGGGTTTCACCAGCAAGGCACAGTGAAGAAGAAACCTGTATGACAGGCTTCCAGGAATTTCCACAGTCTTCCTGGACTCAGATGAGGGAGGATGTGTTCTTTCCTTGACGTTTAGGAAGGTTCCTTGAGAGGGGTCCTGTAGCCCCTGCTTTTTAATTTTTATTGTTTTTATTGAAGTAGAGTTGATTTTCATAGCCACTGTTTTAAAGTCCACATCTGAGCAGATCCTTTGGGAAGCTGTGCTGATCTGAGCAACCACATTGCAGAAACCCAGGCTCCTAAGTGGCTCAGAGTGAAAGGGGACGGGCAGTTGGCTGGGAGGAGAACGGGTGGGCTGCGCGGGAGCAGATCCCTGCAGATCCTCACACCTCGATGCGGTGGAAACGTGCCCTGGCCACTTCCTATTAGGTGTAAGAGAGAGCAAATGTAAAATGGGCCTTAGTGAACTTATTTACAAAACAGAAATAGAGTTACAGATGTAGAAAACGACCTTATAGTTACCAGAGGGGGAGGGGTAAATTGGGAGATTGGGATGGACATATACACACTATTATACATAAAATCTCTTTAAGCATCATAAGACCTTGGAAGAAACATACTACAAAAATCAGTATAAAAGGGTTAATAGTTGAAAAAAAAGGGACTTAGTGAAATGTGAGGGCAGCTGTGTACCCTTGTCAGTGGCTGAACTAAAGCTGGATGCTGCAGGGATCACCACGGTGCTGACCATGTCCACCATCATCACGGGTGTGAACGCCTCCATGCCCCGCGTGTCCTACATCAAGGCCGTGGACATCTACCTCTGGGTCAGCTTCGTGTTCGTGTTCCTCTCGGTGCTGGAGTACGCGGCCGTCAACTACCTGACCACCGTGCAGGAGCGGAAAGAGCGGAAGCCGCAGGAGAAGGTGAGAGAAGTTTCATTCGTTTCCTTGTTGGAGCCCATGCTGCTGGTTGGATGAGAATAGCGGGAGGGAGCTTTCATGGAGAAAAGGGAGATGTTTGTGCAAAAGGAGGAGGATCCGTTTTAGAATATTCTAGCTTCCATCACAAAGGATCCCAGAAAGTAGAAAGTCTTTGGACAAAGACTAGGAAGACTTGGGTTCTTGGGCCCAACTCTGCCATTTATGTTGGGCCTCAGTTTCCTCATCTGTTAAAAAAAAGTATAACAGAACCCTCACCCCACCTTCCTCCCAGGGTTGTTGTAAGGGTCACAATACCCTTACAAAAATGTATATGAGAGTTGTTTTGAAACTGTGTGGTTCTAGATGCACATAAATTATCACTATCATTACTGAACCTGTCTAGGGAAAATGTCTCTACGTCCTGTGAACAGACAAGAGGAAAGTTCTAGCATAAAAAACTACTGTATTTATCAGTGGTCTGGCCCAGTGAAAATTCAGCCACACACAACCTTAGCCTTTAGACTCATTGGAAATACTATGCTATCTATACGATACTGCACTATAGTAAAGTCTACTACGGGATGGAATGCAAATGGGGAATTCAGGGCAATGCACCTGGGCAGAGAGGGAAAATCTATTCTATTCATATGCGGACTCTTATTAATCACATTAAGAAATAAAATGCCAACTTGTTACCAAATCCTTGCTAGTCATTGTACTGATCAAAATGGGTGTTTACCTAAAAGGTGTAGAGATCAGGAGACGTGAAAATTCCACATTTATGTGTGTCTAGCTGGCTGGGAGCTCCTTAGCCAAGGGAGCTTTAAATTTTAGGAAAGAGGACCTGTTGCCTTTTTAAAAATAGTCTTTTAATGCCCACATTATACCTGTTAAATTTTTCCAATTGTCTTCAAATATGCTAGATTGTTTAAGAGTTTATATTTTAAATTGTCTTCAAAATACTATTGCTTCAGCATTTGAGGATTTGTTCAATTTTTTTTTTTTTTTTTTTCCCCAGCTGGTGGGATCTTAGTTCCCCAACCAGGGATCGAACCCAGGCCCTTGGCAATGAAAGTGCCGAGTCCTAACCCCTGGACCACCGGGGAATTCCCTCAAATTTTGATAATCTGTGCATTGATCATTATCAAATGCCTTTAGAATATACTTAAACACTTTTGATTTGTAATCTGTTAGGCTTTCCTTGTGTAGAGCTGTTCAAAAAATAGCAAAGCCTTCATCCGACAGATATGCGCCCATGAACCATTAACAGCACATAACTTGTACTCAGGCAGATCACTAACCTGTTGCCATACAATGGGCCCGGTGTTTGCCAGTGATGATACGATGCTGGCTAAAGAGCAATGAGGAAATCATCCGTGGACAGCCCTTTGGGCTCCAAGTCTAGCTCCATGTCTATGGGAACAGACAGCTGGGAAGTGAGGGCTTGTTCTCCACTGTTGTCAAGCACGCGGTTGAAAGGCTGAGAAGCTGTGGCTGCTGGGGAGGCAGACCGGTGGGAGGACACGAAATCTCTCTCCCGCTGCCCCACAGAGAAACCACTGTTCACAACGTTAACATGGCCCCCAGCGGAGCTGAGGGTCCCAAAGTGGGAGCCCAGGAGCAACTGGCCTGGATTCACCTTCTCAGCCTATTAAAGATGAAGATTAAGGGCTGGACCCCAGACCTACGGGCTCAGAATCTCTGGAGATGGCACCCTGGAACTGGCCTTGCTGACAAGCTCCCAGGCAGTTCTGATGCTCCCTGAGTTTTGACTTCTGCTCTGCAGAGGGCAAAGTTGACTGGAGCCTGCTAGGTTCACCATGGTTCAAAAGGGGACTCACGCTGCTTTGGGTTGAAGCCGGCAGGCAGAGTATAGTTCTGCTCCCCTATGTGTACTTGAATTCTTTGGCTGATCTTCCAGACCCAGTGCGCCAGGTGCCACTTAATTTTTCTTAGAAATGAGCTGATGTGGGAAATAGAGATTCTCCATAATTTGGGGCATTTCCTGATTCTAACTCAAAATCTTAAATGTCTGTTTTTATTTTAGCAGAAAGAATTTCAGTTTAGAGCAAGGAAAAAGAAGACTCATGTCTTACAAAAAAGAAGTCCCCAGTGATATAACAATATCTCACAATTTTACCAAAGTTTGGGTGTGATTTTATCTAAATGCAAAGAATTGAATAGATGACTTCTCACTGACCTTTTATCCTTAAAATCTATGAGTTAATTATTCTAGGAACGTATTAATGTGCTACTTAATTATTGTTGTTGATGGGACAAGACATAGAAATAACAATGAAACAATCATGCCTGATTAAAAAAATAGCTCTCCAAACCACGGATTTCTTCAAGTGTAAAAATACTTCAAGTAATTCTGATTTGACATAAAATCATTCATCTATTTTTGCATTCTAAAGCTTCCTGGTATCCACCTGCGTATTTCAAGATCCATGACAATAGGAGGAAATGTGTGAAATGTCATTATTTCACTTTCCCAGATGGAAAAACAGAGGCACCACAGGGCTGAGAGCCAGGTTAGAAACATATTAAAGCCAACAGGTTGAGAATAAACCCAAGGTCAGTTGGCTGGATCAGGCAGGCATCATACCTTTGGCCAGCATCAGCCAAACACAAACCTTTTTTACTTTGGTATGTGAATCCTCGTTTAAATTTTCAATAATCTGTACATTGATTATCATCAAATACCTTTGGATTATATTTAAATACTTTTGAGTTATAATCCATTGGACTTTCCTGTATAGAATCATTCAAAACATGCCAAAGCCTCGGGGCTTCCCTGGTGGTGCAGTGGTTAAGAATCCGCCTGCCAATGCAGGGCACACGGGTTCGAGCCCTGGTCCGGGAAGATCCCACATGCCGCAGAGCAACTAAGCCCGTGCGCCACAACTACTGAGCAGGCGTACCGCAACTAATGAAGGCTACGACGTGCCTAGAGCCTGTGCTCCACAACAAGAGAAGCCACTGCAATGAGAAGCCCGAGCACCGCAACGAAGAGTAGCCCTCACTCGCCGCTCACCGCAACTAGAGAAAGCCCACGCGCAGCAACGAAGACCCAAAGCAGCCAAAAATAAATAAATAAATAAAATAGATTTAAAAAAAAACAACATAGCAAAGCCTTCATCCAACAAATATGGGTTCATGAACCAGCCGTTAACCGGTGCCAGCTTTGCTGGGGAGGAGTTAAACAAGACCATTCCCTTCCCTCCACCTTATAATTTCTTTTTTTTTTTTAAATTTTATTTATTTATTTATTTATGGCTGTGTTGGGTCTTCGTTTCTGTGTGAGGGCTTTCTCTAGTTGCGGCGAGTGGGGGCCACTCTTCATCGCGGTGCGCGGGCCTCTCACTGTCGCGGCCTCTCTTGTTGCGGAGCACAGGCTCCAGACGCGCAGGCTCAGTAAT